>NW_027094091.1:13165889-13765889 GCF_029207755.1 Chamaea fasciata
TAGCAATTTTGAGGATAGTACTTTTAATTTAGAGTATTGTGATATTAACCTTTGAAATTCAGAGCTGTCAGTTATGAGTGGTCTTGTGCTAATGCAGCATCAGTGATTTCAGATTAATGCCCCCAGAGATTTAACACATTAGTTTCGTGATGGCTTTTAATTGACTTCAATCTGACAGGCTATTGTGCACACAGCAAAATAATAAACTTAATAAAACAGCAAATGCTAAATAAAATACTAAATATGGGACAAGGATAATGGTTCATTCTGTTCTTCTATCACCTTTTGAGTCCCTTTTATTTGTGTTGGATCTCAGTTGCTGTTACATTGGATCATGTTAAAACCCCTCATTATTCCATTATCAGCTAGCATTTTTTCTAACAAGCTGTTGAAACCTCAAATGATTCAGAAGTTCTGCCATGCTGCTGAATTTGAGTCTGCTCTTTGACTTGTTTCAATTAACCAATTCAGGACCAAGGGGTGAGGTTGCTTGGCATTAAGGTGAAGGTGTTGGTCTTCGGCTGTGTGTGCCTGCTCCATTCAGTGCTGCTGGTGCAGGGGCCTGGAATAGCTGAAATCCTTCTCCCAAAGCAAATGTGGTTTGCTCTCTGTAGGTTTAAGGCTGCCCTTTACTAGCTAGACCCAGCTACCCGGGTCTCTGTGGAGCTCAGGAAGTGCAGGAACATAAGAAGTCAGGTAGTGTGGGAGACTCGGGCTGACTCTGAGGATGCAGCAGAAGCAGCCTGAGAAAAACAAGGGCTTCATTTCAGTGTAAAGATTGAATGTATTTTTCAGATACGTGACATGGGGAAAAATTGTTAATTGAAGATAAAAACCACCATATCCTGCTGTATAACAGAAAACAGTTTTCTGTGTTCCATGCAATGCTGGTGAGAGAAACGATCCAGTGTCCATTTTAAAAGTAAATGAGAAAAATGTGATTATCAATGGCTTCCATCTTTTCCTTCTGGTTACTGTCACCAGAGACAGTGCTGTTTGTCAGGGTGGTATTTCATTGTGCTTTATCTGTTCTTGCGTTACCAGTTTATTATTGTTATGCTGGTATGTAGCATATGACAATACTAAATTTTACTAGGAAGACCTTCTTTTACAGAGGGGAAGCGGTTTGCACTGCATTTCACTGTTTCATTCATATATGTACCATGTTCTGATTTATAACTGCAGTATTTTTTTTAAAACAAGATCCACTGATAGCAGTCGACAAAGAGCCATGCTCTTCAGCAGGTAGTCAGTCTGTTCAAAGAGCCTGGCACCAGACATCAACCTTTTGCTTCTGCAGTCATTTTGACGTGTCATTTTTTACTGCTCAGCCTATTGGATCATGATTTTATCATTTTTGTTCACATTGCATTTTTAGTGGCTATCCCCAGAATGTTTTTTTAAAGAGACTCCACTGCTAGTACCATGGTTGCTTTGTGACCTGTGCTGTGTATGTTTTGCAGATTTTTTTTCTGGTGTGTCTTAAGGTGTGGGACATGAAGGGTAAAATTCTCTTGCAATGCTTATATACCAAGTGTGGCTGAGATGGAGCTAACAACAGCTTGTCAAGAAATTAGATTTAATTATAAAATTAATATTTGTTCTTAAAATATTTTAAGCCAAATATAGACTTTAAAGGCAA
This sequence comes from Chamaea fasciata, assembly GCF_029207755.1. Taxonomy (NCBI): domain Eukaryota; kingdom Metazoa; phylum Chordata; class Aves; order Passeriformes; family Sylviidae; genus Chamaea; species Chamaea fasciata. The sequence continues at coordinate 13,167,532 of NW_027094091.1, forward strand.
TTGTAGGGTAGCAGAGGGAACGCCACTTATTTGTTCTCTTCCTGTTGCTTCATGAGTGCAAGGAATTGGCAGTGGAAAAAGGATACTCTGCTGTCCCAGAGAGCCTGAAGGGGCAAAAGCTGTGGTAGGGATGGTAGGAAGTGTCTGAAGTGGCTGCAGCAGAGACCTAGATGAGTTTTACGGATTATGTAGAGAAGGATTTTTAGTAGGTGTCCAGAGGAGAGTGTGTGGAATTGCACTCCAGCACAAAGAGGTTGCTCAATGGAGGGAGCCCACCAGAATCTGGGAGCTGGGGCCTGTGAAGCAAAGCTGGTGGGAGGTGGGCTTGGTTTGCCTGGCAGTGACCAAAGTTAATTTGAATCCTGCTTGATCTGAACAAATAATGCAGTCCATATGTTCTTCCTTGTGGTATTTGCTTTTACTGTAAGTTTGTGTTATGCACTTATAGGTTCTTGGTACAGCTTAGGGGTTTGGTTTTTTTTGATAAAAAAGGGCATTTGCAGAGGCAGTTAGTTACAGGAGAGTAAAAGTATGCCGTGTAGTCAAGGACAGTAGAAAGTGCATTGAAAATCCTCAGTGCAGACATACAGGCATGGCAACCTGAATAGCAATCTCGTTCTTACTCTTACTTTTCCATGTTTAGTTTGGCTTTCAAAGCAATCTCTGGTTCTTACCTGATCTGCAAATGTTTTTAGAGCTCCATGTGCATTGAGGGCTAGGAAAAAGCAATGAATAAAAGTAATGTCAGAAAAATATTTCTTTTAGTGGCAGTATAAGAGTCAAATTAGAAAGCAATGCATAGCAGTGCTTCCCCAGAATACCTCTTCCTCTTACTGAAGCCAGCTTTGGGCCTTCCCAGGTTTTGAGTGGTAGTTTTATATTTAGTGTCTTTAGACACATTTCCCCTATTTTCATGAGCCACTTTTTCAAGTTGCATAGAGTTTTGGTTTTTTTACTCTCCATGAGTTCGACATTTTAACTGCATGTGCAGTGAAGCAGATTGCTTTTGTTCACTGCTAATTTCAGCTGGTGTTCCCAGTGCCTCTGTAGGAAGACCCAGGGAACAGTTCTTCCCTGCCTATTGTGATTTTCTAGACTGCTCCTGAGTGGCCAGTTAATATTTTGTTGTGTTACACTAGGAGGAATATTGACCAAATAACTTCACATAACAGAAGCATAAAAAGATACAGAGTACTAGGGGTAACAAATATGTCATATTTACTCCATACGATAATTTTATCCTGGAGAAATGCCATTATTGTAAACAATGCTACAATGAGAGATTCTGTATTTGTCTAGGTAAGATGTTAAATCATTCATATCCTTCCTATGCTGTCTTCTATATTTTTGGGTTTTGTTGCATATTTCAGGAGAAAAGAGGTTACAGACATTTAGAACGAAAGATTTGTTTAGCTTAGGAAAACAAAGTAGGTCTGACCATGGAAGATTTCTATGGAAGAGTAATCAGCCTTTGGAAAGCCAGGTGTGTATCCTTTGTAAATAAAAATAGAAAATGAGGGGGGAGAGGAAATGCTGAGGCTGGAGATAGCAGAGCTTCTTTACACAAGATATTTAACACCCTATCACAGGAATAGCAGCAGAAATGTATTACAGCAGCATGCTATTAAAGATAAAAATTGGCTGTGCAATTACAATAGCTTGAAAGCAATTCCCAAAGATGGTTCTTGTCATACATCAGGGCAAAACATAATGTATCACTGCATGGCATCAGAAAGTGGTATCATTTTGCTGTTATTGCATAGTTGAAGTATAATTTTCTAGGGCAGAATGTTTAGTCCTTGAAGCATCCAGTACAAACTCATGGAATTCTTTTATTCTTACCTGGCTTCAGGAGGATGCTGTTGTGCTTGAAAAGATACTTCAGGTTTCTTTCCCAAACTTGTAACTATTAGTAAAAAGGATAAGGACTTAATATTTCCTCTTTTGTGTAACTGACAGCACCTAGCAACTACTGTGAAATAAATTAAGTAAATTCATACATGAGGGTGAGGCAGTTCAATAGAAAACCTTAAAGGGCTGTAATCAGTCTGGCTTGAATGAGTCAACTAATGATTTCTGTGGGAAACATTTGGACTAGTACTGAGTGTTCCATGGGGGACATTAGAGGGTTTGCTGATGCCAAATATGGCTTAACATAATAGTAAATAATGTAGAATGTTGAACTCGAAGTATGTGGAGATTTCATAAATCCTTTTTATAGGACAGGATAAGCATTGAACTTATTAATGCAGTTGATTCTATTTCTTGCTGAAAATCAGGAAATGGTGCCCTAATCCACAAAAGAAAATGCCAGAGGAAATTATGAACTCATTAACGCAAAGTGTAAACAGCATGAAAGGTGTGTAACCTGTATCTGTCTTCAGAGTATTTTGGAGTTATGTTGTTTGTCATGGACTTTGTGCACATGGACACAGTGAGTGGTATAACCCACTTTTTTAAAGCTGTGTGTACATCTAAAGAATGGACATGTTTTTAAAACATTGGAGGTTTCAATTTTTTAAATTTTTTTTTTAGCTTTAAAAGCCTAAAGCTTTTGAAAAACTTTATTTCAAAATTCTCACCCTCAAACAATGGTAGAGCAGCAAGATTGAGAGAAGGGTAGTGTCCTCTGTGCAGATCTCTTTTGGATTCTCCTTCTCTTGGTATTTTAGGCACCAACACTCTTTTTTTCCCCCCAAACCTTACGGCATTTGCTTTGGACAAATGTGATACCCTGGCTCCCCAAATAGCTGTAGCTAAGGCCAAGTTGTTTCCTTTTTTCTGCTGCTCATCATCAGCTGTTGAGGTCTCTCTAACTATTCTCAGCAGATATATACCTGGGGGATCTCCCTTGTTTCAGTTAAAATTTTAATTATAGAATATTTTAGTTTTGAAATATAAAGGAAAGAAAACAAATTATTTTTGTATTATTGAATACTGACCTTGCTCTCTTCCAGGTACCTGTATAAAAATGATAACATAGTAAATATTTTTCTTTGGATTTGTAACTTGAATTTACCCCAACAAACCCAACTATCTGCCAGTTTTAAAATAATTTATAGACATTCAATCATTCATACATGATCACTTTGTCAAAAACCTGGGCTGAATACTGATCTCTGCTAGCAACAATAAGAATTGAACTTTTTAGGAGTGTAAGTGGACATGTAGTTTACTGCAAAGATCACCATTTCATGATGACTACTGTGTATCAGTTTAACTTACAATATGATTTTCCTTCCTTGATCTTGTGCTAAATCAAGATTGATTATGGTTGACTGGAGAGACACTATCCAAAGATTAAAATCAGTCACGTCTTTTCAGGCTCCTTACCTGACAGTACAGTTATTTTTACTGTCATGGCAGATACTTCATTCAAAATCTCTGTGTGGAGAGTCTTAATCCAGCATATTATATTAAAAATAAGAATGATAGGTTTCTAAAGATGAGAGTTTGATTCCTAAGCTTTTACTATATTTCTGTATTACTATGATTCACAGATCAAAATGATGGTAATATCAATTATTTTGCTTGTTAATTTGATGCATCTAAGACTATAATACATAAATATCAAAGAGAAAAGTAGTTTATTCTTTGTAGATGCTGCATTTTTAGCCTTCCTTATAAGTTACTTCCCCAATAATCTTTACCTATTACATAGTAATTTAAAAAAAAATTTAAAAAAGCCTTCAAGTCTTATTCAGGCTGGACAAGACCTAGGCAGGTTCTAGCCCAAGCTCCTGCTTAAACCATGGAGAACTGTGAGATGAGACCTGGGGCCTCAGAGCTTTAACCAGCTGGGTCTTGCAAACCTCCCTGAATGCAGATTTCACAGCCTCTCTGGGAAACCTCTTTCAATACCCTCATAATTATTTTTCCTTCCCTATTTCTGATTGAAACCTTCATAATTTCAAGATTGTTGCCTCTTGTACTTCCACTTTGCACTCTGTAAAGCACCATGCTCTGCCTTTTTGACAAACATCTCTCAGACACTGACTGGCAGCTGTTGGGATAGAGAACTGTCCCCTCTGTAGGCAAAGGGAGCCCAGTCCCAGCAGACTCATTTCACAGGGCAGGTACTGCATGTCCTGGCTGTCCTGGTGACCCTGTGCTGTCCCTCTCTGCTCTGTCAGCTTCAGCCTTGAGCAGAGCTCCAGGTGTTGTCTATTGAGTGATGAGTAAAACTGAATAGTCCCTTCTCTTGATCTCTTGGCAATGCTTCTGTTGAGACAGCTTGATATGCTGTTGGCCTTTATGGCTGTCAAGGATACACCAGTGGCTCATGTTCAGCCTTTGGTCCCCTTGTCTTAAGGCAGAGGGTTTGCTTCATTCTTGAGTAGCATTTTGCCTTTGTCCTTTCCAATTTCAAAAGTACCCTCTCCTGCAGCCTGTCTGAGTTGTGGTGAAGGGCAGTCCTTCTCTCAAACCTATTAACCTCCTCTTTGGTGTCTGAAACCCTGACAAGGCTTTCTTCTTCTCCTCCTCCTCCTCCAGGTCACACTGAAACTATTTAGGCCTTCATATCTATATGAATAGGAAATGATCAAAATTAAAATTTATCTTTTCCTTGTCATGAGACACACAATATTTCTCCTTAAGATGTAGTCAAACTAAGAGTCTGTTAAAAGCTGAAGTATTTGTGCAGCTGTACAGTGTCCACCCAGAAATATTAATTACAGCTGTAAGATATTTATTTTTCTTGGGAGTGTTTTCATATTTGGTTTGTAATGAGTCAGTACCCAGTACAAGACAAAGCTCATTTTTTTTTTTTTTTTTTTAATAGTATCTTTCTTGCCAATATATCTTTTTTTGAAGCATTAAGTGTTGATTACAATATTGCTATCAAACCATGTTTTTGTCACCATCTTTCAAACTAAATAAGCTTCTAACCAAGAGGAGTGAGCTTTGGGGCAGCCTCCCAGTCAGAACTGTAGAGAAGGGGAACTCAATGGATTTAAAAGTTAGCCAAGTCTGTAGCTTTGTGCTACAACCTGCTGTGGAAGGAAACAGTTGGGATTAACTACTACAGATTCCTTTCTTCTGTTGCCTTTAATAAGAAAAAAGAAAAAAACCCCAATTTAGTAGGAACACATTAGTGTTCAGTAAGAAGCATAAAATGCTATAAATTTTAACCTCTTTCCAAATTTTACAAACATCCTTTAACACTCTGCATGATTGTAGGGACTGTATCTCTTAGTAAGTTTTATAGGAAACCACTTGTCATAACTAAACTCCTTTATTGCTAAAACCATTTCCTCTGCTCTACTTCATTGATCTGAGTACAAAGTGAGTGGGGAAGGAGAGGCAAAAGGGAGCAGGGGGATAGCAGGCAGTGTTAAAACTGGATTTAAAATTTGTCCATTTTTGTTTCGTATTGAAATGGGTCATTTTATATTTGAAGAATTTATATTACATTAATGCTATTACACTCCTCTATTGACCTTAAAATTTCAGTTTTCTGCTTGTAAAAATGTATGTGGTATCTCTGTTTTTCTGAAGGAGAGTGTCTCCTGCTGCTCCCTCTTCACAGGCATCCACATCAGGCAGTTATGAGATGCTTTATGTGGATAGTTGGACAGGTAGCTTTGCACTGTACCTATGTTTTTATTTCTGCAAACAAATTCAGAAGCTTACCCCATTCAGGAAGTAGCAGTATTGAAATTGCAACACCCATTAAAGATGAACACTTTTATGACACAAAGCTAATATGACTCTTACAGGTTTTTTTTAACCTAAAAGGCTAAAATATTATTACAAGAGAGGCTGTATAGCCATGGAATGTGTTTGGCTTTTATAATACTAATACATACAAAGATGAATACTTACTTTATTTGATTCCTTAACAGATGAGTTTCTGGAAAAGAAAGAATAATATGCAAAACATTTAATTATGATAAAATAAAAATGACTTTGAGTACATCATCATGATGATTACATCATCACTGAAAACTAACAGCCCTTGACAGGGGAAGAATTTTGTTATTGCTGGAGAAATTCAGAGGCTGGTTATTTTTTTCATGAATTATTTTCCACAGAATTATCTTGGACTTCCTTAAAAAAAGAATAGCATCCACTGAATTCCTTATGGTAAAAGATAACTTTGTTAACAATTTATACTGGGAGGAGGGGAAAAAGAAGAGTATCAACTTCACTTTACATCTCATACCAAAAGGTCTTATTAAACACTGTAAAGTCAGCTATAGATGGAGGTAAGTTCCTTGAAGACTGAAGAATTTAAAAAATGAAACACTCACAGAGCTGAAATGGAAAGTGTAGAGGAAAAGAGGTGCAAACCAGGGAAAGATGAGTGGAGAATGTTCCCCATTCTCCCCATGGCCCTGATTAATTAGGTGTTAAGGTATTTTTCTGCCTTCTCCTGATATGCCTGATCAACAGGAGTATCATTCTTTCCTGGCAAGGAAATATTCTCCCTCAAAAAAAAAAAGAAAAAAAAGGACAAGGTATTGAGTCTGACATCTTTTGTTAAATGTTTTGGTTATGATGAAAGTTTATGCTTTTTGGCACCATATCTCCTAATAAAAGAGAAAGAGGACCTGATTTTACAAGCTATTTAGCAGCATAAGGTGTGAGTAAGCATCTAGTAGTTTTTGGAAGGCTCTGAGATATAGTCCCTGTCTAGCCTATCTCTGAAAAAGATATGACTGAAAAAATATGAGCGAGATATTTTCCTAAATCAGTCAGAAGACAAAAGGAAGATCTGGTATAGGAAACCCTGGGAGCTATTTTTCAGCAGTGACAAGGGCTCTCTTCCTCATGTCTGTTGAAAACGTTGATCAGCATGGAGGCCCGAGGCAAGAAATTTGGAAATTATCTGTATTATTCAAGAAGGCTAGAAGGAAGGAGAGGAACTGTTTTGGTTTGGATAGTTGTTTTTGTGTTAGTTTCTTCAGTTTATTAGCTTGGTCTCCAGGGCCATTATTTAATGTGTGAAAGCCCATATTCAGGACATTGGGTGTGTGGTGAATTTCCGTGACATTCAAGATGTGCTTGCAGGGCTGGCCTTCACCTCCAAGGGACACGGCCCTTGCATGGCCTGCTTACCACGGGCATATAAAAGTTTCAAGCACACCACAGCTTCTAAGATACATTCCAGGACCCTGCACTTGCCTATTTTTTTTATGAAACTATTTTTTAGAGTGTATAAATAATGATGTGTTAAATTTTAAAAGTCTTCCAAATTTTATTGGAAAACAAGACTTGCACTCTTAAATCACATTTGTGGTTGGACAGCTTTGCTTACAGTCTAGCAAAGGACTGTAATCTGTAGTGCCATACTCCTTCCCTCTAGAGCTCATATGTATGTTACAGCTTTTTACAAAGCTGTAACTGGATTGAGGATGAGAAATAAATTTTGAGGGAAGTGCTTGTGGGAAATTTGTCAAGTGCCTTCCCCAGATATTGTGTGGTCTTATTCTGTGCCACTTCTGTCTTACTCATGTGATAAAAACCCCTAGTACAATAGACATGTCATGTGTTTCTATTACAGAATTTGGCTTTAGAATAGGACCTTTTAAATCCAAGTGCTCTGCACCCTGATATCTGCTGGCAACATGGATTATAACATTTCTCACAAAGCTTTCAGTCTGTGCTGCCCTACCAAGGGAGGGGATCAGTCGTGGGATTTGGAACTTTGCAGCTCCATGTCAGGTCTTGCATCTGAATATGAAGCTATTTCATATTAATAAAATGTCTTAGCAACCAACAGCTTTTGGAACCTAATCCATGAAAAAAATTAAGCACTATTCAGGACCCCACCCCAACAACCCACAATTAGAGCTCACTCATTAAGTATATACTTAACTTTAAGCAAAAGATTATTTCCTTGATTTGTAAGGAATTATTTTCCTCCCGAGGGATTTGAAGTGACCTCTGTAAAATGAAGGAAAATTCCATCCTCATGAGCTGAAATTGAAATCATTTAAGGAAGGATGGACAAGACTGACACAGCTTCTGGCTGCTAGAGGTTTTTGTCAGGAGTCATTTGAGCATCATACCTTGTGGCCCCTGGATTTGTGTCATTCCTCTTCCCAGCATGTATCCAACACTGTTCCCATTAAGAATGTGCATTTTGGTCTGACAGCAAGAGCACATGCACATCTGCTTGTGTGGCAGTGAGCAGAGTGTGTTTGTGCTCATCTGACCAGGTATGTGTTGTGTGGAAAAAGCAACCAGACTCATAACCTGCTGTAGGCATGTGCTGGGTTACACAGCTGGGCACAAGTGGTTTGTGCTTCAGGTGGCTCATCCTCACTGCCACGTCAGGATGGTGAATGACCACGGGCGTTGTGTGGCTGGGGAGTACAAAACGGAAAGGGCAAGAAGTGATTTGTAGCCTGGATTCATTAGTCTCATGGGCTGAAGCCAGACTTCTGCCTACAGAAGAGTAATTTCTTTTGCTGAGTGTGATGTCTTTGGGATGTGGAGTATGTTTCTGTATCTCTGGTGCATGCAGTCAGTGTGTTTCCCCATCACTTGATTCACTAAGTGTGCTAAGTTAATAGCATTTTTGTACTTAAAAGTGGTTGCAAGACCTCTAAATATTATTAAAGAAAAAATAGGACAAATCTTAAACAAAGTGTTCATGAAAGTTCTACTGTCTACAGTCTGTGTGCTTTTCTACTCCTTTACTTCTTTACCATTAATTTGTCAGTTCTTCTTTAAAAAAAAAAAAAAGCCAGAGTCACATTACACTAAATACCACTCCTCTCAGTTACTCACAGTTGTCTAAAGAATAACTTTCTTAAGTAAAAGCAGAGGTGTGATGGAAGTAAAATTTTGTGGTTTGAGCAGGGAGAGTGTTTTGATTCTCAGGGAATGAAGATGAGGAATGCACTGTACCTTGTGACTTTTGCTGATATTGGAAAGGTGGGATCTTGGCTGAGTGTGTTCCACTTGTGAAAGACTTGGTTGCTTATTCTTGGCTCTGGAGGAAGGGGCTGATACTGCTTTGGCAGCATCTTCAGAGGCCTAGAGACATCAAAGAAGAACTTGAAGAGCTTTTAGGGAATAAAGGAGGTGCAGGGACTGTGTTTTAAGCGCAAGTTCTAGAAATAAGAGACTAGAATTTTCTGAGAGTATTTCAATGTATTTGTGCTGATCCAAGCTCAGATCCAGGAGCTCTTCAGCAATAGGAATATTGGATAATATTCTACATTTGCAAGACATTGCTGCACTGTTTTGTGTGCAACACAGTGCAGTAAATACTACACATTAAATATTGCTTTTGTGGGCCTCATAGTGTGTGCTAGGTACAGCCCTTCAGTGTGGGTATTTCCAGGTGTGTATGGCTGCATATATGGTCCAGCCAGGGAACACACAGTAGTTTCAGACACAGAGGAAAAAATGATCTTCATCCCTGAAAACTCACAGGTAACATGAGCCTGGTGTTTTCTGATGGATGTGGGCACTCCCTGTCTGTGCTCTGAGACCTGGCAGTGACAGCGCAGCCCCAGCTGGAAGCTGTAGCATGGAGAGGTTGGCTGGACAAAACTGGAGATGCATTCAAGGTGCCTGGCAGAACTGCCTTCAGCAGTGGGCTCCTGGGGAGGGAGCCTTGTGTGTTTGCACAGTACATGCCCAAATTATGTCAAGTGAGAGAATTAAGAACCATTCTGGCCGACATAATACAAATAGAAACAAATAGTGAAATTTTGTAGAATAGTGGATTGAGAATGTTCTTATTCCTGCACTATTACAGTTTTGAATTTCTAAAATTTTACTACCCTTTTACGCTATTTCATATTTTTTAGAGTCAAATCAAAATATGTAATGCTAATCATATTTTAAAATTCTTTATGTCTTTTAGAGCAATCAGTGTAGGCATGGAGGAATAAACTTGTCATTCCTAGATGACCTTTTGAAAGGATTTTTTTTGATTATAGCAATTTTTATTTGAAGTTGACCAAATCAAGAAGTGATTAATTTTTTATTTGTGGGCATAACATGGAAAAATATATTTGTGGAATAGAACTTGGTCTATCTTCTGTGGGAGTAAGTGGAAATATTCCAGTTGATTTCCATACATGATTTAGATGTGTAGCAAAAAGCACTGACAAATAGATTTAAGTGAGAATGAAGTCAATATTTTCACAGTGAACAGAGCCTAAGGCACCAATAAAATTGGTGGAATTTTTTTTTTTTTTTTTTGCCAGTAATTTATATCAGGGTTGAACCACATTCAATATTGCTAGTCTTTTGACTTGTCCGTAGGCACAGCCAAGTTGGTTTTGAAGATGCAGGCCTGAGCTCCTGCTATGATTACTTAGAGCTCAGGCTTTGTTCTCCCTAATTCCACATCAGAACCTGTAAGTCCAAAGAGAGGCAGCAGTAAAAGGATGCTGGCTCACTTCCAGTCACCTCATTACCATGAGCAGCACAGATGGATGTGAGCATTCATTAGCACTGACTTCCCCGGGGACCACAGGTAAGTGATCTCTGATGTGATCTTACCGTGGGGGAGGTGTAGGTTCCTGGAAAAGAGAGGAAACAAAAATCTCTGTAAGCCTTTTTTTCCCCGACTTGGTTTACTGGAGGGAAATACGAAGAATTTAGATTTAAGTAGACATGTCTGTGTCAAGAGTCAAAGGGTTTGTGTGCTCTACAGCACAAAACATCATGCTATAACATGCCGTTTTAAAATCACTGAGGAATAGAAGACATCCTCATGTGAATGCAAGTGAGACAATGTAGGACTGCAGATAGGAGTTCTCTTTTCCTTCAGCTAGTGCTAGCAAAATGGCAGCTTGCTTTTAGATATCTATTACATGGCAAAATAACCAGTAAAAATTTTAATTGGTGAGAGATTCTGCTTACCTGGTATCCATGTGTTTTCATTCTTCCTCCTAAAAATAATTACAAATAATTCTTAGTGGAGTGGTACCCATATAATTCACAAATAAAGTTATAGCTTTGTTCTGGTATTGTTATTATTATTATGGGCAGTCCAACCCCATTCCTTGCCTTCCCTTGACTCTTCCTCCAGAACTCTGCTCTTGCTTTCAGAATGAAACACTTGAGGGTGATATTTATTCAGGTATTGTAAATATAAGTATCTTTCAGTGACTTTATATACATATATATGCTTATCGAGTTAAGGATGCATTTTTTGTCTGTTTTAATTTTTGTGTAGAAGTTCATAAAAATACTGAAAACCAATGAAATCAGTTCTATTCTTTTTCAAATATACCAAAATATGACTGATTATTTAACATCTTACTAATAAAAAAATCTTACATTATTTTTGCTCTATTGAAATTATTTTCCTAAGTTCTACATGCTGAAATCCTAACTAATGCAAAGGATATGCAACAGATCTCAAGCTCTCCTTCAACTAAACGATAACAAATTGCTCTGAATACTATAATGATACCTAAAATGTTTAACATTTCTAGAAAATACTGCTGAAAAAAAGTCTTCTGTGCTATTCATGCCATCTTGTGGCAAGGCAACTTAATAGCACTGGGCATGAGAAAAAATGTTAGGATATGTTTAAAAAAATGTAGCTACTATCAAAAAAAATTAATAGTGTCCTCTATAAGTACTATTCACTAAGGAAGCACTAAAAGTGTTGTATCAGCTGCATTCTCAAACACCAGAGTTTAATTTACCTTCCTGCACTGGCTTTGGTTCATCTTAACATCAGCGCACATCACATGTGGACATGTAAATCCAGCCTACTAAATCCTGGTGGAATTTGAAGCTTTAGATAAACTGGCAGACTGTCCTTGCCTACTGATTTCTGCTCATTTTGAAGCTGGCTTACTCGTATTTATCTCAATTCATGTTTTTTTTCCAGGCTACATGGGGATTTGCTCACAAGAATCAATCTAACCTTTCATTTTCAAACTATATGGTGCTTACTTTCTCATCATCTACAGGAATTATTTCTCTTTACATTTTGCATTGCAGTGTGAAATAAGGGGGGAAAAAGCAAATGCTGTTTTACATGGAATTCTTTGAGTTTTTTTTCTGGCTGATCAAATTATACTACTTTCTAAAAATCAGCTGTTACAGCAAACACAAAAGGGTTACATTTTCTTGGCTTGGCAATTTTAGTCTTTTTGACCATATTACCTTATGGTTCAAGGATTTGAAAGTGGTAAGATAAAAAATAGCATTTCTTTTCAAAGATAATCAGATATTTAATCCTTCAGTAGCTGATGTCATGCTGCACTGCTACATCCAAAGTAAATTAAATATAAAAAAGTGTATAGAAACCTACTTTTAAAACAATCTTACAATTGAGTAAAACTGTCAATCAGAGGATTTAATATTTGGACACTCCATTAGTTTCTTGTCTCCGGTTTCACCACAAGAAACAGAACAAAAAAAAAAAAAAGGATCATTTTTGATTCAAAATTAAAGGATTTTTAAGCAAATTTAGGGTTAAAGGTAAAGCAGCAGAGAAAAAAAAAGATAAGTGATGTACCACACAACTAGCATATTCTGAGTTGGTGAACATTGTCAGACAGCCTTTGTAAATAGTCACCCTAGGATTTAAATCCCTGGTGGGAATTGCAAAATTTGGCATTGCTAGTTAAAAATAGTAATTAGATTATGTTTTACAATATATTAATGGAAAAAAGCCTGAGAAGGCTAGGGAGTGAAAAGGAAATATATTTTTAGAAGTAAAGCACAGCAGGGATCTTGCAGCCTTTTAGTTGAAGAGTTCAGAAGACATTAGCTTTTCCCTGCCCCTTATGTCCTTACAATATAGTGAAAAGGAAAATATGATTTTTAAACTGAAGGACTTTTTTTCCTCTCCCTGTAGGAACAGGGAACTCCTGAGATAAAATATATCTCCTTCTTTAAATAATTACTTCAGTGTTAGACAGTTGAAAGAGTATTGCAAAATTTGCAGGGTGATTGTTTTGAAAAGCAGCTGCTGTTCTGAAAACCATGCCTGTTCTATCACATGTAATGTCTGCCTTATGTACAAAAGGTAAATATGGAAGTAGCAATTTCTATTTCTGTTTGCAGAAGTGGGTACTCTTTGAAATTTTTTTTTATTATACCTCTTACATTTGGCACTGTTGTCCCCTCCGGCTCAAATGTGCGAATCTGTTAATAAACCAGAATAAAGATGTGATGTTAGCCATCATTCTTGAAGCTATGGCCAGTAGAAAGGGTGCTGCTCCTGGCCGGGATACCTCTAAGGCTTAGTAGAACCCCAGAAGTCAACAAGTGAAAGCAAGAGGCAAAGGCATCTGTGCAAAGTGAAACAGGAACGGCTCATGGGAACTTGGGGCGCCTGGTGCAAGTGAATGTGATGTGGCTGAGACTTTAAATAGACTGCACTTTGGGGGATTTTAGAGAAAAGGGGAAACCTGTTTGTGAATAAGGTTTAGTATCTTTACTTACAGCTGAGTGTTGAAGGGGCTGAGATTGGTTCTCGCTCGTTGGGGAAGTGGTACTTGAAGGCCTTAAGCAACGTTTATCTGCAAAAGAGGAAGAAAAAGAAAGCCTGAGTAATTCAGTAATATGTCTGAAGAAGGAGGGGTTTTAATGTTCAAAATGTGTTTTTCAGGTCAGGTCTTGCCATTTTTATAACTTTTATTTCTTTTTATTGTTTTTTTCTTTTTTCTTTTTTTTTTTTTTTTCTTTTTCTTTTCCCCCAGAACCTAGCAACCATTTTAGCAGCTGTATCGAGGACATAAGCATGACCCTGGTAATAGCTTTATGGTTAACCTCCTCACTGTGGTTATAAATAAAAGCCTTCATATGCTGGTAAACAGTTAAGGCAGACATTTGACCTTAACTGTGGTTAGATTACTGAATTTGTTTTTCATTTGAAACTTTGCTCTTGGTAATGCCATCGTGTTGTTCTGGTTTTGCGAGGGTTGTAGGGGTTTTATTCTCTAGGTAGTATTTTAATTTTTACTTTAGCTTTCAATAAAAACTGCATCCCTGGCCATCAAAAAGAAATACTCATATTGTATATTAACGTGTTTTTCAGTCATTAATTTTACATCTCAAGGGCACTGGTATTTATCTAGAAAGGATGGCAAAAATGTTAGCATTGAATTTTACCCTTTTGAAATAAATTTTAAGTCCCTTCCTCACTCTTGCATCTTGCCACATTATAGTTACTGGGCATAATACACAGGCAAAAAAGCAGCTTTTTGTTTATTGTGTTTTACCTGAAATCACAAAACAAAAACTATGTCTTTTGGCTATTTCAGGACAATCTTATGTAAACAACAAAAGGTGCTGACTGCTAGATGAAAGTTTTTACTACTAACCAATATAAAAACTGTATTTGGAATTCACTTCAGGTTTCCAAATACAGTGGACAAGTCTTGGAAAGTAATGTAGAATATCTGGTTGTTCAGACTGATTGTGATCCTTTCACACACTGATAAATTTACTCACTTTAAAAGCCATCTATTTGTTTAGACATCAAAAAAACACCTACAAAAATGAGTAAATGCCTTTTCTGACTTTGATGTGAACTGAAGCAAGCTGTCTGGTTTATGGTTTCCAGTCTTTCTCATCTACGGCTCGCTTCCCATTTTTTTAAACTATTTAAAACCTCTAGAGTGTTTATATTGGATTGGAGCAATGCACAGCTAGGATGACATTTCACTTCCATAAATGGGATATTAATTGACTTTGTATGATTAGGCATTAAATGTGACTTAGAATAGCTTTAGTAAACCGAAAGATGATTAATGCAGCTACCTTACAAGGTTAAGAATGCTTGAGAAATACATTCAAAGTAATTGCTTGTTACTGCTATTTAAAGTATTAGAGAACACCTTTAGAAAGAATACTACATTATCATCTGGAGGGAAGTTTAGTGTGTTTTTTATTATGTTTTCCATCTTAAAGGTTTCTAGACTTAAATAGCAGTGAGATTTTCTGAGATGGCTGTGGGTTTGATCAGCTAGTTTTTTTGCACATTCCATGTGGAATGGAATAATAGAATTTATCCTGTGAAGGTAATATTAAAATTAAAAAGCAGTGTGTAATTATTAATTTAGCATAATCTAATGAAAATCAGGGTAACTGTTGAATATGAAGAAGCAGACTAAACTCTTCTCGTGTTTCTGCCTACCATTGTTATTTTCCCATTGAACCATTTAATTAAAAAAAAAATCTGGACTAAAAACTCCAAGTCTGTACTATTTGTATGTATATAACTCTAGGTTTTTCTCAGTTACCTGCATATTCAGATTCTTGTAGAGGTTTGGCAGGAAGGATTCTCAAAGAATGAATGGCTTCCACCATTGAAGAACTTACAGTCTCATACAAATTTTCCTCCTCCTCGGATGGCTTGGAGGAAAACTGTAAGTCATTCTTGCCCTTCATTGTCAAGTATTTGCTCTGGATAGAAGAAGAGATATATAGATAGTACAAATAAATTGAAGTTCAAGATTGATTTCAATGCGGAAATATACGATTGCCATAACCAGACATTTTGGTGCATGGGAAATATTCTGATAGAAACTGAAGGGTTGGAAAGGAATTGAGGAAGTGATCTGAATACCTAAATTTTTAATTTACATTCATGAAATAGCCATTTGGGAGACAGTTTAAATGTCTCTCTGAATTTTGCCTCTCTCCTCTTGAAAATATAATGAGAGTGTTTAATTTATGATCATTGCAGACATTTTAAACTGTATCTTCTATTGTAATATTATCCACGTGGTGTTTGTATTGTACTGACAGTTTACATATGTTACTTGCAAGAATATATTAACTAACTCATCACAAATGTCATGCTTCAAAAGAAAAACATACAGTGTTTTGAGGACTTTGTGCTAACAGATGTGTAGTCCAAGTGGATGTGACAGTGAGTAGGTACGGTGGAGTCCATGGAACTGTGCTGCTGAGAGTGGCTCAGGATGTCTCTGGACGTGTCTATACACTTGCATAGGTTTGTTCAAGGTTGTGTTCTGGAGTGCCGCTCCACCCTTCATCCTCACTGTTTGCTCACTGAAACATAACTGCTGGGTTCCTTCAGCACAGAGCTGACACTGCTGCTGAGGAAACTCAGCTGAGGGTGCCCCATGCCTCTAGAAGTCATATTTTGTTACCAACACTGTAGGGGCATCCATGCACTTGGATCCACTTTGATGTTTATTTTCAAATTTATTTTATTCTCAAATTTATTCCCTGACGTTTGCTTTATTCTCATTAGTAATGGGGAATCAATAGCTTCCTGACTATTAACTGGTAGCTTCTTCTACCAGTAAACTGCCCTTTCAGTTCATGCTTTTTTTTCTTGAGTGGTAAAATCTAAACCAATTTGTTTTACTCTCCAAGGACACTAAAAAAATGATTACGATCCACTTTATTTCAAACTTTATTATGCTGATGCCTATAATTATCTATTTTTAAATTATTCTCACTAAGCAAATACTTCTTTAAATCTTTCCTGGATGTCAACCAACTCAAAAGACTTTGAATCTCATATCCCCAGTGTCACTTTCCTGTGAGCTCACTCCAGCTTGTACACATCTTTGTTGCAACATGAGGCGGACCTCCAAGAATTGTTCTTTACAGTACATTGCAGGGTGGGGTTTTTCTTTATGAAAGTACATAAAAATGTCACCACACCCTAGACGGACCCCTGCAGGGTACCTGGGTTTTCAGGCTCTTGTCTGCACAACTCGTTCCAGTTCAATTGCAGACCACTGTCAGCTAGGCTGAGAGTGGCTATTTTTTCAATCAGTTGTGCAAGCACTTTCATCTAAACGAAACACATCTTCATCTAGACCAGGCATGTACTTCTGGGACTGTCTTCTGGGAAATATCAGAGGCCTAATAAAAATCAATATATATCACATTGACTGTTTTATTTCTCATTATTGTAGTCATATTTCTGCTAAAAAGGAAATTACTTTTAGTTTGAGGAGCTGATGAGATGTTCTTCATGTTCACATTAACAATTTTTTACATAATCAGACCTACTATTTCCAAAAGATGCTTTCAGATTGACTTTGTTTAATAATCTCTCCAGGTACCAAATAAATCCTCAGGATTTGCTTTCTTTCTTTCTTGGAAGAAATTGCAGTTATCACTGTTCTTTTCCATAATTTTAGGAACTCAGGACTCAGGAGAATTCCCAAAGATAATAAATTAATATCTTAAAAATTCTTAAATTGCCATTTAAGTGTCTTTGCATAAGTAAATTAGTTTCTGACCATTCTTTCCCCATTCTGCTCTGTGCTGTTTTTGCCTTCTATATGGTATTAATCCCATATAGCATCTGATTGTTATTAATCATTCTGTGAAATCTAAAGCAGTCAAAGTATTGATTGCATAAAACTTCTTTAGTCATCCTTTATTTGTCCAACTTGCTTATTAAAACATAGATCTGTACTTTATTTTCATCTTTCTGTGATTTAAAAGGTATTTACACTATTTTCTTATATGCCTGAACTGAGACTCAAACCCAGATTTCAGATACGAATGGATAGACGTTGAAATGTGCACTGTTTGCTTTTCAGCTTTCATTTGTATTGCTTACATATTTAATCTTGAGATTTATGACTTATATCCTTTTTCAGCTTGACTCCTGTTATTTTTACCTGATCTTATGGTAAAGGTGTATTTTAGATTCAGCCCATAAATGGAGGATTGGCAAGAGAGTGAGTCACTTCTCCAGTCTAGATCCCACTAAAAAAAAGTAAAATTCTCATGTATATTTCACAATTCTCTTGCCTTATTTTGCATTAAATACCAGTGATTATTGCATTATTTTGTTAGTATTACAGCCCAGATGATAGTAACGTACATCAGGATGTGTAAAAGTAAAATTTTAGGAAGAACACATGGTACTTACAGAATGATAGGTGTTAGCAGGAATAGTTCTCTTTTCTGTAGGAAATGGAGAAAAGCTGTCAGCAGGTCCCATTCTGTAGTAAATTACACAGTAGCTAATAACTTATATAAAAGAATAAAAGTCTGCCAACTGCAGATTTAAGAGTATTTATTTACAGTATTTTAGAGATACTGAAAAAAGGATATGAAGCAGGTCCACCCATGAGTTTGTGGATCTATACCATGTGTGAGGAAGTAGCTGTGTGGAAATGGGATTCACAATCATGAGTATGTCTAAGCCCGCCCACCAAAAACACTCAGAGAAGGATTGTGCTTGAACTCCTCTCTCTCTCTCCTGAGTTTTACTTCTTGATACAGATCTTTGAGAGCTATGAGACTCCTGGTATGGAAATCCCTCTGTGAACGGAAACGTGTTCTGTTTTCTTCATAGCAGAAGAAAATTCCAAATCTGAGAACACTCCAGATGCCAGGCTATAAACTATTCTTGGTGGTGTTTGTCTGACCATGAAACTGTCTCATGGTATAGCCAGGAGAGCTTGAGCTACAGGGCCAAAGAGCTGGTGAACAGAGACTCTCAACTTCTGCGCTTAATCTGATTTACACATTTAATCCAGTGACTCTTTGATGCAAAACAGCCATGGTATGACCTTGCTCAGTATCTGCTCTTGTTCTGGACTGTTTCAATCCTTTCTTAGGCTGCCTGTAATCTCACAAATCTTACATCTCTGGCTATGTTATGGTCTGATTTCAAAAGCAGAGCGTGAAAGTCCTTCTGTCAAGACCAACAAATAACAAATAATTACAGCACGTTGTAACGCTTAGAAAGAAAAGAATAATTGTGCAACTGAAATACTTTCATGCTAAGGAGAGAGTTAAAACCAGAACAACTTGTCCAGGGGTTCTACCCCATGGCTGAAGGGTATTAAGGATAGCCAACATCCCACAGCTCTCCCTTATTTCTGTGTTTTGGAAGGAGCAAGTTTCTGCCTGAACATCCTCTTTGCATTCATCGCTCTCTCGTTCTGTGAGCCTGGTATTGCATATTTTTGTGTACCCCAGCAGATGGCATTGAATGTTCATTTATTCAATATATGCAGTACCTTAATCTCTGCTTGGAGGATCATTCATGGGAAACAGAGAAGGTGACTTACTCATGCAAGCTACTTGTCTGATTTTCTGTTTAGTTATACTGGTGCTTATCAGAAGTGAGCCCAGTTAAAGGTGATACCAGGATAAAATTAAAAAAGGCAGTGTCTTAATTTGCAGCCTTTGTACTTCTGTTCATAAAAAAAGTGTGGTTGTTTTATCCTCAACAATAAAAAATGAATAATAGTGGTAAATGTCAATGCTATTACCCATGCCTTTCATGGCTTAATGTGAAAAGGGGACTGTTTGACACAAGCCTTTGGGGTGATGTATTGCTATCCAATATCAGTTTACAATTTGATGTCCAGGTCAGTTTATCATCTCTTCTATTATGCATGAATCGCTGGATTTGGGATGAACTCCATCTGCCTTCTTTCTTCTTAGGCCTCCTCTGCACTGGACCAGTGAAGGGAGCAGAGCTGGTGCTGCTTTTCCATGGGTCCACCCTCTATGTAAGCTAACTGCCCAAATATCTGCTCTGTGCTAGCCGAGGAGTGCAAACCAGTGAGAAACCACTCTTCCTGTTATTTAAGAGTATAATTTCCATAATGAAGATGAATATTTCACTCTGTCAGCCTTGCTGTACCTATCAGGCCTTCAGAATGAGAAGTGCTATGCACTGTCTAGGTGTTAGATGATGTTGTAGAAGCTAAACGCTTAAGGAGAGACTATTTCAGCTGGTATCTATCTATATCTATCTATCTGTCTATCTATCTATCTAATCTATCTATGTCACTGGAACATCCAATTTATTATAGAATGATAAGCTAGTTTGGGTTGGTAAGGACCTTTAAAGGTCATCTAGCCCGACCCATCGGCAATGAGCAGAGACATCTTCAGATTTTCTGCCTTTTGCTGCACTGGCTGTTGAACAAGGGTGAAAGAGAACAGAATCTTTGTGCCAGGTAGCTGCAATCAGCTGGACCTTCTGGTATAATTTTTTCACTACAAGCTAAGGATTTAAAACTGGCACAGGCTAGAGTCTCCTCAAGCTACAGGGACTCATCATGTTTTATTTAGTCTGAAAATTTTTTTGTTGCTTTGCTGCATAGCCTGTGAAAATGATAAATAGAGGCTATGACTTATGATAATAATAATGTGTTATATTTCTGCGGCATACATGTGGGTGTGTTTCTGCCACTTGACAGAGAATTCCTGATGTCAAAGGACAAAATAGAAAAAATTATCTTTAATTTGCAATGGAATAAAACAGTGTGTACATTTTGTGGAAACCTTGACTTTTCATGGTGACTGTCGTGGGTTAACCTATGACAGTGACCTAAAAAATTTTGTTTAAAAGGGTGACAGGTTAGGAATTTATACATGAAAATCCCACATCAAAAACACAGCCCTTTAAGTGGGAAAGCAGAAGGTAAATCTGTTCCCATTGGCTTCTCTGAATCCATGAATACACAGTGGTTTTTTTTAGTCACTGTGGTGTTTCAGCCTGTGGCAGAAAACGATAAAAAATTGTGGGTTGTGATTTAATAAACCCTGTGATCCTGACAGGGATCAGTAGAAAAACATCCTGAAGCTGAAAATGCTGCAAGAACTGTGTAGACATTTTCAGAGTTACTTTTTTCCTGTCTTGCCCAAAATTATGATGCAAAACCTTGTCCTGTTCAGGCATTCAGGCATCTTCCTTAAGCCTAAAGAGGGGCTAGATAAACAAGCTTCCTGAATAATATAGGTTTAATTAGAGTACCAAGTAAAAGATTAGGCAGATTTCACTTCAGAGATGTGAAAAAGGCATGTGCATAAATACCAATTATGGTGGCATTTGGGCCAAGGCCAGCTATCCACAGACATTAAAAAGATTTGCAGTTAGATGATAGATTGCTGGGTTTTATTTTTCCCAGAACTGCCTTTTCCAGCCCTAAATGAAATCTTCTGTATTATATGGATATTTAATGCATTAAAGCAAACTTCGCATAGCACTATAAACATATGGTACATTGAATAAATTTATCTGGTTAGTTGTGCCACTTTTTAGTTATATAATTTTATATGCTTTACATTAAATGTCTCAGCTCAGACACAGTGGTGAACTGCAGTGTCATTTATGAGCAATTTAAGTAAGTGCAGTGTTTTACTTTTGAAATTAATGTAGTTTAAACGCATGCTTGCTACTGACCACAATCTGTCATGAAAACAGATTTAGAGATTCTATGTCATTGTCTTGTTGTTTTGGAACAGCAAACAGCAAAAAGAGGAGACACCTTCAAAGGTAGCAGCAGAGGGAAAAAGAAAGTGCCTTCAGTTGCTTTCTAGAAGCCATCAGCGGAAGTAATGTTTTCAGTCTCCATCAAGAGAGTAAGTTATTCCTGGTTTTTTGCAGTGTATACCATCATGAAGCCAAACATTTTTTGGGGCACAGTGGAAGTGAACACCTTTTTGTTGTCTGCATTAGTGGGTATCCCCTTAGTGGATATCCATTATTTTTCATCTTTTCTTCCAATTAATTTTAATTTTTATGATATTAAAATGTTCAGCTCTGTCACAGACTTGTACTGGCTCTGAGTAAGAAGTAGGCTACACAGACATACTATAGTAGTTCCTATTTCAGCATTGAAAGAATTTTACCTTTTGGATGAATATTTGGATTCATTACTTCATGTAGGTTTGGGCAAGATCTAAATACATAAAAAAGGAAAAAAAATCCACTTAATTAAATATTTGAAATTTCCATTGTTCTATGAAACTTCTTGAAAAGCCCAGTTTAAACTAATGAGTGAAAGTTGCAAGGATAATAAGTACATTTGAGAAATGACTTGGCAGACTTGGAAATTCAACAATCTTGGGTCAAACCTTACATTTTTGTTCACTTACAGCTCCAAGTTTGTTGCAGAGAGCTCTACTCATTTTTCAAATATTCATTTTAGACATAAATATTGTAACAGCATTATTGATGCTTTAGCATGTTCAGTGTGTTGTTGGAGGGATGAGTTTCCTTAGGGAGACAGGAGCTAAAAATCTCCACATGCAGCTGTGCCATCCACATTGCTCCCTTCCCATTCTGCCAAATAAGTATAATACTTCCCCTAGTCCTGCTGTGGTATTCTTCCATCCTGCTATTACTCTGCCATGGTGAATATGTGAGATATCTTGGGTGTGGAAGAGCCACATAAGCTTACTCTGGTGTTGGTTCTCTCACCATGACCCTCCTTACCCACTGGGCGGTAGCTCTGTATCAACCTGTTCAGCAACATTTGTGGATCATTGCAGTAGCAGTACTTAGTATTCAGAAGCAACATCAAAAGTTATTTTGCAATGAAGATTTGGCCAGGGATCACATTAAGACTGCATTAATGTGCACTCATTTCATCCATATCTAAGCATCCACCCTTGGAATTGCCTAAAATTTGGGAAATAACACCACAAATCTCTGAGTTTCAACTAGCCCACCCTTACAATTACAAAATAATTAAGGTTAGCAACAGCTTTTGAGCATAGGGTGGGGCTGAATGGTTTCCTCTTCAGCGACCAAGCTGTAAACCACACAAGAGTGTACCAGAGTGTGTGATAATAACATGGACACATCAATAATAAAACTTCTGTTTATATTACTATCAGTGATTTTAAAAGTAATTTATTTACTTACTTATTTTTTGGCAAAGCTGTTTTCCTGCTGTTTGAATCTGCTGGGTGATATTCTACTGTTTTTCTGTTGGCTCTGACAGAATTGAACAAAGTTTACTGTTAGAGAGCAGTAGGAAGTGGGGAAGAAATACAAGTGCAAGAAGAGCTCCAAAACTAATTTTCAAAACTTTTCATTTTTAAATGATTACCCTCTTCTCTACCTCAAGATTTTAATTCTCTGAATATTTTCCTGATTTTTTTTTTTTGTTTTTGTTTTGTTTTGTTTTGAGCTATTTGGAAAAAAGAACAACGGTTTCCTGCCGAGGGAATGAAAAGCTGGAAACTGAATTCCTGCGTCCACTGTTTTGGTTACATTAGAATAGGGTACTTATTGAATTCTACTGAATAGGAATTAAAACCCAGGGGCACCTATCCAAGATCTCTGCTGCTGGTAAAATAGTTGCTAAACACCAATGGTGTAGCTACCAAAACAACAGAGCTCAGTTCCCTTGGCCTCTCTACTTCTGATTGCTCTTTAGAGTTCAAACAGAGCTCCTTATTTTACTTGGGTGAAATCACACTGTGATTTTGTTCAAATCCTTGAAACAAAAACTGAGATGATTTCTACTTTTATCTTTTGATTACCAGACATTTCAGTGTTTTCAGCAAAAAGAGTTAGAGTTATCTCACAAATAATTCCTACAGATGAAAAGATGGTCATGTCTTTTTGGACCTATCCAAACTCATTAAAATTCATAGATCCTATAACCAGTGTTGCCAAATCAGGCTTCAGTTTTTCTTTACAAACATGCCCCAAAACCTATTTGAAAAAAGCAAACAACGAAACAAACAACCAACCAAAACCTACCCCCCCCACACACACACTTTAATCAATACTTAGATACACACATTGCTAATGAATTTTTCTAACTGTCATGTTAGACAGTTTATTATGGAAATACTAAAGGGCATAAATGCAAAGATGCAAATTTTAGAATGAAAGACAACATCTGTTTATTTTCAGCTGTGCATTTAGTAGGAGAGGTATGCTTGAGCAGTTGCTATAGCTATAGAGAATTTTGGTTAAGTGGTTAAATCTGTACTGCAGTGATATATCTCTGGAGCATGTGGAATATGAACAGGTAACTGATTTCTGTCATTTCATTGCTCTTTATCATTCATGTATGATTTTTTTGTCTTTTAAAAGAACAATTTAATCCCTTGCAAAACTCTTCCTCCAGCTGCCCCAAGGCAGTCTGTATTACAAATGCAAAAGGCTTTTGCATGAGTATTATACATACAGTGAACATAATTTTTTTGTGTTTGAATTTGCTTCATTCCTCCCTGCCCCTTCCTTTGGCAAATTTCCCAACAAGCACCTGCAGAGTGACCCTCTGCAGGTTCTCCTTTGCCTGCAGCAGGGGACTACTTTAGTCTGCTTGGTTATTTTTGTCTCCATGTGAGTTGCAACACTGAGGTTTTACTGGTATCTCCATGACTCCATCAGAGCTACATACATGTTACTGGTAAATAGTAGCAGAAATGGCTCAGGATTTATCAGAAACTTATCATGGATGAGACCATGAGGACATTTAGGACTTTTTGAACATTCTATGGTAATAAAATACCGATCTTGCTTAAAAAGAAATATTTTTCACAGTTTTTGCTTTAAAAAATACAGCTATGCTATTTTTTAAAATCCCCATGTCTAATTATTGGGCCAAAGTGTGTCTCCTTCACAGAATTTTCTTCATTCTCTGGTCAACACTACAGCAATATTGTTTCTTCCTGAAAAAATGTGGATTTTTTTTTTAAATGCAATTTAGTCCACTTTCACCTCTTTTTACTTAAAATGTAGAATTTAATTTAGCTGCATATGTTCTATAAGTTTTTCCATTTATGATACTCATACCATACTGACCACATACAAAACCCTAAGTTGTGTGTTTGTGATAATACAGGTTAGTGGCACAGACAGAACAGCAATACCCATTTCTCTCAAGATTCAATACATTGCATTATGTATGATTCAATGCATTACATTATGTATGGGCAGAAGATATACCGGGGAGAAAAAGTGAGGGTAGACTTCATTTTAGGTGATGATTGACTGAAAATAATGTAGACCATTTGTAATGGAGTACCTACAGAAACAGAAATTACATTTATATTAAAGTCAACTGAATTCATCTTGATTGTTTTGTTGCGATGTTATGATTAATTTATGATGAATTGGTTGTATAAAAGTGTCTGTTTCAAAGATCTTATAATTTCCGAGAGCCATGAAAGTATCAGGTAAATTTTGAGACACTCCATTTGAAAGTTTATTTCACAGCATTTAAGGGGATTATATTATTATTATTATTATTATTATTATTATTATTATTATTATTATTATTATTCTTCTGTTAGGAATAAAAGTTGGCTAAGTACAGATGATTAAAAGAGACAAAAGTCCATTCCTTCTTACTTTGATTGTCTCTCTTTTCTTCTGTTTCAACAGTGAAACAAGAAGAAAAGTAGTGATCATATTTACTAGCTCTCCTCTGTCTGCAATACTTTGCATGTAACACTGAAATATTGCCTGATGTTTTGTTCAATCAGTTACTACCTTGCAAAGGCCCTGTTGTATTCCTGTCAAATCCTTCTTCATGACAGACTGTAAATTGCCTAATCTGGCCCAAAATATCCAGAAGCAATTCCTTAATGCTTAAACATTATTTTGGTTATTTGGTTTTGTTGTTACTTATTTTTACAGTTATTTGCATATTTATTTGGTTTTGCAGAAATGTTTGAGAGCTCCTATCATAGAACAGTCCTCCTGTGACAGATGACTCACAATTGTAAAATTTGTCCCTGTCCAAAGGATGCATAAACCAAGGGAAAATAGGTAGATGCAACTGAAAAATGGGGCTAAAACCACAAGCTGAAGGTAAAAGGAGTTTTTCTAGAAGGAAAGACATGGAGCATGCAACTCTCTGCTGACTGTAGGCATCTAAAGGGAGTCAGTCCCCAGTTTGGAAAACAGGCACCTCTCATGTCTGTGGAGAGAGAAAACCACATTTGTATTTCATATTTGCATTTCAGTTACTACCATTGAAAGCGGTCAGTGTTACATTTTATGGAGTACTTAATATAGCAAAAGGATCACATAATTTAGCACTCTGATTATATCAATTCATGGCTTAAAGCTACTTTCTAAATAAATTGAGTGACTATTAAGGGATGCTCTCCTTCAGAAATCATCCTGTTTCCTGAAAAAGCTACTAAAGGTGGTATGTGCACCACACATGTCAGTGTCATTGGGCTTTGGGGCACTTGGCAATCACAAGGTCCTTCAGTTTCATGGTGGTTTGAAAGTGCATTGTACTGCTCATTTTGTCTTCTGGTCGCAACTCTCTCTGTAGATGCTTTTACTTAATAACAGGGTTTGGGTTGGGAGGAGGTTTAGCCACCTCTGCTGTGCCCCAGATTAAGCAAAACTTCAGTCAGGAGGACAGAAGTAACTTTGAAATAGTTTAAATCTAACAACAGTCAACATAGTCAAAAACTTCTAAGGAAGTGCACAGAAGAGAGTTCCCGTTTGAAAATTATACCGGCAAGTAAGAGAGATTATGAACCTGGCTTGATTGGGCTAGGTCACTCTTGAAGACAAGCTTGGATTTCAAAGTTGGCTGAACGCATATGTCCTTCTGGTTTGGGTGCCTGGGCATATCCCACCTGGCCTGAGAGGCTGCTCAAGGGGGCTATAACTCTTTTTCAGATCTTGAATTGAACTGCTTGGGCTGGTCCCTGTTAAGTGTGACACCTCATAGCAGGGTCTGAAATCTCCAGCTTGCTGAACAGGGAACTGCCTGGAGCTAGCAAAGAGAAACTGCCTGAAGTGAGTCTTGGTGGCTGCTCAGGCTGCAGAGGAGGTGCAGCCAGTGCTTGAAGTACGCAGCTGGGAGCATCGGGCAGACACTTTCCTCTGAGGAAAAGTGAGGGATCGGTATCCACCATCTTTTGTTTGAAATAATCTAGTAGTCAGAGAAGGTATGTAGCTTTGTACTGTGACCATTACTGTGTCTTCCTTAGATATTTGTTCTCCACTGAACAGAAGAGATGCAGGAACCCACGGTGGGCTCCTGTGCTCCAGCTGAGCACCTGCATGACTTGGATCTTCCCTTACAGTTTGCTTATGTGCTGATGAAGGAAGGGAGGTTTTCTGCATGGTGCCTGGGCAGGTGATGAAGGCTTCTCACCAAAAAAACCTGCAGTCCTCATCCTGTGGGTGCTATCTACAAAAAGGTCTTGAATCTCCCAAAATGTGAGCCCAAATATTCCTGCTCCTGAATGCTGTAACTACATGCAGAAGGACAGTGTGGGAGTTTTGGAGAGGCAAAGTTACCTCCCTACATATGTCAGTTATTTTTGGTATACTGGCTCTGGCTGGGATGGAGTTAACTGTGCTGAGAGCAGTCTGTTGGATGCTGTACTGTGGATCTGTGACCAGAGCAGTGTTGACAACAGACTGTGTTTTGGCTGTTGTTAGCAGTGCTTGCACAGCACCAAGGCTTTCTCTTTTTCCTGTTCTGCCCTCCCAGTGAATTGGCTGTGGGTGGGCAGAGGCTGGAATTGGACAAAACTGGCACAGCTGACCCCAGCTAACCCCAGGGATATCCCACACCGCACAGCATGTGCTCAGCAAAACAAACAAACAAACAAACAAAACCCAACAAAACAAACAAAAAACAAACAAGTGAGGGTTTTTTTTCTCTTTTTGGAAAACAGCCACTGCTCTGTGATTGCCTTCACACCACTTGTTTATTTCACCACTTGTTTTATTTTCTTTTTCTTTCCTTCACTTAATAAACTGTGTCTGTGTCAAACCACAAGTTTCCTTACTTGCTTTCCATCTTTCCCCAGCCAGGGGTAGCCTGCTGCAGGCACATCAGCCGGTAGGGATTACAGGAAAGGAGAAAAGAGTCATTTGACCTTTCAGCTGATCACAGGGGGTTCAGGATCACAGTTTTGACACTGGCATATAAATATCATCCAGGTACAAGGCAAAGGCCTGATCACTTTTTATAAAATCCCAGCTACTGCCATAAAATGGAGCTCTTTTGTTATTTTGATTTTTAAAGGTCAGTTTTATGAATCAGTAGTAAGATCATCCATGGCAACATGGCACTCACTATTGTAACTTACAGTAAATACTCCATAAAACAGATGCTCTTCTGATTACCACATTTAAACTACTACGATCCTCCAAATGTGCGATGTTGGAGGACACTTGGAGGATTACACTTCTGAACACTTCTGTTCTTTTTGCCTAAAGTAAATGCTAGGAACATAATAATAAATATTAAAGGCTCCATTACCTTAGCAAAATTATGTAACTGACCACTTGCAAAACTACTTAGAATTTGTCATTGGCACAATTAATTTGGATTCTCTTTTTCTTAAAAGAGTGCTCTAGGTTTCCCTGGCAATCTGTAAAATGCTATGTGTAAATACAAAAGCCATGCTATCAGTTCAGATAACTCCACAGAAACACAAGCATTTTGAACAGCAATTATTGTACTGGTTAAATTCAGATTTTAGAAATGTCAGATAGAAACAAGACACTGTAGTACCAAACTGCAGTGAGATCTTACTGCTGTAGTATCTTACTGCAGTAAGATGCAAAGTGGCAACTCCTTGCAAGAATCATATAATCATACAATGGCTTGGATTGGAAGGGACCTTAAAGATGATCTAGTTCCAATCAACCTGCTGGGGACAGGGGCAGCTTCCCCTAGACAAGGATCCCCAGGACACCATCCAACCTGACCTTGAACGCTTTCAGGGACTGGGCATCCACAAACAATCTATTTCAGTGCCTCACTACAGTCACACAAAAAAAATTTCTTCCTAATATCTAATCTAAACCTGCTCTCCTCAGTTTGAAGCCATTTCCCCTCATCCTGTTCCTAGATACCCTTGTAAAAAAGTCTCTACATCTTCCTTGTAGGCTCCCATCAGGTACTGGAAGGCTGCAGTTAGGCCACCCCAAAGTCTTCTCCAGGCTGAACGATCGCAATCCCCTCAGCCTTTCCTTATGGGAGAGGTTCTCCATCCTTCTGATCATCTTGGTGGCCTCCTCTGGGCTCACTCCAGCAGGTCAAATGTCCTTCCTGTGCTGGGGTCTCCAGAATTTAGTGCAGTACTCCAGTTCCACATACGAATTTGTAGAAGACATTGGAACTAGCTTTATCAGGGAATCAAGTCCCTGGGGAATGTGTTACAAAGCCAGTTCTCTGGCACTGGTTAGTACAGGTATTCACACTGACAATTAGGATACACAGAATACACTTTTATTTGTATTGTGGTATCATCTCATGTGGAAATGCTGTAATGAATCCTAGCCAGGTGACTACACTGGATGAGAGAAAAAGAGAACAAATGGTAAGCCACTGTGGATGAGGTAAAGGTTGACACTCTACTAAGGCATGTTTCAAGCCAAAAGTTTGCAATCTTTCAGGAGGGGAAAATATTTCACTCAGTTGCAAATACTCACAGAAACTTTTTTTAAGCTGTTGCTGTTCTGAAACAGATATGTAGTCTTTGTTGTTGCGTAGGACTCCATGCCTTGCAAAGAAATGCCAGGAAAAGATTCAGTGTTTGGCATGGTTTTCTTCCCACAGTTTTTGTACTGAATCTGATAAAACAGATTCACATACCAACAGAGTTGTATGGGTCATTTCAAGCCAAATGCTACAATATAATCCAAACCACATGGCGAAGATTTCTTTGGAAGGTGTGTCATGAAAACTTTGCCTCTGAATAAAGCGGTAGGAACAATGAGCCTGCCCCCTCCTGGAATACCCTTCCTGTATGTTTCCCTAATGGTATACATTGCACAAGGCAGAATCATAGCTTAATTAATAATATGTACTTGTTTGAGCACAGCATCTCTCACCTCAAGTCCATACATTTGAGACCAACCTGCTTTTGCAGAATCCACAGCATATTGGAAGGGACTCGCAAGAATGATCCAGTTAAACTCACGGACCACAGGACAACCCAAATTTAGTCAGGTTCCTGTAGTCTGAACTACTGATAAATTGTCAGGCAGTGACTGGCTGGCTGAAGTGATGTTGTCAGGCAAGACAGGGGCTGTGGGTACCTGAAATGTAACCACAAATATTTGGCACTTGGAAGAATGCTGGCTACCTGTAATTACTGTTCATATTACTGTGCTTGCTTACGCCAAGCACTTTCTTATTTAAAATAACAGCTCTGCCATGGCACAGTATAGAGCAGAGAGATTAGGCAAACAGTGGATTTAAATAAAAATGCTTATTAAGAATGAATAAAAATTATCTCTCAGTAAGTTTTGCTAAACTCATCGAAAATCATGTATTCTATGAGAAGATCAGTAAGACTACAAAAGAACCAAATCTGTCATGTGGACAGTGTTTTCACATTTTCCAGTCCAAGCAGGTAAATACTAAACTGAGTGGACATGACTGAGGGAATTCTTTATGCATGTAAAGTGGTTTATAATACCATAATAACAGTAAAAAAGGATGTCTTTGAAGCACTGGTGGTTTGTGATCATAGAAATGGAAGTCACTGAATTACAATGCTTCATCTGAATTTTTTCCTGGGATGATATTAACACTTTGTAGAAGTTTAGGGTTGCATCACTATGACTACACTAATTTTTGCATTACCTGGTTTCTGTGCAAACCCTTGAGATATTTCACTTCTAAATCTTTGAGGATTTCTTCTGGAATGAAGAGAAGGGTGTGAATGGGCAGCAAATGCGTTTTAATTTTCATGAAGATCCTTGTCACGAAAGCAGTCTCAGAAGACCCACAGAATTTGAAAACATGCCATCTAAAGATAATTCTACCTACAGACACCTCTGTATCTTTCTGAATGTTCATATATATGTATATTAAATTGTTTTCTCTTTTGTCCCTCTCATAAGCAGTACATTTTTCAGACTTTTTCGGTGTTGGTACCTACCAATTTATTTTTACTCTTTAAGTTTGTACAGCAGAATATATTGCTTATCTCTGTCCCTGCATCTTGTAATGAAGGCTGCAAATCCTTAGTCACCTGGAGAAGTCAGAGGGAAAAAAATATTTAACTTCTTAAATCTCTCACTAGTCCTTGAAATCTTGGAGTTACCACCTGCCAGACATTTTGGGGACTGCTTCATGTGAAAAAAGAAGTTAAACCTCCTAGTTTTCCACTATTTCCACTCACCTAGGGAATACCTAGGAATCCCAGCCTCAGCAGTCAGGGGAGCTGGAGGTTTATTATCTCCCTCTTCCATAGATAGATATGGCACTCCATAGAGTGCCAGAGAACCTCGGGGGTGCTGTGGGAGTCAGCACTGCCCGGGGTGCTGTCATTACAAGTGTAGCTCTTTCTAGCACATACCAGAGGCCAGAATCTGCCCCACAGCCCCAGGCAAACCCACAGTTTCAGCAGACATTTGACTTAGAGTTAAGTGCCTGGATCAAAACTCCCTCCTTATTCCCATTATGTCGATGGTTTGATACTTCTCTACAACAGCAAATAATAAAACAACCTGAGCCTACCTACTGCATACAACAGGCAAGCAACAAGGTAGAACTAGAAGAAAATGCCATTTCTGTTCTTCCTTGCTACCTGCTGTCAGGAAGGAGCTAGCAGGTAAGCAGCTTTTCATTTAATTTCACTCTATCTGAGTCAAGGTGGACTAATCTGCATATAAATATAATAATGTAAGTCCTTGATCCCTCCCTCACAGACAGAGAATATGGCCTAAAATATGGCTTTTAGTATCCGGGGAGAATAAAATTACCCTGCCCAAGGTTGGAGAGAAATATGTATCTAGTAAAAAGAGCAGGGTACACTGAAACACTCCACAGCTACTGTCCTCTAGACCTATATCCACATTCTTAGTATCTGTGAATCCAACAGTGTCATACTGTATTTTCAGGTTGCCCACAAAATCCAGTTTATGGGAGGATTAAAATGATTGCTCCAAGTGTTATCACAGAAATGGTTTCCATGCTGTATTAGAGGTAAGTATAGTGGTAATTCTTCCAAGTAAAAATGAAAGCAAGCAAGTACTTTCATAGCTGTTTCTTTCATTTGTAAGCATACTGATGGAGTTTTTGAATCATCAGCAAAACACAAACAAAAATAATTAATTTTATTCTTTTTCTTTCTTTTTTTAAAGGAACATAGCTGCTGACATTTCTTAAATATAAAGCTCTTAAGGGAGAGCAACAAATCATAAACCACTGGTTTCTGCATGGGATTTCTGACTGGAAAATTGTATTTTTTAATTATATGTATATTTCCTAATATTCTGATGCCTTGATTTAGCAATCTGTAGAACTCACACTGAAAAATCCAATGTAAGAAATGCTCAGTTTGGGAGAAAGTGAAGAGACTTTGCTGAATAGGTTACATTTACTTATTTAAACATTCATATCACTCAGATTGGGGTCTTAAAATATAAATTATATGGCTGAATTAACCTGCTGTTGACTCAGTGTCAGCACTCATGTTTGAGAAGAGTAGCTTTTCTCAGCTGTAGCTAAGTGGCTCTGAAAATATAAAAACCCACCAGAAGTCCTCCACTTCAGAAGAATTTTCCCTTCCTCCCTCTCAGTTATCCATCTTGGCGTAAAATCTCATGTTCTTGACCTGTCCCGCATGGCAATTGATATCTGTTCCTGCCTAGTCCCAGGCTAACCCTCTTCTCACATTTGCCCACATTTGTGACCCACTCGGGGGTATAAATTCTCCAGAAGTCACGGCTGGATACCTGCTCATGCTGCCGGCTGCTCCATCTTGTGGCTCCCTGAGATTTCAGCTCACGCTGCCTGACAGCAGCAGAAGTGTGCTTGTGTGTGTGCATGAAAAGCTTACTAAAGGAGGGGGACTGCAGGGGAATACACCTTGCTTTTTTGGGAGCCTTTGTGAATAAGTGCCTGACTCTGGTAGCTGACAAAGATGAAAACCAGACACGTTTCACAAGTAGCACAATGTTACTTTTAGGGAATATTTCTTAAATCAACTTTCAGCTGCAGTCTGATGTTTAATCTTTGTCTTTGCTCTTCTCTTCTTGAAGACCATTCAACAGAAACAGAGTTCAGAAACCACAAACAAACTGTTTTGTAAATAACTGGATTTTCATAAAGGATCAGCACAAATTTGTTAAAAACAAATAACTTGTTTGTGATGTCTGGGGATTTGAAGACGATAAAACTTGAGCAGTCCTCAAGTTGTCCATCCTTTGTGCATGAAGTAGTCTTGAAATTAGACTGGGAATGGGGCTTGACTCCACACTGGGCTAGTTAATATGTTCCAGTTAACTGTAATAATTTATTTTTTATTTTTTGTATTTATTTCTTTCATCTTTAGTTGCTGTCAGATATTTCTTAGAGGAGCAGAAGACAAACATGCTGCTTTTGTATCTGGCGAGAGTACAGTGATCAGACTATTTGGTAAAAAACAATAGTGCTAACTTTATGTCATAATTTTCTCAAAAAATCTGCTTCTTCTCTACTACTTCTGCAGTTCATGGCAGAAAATTACTATTACATCATTCCATCATCAATTTCATTCATAATCTAATAAATGCCAAATAAGTTTATAGGAAAACTCCCACCAACTTTCAAAAAGTTTGATTAGATTCCTATATTTTTTTTTCTTTGCAATAGAATACTGTCAAAAAGCAGGACTGTTAACAAACTGCTTTTCCAACTTTCCTTTTTCAATAGTGGTACTATTACTGCATGCTCTTATTCTAGCATGCTGGAGAATACTTTAGTATGGACATGTTAATGTGTAGACGGACACTCCAAACAAATTAAGGAATTTAGCAAAATGAACTAAAGATTGACAATGCAAACAGAAGACACTTAAAATAAAGCTGCCCCTAGTGTCTACTGTTCAGATTATGTGCCTAGCAAAACTCAGCTCTAACTTCCAGTCCCAAATTAAACAATACAAGGTTAAATGTCAAGAAAAAGTGTGAAAAATATCTGCAAATAGAAACTTATGCTGGGAAAGTCAGTCAAATGAGAACTGATAGACTCCACTGCAGGAAAAAAGATACTTCACCAGTGTCTTTGGTGAAAGCTGAAAAGAGTTATGGTGGGTTTTTAAGCCAAACTTAATCCGTTTACCACAAATGAAAGGTTCATTCAATGTACATCCAAAATTACCATTTTTGGTATTGTTTCTCCCATTACAATATGGACAGAACCTGGAGAAAGACGTCCAGGAGAGTCAAAAGGAAGGCACCATTCATCTTCTGCCTTGGCTATTACTACATCAGACTCAGAGTTTCTTCACTGTCTACATAATGCCCTCATACTTTCAGCTAACCCATTGGCACAGCATAAATGCCAGACTCTGCTGCTTGTCCCTGAGGATGCTCAGAATGATATCACCTGATTTACTCTCACGGCCAAGGTCCCTGGTCCTGTACCCAGCCAGCTTTACTGTGACCATGTGCCCAAAGGGGTGGCTTCAGAAAAGTCCTGTGAAAGACTGGATCATTTTCCATCTAGTTCAACAGATTTGCTAAAGCCAAAACTTTGATCTCAGCTTCAAACATAGTATTCATAATATCTAACACTCAATAATGTCAATTACAACTAAAACCTCTTTGGAAGGTGGATCTGCATTCAGTATTTGCCCATGCTAAATTGACCATTGGCACATACACAAAACGTCATCTATTTTTCTGAAGGAAGAAGATTAGGTAAGCCCTTCATCCTTGCTTTAGATCTATCTGCAACTTATTCCTGTTCATGCCCAGAAGTAAAAAACTCAAGAAATCTATTTTTTTTTTTTTTTTTTTTTTTTTTTTTTTTTTTTTTTTTTTTTTTTTTTTGCCATTGCTATGCTTTAACCCACTAGGCAGCTAAATTCATTCACAGCTCTTATTCTAGCCTATACTGATGTAGAAATAAACGGTGCCTTTTACTATATTTATTTATTCCTTGAATATAACTTAGCCTTAACTGCACTTGAGTGAAACCTTTCATAGATGCTTGAGTGAAACCTTTCATAGATCCACCATGCTGCTGTTGTCAGCCCACATCCTAATTCTGTGGGGTTTATTTGACACAGTTTAAAGCTTATCTCATAAATCTATGCCTTTAGTCTCAACCCCAATTCTGAACCTAGAAGGTAGTTCAGAGGCTCTTGTCACTACTCGTCATTTGCTGCAGGACCCTGAGAGCATACTAATAGTCCTTAGAAGTTCTGAACAGCCAACCTTGGGGCCATTGGCCCAGCCCATCACCCTTGCCCAGGAGCCCCATTTCAGTCCAACAGGGCTGTCAGACACCTCTCAATGAATTCAGAGAAATTTCAGGCTCCAGTTCAGCCAAAGACATGCCAATGCCTGTCCATGGACCCTGTTGATATCCCCAACCCACAAAGGACTTCCCAGCATGATTTTGATCCTGCCCAGCAAGCACAGTACTATGTCTAACCCTTACTACCCTCATCAGATCAGGTCAGAACCCTGACCAGCAAACTGACTTCCCATGTTGGCCTTGCCCCTGCCTCACTGCCATGAGTTTGATCTGGACCCTGGGCTGCATCTGGCTATCACTGCCTGGCAAAGCCCTTGCTCTGATAGTTTTATCAACTCCCTTGACTCCTGGCTCTGCATCCCTTGGGAAAGTTTTTATCTGAGCTCTACCAGTCCAATAAAATTTACCATGATATTTAATTCACTTCATGCTCATTTAGTTCCCTCACCTCTGCCCCAGACAGTTATTACTGTGTTTCAACAAACCATATCCATTTGTAAAGTCACCTTTGGTAATGTACATTTGTTGCCCCAATGGGTCTCACTGCCATTCATCAACACAACACTGCTTACTCTCTAAGAACTTCACACTAACTCTGATTCTAGTTCTAGTTGTAATACAGCCTCAAACCAACAGAGGTTCTTTGCTCATAGCAGCAGCAGCATTCAATTAAACTCAAATGCCTTTCAGAGACTTGTAATAAACAAGCTCTGGTTACTTTAGACTCAAACTCCAGTCCTACATCTGATTGTGTCCCAAATTTAAACAGTGCTCCATAACCCCATCTCCACAACCCACCCATCAGCTGGATTCACCGTTCTACTGACTGTTTTCAGCTGAGCCTCCAGTTCTTTCCACACAGCTACAGTGGCCTGGTGAGAGTCTTGGTGATACTTGACTGGGCTTGAGACATTTGGCCAGACCACTGATAAAGGGAAGGGATAAAGTTCACCTTGCCCATCTTATTAGATTCCTTTGGGTATTAGCTCCTTGTGACCTATTTAATGCTCTTACTAATTTGTTCTGAAAAATATTAAATTTCTGAAAATAGAATTAGAGGGCTATTGCACATAATAAGGGAAGCAGCAAAAAAAAATTCAGAAAATTCCATATTTCTGCCAAAAACTTGAGGATTGATGCCTGCTAAAGCTCTGCTCTCCCAGCCATTGTTCCTGACTTGCTTTCCCAGAAACCAGAGATGGCATATGCACCTTAATAACTTTGAAGTGCTTGTGTGTGAATTAAAAGGGGAAATTCTAGGCACACAGTTTTTGAAGCATAAATGTTTAGCATGTAAAGGAAAGCAGATGGGAAGGAAATCATGAGTGTGTACAGATCTAAACCATAGGAGCATCAGATACTCTACCAGTTGCTGGAATGTTGACCTTAATCAAGCTATGACAACTCACACAAGCTTAGCTCTGCACTACAATGCAGGGAGAGTCATAATGGCTTTGAGCGGTATGTTTTCCATTCCACCCTAATGCAGGCTACAGTTATGTCAGATGTACATAAATTACTCAGAATGAAGAATTCTAATGAAAAAGAATATTGCACTGGGGAGGAAAAAAAAAAGGATAATCCGAATTAAAATCATGCATTTGCTCTGATAGGCTAAAATAAAAATTAATATTTAGTACAAATGTATTATAATTTTTGCCTGCTCCCCCAGTCATGGACCATCTAGAAAAGCATTTTCCAACATCTCATGGAGAAGCATTATTTTAAAAATTTCACAATAAACTGGAAAATCCAACATATTTTGATAATAACAGATGGTTATGAAGTGAATATGGAGCTGTATGTCACTCCTGGGGCTTTATGGCTATTCTGAAGCCCCTTGAATTATATGCTCATGGTTAGTAATATCAGCAGAGCCACTCCAGTTAATTACAGCATTATAGTTACTCCATGGTTCTCTATTATATTTTAAGTTGCTGTAAGAAAAGGACAACCATATAATCCCTCTATTGTACTGTCCTTGTTAAAAATACTCAAAGAGCCTCATAGCTGCAGACAAAATGTAAACCCCAGTATGGAACAAGAGATGCTCTTTAATGTCTCTTGCACAGAGAAGATGAATTGACAGTAATTTCAGCCTGGCCAGATAGCAAACATTGTATTGCTTCTCATTGTGGGCTAATAAAATGGAGCGTTGCCTCTTGCCTGGAGAAGGGAGGGAGGAAATGGGAGGTGCAGAAAGGATTCTCAGGAAGCTTTGAGCTGTCTCCAGTTTAATTCAGTTTTGCTCCTGATTTCATCTCATTCCCTACATTTTTGTCCCTTTTCATTTCATTTTGAAGGAGAGGAAACATACAAACAAAGCCAAATACACTAGAATGCTTTGTTTATGAAATAATTCAGACAAAGTGAAATAAAGCTATTTCACTGAGAAAGTCTTAAGAATTTTTAAAAGACCTTTTTTTCAGCAAGGCTGTAAATTATTGACTTACATTTTTCATTAAAAATAAAAGGGCAAACTCTTCAAAGTAGGCTTCAATTCAGATGAAATAAACCCCATGACTAAAAATAGAATTGATAGCCTCCAAAAAGCCTGTTCTTAAAATACTTTTCCAGTCCTATTGGCTCAATACACCCTGTAGACAGTGGACCAGCAGGAGTTTTCCTTTTGTATCCCTTGCCCACCTCTAGATCCTTTCCTTAGGCTCCAAACTCAGGAGAAGGAGAATGGCAGAACCACATTATCGGTGGGTTAGGGATATGGGGTGGGGGGGGTGGGGGGGGGTCGTTCTGTAAGTTAATCTAGGAAATACTATTTTAAACCTGTATCAGTGGGTTTTTTTAGAAGCAGTAGTATGAAGTCTGTGCTCTATCCCAGCACGAGCCAAGGTTCCCTGGGATACAGTGTCTCTGTAATGAGGAGCCTGTGCTCACCTGCTTTGCCACACTTACAGGGTGGCAAAAGCTGCACTCACTCTTGGCTCTCCCTTCACATGCCAAGCTGTGTGCTTGAAGTGTTTTAGTTATTTCAGAACAAAGCCTGGGGAATAATGCAATCTTTCCCTATAGTAGCACTGGCCTTTCTGCAGCTTGAATAATGTACTTGGCTAGGATATGGAGTCATTCCTCAGAATACAGCACAAATATTTCAGAGGCCTTGACTGATCATAGGAAATGTCTACCTAGATATGCTAATGTAGGCAAGTCTTACTTTCAGCACCTTATCAAACTACAGGAGGGATATGTCTGATCCTTTGAAAAGGATAACCTCTGAAAAATGTAAATAATTCACAAATTCTAAAATGTCTCCTTCATCTAAATAATATTTTAGAGTGTAGCTGTATTTAAAATTGCAAATTAGTGTTATAGATGACTTCCAATTTACTAAAATGTCTACACTGATAAAACTGATGATAAAAAACTTTGGATCATAAAATCTAGCATGTGTTGAAGCTGGCATCTTAATTCTAGCTCTAGTACCAGCTGTGGAATCTATGCCTTTGAAGCACTCACAGCTGGGGCTGAAGCTTCTCTCTGCAGACAAAGAAATACACTGTCTTAAAACACTGGCTTTAAATTTGCTGTAGCTTAGTTGGAACTTGACTTGAGGTGTTGTTTCTCAATGCGGAGAGATATCTCTGTATCTACTTCAGAGGCAGGTGATGTCACATCTTCCATCTCAGATGTAGTTAAAACCCACTCCCACAGCAAAAGTAAGCCACCAGCTTTAAAATACAGGTTGAAATTCAGTTTATAGCTATATTACACTTAGGCACAAAGACCCTGACTTAAATTTGAGCTCCTTTCCCATGCAAAATGTCATTTAATCAATTGCAATATTTCTAATATACCTATAGCCCTCCTATTTGAATTCATATGCCTGCAGCTCAGCAGGATTTTTTTCCAGAACAAGCAGAAAATAGGATCTGTGGGTTCAAGTTCCTTGGTTTAGCACAGCAGGGCATTCTCTGCTGAGCTGCCCCTACCTGCAAGCACTTCAAAGGAGCAGTCGCAGCAGGGGCTGCAGCTGACACCAGAAGTGGTGGTTTGATCTAACCTGGGAGATTTCACCACTCTTAAGCCTCGAGGACAACTTGTTCATTTAAAAAATGTATTTTAAAGTGATATATTGCATGGCTGTTATTAGACCTTGAAGAGAGTAATTGCGGTTGTGCGTTCCTTCCCTCTGGTCAGCTTTGTGAGAAAATGAAGTGAAAAAACAGAAAGGGGGTTGAGTGCACAGTTCCAGAAACTCTGCATTAACCCCATTTCTGTGCTGCACTGCAAGAGTGAGACTATGTGGAAGGGTGAACCACAAAGGTTGTTTGTGCTCTTTGATGTTATTTTATGATGTACAAAGAGAGTTCCATTTGAGATATTGTTTTCATTTGTGCTCTTAGTTAAAAATATCAGGAATAATGGGTTATATCTTTGCTTTTTGTACCAGAGGACTCACTGCAGCAAGATTTTGAGAGATTTTGGGAATATCTTTATATTTTTCATATGATAGGAGAGAAAACATCACTTATTTTGTGTTATTTTACTGACTATAACTCTGATTTGATAAATGCTAAGTGACTTTGTACATAAGGGATTTTTTCACCAAAGTTATGCTGGGCAGGTCCACAGGCACGTGTTTTGCTGCCAGCTGAAGGAACTACAGTAGTTCATTCAGTGATTAATACATTTATCAATTTTATAATTTAAAAATAATTATTATTATAATTTAATAATTCTGTATTTACAGAGTGTGTGTGTCATGGTGTAAATTAACACATGACCATTCTTTTGGATTTTATTTAGCATTCAAAATTATAGACCCACACTGGGTGAGTCCTGCCACTGATCAGTCATGGAATATCCTATGTTGGAAAGGACCCACAAGGATCACAGTTTAAAAAACAAGCGTAAGCTAGGATAGAGAGCTGTCTAGCTACGTATTTGACATCTATAACAGCTATAAAAAACTATATATAAACCTGTCAGTACCTCAGAAATGGTTCTAAATTTTCTAATTTGTTTTTGCCCCTTCTTGTTTCTAAGTCCGGTGTCCCATGAAAGTCCATCTTCCTTAAACACGAAGTGTGTTTTTTATGATAGCTCATAAAATGAATATTAATGAAGCCTTCTCATTTAGCTAAACCTGAGCACTCCCTTTCCCTCTCTGAAGAAGAAAAAAATCTGCAAGTGCAGCATAGGTATTATTTTTCAGACAGATTACCTGATACTGGGTATTGTACACAAACTTTTTTTTTTTTTTTTTTTTTTTTTTTTTTGTTTGTTTGTTTGTTTGTTTGTTTGTTTGTTTCTCTAAGGAGCTGACCAGCCGATCAGCTGGTAACCCTGTTACCTGCCAGAACACAAATTTGTACTAGGTTTTTTGTCAGTGCTCCTGCACATACACAAATTCGACTTCATGCATAAAACCTGCCTCCATACCTTTAATTTAGTTACCAGAGGGACTTCAGTCAAGGT
Source organism: Chamaea fasciata (assembly GCF_029207755.1). Taxonomy (NCBI): domain Eukaryota; kingdom Metazoa; phylum Chordata; class Aves; order Passeriformes; family Sylviidae; genus Chamaea; species Chamaea fasciata. The sequence continues at coordinate 13,207,809 of NW_027094091.1, forward strand.
GAATCTGCTAGAGCTAGTTTTGAACTGAGAGCCTTTCCTACTCATGGAGGTAAATCCTCCAAGATTGCTTTCATCAGGCACTGAGCTGCTGTTGGTGTGTTACTCTCTGTAGTGAGCTGACTAGTTTAGGCTGAGTTAGCTGTTTCTTTACAAGTCATTGTAGCTGTAGGATGTTTCTGCAGTAACATTTTCTTGGTGTCAGGGGTGCTTAAAAATAACAAGAGAAAATGAAGTAGAGGCTGAGCTGTTCTGCAGAAAAAAACACTTTTTCACAGATTCTTATAATTCCCATTAGGGTGGCAGGCAGAAGCTGCAGGTCCCCTGCTCTCTGTGGAAATGTTGTGAGGTGATTCTGACTGATGGATCCAAGTCTGAACGAAAGGGTGCCATACCTTAAAAGAATCTCACTAACCCCACCCTTTCCCCAAACTATGACCTCTTGCTGCTGCCAAAAATAACATCTTCTGAAGTATGGCTTCTGTTGTAGCCCCTCTGACACGCAAAGCCTGAGGGTTTTGCAAACCTTTAAGCAACAAATTACATGGCCTCCTTTATGTTCCCTGTGAATTTGAGTTCTTCCCGGAAGCCAGCAGATGAAAAAAGTGAAATGTGGTTGTGCCCTTGGAAGAAAACTACAAATTAGCAAAATTCAATACTTGAAGCAAAATTACTGTTCCCCAAAGTGCACAGTGCCTACACCAATCACAGGGTACATTGCTCTATCAAGCTCCACTCTGGGAATGTCAGGGACATTAATGTAAGTACAGGAAGTGGTAACATCCCTTTTAATATGATGTTAGAAAAATGGGAAAAGAATAAGAAAAAAGAGCTACAGCATAATAGAATGTGCATATACATGTAAGATTCACCCTCAAAGACAAGTTTAGTTAGGCACGTGACCAGTAAAGAGTATTGAAAACTGTCTGAATATCCAGGCCTGAAGGATTGTGATCAGTGACACAAATTCCAGCTGGAGGCCAGTCACTAGTGGTGTACCACAGGGGTTGATACTGGGGCCAATTCTGTTTAATATCTTCATTACTGACCCATGTGACAGAGTGCAGCCTCAGCAAGATTTCAGGAGATGGAAAACTGGGAGAACTGTTGATACAGCAGTCAGTTGCACTGTCATTCTGAGGGACCTCGACAGGATGGAGAAATGGGCAGAGAGGAAACTCACAAAGCTCAGGAAAGGGAAATGCAAACTCCTTCATATGGAAAGAAACAATCCATTCACCAGTCTGTGCTGACGCTGGAAAGCAGCTTGGCAAAAGAGCCAGGGGTCCTGGTGGACACCAAATTGAGCAGGAGGCTGCAGAGAAGGCAAGATGCATCCTCAGCATTGCCAGCAAGGCTGAGGACAGTGACTCTGCACCAGTGAAGCCCCACTTTAAGTATGGAATTTGGGGCTAACCGGTAAAAGAAAAAGATGGACTTGCTGCAGTGGGTCCAGTAAGGGATCATGAGGATGATCAAAGGACTAGTGTCTCTTTCATGCAAAGAGAGCCTGAGAGAGCTGGCACTGCTCCCTCTAGAAAAGAGAAGGCTTGGGGGGATCTTATCAGTGTACATAAATACCTGACAAAAAGGACTAAAGAGGAAGCCAAGCTTTACTCTGTAGTGTGCAGTGACAGAACAAGAGGCAATATACACAGACTAAAATACAGGAAATGCTGTTTAAATGCAAGAAAAAATTTCCTAGCTCTGAGGGTGGTCAAACACTGTCTCGGTTTTCTCAGAGTCTCTATCCATGAGGATATTCATAACTCAACTGGACAAAACCCTGGATGAGCTGTTGTAGCTGATCCTGCTTGAGCAGGGGGGCTAGACAAGGTAACCTTCAGAGGTACTTTCCAACCTCAATTGCTTGGTATTCCATGATTTGTTCATTTACATATTGCATCAAATTAAAGCTCTCCAACTGTCAAAAATACATTTTTGTGTTAGTAATCAGAGAATCTGTTAACAGAATTAAATTGTGTTTAAAGAAAGGCCTTGAAGGGTGTGCCCCCATCATTTGGGAGCACTGAAGGAAACGTGGAAAAACCCATGGAGAAGAGGCAATGTGGAAAGACAGGCAAAGGGTAGAGCTTGAGGAATATAAAGGAGAAAGAAGGTAAAGCTTTAAAGTCTGAGACACAAGGATCTAAAACAAAAGACTGATTTGGGGAGTTATTTCCCTTTGTCAATTTTAGTAATTGCTCTCAATTACCTAAGATATGTTTTGAAATAAAACACACATTCCTGGCAGCATATGAATTGCTCTGTTCCTTATAACTGAATTGGTTTGCAGCAAAGGGAATATATTTCAGTGCTGAATATTTCCTTTCTGTGTGTGCTGTTGAATCCTGATGCAACACATACACTCCCAGGCAGCTGGTATGAGTCAATGTGCTTTAGATGTTTACTACAAAGGAGAAGAGGATGGGGATGGCTAAGTGCAGCAAATGGACAGTAATTTTGTGATGCTATCCAGAAGCAAAGCCACCCCAAAATGAAGATAAAGGGATTGCATCCATGGTACAATATTGCAGCAGCCGTGTAAGTGGTGAAAGTGAGGTAACCTGAGCAGAAGTTCAGGTACTTCTTATGGGTAAAAGACAACATGCCTTGTAGTAGTAGAATGATGGGTCACCTTGTTGGACAATTAGATTTTCTTTGTGGAAAATATCTCAACAGCAAACACAGAAGTCCCTTTCAGTCTTTGCCTCTCATTTCTGTCTTAATATTTTTGCAAGAAGCAGATATAAATTTGGAGAAGTATACAAGAGAAAAAATAAAAACACATGAAGAAAGTGAAAAGTTATTGAGTCCATCTCCCAGATGAGTTGTTAATTTTGGATGCTTACACAAGAGAAGTATTTTTAGGGATAATGTGATACTATAATAATTCTAAAGTCCACTTATTACGCATGGAAAAAATCCATTGGCTCCAGATTATTAAAAACGTATTCTTAAGCTATCCACTAATATATGACTCTGGAACTGCTTTGAAAAACTTTGTGTTCAAAGGCCCCAGTTGAAAAGAAACACAGGAGGCAGTGTTTCACAGTGAAGGACATCCAAGTGGGATTTGAAAAGCTTCCATTCCTTGCTGAGACCTGCTACTGAATCTCTATACAAGCTTGGGTCTGGTCATGCATTCAATGTATTTTAACTGGCCTCAAAACCAAGCCTCACCTTTCTGCCCGACTAGAGGTTCCTGCAAGCTGAATCTAGAGTGCTACATTGGTTTCTCCCAGGTATTGGAGGATCCTTAATTGTACATGTGAAATTTGTTTATGATTTCACTTCCTCCCATGCATCCCCTCAATGCATGGCTTGCATGGGACTGATGGCTCTGTGTCTTTCTAGGAGGGCTTTAAAGAAGGCTAGATGAGGTTTATATACTTGATATTTAGAGGTTTATACTCAGTTTATTTAGAAGCAAGTGTAGTGGAATTAAAGTCACTTTTCAGAAATCATCCTGGAGGGGTGACTTGAGGACCAGGAGATAAAGTAGGACATAGCAGTTTCAGAGAGGACAAAAGCAGAAGGCAGTAACAAATTAGAAGATGTGGAAAGACTGATGCCATGTAACCCTTAGCATGAGTGAAGCATAAAATTAACATCAATAATCAAAATTGCATGCAATAACAACTAAGTATTGAGTGGCAAAGAGAGGCTGGCAAACATTCAGGTACTTACTCCTTGTTCATGCTGCCTGAGTCAGGGAAATGCATATGTTCAAAAGGATCTGTGATGAAAAAGTAAGCATACTGTTTATTTAAAGACTTAAAAATCTAGATGTATTAATTTTCAGTACTTTTTCATCTTTTTTTAAAAATAAGAATTTTTGCTAAATTAGAAAAGAACTTATCTTGAATTATCCTGTCTTCTAAGGAGAAAATGTTTCAATTTTAGCAGGTGTTTGAAGATATGATGATGACTGTGAGCAGCATCCAAAAGTGTTTATTGTGATCATATTTTTAAAAGTGGCCTTAATGATATCTCCATTTGTACACGGACAAATTTTCATTTATTACACTCCTTGTTCTACCATTACTGTCTGTGCAGTCACTAATGGAATTTGTACATATGGATCTGCATTTATATGAGAATTTGAGAAGTGAAATTTAAATTTTAAAAACAAGGCATAAATTCTAAAAAGTATCTCTGAAAACCAAATCTAAACACTATGGGTCTGTGAAACTCCTTGGTCACAAAAGAGGGAATTAAAATACTTACATACACACACGAACCAACGCACATGCTGTTTGAAAACACATAGTTTAAAAAAGTTTGGTTTTACTATTTTGCTGAAGAAATCTAGAATTCTAAAACCTGTTTTAGAGTTGTCGGCTCCTGTATTGCCCAGACTTTTAAGCTGATGACTCAATCAGTTTTCCAATTGTCTGCTTGTCTCTGCCTGATATTTCCTAATAGAAGCCTCAGTAGTCACATAATTTAGACATAAAAATGGAATTTATAACTTTGCCATTTACTCTGTCTATATCACTGTCCATTACCATTACTTTCTCTCAGCTTAATAAGTGCAGTGAGAGTAAAAAATAGTCTTATTGTCTGCTCTCCTAATGTGCAGCAACTTGTCAAATGGCAGAGACTTGCAACTGTATGTATATCAACTGTTTCTGAGCTTTCTATTATCCTCACCCTCTTTTACATTTTCTAATTTGCTGTAAATTCACAGACAAAAATTCTTAAGCTTTCTATTTACCCATGAGCATGCACATTCAGTTTATTTTAAAACACTTTAGCCCAGTTTTAGCTGTTGCTGAATCGTACTGGTAGTGAACCAAACTTTTATTTTTTCTACAGTTAATTTTCTCCTGCTGTTGTTCTGTATGGATTGTATTTATTCTGTGTTTTTGGTATTCTTGGTAAATTTCTAGAGCAGGTTGCTCTTTCTCTGAAATCACAAAAATGGGTTTGTGATAGTGGAAATTACCAATCATGGCTTGTGAATTGGAGTGTTGATAAGCAGGTTTGGTAAAGCAGATGGACATCTGAGAAAAAGAGTTCCTTAATTACTTTTTAAAATTAAGAAAAAAATTAAATTTTGGAAGATTTGCAAGAAACAGCACTTTTCTCTAGACAGTTTCTTTTTAAAAAGTTCACCAAACGGTTCTGACTTCTGTTACCACATACTACAAGAACGAAAGCTATTTTTCCTACCTTAAATATTGAACATTATGCTTCAAACATCTGAAAAATCCTTTGTGTTCTGAAGAAAGCTACATGAAAATTTGCTATCAAATGTGTGATCCCTTTTGAAGCAGTTTGGTCAGCATTTCCTTTGTGTCTTTGCGCTTGTTGAACCTATTTCAAAATTTTCAAAGCTGGCATGAGAGAAACTGTAAACTTCTAATAACTCATAGTATTGCAAATGAGTGTGTTTTTATGAATTTAATAATTACATAGTTGTGCAATAATGGCTTGTTATGAAAATTTATAGGCATTTTGATGTAGACTGGATCTTAAAATACAAGTCTAAGAGGGAGAAAAATACAAGTCTAAGGAGGAACGAAAGAGGAAAGTTACATAAAAAAACCGCTTCATTTTTTTAAAGCTTGCTTTGAGACTGAAGTTGTCAGTAGTGGCATGGAAAACATAGTAGGGAGAAAACTTTAAATAAATCAGCAGATTCAACTGAGAACCCTATTTAGCTGAATCACAGAAACACCTCCTTATTTCTTATAACTTAATTTAGCTGGAAATCACTCAAAGTGCAAAAGTAACACTATACTCAGTTTCTCTATAGACATGTCGAGATAAGCCACTTTTCTGGCAGTTTACACCTACTGAATTTGGGTATCTGCCTTTACTGTGGGTGTGGGGGCCAATGGAAAGAAAATACTTGGAATGAATATGACTAGTAAAATTACCAATCATGTCTACTCTTGATTAAGAAGAGGTTTTGCAATCATTTAGACTAGCAAGCTTGGCCCAGATTGAAAATATAGACGCTCCATGGATGAAAGGAGTAAGTGACAACAAATAGTAATTGTGTGTCTGCTTTTCATCAGCAACACAAAATCTTTTGCAGATAAGAAAAATGCTGGGACTTCATGATGAGCTTTACACTGCCATTCTCCCTCTGCCCATCAAACACAGGAACACAAGGACATGCAGCACATTGTGCAGGAGTCAAGGAGATTGACTGTTTCTTTTGGCTAAAACCTTGTGGTACAGAGGCTTCTTGCCAAGCAAACTGAAGCAGGGCACATGCCAGTCATGCCCCTGTCCTTAAGGGACCATCTTAGTCAAAAAAACAGCAACAAAAATGTCCAGTCTCCCATAAACTAGGCTCAGAAGGGATGCTTCTATGCAACTTAAAAAGAAGCAAGAAAAATAAAAGGCCCCAAGCCACCAAGAGTTTATATAAAGCGTAACTGAGGGTAATGAGAAAATGAAAATTAGCTTTTATGTGCTGTCTAAAAAATTGACTAGTCAACATATGAAGCAGGGTTAAAAATTCAACCAAGTACTATTTGCCAAGAACAATAAAAAATGATCAAAACCTTTCAATTATAGTTGCTTAAATGAAATTTCAAAATGAAAGTCAGAGAAAAGTGAAGATGTGTAGCTTTGCTTTTGGTTTAGCTCTGTTGCACAAAAGGCAGCAGATTTCCTGGGGCTTTTACTTTCAGAAAAGGGATGTGCAGTGCAAACAAATTTCAGAGCCCTGCAGGAAATTTCATGAGTTGTTTGTCCAAACATCAGACTGGAGCAAATCAGAGGAACCTGCATTATCCTTGGGGTGACCCAGTATATTAAAATGCTGAGCATTTTAAAATGTTTCATTTTATAACTGAGAAGGTACGTTTGGATAGTTAATGCAAGTGTTCTAATAATATCTTGCTAGACAGTACATCCTTGTTATTTTTTTTTTTTTTGCTTTAAGGTTGGTTTTTTTAAATTTTTTTTTTTTTTGCCATTGCTATTTGACTAAGAAGAAAATATACAGGCTCTTCAGGACATTTAAGTTTTCTTTAAAAACCTGAAACAAACCCAAACCCTACAGGAAATAACCAAAACCAAACCTACACGGGGTTGATGCAGAAAATAAAAACGTTTTCTTACAATCAAATGTGAGTTAACAAACAAGTAGCTTGCTTCTGAAAATGGGACATAACCCTACAAAATCATTTAGACATCTTTGAAAACTGGATTTGAAAGTCCTACTGACAGCACAGCCAGATTCCTTGTCAAGTACTAGTGAAGCAAGAACTGCAGAATTTGGTTTTCAGTTCTATAAATCATTAACTCAACCTATAAATAGCTAAAAATGTCTGCCAGGGGCCAGATCTTCATGCTGAGACCATGACACTACAGAGGCATTGGATAAACTTTTCACTGGTTCCTCTTGCTTGTTTGGCCATCTGCACATTCTCACATAAAAGATTAATGGAAATGGGTAGAAGCTGCCATAGACACTACCATATTCCTGGTTCAGAAAATCAGTTGTGAGATTACAGTTAAGGTGTGGGAATTCTTGGGAAGTTTAATTTTTATGCGGTTCAATCTCCTTTCGAAGTGCTTTATAGCAGCAGGCCAATTGTATTTGGTACAATAGGGAACAGTGATAGAAACTGAAACAGTCATTTCACCAGCAAGTGAAAAGCAGTTGTCAAAATTTTTTTCAAAGGCTGTCTTTACAGCAACAACAAACAGTTACATGTAGGAGGAAGTACTTATTTATCTGATTTAAATGAATACAAGCTGGCTTCACTAATTCGTTTCTGGCAATAATTAGCATGTTGCTCAATTTATTTTAATAGCACAATAATTTGATTCCCGATCTTGCCAGAAATGCAACCAGAAGCTTCATAGAGAAAATATATCTCTAACAGAAGCTGCCAAAGCTCTCTGTAAAGACATTTATTAAGGAAACTATTAAGTGCAATTTTGTAATGCTGTTCTAGTACCTTTCACCCAGAAACATAAATTAGTAATGCAGAAAAAGCATGCAGTGGAATTAGGCAAAAAAAGTACAGTTGTTTAGTAGGGGCTTTATAGATTTTCTTAATAGACAAGAAAACTGTTAAACAAGGCAGGCTCAAGGTTTTGCTCTATGGCACCACCCAAGGTGTCAGGTTATTTCTAGGACCCTCATCCCATGAAATTCACAGGTTTCAAGACATACTAGGCATCTACTGGAGCTAAAACAGACTGTAGAGCACAAGCTAATGCTTCGGATAAAACTCTTCAGCAGAAGCCTTTTAAAAGCAGAAGAGAATAGGAAGAATCGAGGGCAACTCACAGAGGTCTTCTTGCACGGAGTGTGGGTTTGGAGCTAGCACAATGCCAAGGTGGTTTCCCCTGTAAAAAAAAAAAAAAAGAAAAAAAAGAAAAAATGCAGCTTTGCTAAATGCTTCACACAGCAGTGTGAAGGTCAGAGGCACTGGTAGGTTGAGGTGGTGCAAGTGGACAAATATTCTGTGGGGTTTAGGTGAGTTTCCTGTGGACGGCCACAACAGGCCTGCACCAATCAGTTCTGTGAGACTGGTAGATATTCATCCTTTCCGCTCTAAAAATCTACCTCAGAGTGAAATGAGACAGACAAGATGTTTTCTCATTCTCATCTGCCTTAACCCATATTCAGCAGCTCTGTTTCTGTGGCAGTAGCTATTTCAAAGGTTTACACAGAAATTTTTTTTTCAATAGGCTGCTACTTAATTTTAATGAGGAAAAATATATCACCTGATTTTAAATTTTCTCATCTTCTAAAGCTTTTCAAAGAGCTTACACATTATTTCAAGGTATGTTTAACTATTTTCATTATTTCTCAAAACAAAATTAATAATTTGGGAACAATATGCTTATTCTCATGCTGTGGTTTCAAGGGATTTGAGTAAATCTTTGTACCTATGTATAGGACTACCATGGAGAGCATGAAGAATATTTTTTCCTTGTATTTTAAAACACGACCTATATGTAAATAGGAAATATGTATGAGGTTTCTAAATATATACTTCATTAAATAGTTTTTTCCTACTGAAAATAACATTTTGTAAAAAATGTCAATGTTTCTGTGGGAGAAAAATGTATATCCTGAAAACATCAGTCCATAGTATACATAGGAATGGTGTCCCAGCACAAGAACACTGTCAGCATTTTCGAGGCCCCAGAAACTAGAATGCATGGGGCACTAACAGTATAGCCCCAATAAATCTTGTTGATAGAATTTCCAAAACAAATACTTCTGTTGTAAGCTGAAAATAGCTTTTATGCTGGCTTATTGTGTTTCTCAGGAAAAAAAGGTATTTTATCTGAAAATATGCTTTCCATGCAAGAAATCAGTCAAAAATAGAATATCTATTTCCAATTCTCCATCAGACCAGCCTATGACCCACAAACCAAGTGATATTTTTTCTGTGTTTGGAAAGCACGCTATATTTTTATTTGGGATTTTTAATGCAAACATTTGAAGCTATAACATTGACAGTACTCTGTGCATAAATAAAATACTGTAATTATAATGTTGGATGGAACCTCCATTATGATAAATAAACATATTTATAATTATTATCTGTAATACTTCAGAGTGCCAGTTTAGCATAAACTGGAGTCGACACGAGTCCTATTCTTCTCATTAATTGTTGCTTTAGAGAATGAAGATGCACACTATGGCTTCCTTTGAAGAACATCCCTGCAAATTCCATTTCTTCTTCATTTAATTGCTGTGCTATGGACAGTCCTTACCATCCTGCTGAGAAGTAACTACAGGAACTCTTAGGAAGAGTTTTGATGGAGTGATGATACCAGTACTGTCTATTGCAGGATGGACCTTTGTGGTGTACATTGCAGAAATGTCTCCACATCTGCTCATCATTGCTTGCTTTCTGTTCAGGTCAGGGCTTCATCCCACTGAAGCAGTAATAATGTGACTTTTGGTTTTGTTCCAGAAGTCTGTTCTTGCTCATGTTTTGCAGAACAGAAAGTTCTGGAGCTGTGAGGCAGTTTCTGAGGGACAGTGTTTTTGTGCTATGCTTATGACTCTATGACTATGGTATCCTTTTGCTGTGACTTATTTGCTTTAATTGTTGATAAAAATAATTTCAGTTTATCTACATCTACTTGCAGGCTCTGTTAACATTGGGACCCAGTAATAGTTCAACTGAAGAAAAAAGGGGGGGGGGGGAATCAGCCATTTTGAAACAGTTTGTCTTGAAATTTTTGAAATTAAACATTTGTTAGACTAAGTTCAGAAAGTTCATATAGGTACCATTTATAAACTAACTATTTGATTCCAAGGCAAGAGACCTTCCTGAATGACTTTTCATGCAAAATCTTTGTGACAAATATGTGTCTTTTAATGGCTGAACCATAAGGTACATGTTACTGCTGTGGAGTCACAATTTCTTTGTGTAACCATCATTCCAGCAACAGACATTGACAAAAGCTAAAATGGGCAAGCACTCACCTCCAGTTTCAATGAGAGGAATTTGAAAAATCTTACTTCCCTAGAAAATTTCTCGGTGTCTCAAAATGGTTAGCTTTTAATTCCCTCAAAGTCTCTTTTCATCAGAAAATGTTGTTTTAGCTTTATAATTAACATCAGTAGTACTTTGCTTTTAGTAAATGGTACATTACTGCTTTAATACCCAAGCTGTTCACTGTGAGAAATTGTCTCATTTACATGGAGGGACTCAATGGCCGTGTCTTTGTGCCTCTGAAAGTGCAGCATCCCAGGACAGATGTAAACACAGCATGGTTCACCTCCTGCCAGCTTTCCATCTGCATGGCTGCCTTGATGGAGCTGCAGGCTCCTGTGGGACAGGCTCAATGCACATGAGCACGCTCGGCAGCCTTGGACCTGCAAGTTCTCCTGTACTGGCAAGGAGGCTTCCTGTCCCTGGTAAAGCCACTCTTGCAGGCCTCCCATACTGAGGAGCTGAGGCTTGATCGGGCCAATAAAAGTGCCCTTTCATGGATTATGAAGACAAAGAGCATTTTCCTCTGTGAGGTAGAGAGAAGAATGGGTTGTACTTTGCCTTTTCTGGTTCAGAGAACATTGAGTTTTCTGTGTTGCAGGACATTGTCATTTCTGTTTATTCCCTTTTGTTCTTGGATGAAGAATTAAATGTCCTATATTCACATCTCCAGTTTACTTCAATTAATTTCTGCATCTTTTGTTTTTCTTCAGTCAATTATCTTGTTAGTCATGACAGTATGGGAATATCCCTCACATTCTTAAATACTACAGCACAGGATGAAATGCCAGAATCACCAAACTTGTTTTCTAACTGTACAATTATGAAGGGAAAGTAAACAGAAAAAGACAGCTTTTACAACACAATTTGAATGATGAATATATTCAGCTTTGAGATAGATGAAATGAAAACTTGCTTTTCCAATTTCAGTGAAAGGTTATAAAAATACTTAAAATATGAGTGCTTAGCAGGAACCTTCTGTCTTACCTGGGTTCATCCAAACCCTGTGCTGAGGAAAGGAATTAGTAAATGGTAGGGCAAGACCTATTATTTATATGCTGTTTATGCTTGTGCCCTACAGATGACATCCTGTCTGACAGACATTGTCCTTGTGTTCTGGTCAATGAAAAAAACCCACAACATTTGCCCATCCTTTTTTTTTTCCCAAGTTATGTTTTGATTATGGATGGTTTTATGGGTAAATCCATAATGGAATTTCTAGTATATGTGGAACACGTTTATTCTGCATCTCTTTCCTGAAGCAATAATAAGGTGCTTGTAGCATTCTAGAACTGTAATTAAACCTTTCTAGGAAGGTAATTTTTCAATCTCTTGTAGACAGTTGTCACCATACTCTTGCTTGTAATACTGCTTTGAAAAGCAAAGTATGCCCCTCTATTTACAAGGCATTTTGCTGACTTCTCGATTTTCTTTTTATGCATTCCTCAGTGTCACTTACAAGGCCAAAACCTCTAGTATGAAATGCTAATATAAGCAAAGCTGGTGTATCCAATGGGGAAGCTTTGTGTACAATCTACCTGCATTTTTTTGAATGGAGATCATGTCCATAATAAAATGTCTATGTATTATCAAGGTCACAGACTCTACAGTAATAGATCAACTCTGTTGATATAAGTGAGGTTAGAACACATCTTTTTAATCCAAATGTATTCTTCTTCAAAGCTAAATTAAAAGACCATAATTCCAGGGAAGCCTTATGGGAGCCTTTGTTTAATTACTGCTCAGGTGACGTTGCAGTACCTTATTTTCCTTGGCAAAAGAAATTTTGCCATTTTTAGACAAGGACATTATATTTAGATCAAATTTATCAATATTGTTGGTTTCCTTTCCATTGCAGTCATCCCCTTTTCTCCAAGTTGATTAGAAATGTGATATTTGCATAGAGCAAAAATGTCTGTCTCTAAAGTACAAAAATTTATTGAAACAAATGATAGAGGTTTTGACTGGTAACAAATCAAGTTTTCATTGATTTTATGCAGATTATGCTCATTTGCATGGGCTTTGTTTTATTTTGTCTTGTTTTTTGAGAGCCACAAGTTTGAAATCTGCATACTGTGCTGTCAAGAAGTGTGACTTTGGTCAGACAGAAGTTTTAGCACTGTTTAAGAAATAAAAACATATCAGGCCTGCTGAACAATGAAAATAATATCTATTAATATTTTATTCCAGTTCAGCTTCCTATAGAATATACTAATTAAAACCAGCACAAATCATTATGAGCTTAGCTAATTTCAATTTAGGTAGCTTTTTGTACTCAGCCTGTGGGTTTAAATAGAAGAGTTACCAAATATGGGTTTGGGTAAAAGTTGCTGACATCAATGCATTTGTGGAATAAGTGTTCAGGTTACTTTGTGTAAATTGCAAGAATATCTCTCTAATCGAGTTTGAGGTTGGGGAAAACTTCAATGGTATGTTTCAAGTAAACCCAAAGATACCATTGTGAAATTTTTTGAAATTCCCCAACAACATGGGCATGCTTTTTTTGGAGCAGAGTGCCCCCTATCACAGGTATGCCTGGTATTAATGTGCAATTGTTTAAAGGGTCATTAAAGCACTCCTGATTCCTCTGCCTCAAAAAATACTCAAACCCCACTTTATTTCTGCCTCTTTCAATTCAGCTGATATGGTGAGATAACATTCAGTGTCTCATGTCTAACTGGTACATGAAGGAGCAACTGAGTTGTTGGGGCAGTTGCTTTCCTGTATCTTTTCTTTCCTCTGAGTTTCAGAGTCATGATGACACTGCCCAGGCATGTTGTATTATGTCTTCAATTTTCATAAAATAGACTTAATTTGGACTTCAAATTCCCAGATTCCAGAGATGAGAAGCATGATTTATTTTTTTTTTTCTTCTTGTGCCAACTCCGAAATATTAGCATGTGGAGGGGTTTCAAGCAGTTAAAATTAGCCCATGTGTATGTTGTGTACCTCAGTGTCAAGTACTGAAGACATAAATGGAATATTTCATCAATGTAGCACTGGTTTAACACTGTCCATCACGGATGCCCAACTCTCATCCTGCAGTAACCTGTGCAGTGCAGAGGACCACACTGACCCTAAGGCTAAGGACTTTTAGCCACCCTGAGGAGCACTGGGCTTCTGATGTGGCATGCAGCTGGAAAAGGGGTTAAGTAGGACTTGCTGCCTTCCAGAAGCCACTGTCCACCTGGCACAACAGACCTGCAGCCAGTGCTGAGCTCAAGGCTCAGCAGGGAGCACAGGTCAGGAGCCAAGCCAAGCCAAGATACTGTGGAGAAGGCAATCACTTGACTTTTCCTTTGTGAACTGTAAGGCTTCTGAGCTGAGCTGTTTAGTTGAGAACTCACTCTCTCTCATTGTGTTCCTGCACTTATCCCCAGTTCAGCTGTTTTCTACTGCAAGTGGCACTTAAGTGATATTCTTCTCAGAAAGAAAAATCAGTGGCTGAGACGGATTTCTGGGCACTGCTTTTCTTTTGCATGACTGCCCTTTAATTTTAGAATATTCTCTTAAAAAAATTAACATATCCCACACTTGCATCTGACCCAAGACTTAATACATCAAAATTTTTCTTTGAATTGAACAAGTTCAAATGTGAATTGACCAATTTTAGAAAGAGAGAAGTTAGCAAAAACTCACACTGAGCTGAAAAATTTGAAGCTGAAACTCTGCATATGCTTGTCCTTTTTTAAGGCCCTCTTTTTAAAATTTAATCTTTTTGTGGTGAGCCATATTTCCTGAAACAGGTTACTAGAGCTGAGCTTTCAGTTAATAATTTTTTTAAAAAAACTTGTTAAAAAATAAAGAGATAATTCACTCTAGAACTTAGTAAATAGTTTCTCATTAACATAAAAAAGTAGAACACATCACTATATGTGTGGTACATGAAAGATATTAAAGATATATGGTAAACTACATCGAACTGTGTTTTAATCTCTGAAAGATTATATAAAAATACAAATTTAGAAGATCTTTCTGGAAGTTGCACCATCTGTACTCATAATTAAGAAATGCTGTAATTTCTGTACGGGCAAATTTATTCAGATTCCCTTCTTCACAGTTTAATTTCTTGTTTAGATTAAAAAAAAAAAAAAAGAAAGCATTAAGATGCCTTGCTAGGTTCTTTCAGTGAGTGGGGTTTGATCAGAAATAGTTTATATTTTCTTTGCTGTCAACTTTGTCCATCATCTTTTTGTTTCATGTTTTTGGAGACCTGCTTTGAAGAGCGAGTATTTACTTGTCAGATTTCCCATGGCATGATTGCTGTGGCATCTGAGTGCTTCATAAGCGTTAACTAATAAATCTTCACAGCACCCTTGGGAGGTGAAGGCATGCTATTATCCAAATTTGACTGATGAGGGACTGAGGGATTCAGGTAGAAACTTCCATTAATTTTGGGAGTCCATTCAGTATAGGTCACATCTCCCTGTTTCTAGACACTCTGTGAAGCTGGGACGTTGGAGGACCTTGGGGCACTCTGCAAGGAGGGGAATTTTCAGAGTCACAGCTGACAAGATTCATCTAGAAGTCACTCAGAAATCTTCCAACTCAGGCCATCTAAGCGCCTGTAGATCTATGAGACTACTTAGTTTGCAGAAATCTTTGAAATACAGCTATTTTTTTGCCAGTAGAAAAAATATTTATATATAAACACCATTTTTCTGTCACAGACTTTCTTTAAAATTTGAGTGCTGGAATATTAGATTTCCACATGAAATGGTGAAAATTATTCTCACGTGATTAAAATGCATTTAAAGGTGTACATGGGCAAAATATTATAATAATACTTAGTATCCACCTTAGAAATAACTGAGTCATTTGGACCAAGGCAGGAAATCATTAATTTTTTTTCTTGGCTTTCTCTGAGTTTCTAAGTGCAAAAGGAATATAAAATTTATAATAAATAGATTAGTAATTGCACATACTAATATTTTAGTAGCACCAGGAAAAGGAGGATTCTGTTAGTAAAATTGCTCTATTAAGGCAATTAATCATATTTGCATATATATGCATGTAGGAATTTTGTATCACCTTTTGTTTACACTGACTGGCCAAATGTTAAATGCAATATTTAATATTTTTACATTAATTTTAATTAATTTAATTTAATCAGGTCAAACACTAGTAGTCCATGAGAACTTGTTTGATATTGTTTTATATTATAGCTTATCAGGCATAATACACAAGATCAAGATCTTCAGTACTTGGAAAAGAAATGCTTACTACATGTAATAATGAATTGATTTTTCTGCAGTGAAAATGACATGGAGAAAGCAGAATTACTCTTCTTAAGTTTTAAAATTGTGGAAAATGGGTATTTATGTCATCCTCACTGGAAAGGAATTTTACTTCCCTACATAAACTTTCATTATTAATTAATTAATTAATTTAAAAAGTGTACTAATTGGGATGCTCAGGGAATGATACTTCTCCATTTCTTACCCTTCCACACAGCTAAGCTCTATTGCCTCTGGGAGAGGTGAGAACCTTTGCCCCACTCTACACCAAAACTAGTGTTGTGGCAAAACACTTATTTTCAATCCTTTACAGGCATTTTGAAAAATTCAAAAGCAGAAAATTTGTAATCCTTATCTTAGTGCAGAACTACAGAGCTTGTGGGGGATGTGCATGCAGGTCCTGGTTTCCCTGGGGCTCATAAATAAAAGCCATGACTGATAATAATCCAATTCAAGGAGTCCAAACTCCGGAAGGTTCCTCAGTCTTATTCTTCCTTTCAAAACATCACAAGCCAAAGAATTTCTTCCAAAAGATGAATTAGTTCTGTTCTGGAGAAATGTATCTAATCTCACTTTACAGGTTGAAGGTGTTAGTAAAGCCAAGTTGTTGATGTATTTAATTGGTGCCATTTCTCTGAAATTTCATCTTTTGTCTACTTTCAGCTACTTTGAAGTTGAGTTGCCTAATTTCCATTTCCAGTCATTGGATCTCATTATGTCATTGTCAGCAAGGTTCAAAGGCCTCCCACTATTTCATGTATTCATGATCAAGCACTTATTTTATAAGCTAAGCTCTTTAAGACTTATATAATGGGGTTTACTTTTCCTATCACTTCGTTCATTATTTTGACCCTCCTTTGAACTGCCTTTGCATTTTCACATCTTTCGTCTATGGACAACAGAGAAGATACAACATTGTTTGCACTGGTCTTACTAACACTGGATGTGTCCATAGCTGTTCATTGACAGACCCTCTAATTAGCCTGTCATTGTTGGCAGAGTCTGTCATGTACTGTTAGTGCTACATCCAGTCATTTCCATGTTAACTTTTCTATAATGTTCCTATAATATGCAGAGGAAATATCCCTTTAGGGCTCTAGTTCTATACAATGTACTCAATTTTTTTCAAGCAAATCTACAGGTGAACTTTACATATTTATTATTTCTCTGCATTTGCATTATATATTTAATATGTTAAAGTGCATCTGTAAATTATTTTAATCTCCAGTATATAATTCTGCCCTGTATACTACAGAAAAGATTGCTTTTCTACCATGGGATTTCAAAAGCTAAAAACACCTACCATCATATTAAATGAGAGCAAAAGTGTTTAGCAAACCAAATGAAAACTAGTTCTTCAGAGTAAACCAGCATAGGAAGTGTGTCAGAGTCTCTTTATGCTGAGGTCTCATGTGTGATTTTGGCTTTTTATTTTGTTATTCATTTTTCTTTTATACATTTAGTCCTTCAAGGCACTTCTGGGGAGTTACTAAAGCAGTTTTCATCTTGGCCCATGCTTCTTATTGTATACATGGTCCATCCTGCTGACTGGGTGTAACTCATTAGTGTCCTCCACCAAAAGCCAACCCTTCACAAATAACCCGCAATTTCTGAACCTCACGGGGTGACAGAGGAGGCAAATACATTGAAAATGCTTTCTAATACATTGAAAACGTTTTCTAGGACTTTGGTGCTTTGAATTTAATGGTCTTGTCAAATAATTGTGTTTATGAATGTATGTCAGGAGCACACACCAAAGAGCAGAACTGTACTTCATCAGTACATACATAGCTTTAAAACCGATGGCTACTTCAAATAGCACACAGAATGATTCCCAAAAGTGCCTGTAATGAAATATATAGAAAAGACCAAGTTTTTTAAGAGAGATGGTTGCATGAAGATTTCTCTGAAATAGTCTGCAGAGTGAGAACTGACTTACAGCAGTGAACAACATTGCTGGAGGAAGGCTGAACACAAAATACCTTCCAGTAAATACTTTGCTCCATTACTGCTGTGTTTATGAAAGGGACTGATTTGGATAATACCAATTTTTTTCCAGTATATATTTTCCAAATAGTGGTTCTGGGTACTCAAATCATCATTTTTATAAGTGGCTGGAATTTTAAAATATCAGATACATCTGTTTCACATAATTTAGTATATTTAGTTGGGATTCTCAACTAGAACCTAGTTCAAAGCATACTGAAGTCACCAAAAAGAAAGCTCCTTAGCTGTGTGTCACAATAAGGCAACATGGTGTTAAGTACTCTGAGAAAAACAACATCTCATGGACAAATAGATTCTCAGTTTCTTAGAAGTTATTGCTTGTGATGATTAATTTCTGGTGTGACTATGTTTTCTACTGTGACTTTTCATAATAGGAAAGGATAGAAAAGCCTCACAATTCTAATTCATTTTTACATCTTAATTCTTCTGTCTTTAATTATCTGGTCTACAACTTCCTAAAAAATCACTAAGGATACATTATATGAGGAAAATAAAAGAAGAAGTAATGTTTATCATGTCTTCAAGAGAAATACTTTCACTGAGATTAAGATAAGCTTTTGTTCTTAAAAAGTATTGTCCATATTGGTCTAGAGCTTTCTTCCTCATTCTGGTTTACAGGCACTGAGCCAACTTAGATTTGGCTTGTACACTGCATATAAAAAAAAATTTAAATAATTGAGACTGGCAGAAATATTTGTCACGTTTTATTCTGATTTTATATATTTGATTCCAAACATTCTATTATGATGATTGAAATGCTATCACTGCACTCACTTCTGCCAGTTCTCATGGCTGAGTCTTGTAATATGTTATATTTGTCCCTAACAGGCCACAGCCCCCAAATCACATGGTTATGTGAGATTCAGCTTTCCTTTAAATGGGAACTATGTTTCTAACCCTCAGAGAAAAAGTTTGAATGTATAAAGCCTATATTTTTAAAAAATATTCAAACACTCCTGGAATAAACTATGAGAGTGTTTTTTCCTCCCCCCATCCAAAATACTTCTAAGTGCTTCAGCTCTTGGATGGCCTCATTTAGCAATGTTGCTTTGAATGTCCAGATTTGGAGACCACTGAGGTTGCCTGCAGAGGTACTGACCCTGCTGCATCCTCCCATCTGGGCTTTGTAGTGGACAGAAAGTGAGGGGTGGCATGGGGGCTTGAGCACAGAGCTGGAGCTGAGGAGCTGAGGTTAGAGTGGGTTTACTCTTGGTGGTTTTTATATAGGAGGGCAGGGATAAGCAGAAATAAAGTTTTGGAGAGAGAAAAAGAGGATGAAGGATGGATCTAGGCAGAGTTGGAAACTGAAAACCTGACAAGACAAGTTTAAAAGTATTCAGTTTTACCCCTACTAAAATTAGCCAGCCTTGACATTTTGTTGCTTTTGCTTTGAATCAGGCTGCATCTACAGGCACCTCTGTACTATTCAAATGCAACCTATTTCACAGTGTTTTCCAAACAACTATTCCTAAGGAATTGTCAGAAAATAGTGAGCCAGACTTATAGCCATGCATTCCTGTGGCTGAGGATTTTCTGTACTAGAATGAATAATTTCTTGTCAACCTGACTTAAGGGGGACAAATAAATGAAAATTTGTTAAAGAGCAAATTCAAAGAGCTGTAGATTAAAAAAAGCTAATACTTTAAATAACATTATATGTCTCCACCCAAAAAGCTGCCAAATGGCTCAAGTTTATATGAAAAGAATAGTAAAGAAAGAAACAACCTATATCCCCCACTCAGGAGAGACAGAACTATCTAGAGATTATATAGAAACAAACATTTTCAGCTTTAACATTCTTATTAGTTGTACATGAGTGTGACTCAGGCTGAGCAAGAATTACTTGCACATTCAGTCTATTTGAATATCACAGGGGAAAATTAACTTTTTTTAAAAACATTATTCTATAATAGATTCAGAGTCCTAGTGTTTGTGGTCTCAGATCACTCAGCACAGACAGGTCTTCGTGTTTGCATGAGCTTTCACTGACTTTGAGTGCAATGCTGCATCATTACTGAAGTGTTTTAGGCGTATTATACTATCCTCCAAACTGTGGGCTATATGAGAACTATTTGTTTTTCCTGATAGCTGCTTATTCAGCAGAGAATTTAAGTACCTGTTTAACTACTAATGTGAAGCAGATAACTTGTTGCTTGTGAAACAGGAACACAGATGTGAAACAGGGCATAAAAAAATCTGTTAGGAGAGGTCCATTTGTTTTTATTGTTCGGAAGTAAAATCTGTAAGGTTTCTTTGCAACAGTTTACATGGTTATGGCTAGAATATTAAAAAAAATTCCTCACCTTTCTATAGAAAACAGTATTATTAATTTATCATTCTAGGGGATCCTCAGTTTCCCTGTGAATGTTTCATCACAATGTCCACAAGATTTAACTTTTCATAACTTTTCTCCATCATTGACAGTTTTTTGCCAAAATATGGCCCAAGGTGGATGTGGGTGTGTTTGTGTTGGCATTATTATTTGCTTACTTTTTGAGTGATCAAGTATGGTTTTCTTCAGAAATTCAAAAGAAGAGAACTACAATGCTCAACTTCTTCTTTCTCATCAAATTATTTCCCAGCAAAGGTCCTTGTGTAAATGTTGTTGCAGGTTAGTGGGGAGCAAGATTGTTTTCTAGAATCTCATATGAAAATAAGAAATTGAAACGCAGAATGCTAGTAAAAGGTAAACAAAATGTATATTTTATGAAAATAGACAGGAACGGCTTGTATAACAATGTCTGGGAGGAGATTCTTCATAGTAGGAGTGAAAGTAACAGGGAGAGAAGAGTTATTTAAACTAAACAAAATTGTCACAGGAACAAGTGTGTATGAGAACATACATTTGACTAAATTTAGTCAAATGTTAAAGTTAGAAGATTATATAAATGTTAAATTTAGAAGGTTATATAAATCAATGAAATGAATTTGTATAGCATTTTCAAAGAAGAAAGCAGCTGGAGGGATAAGATGTCTTCTTTAAATTGGGAGAAAAAAATCCTGTTTCACAAGAATCAGCTGCTTCTGAGGGGAATAAAAGAGACAAGTGTTATGAAGTGCTTAGGAGCTGGGGACACACAGATGTTGGAGACCCGAATTCGTCCTCTAAGGCAGACAAAGCAAAGCCATATATTGCATTTAATAGGAGGGAGGCCACCAACTTTTACCATTTTTTTACTCTATAAACTTACCTGGAGACCTGCTGGAAGCAGAGGAATAAAAGAATTTGTCACGGAGAAAAATGAGGGATTTTTTGGCACTGCAATAAATATGTCTCCCTGCCAACAAAAAACTCTGACAGATAACTTAAAAAAAAAAAATATATATATATATGATATTTGACATCATATTAAGCAATTTTGAAATATGCAAGTATTGTTATTGTTAATCTATTTATTTATTCTAGAATCCTAGGATCATAGAATGGTTTGGATTGGAAGGGACCTTAAAAATCATCTGGTATGCTGAGGTAAAAAAGTTCCTAGTTTCCTTATAGAGAGCTCAAAGTGAGTAAAAGAATAGTCTACTTTAAAAAATAGGAAGTAAATGCAATACTTATTAGTACAAAACTAATAAATCAAAAAAGGCTTAGTTGAGTGAGGATGTGGCCCTGCCCTGAACTTATGATTGCAGAACTTATGAGATAAAATTTTCCAAATAGAAAAAGGCACAAGGTTGAAACTATTTAGGTGGAATGTTTTTTTAAATTTTTATTTGAAGAGAGAGGCAAAGTCAGGGCAAAGCACAGAAGGAAAAAATGAAGATGCCAAAACATGCTGTGACTACAAAAACACAAGCCTTGAGAGAATTTTTGGTAGAGTACTGACTAAAAGTGCCTAATAGCTGTGAGACATCATTATTGCTTTATCCCTGAAAGGCTTAGGAAAAAACATGTTTGTACCAAAGATCCCAAATTCTGTTGCTTTTGTCAAAATCCAAGGTAGCATTTAAGCTACTTATCCAAGTAAAAGAAGATAGTACTGAATTAAGCGATCTGAAATGTATTTATGTACATTTTTAGATTTATGCATCTATATCTTTATCTATATGTCTTTTACGTTAGTGTATGTCCTTAAAAGTTAGTATATGTTGAATAAACATTGATGAATTGTTTAGGGTGTTTTTCGGTCAAGAAATCACTTTGGAATCTGATACACCCAGAGTGCTGAGCATCCCTTTCTCCCCTCAGGTTTCCCTCCAGCTCCCCTAGAGAAAGGAGTATGTTCCTTGTTTTCCAGGTGTCCTTGATTTAGGGTGCACATGCTGGGCCAAAGAAAATGAAACAACTTTTCTACTCGCCCAGATATAACTTTTTAAAGGATCAAAACCTTGTAAACTTATAGTAATTGTGAGGAAACCAATTAAACAGTTGCACACTCTGTAACCGAAAGTGTGTGAGGTTGGAAAACCTCCTGTCCTCCTGAGACTTGTAGCTGGGTAAATGAAGACATAAAATAGTTGAGGTATTTCACTCAGGGTCTAGTCTGGGAGTGTGAAGTTTCAACAGTTCGGGAGAAGTGACTTATGCAGAGACATCTGTGTGACATTTAAAACCAATAATTGTTTTAAAAAATGTATGAAGAGCTCTCCAACAAACATGTTTTGTCCTTTACTTCCCTTTGAAACTTGTTATTCTTTTTCTCTCCTTTTGATGTCAAATCAGAATTTAGGCTGGCATTATAATCCTGAAACATCTGGAAATTGCAAATCCAGGAGGAAAACTCTTGATCTGAGTAATTAGGAGATCACAAAATTCTTAAAAGTTGGGTTTTTTTTTCACTTTGGCTTTCCTATCTGGGAAAAAGCCCTACTTTTATTCTTCTTACACCCTAGTGACACAATGTTCTCATGAAGACATTCTTTCCTACCATCACTTTTTGCAGAAAACACACCTTATAGTAGTGGAAGCTGGTTCCAATTTTTCAGAAACCCTATTTGGTGCTTAATCACTGACTTCAATGTTAGAAGACTGTGCTAGAGTGCACATCTTTGACTCCACCTGTGCAATACTCTTTGATTCTGCTGCCTTATTTTCAGTGATATTTGCCAAAGCTGTTGCACTGGACTTGTAGAAGAAGCAAGGCAGACTTAAATGTAAACTTATTATTTACAAAGAAATATTGGTATTGGCTATTTTCTATTTTAAAACCTATCTTAAGAAAACTGACAATTGACAGTGCTTCCATGTGCTAAAAAAACCCAGACTGGCAAAAAGCTTAAATTATTTTCATTAGAGAGCAGGTGTTAGTGAAAAGCAAACACTGTCAGAGTAAACAGCTATTAAAAATACTGGAAATACCAGTTTTAATGATGGATAAAAATAAACTGGTCTGGATTCAGGTGTAGGTTTAAGCTAGACCTATGTTAGAGGGATAAGGGGATGCATAGATCAACCTAAGGTCAGTTTTTCATGTGGCATTCGATATTGATTTTTTTGGGGCAGAGGTTTAACTCTCTCCCTGAAAAATCCATGCCTCAAATTCATGGCTGGTAGCCATTTCAAAATACTGAAAGGTTTGTATGTCACACACAAACTAATACCCCCTTCTAAAATGCTTTAAAAGGTTCATCAGAAAGGATTTTTTCTCTGAGAATACCCAGATAGTTTTTTGAAAAAGGTCAGTGGCAATCCAATGATCAATGCCATGTTTGGCCACATAGTTCCTAAATTATTCTATCCTAATAATGCTTGATCTGAGAGTGGTTCATATTTGAATTCAACAATAAAGTAATGCAAGCTCATTTTCAAAACAAAATTATAGACCTTCTTCAAATAAATGACAGCATGTTCCCAACACAGTTTGTGGCAAAACTGCCAAATGATGAAGTAGGAAACATATTTAGTAAGGGCTGTGTATCAATACTAGACCCGAATTTACATCAACCTGTTTGTCAGGGCAACCAGAGGTGGGAGGTGAGGGACAAAGGAACACTTCTTCCTTCTTGCAGAATATTTGTGGGGGCATCTCTGAAATTGTGGCCATGTATGAACTGAAAAACACATAACTTTCTTGTAGTTTTTTAAGGAATAAAACAATGTACCGTTGAGTTACATAGTAAATCTTTGATTATATTATAGTCATATAGATGTTTTAGAATGTCTAAAGGAAGTCTTAATATTTTTTTTTCTGAAGATGTTGCAATAGAATGAGCTGGAAAATTGAAAGATATTTTCATAAGAAAAAACTGAATTAAAATATCTGAAGCTATCACATGAACAGTCCAGTTCTAAGGGCAATTTTCTGTCAAGAAAAGAGCAATAAAAAGTTTGAGCTCTGCCACATGTTGGCTTTGATATTCTGGATTTAGTTAGTATGTAGCATTTCTAAATCTCTCATTTCATACTCTTCCTTCCTCCCTTACTCACCCTTTTGCATTGCTGAGATGTCATGGAGTTACAAATAATTGTAACAAGACATTCATTATTTGTGAAGTGGGGCCTCACTTATCTGCAGCACTTTGTACTAGTTAATGGTGTACAAGAAGCTTCTAGAACAGCTATGTGGATAGATCCTTGGAGAGCACATCATAGCTTTAAAATATGTATATTTTGTTGCTGATGATTTTGTTGCAGAATCACAATTTTAGCTGAAATGTTGTTTTATCTTGCCAAAGCCTATTTGCTCATAGTGCACCTGTTTCATCACTGATGTCAACTGAGCCCTGCATAGGGTGATTTCTAGATAAATACTCCTGCAGAACCAGCCATAATAGTATGAAACTTACAAGCAATTACTATCTTTCTATCAGGAAGAAAAAAAAAAGGAAAAGAAAAGAAAAAAGAACAAAAAAAGAAAAAAAAAAGAAAAAAAAAGAAAAAAAAAAGAAAAAAAAAGAAAAAAAAAAGATTATTCAAAAGGGACCCTCAGAAGCCATCTTAACCCGCCCCCCACTCAGCTGGACCTGAAGTGACAGGGTTGCTCCAAGCTGTGTCCAGTTCAGTTCTGCACACTGTGTGTGCAGACCACAAATAGCAGTTGGACACCTTCACCACCCCATTTGCAGGGCCCTCAGGAGCAGCCCCTAAAATTCCCCCACCTCAGGCCACCCTGCAGAGAAAGGATTCCACCTCAGCCCCCAGCATGCAGGTCAGCCAGAGTCCATGTAGTAAAGCAGGCATGAAAACAGTCCTGACTAAATCTGGTCCTGACTAAATCTAGTCCTGACTAAAGTAGCATGCGATGGGAAGATGATGGAGCATCATTAGGCAAACCAGTTAATGCCCAGCCTTCCTCTGTGCCCTGCACTTGCCACTCATTGTGCTTGGGAGAACCACAAATGTGGCTTGTTGGCTGAGAAAAAAACACCTTTTGTTTTTTTGTGCTCAAAGAGGAGTTTAAACAGGTTACTTTCAAGTTGTGGAAAACTTTCCATAGAATCACAGAATAGCTAATGTTAGAAAATATCTCTAATATCATAGAGTCAACCTTTAACCCAAAGCCACAGCGTTCACCACTAAACTGTGTCCCCAAGTGACACAACTATATGTTTTTCAAATACTTCCAGGAATGGTGACTCCATCACTTCCATGGGCAGCCTGTTCTAGACCTTGAACACCCTTTTGTTGTAGAAATTTTTCCCAATATCCAACCTAAACCTCCCCTGGTGCAACCCGAGGCCGTTTTCTCTTGTTCCGTCACTAGTTATCTGGGAGAAGAGATCAACCTGCACCTGGATACCTCCTTTTTTCAGGGAGTTACAGAGAGTGATAAGGTCCCCCAAGACTCCTTTTCTCCAGGCTAAACACCCACAGCTCCCTCAGTCACTTCTCACAAGAGGAGCTCCAGCCCCTTCGCCAGCTTTGTTGCCCTTTTCTGGACAATAAGTTCTTTCCATTTTCCTGGTTTTATGCTATTTATTACCACTGTGCCATCACCTAGGTAGCAATGTGTGTCCCCTATGCAGAAGGATGATGCTGGTAATTCTGGATTTTATGAATAGAACATTAATTTTGTTTTCTTTTAAATTCTTTTTCCTGGAGAAGGATATGTTGTACAAAAAGTCATTAAGAATTAGGGATTTCCAACTACTGAGATAAATAAGCAGGTCCGCAGAATATTCCTGAATTTCTTGATCTTATTATTACTTGTTCTGTGTTGTCTTCTTCAAGAGTGTTCTCCTGAAATACTGTTGATCCAAATTATTTCCAGCTTCAGGGACCCCAGGCTCTGCTAGCTTCCGGCTGGCATCAGGTCAGAAGTACAGAGTACTGTGTAAAAGGCACGACTGAAGTCCAACTCATTCTTCACCTCTCCTTTGCATTTGCTCTGGAGAGGGGAAGAAAGAAAGTAAAGCAGAAAGAATGTTGAATGGTTCTTATTCATGTGTCTTTGAATACAAATTATCCTCTGCAAGCTGGAGAGGCTGATTTTACATCATTTTAGGTAAAGCAAAGAGGCACAGGCCCAGGCAGGATATACACTAGACAAAACCAAATGTAAAAGTTACTCCAGCACAGAAAGCAAATCTAAATCTGCTAAAATATTTCTGTTGAATTAAAATAATATTTTTTACTAATTAATTAATGCTATCTCTAAAATATGATGGGTCCTATAGATTTGTCTTTTAAATAGCCATTAAGACTAAAAAGATAAAACGGAAAAGTGACAGAGAATAAACGAACAGAATTTTAGATCCCTCAGACCACTGTTCAGACTATTAGAATAAACTGAAATACTGCATAATTTACATGTAGGGTTAAAATAATCGATTTCAAAAATTAAAGAGAGTTGAAGGTTTAGTAGGAATTGATTAGATTTGAGCAGCATATGGCATTTTAAAAGAAATTTGGATGATGCTTTCTAAGGAATGTTACAGACTTAAATTTAATGAGCAGAGAAAATGTACTCATCTGTGTGGTTCCCAGTGATTGCAGGTAACCTGAGATGAAAGAAAAATAAATGGGCTTCCAGAAGTTCTAGTAATTTTTGCTTAGATTCATCTTACTTTATTTCAGCCGTCAAAAAAGATACAGCTCTAATCTAAAGTAGTCATCCAGGCTCACTCCGTAGCCAGTGGAGAAAAGAGATATCTCCAGAGAGCTATTCATTCCATCTTAACACAGATGAGATGAATTACCTTTTTTTTCAGTGCCCATCTCTCTTCATTGAACACAGAGGAGTGTAGATGGTTAATTTAGACTAAGGACACAATTTATTTCTCCAGTCCTTTGTTCTCTGAAGTATAGATGTTTAGTGGAAGGATTGGGCTACAACAATTCAAAGCTTTTAAATTCTTTTGACTCTAGGAGGCAACCCAGTGAGGATTTCATGGTTAGTGCCCGTGGAGACATCAATACTGCATCTGTCAGCAAGGCTTGCCTGGTAATTGTGTAACTTCCTTTGTGGCTGCTATTCCAACTGCTGAAAACACAGCTAAATGCCTTCCATTACAGAGACTGGCTAGGTTCTTGCTGTTACAAATCCATAAGTTCATCTGGACTGTCATATAACCTGTATCTGCAATGCCTTCTGATTGGGGCTGTGGAACAGGTGACAGAAAGCACTTAGATGAGAGCAAAGAAACTGAAGACTCCATGTGGCTCCTCCATCTGCTACCTCGTGTTTCCTCCTTCCCTCACAGTACAGGTGCAGGTATTTTCATACAGGCTGTTGTTGCAAACCTCCTTCCATATTTTTTGTGTGTACCATGAAAAACAAAGATTACAAATGCTAATCACAAACATTTACCAGTTATTTTATTTTTCTTTTTATATCGGGTTTCACTTGAGGTGAGAAATCAACACTTCATCTGCTGGTGCTAATTAGCTTGTGTTGTGATCCCCACAGCAATGTCACTTCTGAAACACGTTTTTTAGAGAGTTGAGTGAAATGCCGCATGTCAAAAGTTCAGATTGAGACCAGTAATCCAAAACCTGAGACTTAGCCACCCTTTGATAACTTAGCATTTCTGCCTAAGCATCTGAGGATACTTAAGAAACCCAAAACTTCACCTTTAATTAAACTGAAATTTCTAAATATCAGTGCTTTAATAGTCTTTAAGTAAAAATGACAGTGAAGCACGAATGGATTTTATTAAATCTGGCATATTGTGTTGATAGGGCTAACAGAGCAACACAAGAGCAAACTGAGACTGAAACAAATCAAAAGATTTTCTAAGTAAAATTATTTAATTCTTCCCCTTTCCATCCTTTCCCTTCATGTACATGACTCAAATTCAGTATCACACATCAATTTACTAGCAATTTCTTTAGAGGAAGGGACATATTGGTAGGCAGAAGGAGTACCAATCTCTGTGAAAGAGTATTAAAGCCCTTATTTTGAAAAGATGTCCAACATTATGCTTTAGGGCTTAAGTTGTTCTGTTCTTATTGGCAACTGGGAGACTGGCAGAGACAGCACTTTTTTTTTTTTCTTTCTTTTTTGTATCCAGCATGGAACTACTTCTTTGACTGCTTGGATTGCTGGATTACTGATTGTGCAAGATGAAAATTGAAGTAGAGAGAATTGAGGTTTTGAGGGGGAAGAGGGGAGAGAAAGAAAAATAACATACAAATTGAGTATGAAGTGTGACAGTTGTGTAACAAATGAAAAAGGAAACATAACAGGGTTGTCAGGAAGATGCTAGATGATTCTTCACAAAGACACATGCATCTATGAAAGAGAAACTATCCTTTCCATTTCCCCTTCCCCCCTCTTGTCCCACAAAACCCACTTATACTTCAGTTTCAACAGGTATTACAACTCTACTATTTTGATATGTCCACAAGGAAAATTGCCTCAGCAAGTGATGTCAGGCCCAAGACTCATATTTCCCACATCTCATTTAGATTTAGTGTTTTCAAAATTACATAGCAATGGACTAGGAAAGCTAGTTTGTGCTTTGTCCTCTGGGCTTTCAACAAATATTTTTTTTTGTATTGCATTTTCCAGAAAATCATCTCTTTGTCATCCTCTGCTATTAGTGCCTGTGCTGAACCATTCACTCAATATGACACTGAAGCAGAGAATAATATTTCTGAGATCCTTAAGCAAAATTTTTATTGCCAAAGCTAAATTTCCGAGCTTAAGATGGAAATTTTTTTTGTCTAAGTGAGTTTAAGCGCTAATTAGTACTGACTTAATGCTAAGTTGCTGTGGTTCACAAAGTGTCTTTAAAAGCTGAGTAGAAATCTTGTGCCAGTGAAGATGTCTTTCCCTTTATTCATCTGGACTGGGATAGAAGGTTCCTTCATTATGAAGTTGCTATAGTATCTGAGCTAAATAATACATATACACAATAACTGAGCTAAATAACACATCCACACAAAGCAGTTTTGAGGATGCTGCACTTCCTGTCAAAAAAAGATCTTTCTCCACAGCAGCAGTTTTGAACGTATTCACAGGTGACCTTATTTCCAGTGTCTTGACCTTATTTCTGAGGTCTGTCATCAAGCATTAATTCATTTTATAGTCCTTAAAAAAGCTTTAATAAATGAAGGTAAAAGTTTAGCAAGGCATAAGTGAAAATCATAGACAATACAGATCCAGTTTGGCTTTAGTTGTATGAATGGGAAGTAAGATGACTGGAAACTGTTGTCAGGAGAGAGAATCAGAAATAACAGATGATTTAGGGCTTTTCACAGGAAAGTTTGAAAGGCATTTTAATTCAAATTAGACCAATAGGTTTCTTTTGTAACATGAAATAATTTGAAATCATTAAAACTTAAAATATGAGTATTTGTTTATGTGGCTGAAAATCATATAGTAACATTCACTTAACTCATTCAGAGTAAGAAAGTAAGTCTGCATTACAGACATGATTATAAAGAGATGCTGTGCTTTACAATGGTATTTACCTTGCACTAAACTTATGTTCAGGAACAGGTTCTACTTTTCGTTGAGTTCTGCCCCCTGGGTCTTTGAAACTAGTCTCTAAACTGAAGTTAGCTGTCTTTCCAATGAAATGGTGACTCATTAATCATATTCAAGTTAATATTTGAAGTTTTGAGTGAAAACATTTCTTTTTTTTTTTTTTTATTATCCAGGCACTCTGATTTTATACTGCTTTTGCATGTAAACTGTCTGTTTTTATCTGCAGGGTACTGTTCTTTATTTATCACTGTATTTGAGATTCTGGTTTTAACTGAAGCTCTTTGTTAGCCTGAGAACCAGGCTTCTTTAGCAGCTATTAGTTCCCAGGTTTGATTGCAAGAGCCACTTTTGCAATAGAATTTCCATCAAGTTCATGACTTTATTGATAATTTGGATGACCTCAAGTGGCTTTACATTTCTTTGGGAGCTCTTGATTTAGCATCTGAGACTTTTAAGAGCTAGTTTTAAACCTGGTTTTATTCCTTCTATTTTTTCATTCTATAAATAAGTTTTTTTTATGTTCTTTTATGCAATTTTATTCATTCTATTTATACATTTTATTTGTTGTTTATTTTTTCTCTTCCTTCTAAACTCTTGATCTGCATTACATCTGTTAAAACAATTTTAAAAATTATTTTTTTAAGGAGTACTGTGGAAACAAATCTGTCATGCTGTTTTCAGCATAAAATTCTGCCTTTAATTTGGAGATAATATTTGTCAAAGGCATATTTTCTTCAGATATCTTTGGAGGGGACAATGCACCCTCATCATGAAATGCTGATACAGAACCAGAAGAATCTTCAATGTGTGCAATAACTATTTGTTAGCATTTACATTTCATGACCTCCAGTAAAATGAAGATGGAAAATGCATCCAGTAATCACAGGTATGTTGCAGTACCACTTGATTATGGGGTCCCTTTCTTGGTTTGCCTGTATATTGTTTAATCTATTCATGCAATTCACACTTAATATGTAAAATACATGTAAGTATTTAAATTACAAATTCAGAACTTTGTCAGGAAAACTACCATTGGGACAAACCCTTCCACATAAGCAAAATCTGTATTTAAAAGACTGTCTTCTCTTGAACAGAGGGGAAAAAGTAATAACAGTGACATTTGGTGTTGTGCATTCAGAAAAGCAGATATAGGAGGAATATACATAATCAATTCCCTCACGGGCTTAAGAAGAAACAGTGAATGCCAGTGACTATTTCAAAATGAGGAAAGAAGGAAAAGGACTGTCAAGATGGGTAAGACTTTTATGGGAAACAGGAACTGAACTATTCAGCCTTGTCTGGATGAAGTATCACACAAAAATTTTGGAATACTCTTAAAAAGAGAATGAAGGAATGGAACTCATGATTTCTAAAGTCCTCTCAGGACTTTAGAAAAGTCTTTCTAAAGTTATCTCTCAGGGACACTCATAAGGTAAAATAACAGTGTAGAGCCCCTGATAATTTTCAGAAGTTATATGTGCTGACATGCAGCTGGTGTAGCTCTACTGAGCATGTCACAGCTCACAGCAATGTTGCCCACATCAGTAACTAATACACTCAGTGCAACCACTATGCCAGTAAATTTGTAGGATTTGTCTCATATTCCCACACCTGGTGTAGATACTGAGCCACTAGAAACGGCATGATTCCATATATACCGAAACATAACTGGCATGGGTCACTCATTAGAATAAATGATGGCATGAAAAGCATCCATAAGAAAGAGAGAGAAATGGATGTAGAAGAAAAAGGAGTAACAATCAGAATTTCAAGAAAAATTCTATTGTTTAAGGTGTTTAAATCTACCTGAGGCTTTGGTCAAGTGTTGCTCAAAAGTCTCAGGCTAACAGGGGTTGAATGGCTCTTCAGCTCCAGTACTGGACATCAGTATTCGGATTATAGGAATCTGATTCCTATCCCTAATGTTATCTGTTCTTGACAGCCTTGGATCTTTGAACAAGTTTTCATTGCAGCACAAGAAAGGTAAAATCCAGGACAAGACCTGATGTTTACTGAAATCAGAAACCTGTTGCTTAAGAATGCTATTAGGTTAAGGTGATGGCATATTCTGTTGCATTCTTTTCCTTGATGTAAAACTTACACTTTTAGGCAAATGGTAGTGCCATAGATTCTCAAATTCACTCTGTCAGTTTTAAAAGGTTACTATTTATATTACTGAGCACTGTACATTCCATACAATTTACATCATGACTCTTTATAATTTTAGTTGTCACTTTAAGTGAAAGTATCTCAGATTTAACTGGCCTTTGATAGCTGTTAAATCTTGCATGTTGCAGGACTCCACTCAGACCATGTTCTTCTCAAAAAGATTCAGAAGTCTGGTTATAAAAACTTATTAAGATGCTGGGTTGAATATATCGACAACTTTTTATTTGTCATATTATTCTGTAGGAATTTGGTATAGTCGTACACAGTTACATGAATGGGCTTGTCTTCATTTGGAAGTAGAGTTCGGTGGTGTGTAGGCTGCTTTCCTAAAATCTCTGGCACATCCTGGTTTTGTGCATCCTGTGTCCATGCTGCTAAGCAAAGGAGGGCCAAGGAGGGGCCATTAGTACTCAGTATAAATTCAAATGATTGGATCCTGTCCGAATATCTTGGGACTTGTCTCCCCTGTAGCAGAACTGGCTTGAACAGAGCTGGCTGGAGTGAACTGAAGCAGAGGTAGTGCTGTCTAATGGTGACACGATGCAGATGATTGGGGATCCACTCCCTCTTCCATTTGTTGATTCTGTGTTCCTACATTGCTTGCTCAAGTTTCTAATGCAATCAAAGTGATTTATATGCATAATTTATTATTGAGTTTTTACTATTACATCCATTACAAAAAGAACAAAAATATGGTTAAATCAAAGATGTAATTAACTTACTAGATCAATGATTCCCATTAGTCACATCAGCAGATAGATTTAGTGGATAACCATTTCTGTTTTGATTATAGGGCTGTAGCTGAAAGATACTCCATTATTTTAATTCCCTCTTGATGAAATTTAGGGGAGGACTCCCAGATACAGTGTTTTAAATCATGAGGGTGCTGATCTGGTGAAATAATTTGTAGATCATAAATTTACACTAGATTTTTATTCTTAGATTACGAACAAAGGGATTAAAGCTTGCTGAATCCTCCAGAATAGAAAGGTTGTAAAGGAACTGTGAATCCTCCTTGGTCTCTCAAAGAAGTTGCCATGTAGAGTGTGGCCACTTGTTAAAAGGCAGATAAGGCTGAATATCTGTTATTCTAAAACAAAAAGCATTGTAAAGATGGACAGTTTTGAAGGAAGAAGTGTAGGGAATTGAGGAGACAGAATGAAAACGAGAATTTTTAGAGTCAAAGCCTTGAGGGTCTAGGAGCCATCAAAAGAGTTGTCTTTATTTCTATTCGTGAGAAAAATCTGTGGTCATAAAGAGCTATGCAAATGGCATCATTTTAGTTCTATCACTGGTGTTCCTTTATTTCTGGTAAAAACCCAGTAGTCTCAGGAAACTTGTATGAAGTCGAGATGCATTATTTTATCCACACACTTTCTGAACGATGTAACCAACACTTTCTCAGGAAAAATCAGATGAGAAGGCAGGCTATGGAACTTCGGCAGTTGTCACTGTTACATTTTTGGAGGCTGGCTTTTGACATCCAAGTTGGTGCCCAAATAATCTGTATCCTTCCACTGCACAGTTTGAGTGTGTTTTGCTG
The DNA here is from genome assembly GCF_029207755.1 of Chamaea fasciata. NCBI lineage: Eukaryota > Metazoa > Chordata > Aves > Passeriformes > Sylviidae > Chamaea > Chamaea fasciata. Next base: position 13,241,014 of record NW_027094091.1, read on the forward strand.
AAAGCAGAATCACTTCACATTGAAAAATCACAGATTGAGAGATTGAGAGTGAAGGGGTATCACAGAGAGAGTGTAGAGTAGTTATCATTTGTGACAAGTGTTAAGAAGCCAATGAGATAAAATAACTGAGCCCTTTCTTTCTTCAATAAATTCATACATATTTATGGAAAAAGGACGATTTTAAGGTTATTTCCAATTTCATGGATTGTTTTGTTTATATTCAGCTATAATCCTTACAGTTTTATGGAAGTACCTGATGCTGTGTCCCTTATTGTAAGTCATCAATGCCATGATTTCTATGAGATAAGTAAGATTAAGATTACCATATCCAATTGGTATCACATTCCTTTGCTTTGCATTATTCATTTAGTACACTTTCATTTGGGGCAGATTTTTTAGAAAGCTATTTCTTTAGTTGTAGTAAGTGTAGATATGAGATTATGTTCATTTCAGCTTTTATAGATGTTAGTAGACAGAATGAATATGTAGGAAAGAACAGTAGCACTAACCACACCTGTTTTAGTATAAAAATTGCAAGTAGGTCGAATACTTGCCGCAATTACTCTGGTTAGTTAAAAGTAGGGAAATGGAAAATTGCTTAAAAATATTTATCAGTTTAGAAAGGGATGCGAGAGAAAATATCCAATCCAGTTTAAGGATAACAAGGAGTATGAGAAGGTAGAATACAGGAATAACCTGTCCAGAATCAGGCTTGGATACCAGTGATAAAATATTGAAGAAAAATATCATGGTAATGTCAGGGACTGTTAATGATCAGCAGCTCAGTTTTATTTCTAAACTGAGGGTGGAATGGTGGAAGGTGGTTGTGACACGTGGGGTGCACTTGGTTTTTTTGGAGTAAGTTCTCAGTGAGTGTCTAAGCTTGACCAGACAAACCTGCTATGATGTATTCAGCAGAAGGTTTGTGACAAACTCTGGAAGACTTGTGAGTGGAAAAGATGACAGCAATTAAGGACCATCATCTTTTACTGCTTCAGAACTGCTGGTCCCATGCCTCACAACAGTAGATTGTCTCCTCAGCAGTAGTTTGAGCTGCTTTAAATATTCATCTTGCCTGTGCAGAAGAAAGAAAGGACTGATTTTCTCAACAGGAGAACAGATTATCACCCCAATCCTGCAACGCTTTTAAAAGACAAAAGATGCAGCATATTCCTTGGTTAAGCCTGGCTTAGCATGGCTAAGTCTGTGCTCCCCTGTTTTCTAGTCTGTTTGTCTAAAAGAAGCCATAACGAGGAATTTAGAAAGCAGAGCAATAACTACTAAAAGGTGATTTGATAGTTTGATGAAGACTATGCAAATATGAGTGGGGGCTCAGGCTGTCTGAGCATTGATTACAGGATCTAAAGCAGGTGTACTTCAGAGTTTTATGAGCTGAACAAGGACCTTGGTCCATGGTCAGACTTTGAAACCATGGCTCTGGACAATCAGGCTGGAAATGCTGACTGGGTTGTGCTTATCTTCATTTGAATGAGAACACCTTTTAATATGACAGTAGTTTTTTCCATGCCCAATACTGTAAAGATCAGGGATTGGTCATAATATTTGTTTAGTTTCTTTTCTTCTGCTAAAGGAAATCTTATGGTTTCATTATATAATATGCAGAACTTTTTTGATCTTGAGACAAAAATTTCTAATATGCTGTATTTTCAATTCACACCCTTGCATCTGAAATGAGAAGGGATGTGGAGCCCTGTTTGGATCTTTAATCTGTGGAAGTTAAATCTGAGCAGTTTAAGAATGTTGAGAAGATTCACCCATCCTTTTAATTTACAAGCACACCAGAGACAAAAGTGAAATTCACTCACATCAGAAAGGGAACTTTTTCTAAGTTGCACCTCTTGCTCCACAGAAAGTGCAGTTGCAATTGGCATCCCACCCTCAAAGATCCATTAAACTGGATGTAACAGAAGTTTACAGACACAGACATTGAGTTGGTTCTGTGGGCCTTGGTGCATTAATGCATTTGATTCAAACGCAGTAGGAGAAGACTCCAGTTGAGGAAAAGAATTTACTCAAACTCATTTAGCTTTTTAGAGACTTGAATGTGCTGTCTTGGCACAAAACATTGGCTTAAATTTTTTTTTTCTTAGTGTAATTTAGATATTTGTAGTAGAAATGCAAAAATATTTTACAGAAAACATGTCAAGAAAGGAAATACTCTGCAGGTAAGTATTTTGCTTGCAGTTTTTAAGTGTAGTATTGGAGATTTTATTTTCCCAAAGTTAATCTGGACTTGAAGAACAAAGAAAGGAAAAATTATGTTAAATCACTGACCATTCTAACAGTAATTTCTCTCAATTGTTGTTATGAAGTATTTTTATTCTCACTGTATGGAACTTCATGTCAGTCAGGGATGCTAAAAGTTCACCAATCAAAATAAAATTCCTAAACAATTTTTTAATATATCATTGCTTAAAATGCGGGACTTCCGAATTGTATAGCTGTATCTCTAGTATTGTGCACTGGATTGGAATGTGCCCTCAAATATGTTTCTATTTTCTTTTGAAATATAAGTTCCCTAGAGGAAAACATTTGAATATCTCCCATAAGGCCCAACTTATGAAGCTATGGAGCAATTACTAATTTTCATTATTAAATGAGTTTATCTGCATTCTGTATAAGAAAAGTACTTTATATAGATAAAAGACAGCCTACAAAACATGTTGTGATGTAGCAATATTACATATGAGATATGATCTAACATTGAAAATTTTATTTATTCATTCTTATTTCATTAGGTTGCTAAATCTTAATGACAATATATTCAGATCAAACCAAAGTATGCAGCTTTTTACTAATACTATCCAATGATAGGAATAATAATTTAAAGAGCCAGTGAATATGTCAAATGGAAAAGAACAACATCAATATTTCTAAAAATTAACTAATGAATCCTTATTGCCTCATTTTATCTTTGTTCTGTTATAGATGCTTGTTTTACTTTGCCTATTTCCTTGAATTCTTAGATATTTAATCTGCTGAAGACAACTTCCCCATTTCTAGTGTAATGACTGTATCTATCACTTCTGCTGTAGCTTCCTATATTACACTGTTCATTCTAATACTCGTGTTGTATGTTATGTAAAGATGAAAAAGCAATCATCATTGAATATTAGAAGGTTTTTTCAACCCTTATTTAACAACTTGTTTCATCTGGTGAGTCTATAACATATGACAGTCGAAATTGGACAGTCAACTCAGCAAGATACCTCAAATATGGCCTAGTACTCAAGGCATAATTCCTTGAATCCTTTGAAGCTGATGCATGTATTGTATTTTTCATGTCAAATTCTAGCTGACTGTTTACCCCCTGGTATCCCTGCCTTTGTTATTGCGAGGGCTCCAGGAGAGGCCCTTAGGAAAAAAAGCAATGACAAAATTTCTCTTGTACATATCTTTTTTAATTTTCCCAGACTCCTGCTACTATAGAAGATATTGGTTAAATACAAGAAAAACCCATTCTGTTTGTTCCCCAGATGAACATAAACAAACCCTAGTATCGATTTGTTCTGTAGTGTAACACTGTCAAGATAAACATACAGCTTAAGTAAGGCAATTAACAACACTCAAAATCACAGAGAAAATGTTTCTCTTAATCAGAAAATGCACGCATTTTCACCAAATACATAATTTACGCCTTATTCCTGAAACTGTACTCACCAAAAGAACTAGACTGAATTGGTGAATATCAATGAGGGGCCTGTTTATTTTTGGGGGAGCATGAGGGAAAAGATACCCTGGTATCTGGTATGAGTGTCCTAGTGTAACTGCTTTGACATTAGGAAGAACAGCAGAAGCTGATGCTGACTCCTGTGATTTAGCACGCATATTTTTTTAATCTTTCTGTCTCAATTAATGCAAGCTGTTGAAGGGATGATGCCAATACCAGGAGGATTTTCTAAGGATTATGTTTAGTTAGACTTTCATAGCAAGACTAAAAAAGTCTTGTGACACCAGGAACTTTGAGGTGATAAATTTGAAATGGGTCATTCCTGATTTGCCCCCATGAGGCAACGCAGCTCAGAGGGATGCTGTTAGAGCTCTACCTTTCACTGAAATTTGATTGTGTTAAATTTTGCATGGAGCTTATCCAATCCCTTGATAGTTTAACAGAAGTAGTTAATAGCTATTCCACTTGTCAGAAAAGGATAATCTGAGCATGCTGAAAATAATCAAATATATTGAAACAAATGCTCAATTTTCACAGAAGAAGGACTTCAATTATCTATTGTAAGTTATTGCTTATCAGTGACATTGCTGATAATTGCTATACCTCCAGGTGACAAGTAATACTTTCTACTTGAAAAATGAATGTTGGATACCACTGTGTATTGTTTAGCAAATGCACAGTAGAGCAGTCTTCAAAAGCTGAATTTTCATACAGTTCTAAGGTTGTAGCACCACCTTTTGATTTAGGTTTTATTGATGGGTGAACAATTGAATGATTATCATCTTATTGTGATAATTCCTGTCTTCTCTATTTTGTTTCTATCATTAAATCTCAAAGCAATTTGCAGTGGAAGTCAGTGTTATTATTATTACTGCTGCTCAGGAAAGCAGAAATAAAGTGACTTGTCCAGCATACAGGGGCTGAATCAGAAATGTACAGGTAAGTGCATCAAATAAATTTAGATTTGGTTGTCTCCTGGGACAAGGTGTCTCCTGTGGACAAGAGAGTGCAGAGGGGAAAATCCTATTTTTTTTTCATCTTAATTATGCCATGGGGGAGGTCATTGCTTAAGAAAAAAAGAAGCCATGGTTTGATTCAACAGCAAATATATAGATACAGAGTTTGCTTTTAAATATAGCTATAGAGTGACTACAAGCTTGGCATGATTAAGCACTTTGTTAGTTATGGTGGTTTTATGCACCTAAACTGTGCCTGTGCCACAGTCCACCAGTATTTTAACTGGGATATTTTAAGAAAGAACCAAAATACCCTTTTAATTTTCTTAGGTTCTTATTGGATGTTTATGCTTTAGTTAAAAAAATATCCCAAATAATTATGAAGTTTTTGTATTTACTACAGCAGACGAGTAAATGGGACACTGTTTTGAAAATGCAGTTTTCTGAGTTAATTAAGTGAAAGAAAATTTATCCTTACTTCTGCTCTTTGCTGATTTTCCTCTTGGTAAAATATTCAACAGCTCTCTATGAGAGCCACTCAAAGAACACTGTGCCCCTTTGGCACAGACTAGTAAACAAGTCCCACAGAGCTTAGAAGATTATCAGCTGCTGAGGAAGCAGACGTTTGACTGTGAGCCTGTAGACATACTCAGCAGGGTGCATAAAATAGGGTAAAAATAATTGTGCCAATGTGTCTGGTTGAGAAATTCAAAATTCCAGCAAGTGAGAAAATAAACAAACATATGAGATGGAAAATTGCAGTAACATCAGAGTGAGGTTCTTTGTGGATGAGCTGCTCGAGAGTATGTTTTTGCTGTTTGCAAAATTTTGCAGAGAGGAGCAAAATAATTGTGTTGTGGATATATGACAGAAAAGAAAGAAAAGTATGGGAAGACTTGTAAGTGAAAGTTGTAACTGAAAATATTATATAAAATTATTGTAGATGGGAGAGAGAAAGCAAAATAATGACATTGCTCTTCAATAGCTCAACACAAAAGTCAGTGAACTGATTTAAATAATTTTTACCAGTACTTGTATTTTCCTCCCTAAAATCTAACCCCAGTATGAAAAGAATGACCTTATATCAATTGTAAACTGTGAGAGAAAAAAATTTAATGAACTAAAAATCATAAAGCAAGTATTTATGTGCCTTGAGAAGATACGTTCCATAGCTTTTTCCTCATATACCGCAAAAGGTGTGAGACTTCCCATGGCAGCGCCTTTGAACCTCTAAACCTTGCACTGGAGTAGAGAAGTGCAGAGCATGTGTTCTGCTGAGACCTCAGCAGTTAAAAGCAGGCATTTGTGAGGCTGAGGTTCCCAGGACATGGGTGGTTCCAAGGAAAAAAGTGGAGGCAGCAATGTTGTGGCAGGGCTGAGCTCCCCTTGGCACCACTGCCTCACAAGCAGCTCTGCTTAGGGTTAGTGTTACGCTTAGGGTTAAGGTTGAAAAAAACCACAAAGCCCAGAGTTCCAGGGACACTGCAATTACAAAAGGCATGCTGATGGGAGCCTGGCACTGCCACAACATTGTTTTCTCCACATCTTTCTCCTTGGCACCACCCATGTGCTGGCAATCTCAGCCTAAGAAAAAACTTCTTTTACTTCTCCGATTTATATTATGGTTGTGCCTAGATTTGGGGTTGAGAAAACCCCAAAGCCTGGATCTCCAGGGACACTGCAGCAGTATGCAGCAGAAGAGACTGAATTTTGAGATCTTCATGCTATTTTAGTACTACTCACAAACCTAATCTGTGGAATGTCAGGGCGAATGGGAGGTTCTTTCCAGTGAATGATGGCCCAAGGACATTTGTGTAAAACCTCTCTGTGGGTCTGTCAGCGTACTGTGATGAGGTGTGAAGGCCAAAATAAGGAACAGGTACTCTAAGGAGCAGTGTGATCCATAGGGCAGCTTGTGGGCACATCTGGATTTATGCTGAGAAATTAAAGCAAGCAGATCTGGGCTTGTAGGCATTTTAAGTCCCTGCTTCACGGGAATAGCATCCAACACAGTCTTAGAAAAGAGCCAGAGCACATATGGTGAGCCTCAATATGTAAGTCTGCTCATTTCAGTCGTGGAAGAAACCCAGAGCAGAATGATGAGAAAATAAATATTATGTGAGGAAGCCGTAAAATGAGAAGTCAGGTAATGTTTGAACAGCTTTGTCACCTATTTTTACCTTGTGCATACTCACTTCAGATTATCCATTCAACATTGATGAGTATTCACACAGATTGCCCACAGACTGTTGTTGCTGTGAGTTACTTGATTTCCTCTTTTTCACAAGGTGCCTTGACTGTGCTGACAGCTACTGCTCCTGTAGCACCGAATTACTACATTCTTTGGTATCAGTGTGTCCTTACAGCCATAGGAAACAAATAAGCCATGACCATATGATTCGCTTGGTTTTCTATCCTTCACTGATTTGCCCTCTTTTGGCACATTGCAGAAAGTTTCCTTCTGCTTTTGGTGTCTATTAAGTCTTTCATTGACTGGAAAGAGATCAAACACAAATATTAAAAAATGAACTTTTGTGTCATGCAAAATCCTCTTGTAGATTTTCTCCTCGCTTGCAGTAGATTTTGTATAATTTTTTTCCCTACAACATTCTAGAAAGCAACACACAAACATATTTGGACTCATTTGGATTTACTGGGATCACCAATACTTGGTAAAATGGACTTACTGAAGTGAGTCTGACAAAGGGTTGCATGACAATTAAGAGACTGAAGCATCTTTTTCATGTAGAGAGTCTGAGCGCTGTGACTGTTCAACATGGAGAAGAGAAGGCTCAAGAGGGGACCTTATCTGTGTGTATTCCCTTCTTGTGAAAGTGAATGAAGACAAGGAAATCAGGATCTTTTCATGAGTGTCCACTGACAGGATAAGAATCAAAGGGCATCAATGAATATGGAATATGAAATTCCATGTTAACAGAAGAAAGAAGTTTTTGCTGTGAGGGTGACCAAGCACTGGTGTAGATTGCCAGGAAACCAATTGGACATTGTTTTGGATAACCAGCTCTACATGGACCTGCTTGAGTAGGTCCCTTCCAACCTGAACTATTCTATGAATCTGATTTTGTGTGGACCTTTTAACTACTTTTTAATACTTGCCTGAAAATCAAATATCATTATTCTGTAATTATTTGCTAGTAAGCAATCTTTCTCTCTTGTAGTCCTGAAATGTTTTAAGTCTTTTTCTCCTCTCCATTTCATCATATTTAGAGTTCCATGAGAATATTTTTCCAGGATAATTACATATTATCTTTGTATCTACATATTTTTTATCCAGGGAACTGATGTTAATAAGCCTTATAATCTTCTAAATGTAGACATCAAATGCCACAGAGTCATGGGCCTCATTAATTTGTACTAGCAAAACTTCTTGTGAGTCCTGCATTAAGCTGGCTGTTCAAGTTGGTTTTGAAATAAACAATTGTCAGTAGAGGTTTCTCATGTCAAGGTTAAAAGGATCAAATAATGTAACATATGTGTGGCCCCTTTCCTTCTTGTACTCTTATCTCTGTTAGCTCTTCAGAACTTTTGTTCTTAGAGATCTATATTGATGGGGAACTTTCCCCTCTCTATTTCAGTCACCTGTTTTGAGTATGTTACCTTAATAGCAATAATTTACATGGGTATCTTTGGAGAACTCAATACATCAAACAGAAGTAGAGTTATACACAGGACAGTGGCAGCCAGTTTTGGTTTTCTGAGAGGTGAATAAAGTTTGCTACTACATTCTGATCTTCAGTTATATACCACTTTAAAGTAATTTGCTTCTCAGTATTGCTTATCATTATGTTTTTTATACAGAGAAATAGGACTCCCTAAAAAATCTCTCAAGTGCTCAAATAATATTCTGATTTTTTATTTTTGTATCACGTAATTTTATACAGCTGTGAGTCAACTAATGGTACTGATGAAAGGTACAGATCTGTAGTTCTGAGAGTTTTTGGGTTTCACACATTTCCCAGTGCACCCATTCTGTGCTCTCCGTAGCTTTTATGGGAGGGTGAATAAGGACTATTTTGCACACTTCTTTGATCAAGAACTGAGGTTAACTCAGCTTTACACAGAATTTGAAAGCAAATCTGGATGGATCTAGGTGGTTGGTTTTTTTGTTTTTTTGTTTGTTTGTTTGTCTTTTGTTTTGTTTTGTTTTGGTGTCGATTTCTATAGTAATTTCTTCATTTTGTTACAGACATCATGCATTTTCAGAACAATGAAGCGTATGCTGGAAGAAAAAAGAAGCTACTTATACCAATATTATTTCTAATATCAAAACAGCAGTTAATGAATTTGAGTAGCTACATATTTAATGTAAAACTAGAGTTTTTGAAACTATTCAGGCTTTTGGAAGCAATAATATTTACAGTTCCCTCTATCCAAAGCAGAATAGATTTGACGTCAGTAGTTCCACTCCTTCATCTCCACAGCCCATTTACACATCTTTGAAAGACACTTAAGGTAATTCCAGTTACCCCGTGACTGAAATTTAACATATGGCTGCAAGCAGCCCAGCTCAACTACATGTCCAATCACCCAAAACCAAAAATCATTTGCATGTATTACATGAATTTTGATCTTTGGTATAATCACAGGTTGAAATAAGAAACACGTGAAAGATCAACATGAAATACTTTCACATGTCAAATAGAACATCAATGGAGGGTTATTTTCATTTACTTTAAAAAATGTCCAGTGTCAGACTTTAACACATTTTTATTTATCATATGAACTTGGAATAAAATGTATTTCTTACTCTTTTTTATAAAAAAAAAGGAAAAAACTCTGTGATATTGTGTTGGTTATTACATATGTTGGAATTGTTCACTCATGTTCTTGTTATCATAACACAGAAACGAGACTCATTCTATGGGTCACTATCCAGAATGAAAAAGCATAGCATGAAGGTATTAGTTCCTTTATCTCATGCAAGTGGGACAAGCTAAGCAGATTATCACCAAACTGAATGGCAGCAATAATCACCGGTGGGGATAAGAAGAATATGAGAGGTTTAAATACTATATTAAACAATAAAAAGTTAAAAAAACATATAACTTTGGAAAAAAAATGAGCAAGAAGTCAAGTTGTAACTTAATTTGGAATAAAAGATAAGAGTTTTAGGGTCTTTGTGCCCACTGATTTATCTGAAGTAGGTTTCCCACTTGCTTGGAACCATACAGAAGGGGTCAGTCCTCTAAATGTGCACTGTGGTGCAGTAGAACAGATGTTTTATTTCAGTGTCCTAAGGCTCATGGGACTCAGCATGTGCAGCTCATGGCTTCCTGAATTAAGATAACAAGTCATCAGCTCGTGGAAGGCTTTTCAATACAGTCAAGCTTTTGATGTGGTCTGGGAAGATATATTCTAACAGAGATACTGATCTACTTTTATACTTGGGTGTCTAAAACTAAATAAAAGTAGATTTGATCTAAACGAAAATATCCTATACTTCAGGAATATTTAAAAGATCTGCATTTGGGAAAAGAGACTTTCATCTTTATTGAAATGTAAGTTTATATTAATAATATGTCAGAAAATACGTTTTCTTTTTATTGTGCAACTCTATAGATTTAACTTGAAAACGGAAACTGTTAAGGTTCTTTCTTTCTTTCTTTCTTTCTTTCTTTCTTTCTTTCTTTCTTTCTTTCTTTCTTTCTTTCTTTCTTTCTTTCTTTCTTTCTTTCTTTCTTTCTTTCTTTCTTTCTTTCTTTCTTTCTTTCTTTTTCTCAGTAGTCCATAAATAAACATAGAAAAACAAAAAAATCATGATACAGTTTCACACTGGGTTGAGTTACAAAGGACTGGATGCCAAGACCCTCCAGTACAGCTTGTACCTGAACATAGAATTAGGTACAGAAATTGGCAGCAGGATTCCTTCTGTAGTAAGGTTGTTCTGTCCTTCACAGTAACTCTTTGCTAATATTCATTCTTTCCTTTTTTTCTTCCTGACTTCCCTTTTATTACTGTCTTGAATGGTAATGCTATGAGAATGAAGTGTCTAAAACTTTCATTACTCAACAGCATCCATCAAAATTAAGCAGCACTGCAGTATGTGCTCATAGCATTGTCAATGGCTGCTCAGTTATGAATTTACTAAAGAAGAGTAGTAGTGCTTTCAGACACTCTTCACAATTTTTAAAACTGCTATATAAATGTCTTTATTTTTCATTTTTGTTTTCTGCCACAATGAAAGATATTAAATCTGAGTCATATTTTTAAAAAGAAATTGATTAATCAGTAGTCTAGATGTTTGCTTTATTCATGACACTTTTTGTTTTAGACTCTTCATTTGACACTGAATCTCTATATCTATTGAACTCTGAATATTTTGAATTCTACAGAGACCCTGTGTTCTCTAAATGTGTCACTTCTGTTTGCAAATACTTTTTTCCCTCTGCCTTGAATTGCTCTGCCTTTTTATTTTTATTGTAAAAAGAAGTCCAGGGAAGTGAAAATGCAAATAAAGCACTGTGTTTTGCAGATGAACACTGTGTCAGGACATGCCATCAACTGTGGGGCCCTCAGCTTCTCATTCTTCTGCTATTTTATTTCATCCTTTCCCTTGACTGTAGTGCTTTTCTTCATGGAGCTGTGAGAGGAGTGGAAAGAAGGATGATTCTGGTTTTTCTTTAAAGTATTTCCATCTATCAAAGGCATTATGAAGACACAGCATTTAAAAAATATTTTTTCCTGATGGTACTTCTTTAGTTTTGCTCTGTATTTCTTAATGTGGTTTTAGAAAAAATTGTTCTGTTAATTTTTTTATGTTTCCAAACACAATTTCCAAATACAATGTCTATAGAATCAGGAATCAGCACTGTAGGATCTCTCTCTGTTACTTTGGCAGCCTATGGACTGGCAGCAATGGCTTGAATCTAACTTCCAAATGAAAAAGTAAGCTCTTCTGATGAGAGAACTAGTGCCTACATCAGGACTTAATTGTCCTAGTTACACTTTATAGTCAATGTAATCAATATCCTCTCTTTTCAGATGAAAGTGAATCTAAATAGAGTAACATGAGCTCTGTATCCAATGTCTCTTTCTCTTTATTGGGGTGAACTCAGGTTAGCAAGCTAGCTTACATGAAGTTAGAATTAAGTGAGGTGAATTCTACCAAATCTGTCAGCTGGTTATTTTTTTCTGGTGTTGTACACTTGCCTTGCATATTGCACTGTTGGTTCTGACAGAGGCTCCCACAGGTGATTAAACAAAATACTTGTCCCTTTTGTGCAAAGAAAATCTAAAGAAGGGAGCAGAAGGAAATAGAAATGACTATAACTTGTGTCCTGAGACAAAGTCAGTAAAGAATATTCAGCTGTCATTTAGGTACTTAAATGAAATAATTTCCTGTCCAGAGAAATTATTAATTAATTAGATTTTTGATGTCTTAATTTGATCCGAGACCTTTAGGAATAATCAATCTAAGTGCATGGAATTTGCACAGTGTTGGCAAAACTCTAAGGCTTTGTTCACAATATTCTACAAATGTGTAAGCATGTGCTTCCCTCTCAAGCACATGAGCTGTATCAAGGTGAAAGCATTGCCTGCTGTGTACTTGAAAGATCCAAGCCGCAGTGGCAGAATTTTGAAATATGGAAAAAGCTTCTGATTAAAACAAAAAGCTTTAATGAAGTCATAATCTTCTTACCTTTAATGACAAAAGTCCCTCTGAATTAAAGTCTGCCCAGTTACAATCAAGCATAATATCAGAAGAATAATATATGTCTTAAGGCATATGGACATGGATAGAAAAATACCAAATGCATCCATACCTTGAGATAGAACTGAAGAGAGGTGCTAAATATGTTTGCATTTGACACTGTTAACTATCCTTAAGCAATATTTGCAAAAGCTTTTAAAAAGTGTTTGCATCAGGAGAGAAAATATGATGCCATCTGTTTACCTCACACAAGCATGTTGGTTTGTGCAAACTAGTTATTATGGATATTATAACTGACTTGACAAGCCAACACCTGTTTGTTTCTACAAATACCAGTACTGAAGTTTGCAGACACTCCTACAGACACAGAGGGGCTCTCAGAAAAGTGAACTCATACTGAACAAGAGCAAATGAAGGCAGCATTAAGTACTGATCACAGTGTAATCTTCATCTTTCCTTACAGATATAAAAGTTAGTCTATACTCTGTCCTTTTAATTTATAATCAATTCAGTATGAATACAATGGCTATCAACTTTTTAGTTATCTTGCATGTTATGCTCATTTCTCACCATCACAGATGTTGCTAAGATGTGTAAGAGCAGAAATATCATGGTGTAGAAACTGGAGGGTGAACAAGCTAAGAAACTTGATGCTTTGGCTGTATAGTGCTCTGAGGCCTCTGGCAGCAGGACATCTAGATGTGGAGCTCCATCAGCAGATTCACAATTCATGTTTATGAAAGAAAACTCACAAAGAAAGTGGCTACTTATCTGTCTGGAGCGTGTGAGATATATATATATATATATATATATATATATATATATATATATATTTAAATATACATTTTATCCATTTTAAAATTGCAGCCAGAAAGATGTTCCAAGCTATCAGCAATTTTAATTGATGGGACCAAGGGAAGGCAAAGCATCATGGAGAAAGCTGATTCCATAGCAAATGATCAAAGAAATGAGGAAAGGTAACTGCAATACAGTGCCTTTAGTCACATATTTTAAATGCATGGGAATATCTGAAGATGTGTATGAACTCACAATATAGAAAAGAGCTGAGAACTGAGCTGTGTCCAGCTGGTATAGGTCTCGTAGATATTGTTTTTACTCCCTGTTGTGTTCCACCAGTTGGACATCACTGCGGTTCAGAGCAGAAACAGAAGAAATCAGCTGTGCATTTGAGGGAGAAAAGCTTAAAATTATCGGCAATTCTGCCTTTTCCCATTCTATCCCCTTGCTTTTTGGTCATGGCTGACAAAGTATGAAACCCTTATGAAACCTGTAGTAGTTAGGGGGAAGTTGAGGAGAAATGAAATGAACAGGGAATGAATCTTTTACTTTCCAGAGAGATTAGATTTCATTACACTGGGAAGCTTCTTCCATAAGGACTACATTTGTCATCCTGTACAATGAAAGCCAGATTTTGACAGTACCATCTGTAAGTAACACTCCACCATGCAAATGCTGGGCTGGGACTCACTTTGCCACAGGGAACAGGCCTGCATTTCTAGAGTGACTTTCCACTTTGTCTTACTTGCTCACATGTTTTTTCTATTTCTTTTATAAAGAAAGCTTCTATCCACCATTGTTCAGCAAATAGGATCTCATCCAGTGCATCATCTTCAGCTTGATAGAATTGATTCAGGTGCTGAATTATATACGAAGTAATTGGATTGACCTAACAGAGAATGTGCCTGCATTTATAAATAGGATCTGAACTCAAATAACATGTAGGAAAGTAATAAACTAATCTCCAGATTTTCTGGTAAAGTCCCATTATCAGCATCCGGCATCGCCTTGATTGGGTTGCACTCCAGGCATGAAATTCAATTTATTACTTTTCCTTTTAAATAACAAATTATTCTATTTGACTTAGTCAGGGGTTTGCTAGTGAAAGATTTTGGGACCTGTTTTAGAGAGACTGGGATTGTTTTACTATTCTATTACTTTTTCTGTTGTAGAATGGCATCATGACATGGGAAAATTGATAATTTTTTAAAGGTTAGCTTTCCAAGTTTCTACTGCAGACTCTCTTTACACAGAAGACTTTCTCCTGAAACTCCCCATACAATGATGTATTCTTGGCTTTTCACAATACATTTTGAGTCTTATCAGTTTGAAATTTTCCTTAGATATTTTCTCAAGTTCAAAATTTTTCTATTTTCAAAGTTCAAAAGTTTCCTTCATTGTTGCTTTATTACTATAATTCAATATAAGAGATTTGAGAATAGATATTCAAAGATTTAGAAAGTGATTGTAGGTTGGATGAGAGCTTAAGGGCCAAGAAATGACCATACCTTTATATTTTGTTTGTATTTGGCACTTTACTTTAGTTGTCTTAGGGAGACCTTTGGCTGCAAAAGAGACTGAGATGTATCACTTTAGTGCATGCAAAATAAATGATTAGGGAATTTATGACATGCTTTTTTGTGGACAACTGTACAAATTGTCAAAATATAGTCTGATTTTTTTTACTCTTGATTTTTTGGCTGTGCAATAGTTAGATGAGATGCCAGAACAATGGACCAGAGCTCTGAGGGTTCTGGGGAGATGCTTGCACTTTTTTGACTTCCATAATTTTCTCACCTCTTTGAGTCTCAACAAGTTCTTGAAATGCTGTCAGGAAAAAAATTGTCCTTCTCTCTAAGTAACATAATCGTCTGGCCATATCACCCCAATCTGTTCTCTGCCAGCCATGACTGTGAGTGATAATTGCTTTTTTCTAATCTCCGGCTGCTAAAAATTAAGTGGAGTAAATTTTGTCCAGACATGAGGATCCTTGACAGACATGAGTCCCTAGAGCTCTATACTATCAGCAAAACTGCAGTCTGAAACTACAGATAGTGACTAACCTTAAAATGTTTATATGTATGCTCTAGACAGTCTCAAGGTTGATTTGGAGGTTTATTAATATCTCAATTTAAAAGTATCTGGATTAAAATTGAATATTCTTTTTTGAATGGAAGTTACAAAAATATGCAGGGTCAGCTTTTATAATTATGGGGATGATTGAATGTGCTTTAAATTTTCATATATAAAATCACACACACACACACACATATATATATATATATGATTTATATCAGCAATTCTGTTATATACATTCAAAAAAACTTTCTAAACACCTTGAACTTCTGAGTTCAAGTTGTGGACAAGAAGTCACTGAGTCACTTTCAAACATTGCAACTTGATACTGCATTGCCATCACAGAAATCAATCTGCACTCCTCCTGGAGGAGTAAAAAGCCTGCATATGTGGCGGAGCAACAATGTAGTAACAGGAAGTGTGAATTCATTGGATACCTTTAGAGGGATTTATTTTCTTATGCCTTATTTTTTTCCTCCAACACACTGGTAGTTTTCCCAAGCAAGCATTCTTAAGATTCCACAGGCTTGTTCGTGTTGAAATTTAACCTCATTCATCTTATATTTTTAAGAAAACATTTACCCCATTTTTTGTCTCAAAAGTGAAAATAATATCTTTCAGTGCTTCAGCAGGCAAAATCATTCTGAAAAATAACCTATTAAGACATGGAAATGTTTGAATACTGTGCAGCTATACAGGACCTGTCAAAACCCTTAAATCAGTGATTCTTCCCAGCACCACTCCTGCAGAGGGGCACCTGGAGTCAATTAGTTCAGATTAAGAGGAAAGAATAGACACAGGCTCTGCCCTTGCACAGTAGATGAGATGAAGAGGGTTTACTTGGTTCTTTTTCCTTATAGCTGAAAAGAATAGTTGTTTTTACATGTGTGACTAGGAACTGTCAAACCATGGTAATTATTTTATTTATCTGGGCTGTAGGTTTCTACTGAGTTTAAGGGTCCTTAGGATGTGACTGTAGAAAGCAGTGGAGAAGAGGATTCTGCATTAACATTTTGCCACCCAGTTTTGATTTTACCAAATGAGAGAAGGCATGCAGTTTAAGACAGATGGTAGTTCTTGACACATGAAGAATAAAACTAACATTGAATGGCTTTTCGGGGCTCTGTGTGTGGTCTGTTGAAGTTTGTGATATACAGTATATTGAGCTTGTTGCTGTTTGAAGGCTGTATCTGTAGCTCTTACACTGATGGGAATCTGTGGCTCTGTTAACTTTTTGTCTTCCTAGTAATTTCTGAAATTTTCTAATTGAAGAACTTCATATCTTCTTCGTTGTTATGATATTTGAATTTTACAGATTTTGGATTTCTTCTCCTTTTCATACAGAATAGTTCAGTTCCCCTGTCAGTTCTGCAAATAGTGTAGGAAGAGCCAATGTTAAATAATACTCCTACTTACAGTATCAATTATCTTAGTGTAAAAATTCTACCTGAGAAACCCTTAACATTAAAATATTAATCATACTGATATCAACATTTAGGTGTTCCCTAGTAAATGCTGTGAATACTCCTAGGATAAGTAGAATTGTCTTTACTCTGCATAGTTGCAAACTTCAAACTGAAATCTGTTTTTTTTTTCAATCCTATATTACCAGGTGTTGCAATATTTTGTTTACCAAGGTGTTTGAAACTATGTCTAACAGAAAATGAGATGGACTGTTCCAAATAGGGTCGAAAGAAAGAAGTGAAAAAAGACCATAAATGCTAGGATGTGCATAAAACGTTGCTCTTACCAAATTATGTAATTTTTTTCATGTGTAATGCTTTCTTGATAAATCTTCACTTAATGTGGATGTTTGTGAGATTGTAAAAGTGTATTTTTAAATTTCTTTAAAACTTTTTTAATTTCTATTGGAACAACTGGGATTTATGAAGTATTTTTTAAAAATTATAATCTTAAAGCATATTCAAATTGTGCTATCTATTTTGAGTTAAAAACATTCTAGTTTATCTCAACCCATATTAGCATTAATATAAGATAAGATAGTGGTTGAATATGTTAGTTTTCCCCAGTTTATGAGTCAGTTCAGGGGTAATTTTATTGTTTTAATAATTGAAGTCATGTGAGGGATAGATGGAAAAAAATCTTAGTGTACATTTAGATATTAGGATATGCAAAACCCATTAATTTCTATTTGTTGGCATAGAATTTGATTAAGATTTTTTTTTCTGGGGTTCATTGTTTCTTTACATTTTATTACTTACATCAAACGTAAGTCTGGTTTCCCAGCTATAAATTGACTTGACTATGAGAAAATTATTCTTTTCATTTTGTTATTTATATTCTATCAGCTTTAATTCCATAAAAACTATAATACTATTTTTTGGAAATTATAGTTCCTACAAAATAGTGGATTTCATGAATAAGCAGTAATCCTGAATTAAATCCTGAGAAAATATTAACTTGAGTTATTTTTAATGAAAAAATATCCTCAAATCTTTCTCAAAAGAAAGCAATCTTTTTTATTCTATGATGAATATATCTTCCAAAGCCCTTCTTTTGTTCCTAGTGCGGCTGTTGGTTTGAATTGCATCAGCTATAGAAACATAATTACCAGTTCTGGAAAACAGTTTTCATGGTAACATGCAGCCAAAGCCTGGAATGGCAAGTGGGAGAAGCAAAGGATTGATAAGAACTCCTGACATGTGTCAGTCTCTGCCTTATTTTACTGAATTTTCACAACAAAAAACTTGCTGGTGCAAATCACGCGTAGAAGAAAGATGAGTGCCTGAGTCTCCTTTTAAAAATGTTTGTGAGCCTCTTCATGGTGTTATAATAATTTAAGCAAATAACTGCTAACACCTTAGTTTAACCTGAGTATAAGATTTTTCAAGAAGAGTTAAATCTGTGATTATTAATAATATCACTAGAAGGAAAGATGAAACTGAGACAGGGCTTTTTTTTTTTTTTTTTTTCCAAAATTGTTCAAAAGGTACAGCTATTAATTAATTTCACCAACTCATTCTGGTCCTGAAAATGAAAGCTGAATATTTTTTGGAGATAGACGAACAAAAGGGCTGAATCACTGCTTGCAGTAAGAGCATACCTTAGTCATACCAAATGTCACAATTAATAATGTAAATCTTTTCCATGTAGGAACATGGGCATACACATAAAATGAGAGACATAAAAGAGAAACAGAAAAAGTGATACTAAAATTGAAGATGCCATTGTTTAACCTCAGCCACGAACCAAACAACACTTTACCCCTGGTGGGACGGGGAAGGGAATTGGAGGAGAAAAGGGGGAAGACTTGTGGGTTGAGATACAGACAGTTAAATGAGTAAAGCAAAAGGGACCTGTGCAAGCAAAGCAAAGGAAGGCATTCACTCTAGACTTCCCAGGGGTAGGCAGGTTGTCAGCCATCCCCAGGAGAGCAGGGCTCTGTCATGCCTAACAGTTACTTGGGAAGACAAATGTCATCACTCTAAATATCCTCTCCTTTCTGCTTCAATTCAGGAGGGACATTGATGTGTTGGAGTAAGTCCAGAGAAAGGCAATGAAGCTGGTGAATGGTCTGAAGTACAGGTTTTAGGAGGAGCAGCTGAGGGTGTGTTTAGCCTGGAGTGGAGGAAGTTCAGGGCTGACCTTAGCATACTCTTCAACTGCCTGAAAGGAGGTTGTAGCCAGGTGGAGTTGAGGGCTTCTCCCAGGCTACCAGCCAGAGAGGAAATGGCCTCAAGCTGTGCCAGGGGAGGTTCAGAAGAAAAATTCTCATAGAAAGGGTGATTAGATATTGGAGTGGACTGCCTAGAGAGGTGATGGAATCAACGTCAGTGGGGGTTTTTAGGAAAGAATGGATGTGGAACTTAGTGACATAATATAATTGACATAGTTGGCTTTGTTCATAGGTTGCACTCAATGATCTCAGAGGTCTTTTCCAACCTAATTTGTCCTCTTATTCTATTATGCTCTAAAAAAGGAGCATTCTTCTCCTGGTTTTCTTGCTAAGCATGATGCCATATGATTTTAAATATCCCCGTCGTCAGGTGAGTTTAACTGTCCCGTATGTGTCCACTCCCAACTCACTGTGCACGCCCAGACTCCTGGCAGCAACATTCATGTGTGTCAGATATTCTCCCTCAATAGCACTTTCAATAGCCTCAGTGCCAACCTCTCACCCAATTTTTCACCTCTGCCATGCTATGTTTTTTTTACAGATAATGGAGGTAGCTGTCTGGTTTTGTATTTGAGGCAGTGCATGGCAAATACCTGTCAAACCCTGCACTCAGCATGGTCAAGAGACATAAGGAAACGAAAATCCGTAGAAAATCTTTAAGAGATGCAGCCACAATTTGCACACAACTAAGCTACCCAAATCCAGCAGGATCCTAAAGTTATTCAAGTTTTTTTGTGGGTTTGTTTCTTTCTTTTCACTCTTTCCCTCACCCTGGTAACAGCTACAGGTAGATGGAACTTCTGACTCTATTTGCAATAGTCTTCAGTGCCAGGTTGGATGGAGCTTTGAGTAACCTGGTCTAGTGAAAGTGTCTCTGTCCATGGCAGGTGGGTCAGAAGTAGATCATCCTTAAAGTCCCTTCCTACCCAAACCATTCTATGATACAGAAATGATAACATGTGAAGTGATAACTTGTGGTTAAGAAAGATTTAATTAAATCTGAATGAGGGGAAAGTAAATGCAAATTAAGCTTAGTAACAAAGCACAGTATGGAAGACTTAAAGAGACAATTCTTTGCTTTTGGTCAGTTTTTCAAGACAAGCTCTGTGATATCAATTGGTCTGAAGCTTTCCTTGCACATGTGCACACAGTTCACTTGACAGAGGCATTTGGAGCACAGAACATTTAAGCTTAAATGACTCCAAAGTTCATGATGGCATGAGCAAGTAAAAATTGGTCTTTACTAGGGAAATTTGAACAAAATTTTGGTAAACACTGCCAATAGCTCTGTACATCAGAATAATGACAGATGTCTTTGCATTGCTAAGATAGCTTTCTTATGCTAATACATTTATCTGAAATATGTTGCACAGGAAAAACAAAGAATGTCCATGAAGGCAAAAGCTCAGTGTTATACAACAATACACTTCAAATTATCCCTTTTATCTAGTTCTATGGGAATAAGATATGAAGCTTCCTCCAATTCAATAAATTCTTTTACAACTAAGCTCTTCTATTGGATATATGTGATGCTTTCATTGTTTCACAGGGAATGGTTTTTGCTAGGCTTAAAATTATATCTTTGTTGAAAGCATTTGAAATTAACATAATGTACATAGCAAGAAATGCAGATGGATGGGTGGGATGAATTTTGGTTTTGAATAAATGACATTGGTAGGCTTTTCAGTTACCTTTCAGTTAAGCTGAATTTCTATGCAAATTTTAAGAGTTTTTAAGATCCCATCCAGCTGGCTAAAGTGCAAATTCTACTATTAGCTAAAAATCCCCCAACATGGAAATGGCCCAAGAAATGGGTCTTTTGCCTACTGCTTCTATTTCAAGGGATTGTGAAAGCTGGCTGGCAACCAGGGCTGTTGCAGAGCTCCAGTGGTAAAACCTGTACCAGAATAGACCCTGCCCACACACAGAAATGTCAGAACTATTCAGCTTGTCAGTCCTAATTTCTCTCCGTGTTTGAAATCACCTCCTGTAACACATCTCTTCGTTGATGAAGCATGTCACCCTTCAGCAATCATTCTCATTCCAACAGAATATTCTTTCTCATTGCACTTGCAAAATGATTTAAGATGAGGGTGTTAATGTGTTATGCCTCCCTGAAACCTTAACTGTTGTTTCTATCACTTGAGAACTGGAGTTTATATCAGATCAAAAAAGATACATCTTGCTTATCTCCAGGTTTTTGGTTGTGCATCTGTCATGGTTTAACCCCAGCTGGCAGCCAAGTACCACACAGCTGCTCACTCACTTCCCTTCTGCCCCCGTGGTGGGGTTGGAGGACAATCAGGAAAGAAAAGAAAACAAAATTCAAGTTTAATAACTATGGCAAAGTGAAATATAATAATGATACCTCTAGCACTAATAATTTTAATAAAAAGGAGAGGGAAAGGAGACAAAACCCAAGAAAACAAGTGATGCATGCTACAATTTCTCACCACCCCCAATGGAGGCCCAGCCTCCCCCTGAGTAGTGATCACTCCCCTTCAAGTTAACTCCCCACAGCTTATATACTGGACGTGATGCATTATAGTATGGAACATCCATTTGGACAGTTTGGGTCATCTTTCCTGGTCATGATCTCTCCCAGCTTTTTGTGCACCTCTTTGTTAGCAGAGCATGAGACACTGAAAACTCCTTGCCTCAGGGTAATTACTACTGAGCAGCAGCCAAAGCATCAGTGTGCTACCAACATTATTCTCCCACTGAATCCAAAACACTGCATTGTACCAGCTACTAAGAAGAAAATGAAGTCTGACACAGTCAAAACCAGAACAACATCTTGATGAACTGGGGCTTCTATTGCTGCAGACTGGCTTCTGACTGGTTAATTGTTTCCATTAAGAATATTTTCCAGTCTGTTTTTCACGAAGTCTAAAGTTCACTAAAACCTACTGAAACTGCTGTGGTTTTTAGAAATAAATTAATTCTCACTTAAAAATATTTTGTTGACTCCCATTGGTCTATTTCTTGAAGAATAATAGCCTCAGGAGTATTTCTGTGATCCCTAGATATTGCTTAAATTAGTCTCCATACCTCAAGACATGTTGGTTTTGTTACCTGCCCCACTGACACCCCAAGTTAAAACCGCTTTTTATCATATGCAAAATAAATTCATGGTCTTATATGTTAACTTCTTTTTCCCTTTTTTTATAATATGTAGTGCAGATATATTGTAAAGAGTAAGGTGCCAGGTCCTTTGTAGTAATTTTTTGTAAGTGCATCAGTAGTGCCCTGTAGAAGAGGTGTTTCAGACTGCTTGCTGTATTTTTTTAGCTTATATCAGCAGATTTCAGTACAACTCCAGTAGCTGCTATGAATCTGGGTTGCATGTACCAGTGAGGGGCTGTGATCGTTTTAAACTGATAGCAGAGGCATCTTTTGTAAGGAAGTCCTCACTTGGTCTGTAAGCTAATAAATTTCTACTTACAACCAACTTCTGTACTTTTGGGGCAGCTTTTGTGTGTTTTTTTAAATTTTTTTCTTTTTGACGTCTTTTGTTACAACTAATTTCATTTGTCACAATTTCCTTATTTGGAAAAAAAATAAAGTCTGCAAAACAATACAATCCCATTCAGCTTTCATGCTAACATTTTCCCATGAAATGCATCAGAGTAATTTATTCTATAAAAAATTGTTGGTAAGCTTTCAAAATTAACTATGAACTGCAGATGAAGTGTAGCAGAGGATGGCAATTTTTTTTGTACAAAAAAGAGCAGAAATGTGAGAAGAAATTTTATCTTCAATCTAATTACCAAGATAGAAGAATACAATCTTGATTGAATACACACTGAGTTAAGTCTTTGGAGCAGAAAACTACCTTTGTTTAAGTGTATTAGTGCAGCTGTGAGTCCATTCAGTTAATTTTCCCATCTTACCACTTATCAGTAAGTGGAAGACCATGTGATAGATGAATTTCTTTGCTCATAAAGGCATCCACCTGATTCATCATTTGAAACCAGGAAGCCATACTCATTCCTTGGGCAATTATTTTTTAATTTTCTGTCTAACAGTTAATACAACTTTTTTCCAGCACAAAGTACACTCTTCCTAGCCATCACAAGTGAGAGTGCATGCCTGCACATGTGTTGTTCTTTAGTGCATGGGAGGAAAAGAATAGATTTTGAATTTGGCCTAAGATTTTGAGCCACTAAACCTCTCTTCTCTGAAAGACATTATGAGCTATGAACTTCAGTGTACATTATTAGACTGTTTCCTTCCTTTTTAAGTCGAGTGGCACTCAGCAAGTTGAAGATACTGAAGGAAAAGAACTTAATTATCTTTTAAACCTATGAAGAAGGAGCTTGGAATGTCTTTGATGTTTTGTTGTGGCTTTAAGTAGGACTGAGACAAGCATGTGTCTAAACTGTTTAAAGTTCTTCCCACACACCTCCTCCCAAAATCCAACCTCCTAGGGAAAAGAAACAGCCCTAGCTATGTAATCAATTGCTGGAGTTGGATAGATAAATACTCTAGTTGGCTTTCAAGGTGTCAAGCAAATATTTTTGAGTTTCTCTAGCTCAATGCCAAAGACTTTTGTTCCAGGCAGATTAAGTATGCTGTTTAGGGATTTTGTTGGAAAGAGAATAAGGACCTCCATTATAAAACTTTTGCCTAGATCTTAACTTTGCTAGTGCTCCATGATGTCTCCTTTTTCCCCTTACTATTTTCTTCTGCAGTTATATCCTGAGATGCTCTTTCATCCTGTTCTCATTCTGGTCACTCTTTACCATTATTATGATCCTGGATGATCCTGTTACTTTCTTTCAGCTTAATTCCAGGATTTTAACACGAGGATGAAGTGATTCTATTATGGTTATACTTCGATGTATTAAAATAATGATTCAGAGACTAAATAGCTAAGACAGTTTCAGTAACTGCAACACTAGAACCATCCAAATTAAAGAGGAAGCAACTGCATCTTAAAATTGAAGACATTTACTTAATGAAGTACCAGGCTTACAATACCATACAACTTTGGTAAATAAAGCAACCAGTAAGCTTTCATCAGTTATATGCTGCCATTTGCTATAAATTTCTTTGGGCTTTTTAAGCCTCTCATCTAGCAGGAAGCACTCTACAATCTTTACATTCTGTTTTGAATACAAATGGCTATAAAATATCCTGGAACAATAGAAAAGGAAGAAGATAATAAAAGAGGCAATGAAAATCAAGTTTATTTAATAAATAATACATCCTAAAACTAAACACATTTTAGCAAAAGCCTGACTGTTGCATATATTTTAATGACAGAGATCTGCTTTTTGTTGTAGAATATTGACTATTAGACACTTCATCATTCCAACTCAGAATACCTTCCAATATTTTAAGAAAGACTCTTTGCTGCCTTTGGATAAATCAATAATTATTTTGCAGTGTCATATATATAAAATAAAACCAGTATCATGATTTTTAGAAAGACAAGTACTTTGGAAAACTTTTGATAGCTTTAATCCTATTCATTTTGACAGAAGTCTCCAAGGTGATTTAGGGGACCGTTAGATTTACAGTACTTTTAAGAGAGCATATATTCTCAGGATGGATGTGGAAGGACTCAGACGAATAATGGGTCTATATAAATTTTGCTACCACACAAAATATATGTATGCAATTTTCAGATAATATCCTCATATCCTTCAAACTCACTGTATAACTGCAAGGTAAAAATATATAAGAAGATGTAAACTCTGATGAGCTGGGTAGAAGCTCTGGGTTACATCCACATTAACACATTGCTGTAAAGGGACCTTGATTTATTTGGATTGCTAGGACTGCAGAGGGCACAGGAAGGAACAGACTTTAGGACACAAAATGTCTCTTAGGCAGAGAATTGCTTCAATGACAAATGGTGACACAACCAGTACTGTTGGTGAACTCTACAAATCTGCAAAGTCCCTCACCTACTAAACAAGACTCATGCTAAAATAGTGTAGAAAAAATTATAAAGTCCCCAACTCTTTGACAGCTCATACCTTAACAATGTTCATGCTGGGAAAATCAGCAGTGTAATCTTAATGTCTGCATTTATTTTATAATGAATTTATGTTTGTATTTTGTCTTTTTCTGGTTTCCTAGATTAAAAAAAAAAAAAAAAATTGTTCCTAAGGTCTGAATCCACTGCAAAAGTTGTACTCAGTTAATCCAAACTTCTTATCTGCCTTGTTTTTCATTTTCTCCACTAACTGCATCCTGCTAAATCATGTTCAAATGTATTTCAGCAAACATAACTTTACTTTGCTAATGAAAAACTGAATCTGAATCAGTGAAGGAGGCATAGGCAATGGACAGCCGAAATAATTTTTTAAGTCTTATTAAAAGGGAGAAATGATTTACTTGGATAGTGGCTAAGTCCTTGCTGCAATGACCATTTTACTACCGACTCATTTGAACACTTCAGTCAGCTAATTGGCCTTTACAGACAAATTAGTAAGTATGAGTATTATAAATCAGAGAAGTCCTTTTCCACAAAGTGAAGATTGTCAGAGCTTAGTATCTACAGGAAGATGAGGGGTTAGGAGAGTATCACTTTATCATGGAAAAAATGTACCAAGCTGTCACACACAAAAAGGGGTTCTGGATTTCTCCAGAACTGATTAAGTTTAACTAGTGAGCAAGGATTTCATTAATTATCTGAGAAATTCTCATTGACTGCCAAAATGCAAAATTCTTATAAAAAAATCAGGATCCTGTATCAGAAAATACCTCATGTGTGCAATACAGCAGATGAATGACACTGAACTTGAGCTGCACCAGGGGGAAGAAAAATCTATAGTCATTTCTGTAAGAAACATTGGGGACGCTGATTTTTTAAGTCATATGCAACTATTGGGAATTTCTTCAAGCAGAAAGGAAAATCTCATGTCACTTTTGCTGAAAAAGAAGTATTGTAAATGTGAAAACCCTATAACTTTTAAAATGAAAAATTGTTAGTATATTTGTGGAAAGGATAATCTCTCATTACTAGTTAGTAGATTCCCAAATCATACCATTATTAATTCCAACCAATTAATTGAGAGTCTGTACTCCAAAAAGCTTATTTTCTAAATTCTCAAATCAGAGAAAGGAAATTTTGTATAAATGGGAACGTCAGACCAAGTGAAACTGAGCTAGTGGAGGGTTTGATTAGTAGGGCCCTCCATACTGTGAGCTTATTTTTATCAGTGTAGATCTTCATATATGAGAAAGAAAATAAAATATACATGTCATTTATTTTGCTTGAACAGTATTTGTTCCTAGGTTTTTATGGATATAGTCACATTGGTGCTTTATGCAAATATTATTTTTGTAGGCTGACAGGGAGTTAGGATTTTGGAACTACTAAAATATAAAAAAAATATTAGTCAAGACTACTAAGCAATTGATATGCTAATCACATTTACAGTAGAAATTATATTCAAGGAAACATGATTTGGCCTGAGGTATAGAGCAAGAATAAATAAACCTTCTGTAGAAAACTGATACCTATTCAGTCTCATGTTATAAAATGAGAATTTTGTTTCCCAGAATTCCCAAATCTGTGGTGGGGAGCTGTAGAAAACAAGACATTAGGAAGTGAACACTGACGGACACCAATTACACCTATTGGAACTGTAGTTGTGAGATTTTATTGCCTCCTTTTTATTGCATCAGTTCAGACACAAGATTTTCTTCTTCAGCCCACATTACTCACATTGCCTTAATTATCTGCACAGTAAAGACTTTATTCTTAAATTAGAGAGGAATGGGTGGTTGCCCATTTGGTAAACTTCTCTTGATAGATAAAATATATATTCAGTGCTTTAGTTCACCTTTAAATAACTCAGACCGGAATTGGAACTGGACCTGCTTTTAGATATAGAAAAAAAAAGGAACAAGGGCCTAAAATAGTTCTCACCAGAAATATCAAGATTAGTCAGTCATGGAAATAGCTGTTACCTAAAAATCTGTGATTTTTATTCTGACACAGTGAAATTGTTTGCAGATAATTTTCCTCAGTATTTCTTCATTCATCTTTCTTTCCTCCAGGACCCAAGGACAGTTGCAGAGGGAGATCAAGAATTCCTGCAAACAGCAGAACGCACAACAGTCAAATCTTTACTTGTCACGAATACTCAGGCCTTGTTTCTGTAGGCTTGTCCTAAAAGGCTTCCACAGCTCTGAAGTATTCCTGACTTTGACTACCTTTAATTTTTGTGACAACCAAAAATTAAAGGAAAAGGGGTAATAGATTTTTAATATATCACTACTAGCTACTACTAGTACAAGAATAAAGCATGATAATTTTGAAGATTGTTTGATGCTAGAGCTTTGTATTTTTGTGGCATGAGTGGAAACAACAACGAAGAGTTATGTAAAAGTCATTTGTCTAGAAGTGAGATCCTAACTAACCTGAATGGCATAGCCAAAATTTCTGGTTAAACTTTGTAGGTAACTGCAGGGGAGAGCTTTACAGGGAATGCCATGAGGAATTAATAATTGTCTTTTATAAGGTGCAATAAATAGGGCATTCGAAATGAAAGGCAACAGAATATTGAATAACTCCTTTCCAAATGAGGGCTAAATAGTGCAGGACTTCTATTTAAAAGAGTAAGTGGTCATATGATTAGTCTATCTTAGATTACAGAAATAGAAAAAGCAGTGAATTGGGTGATATCAGTAACTCCACAACAGCATCTGCAAATGAATAATGACTTTGAATAATGACTTTGCAATCTTTATGGTGTTCCTTAGCACAGGGCTTGGGCAATGCGGGTATATTTGTGCTGTTATTGAAGGTAGGCAATGTGGCCTAGTAGATAAGGCATTGAGCTCAGCAGGGATGGCCAGACTATAATCCAGGCTCACCACAAACTGAGTAAATCTTTTCAGCTCTGAATGTTGCTGTTGTAACCCACTGTCTAATGATTCAGCTGAATGTGATCAAGGCTGAGTTTGGTACATGATAACTCTGTGATTATGACTTGGTTTTACTAAGAAAACTGTTACTAAGAAATAAGAAAGTACGGGAACTAAAGCTATGCAAGATAAGAAAAACAAGAAGAAGTGAACAGTAGCTGAGATAGTTGTCTTCAGCAGTTGAAGAACACGAGAGGAAAAATACTGACACAAGAGGAAAAGGGATAAAACAAACAAGACAAAGCAGAACATCAGAAGTTGCATCAAGTAAGTTGCAAAACGTAAGAGATCCAACCCTTCCCGGCTGACCTGACAGGTCTGTCTGGGAGAGGCTCATTGATTGTCCCCACCACGGGATTGGTAAGGGGATTAATGATGATGCTAGTTGCATATTTAGTCCTTGTTTTTTACTGTTCGCCAGGAAAGGATATCTGAGAAATCTTCAATTGTGTATGCTATGTGTGCAAGGTAAAAGATGCTCAAATAAAAGTACCCTCTGCACATTCCCACCCTTTTTTCCTCACTGACAACACTCAGTAGTGCAGTGATACGGCCCATCCAAATAAGAAAGGGGCCCTCCTCTCATTTCCTAGCTCTGCTTTACTGTGTTTCAAATAAGAAAATGGAACAAACTAGAAAAAATTATTTCTTGTCCTGACCAGATTCAATACCTTCCTCAGAGATGAGGTGATACGACCAGAGGTGAATGAGAATCATTGTGTATGAATCTTTAAAAGAGGAATCTGAAGGAGGAATTAGAGGCTGTTTTAGAAGTAACATACAGTTGGCAAACTTGCTTTATTGTTAGTATGTATTGAATGTATTTGAAAACTCATGTCCTTTTTTGTCAAAATGTAGGGTATACAGTGTAAAAACACACTTTACTGAAACATTTTATGCTGTTGAACAATAACATAAAGCAGTATCCATACTGAGAAAATTAAAACAACTTGTGAGTAAGACAACTTTGTGGATAATAAATTCAGCACATTAAATCTGGCAGCAGCAGATCACAAGAAGCAGAATTCCCACAGAGATACAGAATGATGCTCCATGTGAGATTTTTGCTGATCTTTTCACTTGATGATGAAAAGAAATCGCTTTTCTCTATTTTAACCCTAAATTTTCTCATTTCCATAACAAAATATTGGCAATTTCTTTCTATGATCTTTGTCCTGTGATATTAAGATTACTTATCCAAAATGAATGCCTGCTAGGCTGATATGACACTTATAAGATTATGCTCTTCCGTGTGATTCATCATTTTTCATCTCATATTCTACTTTCTGTAAAAATATTGATTTTTCCTGTATGCTGATATATTCTGGGTATTTACTGAGAATCCAACTGCTGGCACGTTAGTCTTCCTTTTCTATCTTTACAGTGGTTTAAGAGGTCTGTAACACATTTTAACACATCAAATTTAATTTGTGCAATATTTGTACTTTAACATTTAAAGGGGAAACAGAAGAGGTTCAAAATTTCACAAGACTATGCTTTTGAAAATTTGACTTTCAAAACTTCATCAAAGAGATTGATCCACACACAGTTTTGAATTTGAAGCGCGTAAACTCCAAAAGGCTACGTTTGGATATGCTGTCAGTTCAAGTAGTGAAGGTATGAGGCCTTCTGTCCTCAAGAAGGAAGCATGAATATATTCTTCTTCCATATCACTACAGAGAATATACTTGAAGAAGGAATAGATGAGTTCCACATATTATCAGACCTGATCAGATAAATTACCTTTCTAATCTTGGGTCCAGCAGACATAATGAAGACCCAGATAAAGATACTTGCCCATAAAAAGACACTTAATCTTCCTCAATGAATCGGAAAATTATGAGGATATTATGTTTGGAAACTATTTCAGTGGACTATATGCAGAGTATAATCTGGATGGTAATTCTGTTCCTATGCTCTTTTTCTAAGTGTTTATTGCCATTATTGGAGATGAGATAAATACTTATATGTTTTCATCTGAATGCCCATTTTCATTTGAATTTTAGTTCTTTTTTTTTTTTATACAATGCAGGTTTAAATTCTATGACCACTAACACTATGAGCATCTTACAAAAAAAGTAAAAATAATGCAGGCATCAGCTTCATTTTTGGGACCACCTACCATAGGTAGGAAAGAATCTAGCTAATTGTAGTGTCATTAATTTAATTAAAATTTTGCATTTGATAACTGCCAACAAGAACACCAGTTTTATTTGTTAAATAAATACAGAATTCAAGGGAAAAGCATCATAGATACTTTTAAATGCCAAAGTTTTGTTTTTAACACTATTTCTCTTCTAGAAAGTTTGTTCCTAAGAATTATGGTAATATTATCTTGATGTAGGAAAATGCTTGCATGACACTAACATTACCGACTTACTTACCTACTTATGTTTAGTGGAAAAGAGGATTTAGGATAATGAAGAAGCAGAATCATAATGTGCACTCAATTATTACACAGTTAAGTACTGTCTTGGAAATGACTGAAGAGACTTGGGAAAAATGTAGACTGTTTAGATATTTTGCCTGAAAGATTTTTTGCAGAGAGATGTTACATGTAACCTAATGTATTCCTTAATTTATTTGCAGAAATTATTCTCAAGACATTCATATGGGATTAAGCACACCAACAAGATGTGAATTAGCATCAGAGAAAAAGTTGAGATTTCTTTGAGTGAGAAACTGCCTTTTCTAATTACTACTCAACTATGATGACATGTAATTCAGGAAGTTTGTGTGAGGGGGCTAATTACTGTAGACCAAAACATTATATTAATTTTATCTGTATACTCTTAATTCTTCAAAGGGGCTACTAAGGACCATAATAGTGGCAGCACTGTGTATCACACCAGCCAAATTTAAGTGTCTAAATAATCCAAAACCTTCTGTATTATGCATGTTAAACTGTCGTGCAGACTCAGCTTTACTAAAGCAAACTCTTAGGTGCCTTAATTTCTTCTTTGCAAGCAAACAAATTCTCCCTTCACAATTGTGTGCTTCTTACTTGAGTCTATCCTGTGTCCATCTGAAACCAAATGTCCCTGAGCCCAAATTCTTTGAAAGGCCTAAAATGGACAGTTCTGCTTGGAATACACATAATACCGAGAGCGCAGATTCCATTTAAAAAATCCTGCTAAAATTGATGCTTCCTAGCCTTAATGAGATTAAAGCAAGAACCATGGATTTACTGGCTCCTTTGAAGTTCATACCCTTATGTTCCACGAGAATACCCTTCAACCAGCTATAAGGCAAGGACCACACCATCTCTGGCTCTGGGGTCAGGCTGCTGGATAACAAAGGTTTTAATGTTCATAGTTCCTCTTTGTTGACTCTTCCTGCAGTTGGCCAATGGCTGCTAATGCAGAAACCAAAAGTGAAGGTAGGAATAGAAGTCTGACTATCCCAGTGAGTGTCTTAATCACTGGAACTTCACATTATGTTCATTAGCTTTCCTCTTATAGGTGTATTTGAAATAGGCAAGGAAATAAGCTTCTTGGAAAAATAAGTGTCAAGGGTACAGACTCCAATATTTCACTTCTATCCAGCTTCCCAAGACATCTTTTCTATACCTCTAATCCTTTCCCATCTCAATGCAAAGAATGATTTTATTTCACAAGACTTAATCTTTGTATCTAAACACATGTTCTGAATTCTGTGAACTCTTGAGTAAGGAACAGGCTTTGGACACAATACCTGCAAATTCTTATGGAGATAACCCCACTGGAGGCAGTAGAAATAACCATAAAAAGAATGAAACTGGGGGTCCAACCTTGGAACTGGTTAAATAAACATGCACAGATGTCCTGCTTAGTAGAAATAAGCTGAATGATAAATATCTCTCTCTGCCTGAAAGAATAAAAGAATATGAAAGGATTAAGGATTTAAAACAAGAGACAATAGCAAGGAAAGTGTGGGAGAAGCAAAGAAAACATATAATTTTTTAAGTCAAGAGCCCATATTTGCATGTAATTTAAACAGTTTGTTCAATTGGCTCTGATTAATGATTAATTGTTTTGGCCTCACAGAAGCTGTAAATACTTTTTTCTTCAGAAGAATGTGTGCCTGTTTGAATAAGATTAAACTTCTAATAAACTGTGCTAACTCTATCAATCATCTGAAATGTATAGCCATGTTAATAATTATAGCATCAAATATCATTATATCCTCACAAGAGAAGGATTAACAGGGTCAAAGACATACAGATTTTTTAAAAAGTCTTCAGCGCTCCTTTGAGGCTTGGTTTCATAGCACCAAAGAAAATGTGTTTTTTAATCCAGAGATGACCAAGACCAGGTTTCTTTTCCCAACTGAGGTAGCTGAAATTTTTCCATGGGCAGTTCCTGCCTTCTTACAAAAAAATCCCTAAACAACAGAATGGTTTAAATTTTTTAGGTTTCTAAAGGCAAATAACAACAGCAAAAGAGTAATAAAGTACAGCAACTGCAATAAGTAGTTTTGATGATCTGGTAATTTAGGTTTATGGAACAAAGATCTGTGAGCATGCTTCACCTGTAAGAGCCCATGGCATGTGACCATGCAAATCTATTTCAGATTCATCTGAGAAAGATGAATTCCACACTATCCTGAGTATTTCCAGAATATTAAATTGACTTAAAATACTTAAAGATTGAAATAATTTGGAATCCAGGATTTAAACCAAGCAATATATTATTTAAGGCTCCAAAATGTTGTACAAATGCTGAAACATCTGAATAGTCCAATGAAAAAGAATTCTCTTTTTTACTAATACTGATTATGTCCCTTGCTGGTTTTTTTGCTATGAAAAGTTCCAGAACAGAGAATACATTTTAAAATACATGGTTCCTTCTGCATATGACAAACCTTGGATACAGTTTTTTTCTTTAGAAGATGTAGCAATGGACAGACAGTAGATACATTTCAGCATGGCGCTAGCTTTGCTGAAGAAATGTAGTCAACAATCTCCAAACTCCTACATATTCTGAATATTTTTTACCTCATTAAATATATTTATAATATGTCTTCAATTCTGTAAGCATTTTGGGTAGTAAGTACAAATTAAGCAGCAAATTTAATTTACTCACTCATTTCCTTGACAGGTTTAACTATTAGTGCAGTACAGTAAATAAATTCTTATAAGATCTCCTAGGCCTCTTCTATCCTGAAATGGAGATTTGATCTTTCACTATTACCCCCAATTTCAATTAATGCTACATGTTCTTGTTATTTAGGGTTCTTTGGAGCCTATCATGCAGAAAAGGGCTGGAGAGAAAGAATTGTGATTAGGAGATGCATTTACCTCTTTATTCTTTTTTACCTGTCTTTAACTGGATGCACATCTACTTTTGTTTGTTGTCTTGGTCGTTTTCATGTGTGAATGAGAACATAGGAGTAAGATGATGAAAACAATCCTGTTTTTCTTGTAAGGATTTTAGCTTACTGAACTCCTGTGATGCCCTACTAACTGATGGGCACCCCTTGCCTTTCAGAAGCTTGTGCCTTTCCCTGCAGCTGCCTTTGTCCTCAGTGAAAGCCACAGCTGCAATGTGAACTCTGGTCTTCGCACCGTGCATCAACTCCAGATCAGCCAACTGGTGCAAACATTACCTGCAAATGTGTTCACCTGGAGCTACAAATGACCCACTGAGCCTAAGAAAAAGGATAATGCCAATGTTTTCTGAGGTGATTTGTAGTGACACAAGCTCACCTAGGTAACACTTGTTATTCTAAATATGCCTGTGTGGTATTTATTTGGCTTTCACTTTGATGAATCATAGTTGTAGAGAATATCTTATTTAATCAGTGACACCAGTATAAGATACAAAATAAATTTTTTCATAATAGAAGAAAAGGTACACATTTGGCAAAAATTTTAGGAAGTCAGTAGAGACTACAGCAGTGTAGAACTTATGTATCACACCAAATGCCATTTGCATGTGGCCCAATGCATTCTCAAATTTCTGAAAAGTCAACTTCTACATGGCTAATGATATAGAAATATTTAAAACTGAAAACTAATCGAGAATTTTTAGCAATGTAACTATATTGACCTTAACAGTCCTCGTTTTTAACTTATGGAGACCAAGTCCTGAGTTATTCCATGGGAAAGGAAATACCAAAATGATGATAAATGCTGTGATTTGGGGTTCTAACACTGAGTCAATAAGAGGAAGGAAATTATATTGTACTTCACCTTCCTCACCAGTATTTCCTGAGTAACTAGCCCGTGAAAAAGGCCTAGTAAATTTGCATATTTACACCTTTGGTTTTCTATCACAAGTGTTGCCCTGTTATCAGTATTTAGGTACATGCTCATATTTAGAAAACTCAGATATACTCACTGGTAAACAGCTCATAAAAACGGTATTTAATAGAATGTCTAGAGCAAAAGTGATGGCAATTAGAGTTAATTTATTTATTAATTAAATTAATTAATAAATTAATTTAATATATTTATTTAATTTATTTTAAAGACTGTCTTGAGAACAGCAGTTGAAAACACTATATAAAAATTGGTGTAATATTATTATTGTGTTATTACAGCTCTTTTTTTTTGAAGATGACATAAGAAAATGAAATATATAGAGTGGGAATATATTAATGGAAAATTAATGATGGCTTTATTTTACCAGTCATGGTCCAATTCCAGATGAGTTCCACTGTGAGAGGAGTAGCTAGTTTGATGTAGCAGAGGTCAAAAAACCCTGTCGACTGAATCTATACAAGGTGACATGCTTGGATGTGATGGAAGAGCTTACTGCCATACATGTGTGATTAAATAAATTGGAAAGAGACTGTTATAAGTATTACGTTATCTCCTGCTCTCACAGAAATTTTTTTTTTCCTGTGATTTACGACCTTTAATTTAACTCATTCTTGTTTACCTGAGTTTGCTGAATCCTTGGATGAAAAAAGGATTCAAGAGGAAAGAAATTACTTGTTATTTTCGGAATACGTCAAAGTTGATCTGACATGTTAATGTTTTGCATGGGGAAAGGAAGTGGTGAAAGCTTCTGGCAGGAGAAACAGATGTGCGTGACAAAAATTTTTTAGACAGGAATTTTTGTGCACTGCTAAAACCAAGTACGTTTTGATGTTCATAACCTGCTTTCTTCTTTACATTTTACAAAATGCCTTTGAGGGAATAAGAAGCTGCTGAATGCAATGTACATCTGTGAATACAGAAAACATGAATGGCAATGGAAAAAAATCTGATATTCTATTAGAGAACACCTGGAACTGATCTTTGTAAATTGTGATGGAAAATAGTGTTGTAGTGCAAATTCTGGTTTGTAATGCAGATTTATTTCTGTGATATACTTTCATATCCTGATAAACTTGTCCTTTATGTTTTTTTCATCACTCCGAATACTAAACCAAAGAGAATAAAGAAAATATTTTCAATGAAGTTTCTTCTGTAGTTATACTATGCCATCTTTTTGTTGGAAACAGAATTCAAAAAAAGTTGAGATATCTTAAGTCATTTGTATTTGAACTGTTACTTTCCCCAGTTCATAAAGTAGATCTTTACTCTGGAAAGGCTTATATATAGTATTCACTGAAGTAAAAAAAAAAAAAAAAAAAAAAAAAAAAAAAAAAAAAAAAAAAGACAGATAAAAAAAGTATGTGAGTGAGGGTCTTGGCAAAACAATGAAACATTACTCTGTAGATTAATTCGCATTTGTTGTGGTTTGCTGAAGTGTTCTGTTTGGGTTTTAATTGTTCTTTGCAAGATTTTCCAATATAGAAAAACAATTTATGTTGCCCTACTGTGCCTCTTTTTGTCACTCTTTATCAGATGGGATTTTTCTTCTTTTTTATAACATTAAGAATCAAACTCTTTGGGAAAAAAATTAATTAGGTATTTGCATTGGTTTTTTGAAGGGCATTAACGTTCTTCCAGTAGATCAAGGAGGTGGCTTATACAGAGCATTTGGAGTGTTTTCTTGAAATATGCACAGTCTAAACAATCTGTTTCAGACTGGAAAGGCAGTTGGATGTCTGTAGAAGGTCTGTTAGCAGTCCTGTTTTTTTCCCAAAATATTCCAACAGCAATTTCATTGTGGAAAAAGATTTTCTCAGGAAACTTTTTTCCAAATGTTTTATATTTCAAAACAGTAGAAAAAAAATTCTGGTTTTTTTTTCTCACTCTACTAGACCTGTTCTTTTATGCTAGAAAGGAAATGGGAAAATACTTTTGTTTCTTCAGAAAAGTGCTAAAATCTAACTAAAATAATACAACTTAGTTAACATGTGCAGGCAAAACATTTGTTTCAAGGTGAAAGTAAAAGAGAAAGGTTTGAGAAAACGAAATATTTTCCAAAATAAAACTTAATGACTACCTCAATATATACAAAAGTTCAATATTTTAAATAAGTGATAACCTGATTTTTAAAAAATAAATTATGAGCTGTTAGAAAAGGATATACATTTAAAACAGAGATAAAATACTGTGGTGGATTGACCCTGGCTGAACATCACATATCCACTAACCACTTTATCACTGCCCTTCTCAGCTGGATGGGGGACAGAAAAAGATTATGAAAAGCACCTGAGTTGAGATAACAATAGGGGGAGGCCATTCACCAATTATTGTCATGGGCAAAACAGATTTCACTCAGGAAAAAGTAATTAGCAAAGATTTTAGAGTAGGATAATGGGATGTAAAAAAAAAAACAAACTTAGAAACTGCCTTACCTCCACTCCTCCTTTTTTTCCAAGGCCTGGCTTTGCTCCTGAATCCTTTATTTCTTCCCCTGCAGTGGCACGGGGGGGAAGGAGTGGAGGCTGAGGTTTCTCACACATTTTCTCCACTGCTCCTTCCTCTGCAAGGGAGAAGGGAGGACTGCTCACACTGTTCCCCTGATCCAGAGGGGGCCCCTTCCACAGGAGACAGTCCTCTGGGAGCTGCTCCAACATGAGTCCATTCCATGGGCCCTTCCTCAGCTGCTCCAGCGTGGGTCCCTCCCATGGAGTGCAGTCCATCTGGTCCCCCTGGGGTCCTGCCAGCCAACCTGCTCCAGTGTGGGCTTCCCCCTCCACAGGGCCACAGGTCCTGCCAGGACACTGTCCAGCGCTCCACTTGAGGGAGAAAGACATAGGGTGCTGGGGAACCTGAACATTTGTGACCATGAAATCAGAGTCACAACATTCTTCTTACTTGTAAGAGTCTTACTATTCTGATCAGTCTTACTTCCTTTCGGACATAAGCCTCTGAGGAAAAATTTGCAGTGAAATACTTTACTAAATGGCTTAGAAAGACAAAAGTTGTGAAAAACTCATATTTCTTGTTCATGTCATGATAAATCTGGTGAGAATTTAATCCTTGAACTCAGTTGTATGGAAGGATGACTTGTATTGAAACACATTTTTATTTTGTTGCACTTAATTTTTATTTTTTCTCTGGTGGAATGCAAGCAAAAAGATCCTCTCACCTACTGTAATATGCAGCACAGGATGTACATAACAAATCTGAATTGGTCCTAAAGGAGTAAGGATTTTCCAACAATGTAAAATATTTGGGATAATGAAGGGGAGAAGAAAGCTTTTCTGTGGCATGGGCAGGAATTTTAGGAAATGTGGGGAGAGGTGCCTTTCTTCCATTATTTTTGTTCTTAGGTATTATTAGGGTCTGTTTTATTCCAGTAGCAAAGTAATGGGGAGCTTTGCACTTCATATCATAAGTTGAATATATTTACTCTTGTGTAACTCAATGAAAATCTTTATGTTCCTTCTTGAAGTAAAATAAACCTGAACTCCGACACTCTCTTGTATCTCCCTCTGGTATACTCACATCTGGAGCAGCTTTGGAATTAGATTGTCATCTTCCATTAAGATACAAGTTTTGATTCAATCATTATCTCAAATTAATTAACTTAAGAGACTTTTAATCATCATGTTCATCAAACTCTAGGATCATTATGTTTTCCTTGATCCTTAAAATTGCCTTTGTCTTAATTGTCAGTCTGGAATTTCAAAGCAGAGCTGTACAGTCATTGGTAAAACTTTCACTTTTACCTCTGTAATAATTTTTTAGGTGCTGACTTTCCTCATCCTGGTTTAGATGGGATTTGTTTTACGACTGATTTTTAAGGACACTCCCTCTATGTATAAGACTACTTTCATTTTCCCACAATTCTCTATCATTTTTCTCCTCCTGTAATGCATGAAAGCTTCAATTTCAGCCTCAATTTATTAGCATGTCATCATATTTTTAATCTGCATATGCATTTCTAGGATTCTTTTGTATTCTGTCTGCCATACTACATTGATTGAAACATCCAATTAAAAGGCAGGATTGATAGACTGGTTCTGAATTTGGTTAAGTAGAAAATTGGAAGAGGTTAAAATGGTTGAAAGGTGCTCCAATTTTTGGCGTAGTGATGAGAAAGAAAGATGGATCATATGAAGGGAAGTGCAGAACAAAAGAAAAATTGGCAAAGGAAGTTGACAGACTATAAGCTGTGTGTGGAGGAATGCAAAAGAATGGAGACATGATATTCAAAAATTAGATCTGTGTCTTGATTTGTATTGTGAAAAATGTAGAGCTGAAGAGGATCCTGAGAACTAAAAGGATTGTTAGTCTGGAAGGCATTTTCAGACTTGTTCCTCCACAGAGTATTAAAAATCTTCTGAGATTTTACTCAAGGACCTGTTTTTCAACCTAACTTCTGTGCAAATTATCTCACCCCTAAATTGAAAATCCTGCAAATAGAAAAGGCCAATTTTTCTACTCTGCCATTACAGTAAGATCACCAAAGATGGTACAGAAATGTGACTAGAAATCTCACCAGGTTTTTGACACTTTCGGGATAAGATGCAGGATTTTTTTTCCTCAATTTAGCTTGCTACTAGTAGCATCTGCTCTATTTCCCTGCATTAGTCTGTTTCCCCATGTCACTCACTTGTCCTTGGTATTCAAAAATAATCACACTGATATTGAATGCTGAACTAAAAGTACTTATCAAGAGTTGGTAATATTGGTATCTGCATCTGATCCCACCTTTTGTTCTGGCTGCCTATTTTAATCTCTCTGAAACTTGCCTTGGTCCATGTCTTTATACTGTGCAGTACATGAATGTGAGTCTTAATGTATGGGTAGGAGGTAGAACTGCTAACAGGCCTTAAAATCTAAGGGGATCTTGTACAGTGAGAGAAGGGCAGCAGTTACTGCACATTTATGACTCTGTATGAGCAATATACGCAGCACAGGTCATGACCTGTGTTCAAGCAGCTGGAAAGAGCATATCATGATGATCTCAGAGCTATGCCTGGATGAGCCTTGGACACTTTTGTGTAGCCATTACTTCTGTTTACTTAGGAAATCATACAAATCCACAGCAGTGTATTAATCTCTTAGGTTCATATTGCATGTCTATTGATACTTTTCCTTCTTCCCTGTCCTGTCCCTTTCCGTGTGCATGATTAGACTTTCATGGCCATGTTAACTTCGCTGCTCTGCATGTTCTCTTCACTAGACAAAAGCCTCTCTGTAGAAAAAAGGAAAATTGAATGGCAAGTACTTCTTTGAAGTGAATCAGTCTGTTTATCAGGTAACTTCACAGCTGAAACATGAATAGCAAGAGGTGAATTACTGAGAAGATTGGCGTACCCTGGGGTTAAATACAGCTATCATTGCATGGATGTTTTATCAGGGAGTTAGGTCTCATCTATCTATGCATGAACCCAAAAGGTCAAAGAGAGAAGATTGGCAGAATTCAGGTATTGCACTTAAGAAAGAGACTGGTTAACAGCTCCAATTTTCCAAGGAAGAATCTACAATGCAGAGAAAGCCAGTACTTTAGACCTTAGGCTGGGTAGGCATTGCAACCTGCTAAACAGCTTAATGTAACTTGTTTCAGTGTATTAGAAGGGGAAGTGCACTGCCAACCACCACAAGAATAATTGAGAAGTACCCCAGAAAATTACTTAAAATGTTTATTATTCTTTTCATGGCTGTCAACCACATCTTTAAGGTAAAAAGATGATGGACAAGGAGGAATGTTCAATATTTGTCAGCAAATCCGTGAGCAGCTACTAAATAGAAGACAGAAGATATTGTGCAGGCCTCCTCAGTCTGTGGAGGTCTGCTTCTCCCAGAAAGTACCTCTAAGTCAAATCATGGTAGAATTTATGATTCTATGTAAATCATTAAAATCCTTTAAGTTCTGAGACCAAACCCCTATATAGAAAAAAAGAGTTTATCAGACCTGCATAATGCAATGTTGGCTTTGTTCTAGGAAAACACAGATTTTTTTTTTTTTTTTTTTTTTAACTAAGGCAAGTATTCTGAGTTTTGGTGTTTTGTGGTTTGGCTTGATTTTTTCTTTTTTAAACCCCAAAAATACTCTAGTTCATAACTTTTGCAGAATGTGTTGCATTCAGCCTGCTGCTTTTCTGAAAGAAAACAACTTTTGAGAACAGGAACTGCTGTGCAGCATGAACTTTTAAACAAGGAATGACCTATTTTCTTGTTTCTGTGCTCACTGCTGCTTCCTTTTTGCTGCCTAGAGCAACAAAAGGAGAGTCAGGGAGTAAAGTTTTAGGAAACCTTTCCTGAGGTGGAGTAGCCATCTTGTCATTTCATTTGTTGCTTTTCCTGTTAAGGCACAGTGTGAACACTGTTTGTTGCTTAAGCCTTTCTTTTATACCAAGAATCCTCTCTCCATTTTGCACTGCTTAGATTAAACAGATATTGCATTGTAAGAGGAATGAAGATAAAACTGCAATGTGTTAGTTTCCTTATATGTCAACGTTTTGTGGAGGTGGGGACAATCAAATTTATCTTCTGAGATATGCTTTGTGGGGTCTGTTGTTAGGGTAAGGTGAGGAAAGGGAAATGAAACTAATGGGTCAGAGATAAGGTTGTGGATTGTGTTAAGAACTGTGAGCAAGGCAGGGTAAAAACTCAAAGGCATACAAATAAATTAATACATTTTTGAGATTGAAAGGATAAAGCACATACCACAATATTGTGACGGGGGGGTGGGGGGGTGGGGTGGTGATGAATACAGATGCTGTAGAAAAACAAATGTAGGCATTATGTAGAAAAAAACTAGATCAAAGGAAATGTGCTCTGGATCAGATTCTCACAACCAGGCTGTATCTTTGCACTGCTCTGGAGATGGAATCTCACACTCATTCAGCTTCCATTTACAGCTGGATTGCAGTAGATCCGCAGCACAAAGGAACCAGGATTTGTGTAGACTTAGCTCCATGGCCCTGGAGGGCTGATAATAAGTAAAGTGTTGGTACAAGAAAGAAGTATTTTAGGATTATTTTGAAGTAAGTACTCACAATTTCAACATTGTTATGCAACCTAAACTAGTTTAGTTGGTCTAAACAGTAGCTTATATTTAGAGAAATAGGACATAAATTTTAAAAAAAGGGAAACACAATGGAACAATCACTTAATAAGAAATAAAAATGTAGGAAACCTTTGTTGTCCTTCAGCTAACATAATTTTATGCCACAGCAGGACATAAAGAAATCAAAATTACCAGTTATGCATTGTAAATACCCACAAAACCAGGATGCTTCTCATGCAAAAGAAAATGTTTTTCTGTAGCTGCCTTATTTTACCTTTATTGTGCTTTGGAGGACAAGTAAAAAAAGGCTGA
Source organism: Chamaea fasciata (assembly GCF_029207755.1). NCBI lineage: Eukaryota > Metazoa > Chordata > Aves > Passeriformes > Sylviidae > Chamaea > Chamaea fasciata. Next base: position 13,282,331 of record NW_027094091.1, read on the forward strand.
ACTTACCCACTCACATCCCAGTAGTTTCCCTTTATCAACATATATGTCATATTTTTACATTAAATAAATAATGCAAGCATTTTCAACCAGTATGTTACATTTCACACATATTTTACTTTATAAAATCCTAAGTTAATGCATTTTAAAGAAAATACTTTTTTCAAGTGGAAACGTCCTTACCAGTTAAGTGATGATCCTTACAGATTTGAATGAAATTGATGTTTAGAACTGGAAGTAAACTGAAGCTGATACTAAATCAGTATAAATTTCAAGCAGTTATACTTAAGTAAATCAAATTCAAACAATTCACTTGGATGCAAGTGAGCAATGACTAAGATCTTAGGTTACAGATTGCAAATTTGGAACAAAAGTTAACAGATATAATCACTATCTTCATTTTGCCCAGCATATATCACTTTCAGGTCAGTCACATGCTGCAAATTGTGATTTGAGTCCAGTTATTAAAGCCAGGTATCTACAGTGACATCACCGTAAGCTGTAAGGCATTTTAAAGCATTTATCACAATTTGGAAAGATGCAGGTGTGTGCTGCCCCAAAGCCTCAGGGTATCTTCACTTGTAAGCATGACAATTATCACACTCTCTCAGAAATACACAGAAATATAATATTGCGTTGGTGTGGGTGGGAAGGGTTTGGTAGTGGGAGGACTGAAGTTGTGGCCTGTGAGAGGGACTGCCCCAAGCTGGACACACGCTGGGTCCAGAACAGACCTCTGCAGAACACTGCTGAGTGCATCGCTGAAGCTGGTGGTGTCTCCAGGTAAACACGTCTAAGAAAAGAGAGAAATCATCAGTCAGAGAGAGAAGCGAGGGGAGATGGTGACAAAGAGTGAACAACAGCAAAGGAAACACTGAGTTCAGATCAAGCTCCTCAAAGCACAAGAATTTTGTGTTCCAACATGCAGGAAGTCAAGCGAGTGTGTTGGAAGGCAAGTGTGGATGAACAAGGTACTTCTCACTGAGTTTTTCCTTGGCAAGGTCTGCTTACAGGTTACTGTACCAAGTGCCATAGCAGTGCCATCACTTCCTCAGTGGTGCAGCAGGTGGGTGAAATCAAGTTAAGTAAAATCAGGATACATAAGCAATCATATGAGAGACTTAAATGCTCTTTTCCTTTAATGAGTAGTTGTAGAGAAGAGGGAGCCACTATTCTCAGAAAAACATGATGAAAGGACAAAATGCATCAGACAAAAGCTTCAAAAAGACGAATTCCAATAGAATCTAAGGGAAAGATTGTCACAGTGAAGGTGACGAAGGATCAGAGGAGCTTGCACAAAGAAGCTGTGGAATCTATCTTTGGGGTCACCCGAACTTCAACTGGATTTGACTCTGAACAACCTCATCTAAGTTCAAAGTCAACCCTTTTCAGAGGATGGTGGATGACATAACCCCAAAGACCCCTTTTCATCTAAACTGTTCAGTGATACTGACATCTGTCCGGTGCTCTGTCTTGGGGTGATCACTGAACAACCTTCTTTCCTGTAACCCATTTGCAGGAGTGCAGGCAGGAAGCAGGCAAACTTCACACCCTGAGAGGCAGGTAGTGCCTGGTCCCTATCAGCAATACCCATTAGGAAGGGAAGAATGACCAGGAGGAGGAGAGGTATGGCCTTCTGAGCAAGGAGAAACTTGGTTGAGGTAGGGGAACTAGACACGTACTTTCCCTTGGTTTGTGACTATGGAAAGTAATCTAGAAGTGTTGTCACTCAGTACTTCCATAAGTAATTAGCTCACTAAAAGTTTATCAGTAGTGATTTTTTATTGGATCAAAAAGTAGACTAATATACAATGTATAGTGACCTATTCCTTTTTGTAATGTACAATCATTCTTGGTGACAAGGACTTATTTATTTTTTTACTATTTCACTGATTTACTCCTAGATTATTGTGTTAAATATTTAAATTATAAACATAACAAATTTAACAAATTGTGTTATCTAAGTACAACGACATCCTTTTAAAGTATTTATTTTGGAGGCCAAAGGTTATATTAAGAATAGTCTCTCTGTTTTAGAGGAAAACCACGACATACTCCTGAAACCCAGCTCTATATGAATATCACTCAATTAAGAATTTGTAAGGTTTTGTTTCAAGAACATTGCCTTTATATTATTTTAATACCATTTTAATGAAAGAGAATTAAATACTGAAAGAATTAATACTAGAAGCACACACACTAGAAAATGTTATTTCCAAGGAAATTACAAGAACTTGCTTCTGAAAATATGAATATTGTTATTCTTCTCTAAGTAGACACTCAAGATTCATTTTCTGATTTGATTTTTTTCATGGGAGGATAGTATCTCAAAAACACAGGATTGAAGAGTTCATTACTGAGACAACTGTCTAAAAAGGATAATGCAAATAGTTCTGCACTGACTCCTTCAAAGTATGTCCACAGTCACAAATGAAGATGTATATTTTTATTTTAATCACCTGTTCCCAAATTCTCAGCTAAAAAAAAACCAACCCCATGTCAAATGGCACTGTATAAAAGCTCAAAAGTCTAATTATACCTTCAGAATTAAGAGTATAAGTTTAAGTAACCTACACGGCAGTCTGCATACATCTTTCTTATTTTTTTGTGAAGTGATGTCCTTTCAGTAAAGCATACAAAAGAAGATATAGGAGATCTTTTTCTACAGATGCGGCTTAGGCATTCATAATTTCAGTTAAGAACAACTTTTTTACATTTTAGTTGAAATTATGGATCAAAAGACCATTATGGAAAAAAGATCACATGGTGCTCAGGTATCTTTGCTGATTCTCATGGGCAGTGTTACTTCCTTTTCACTTCTGAGAAAACTGGCTGAGAATGGAATTCTCTGGAGAAATGATACTAAATTCCCCCCATCCTGCATGGATGAAGCTACTGAATTATGTGCAGTTAACTTCAACTAAATCTGAAGTTCTGACCAGAGAATAAATGGAAGAGAAGGAAGGCAAACAAGGGAGAAAGAGAATAAGTATTTACATCCCATTCTATGTTAACAATGCTTCAAACCCTGTATCATTCAAAAATGGAGGAAAAATAATGTAAGCCTCCCACAGTGCTAACAATGTATATAGGTCTGAATTTAAATATGTGTAGCATATTTTTTCAAGACCATCAACATTTTCAGCTTCCATAACAATCTCTGTTTCTCCTGTCTAAAGATTTATTTATATTCTACAAAAAAAAATTCAAAACACAGTTTTTAGTTCACAAGTAACTAGACTGATGTTAAAATATAATTGCTGTTTCTTACATAATGACTGTTCTCTGAAGTGTATTCCCTGTAGCTTTGTGTATTTCTTATTCTCTCAGGTGTTTCGAGATTCTTCCCTCTCTCAGCATAGAAAACATAAAGCATATTCCAAGCACATTAAAAAAAAACTCCAGCAAACAACATGGCAGTTTGGCATATGCTGTTTTTATCATTTGAGTAACATTTTTACACCAGTATGTGGTGTGAAAGTGTCTGTCACAGAAAACTGAAGAAAAAAAGTCTAGCTTCTTAATTTTCCACTTGTAAAGGGTCCACTTCAAGTCCAGTAGAAATCAAAGGATTGTTGGACAGCCATTGATGTCAAGGGGAAATGGATTCAGGTTTTCAGTAGGATTCCGGCAGGTTTTGTTACAACATAGAACTCTCCCACAGTGAAACTCCATGGCTCGGACTCTGAATAGGACAGAAGAGTGTGTGAGAGCAGTGGGGGTTTGTTGTTTTCAATTCCGCCACAATCGTCTGCAGTTTAACAAGGTAAGTGCCAGATGCTGCACCTGGGATGGGGCAATCCTGGATGTACAGACAGGCTGGGGAATGAGATGCTGGAGAGCAGCACTGTGGAAAGGAACCTGGGGGTTCCAGTTGATAGAGAGTTGAACATGAGCCAGCAGTGCCCTGGCAGCCAGGAGAGCCAGCCCTTCCTGGGGGGCACCAGGGACAGCATCGCCAGCCAGGCCAGGGAGGGGATTGTCCTGCTCTGCCCTGAGCTGAGCAGGCCTCACTTTGAGTTCTTGGGGCAGTTTTGTGTGCCACAATAAAAAAAGGACATTGCACTATTAGAAAGCATCCAAAGGAGGGCCAAGAGTAAAGGGTAAAGGGTAAAGGGTCTGGAGGGGAAGGTGTATGAGGAGTGGCTAAGGTCACTTGGTCAGTTCAGCCTGGAGGAGAGGAGTCTGAGGAGAGACATCACTGCAGTCTGTAACTTCCTTGTGAGGGGAAGAGGTGAGGCAGGCACTGATCTCATCACTCTCCTGACCAGTAACAGGACTAAAGGAAATTACACGAAGCTGAGTTAGGGGGTGTGTGGTTTGGATATCAGGAAAATGTTTTGCATGAGATAGTGGTTGGGCATTGGAATAAGCTCCTCAGGGAAGTGGTCACAGCACCAGCCTGAGTTCCAGAAGCATTTGGACAATGCTCTCAGGCCCGTGGTGTGACTCTTGGTGTGTCCTGTGAGGGCCAGGACTTGGATTTGATGATCCTGATGGATCCCTTCTAACTCAGCATGTTAACACTGTGATTCTGTGCTATCTGGCCTTGGACAGGTCAGCTAGTTTTACTGTCTTATTGAACATATTTGTAAGTTGTAACAGTTTCCCAACCATTTTATGTGCAGTAGCTAATTCATCAGATACCAAACTGGAACTTGTTTCTGTTGTTGTATCCTGTGAACTCTCACTGTTTATCACCAGCCATCTTTTACTGCAAAAGACATCCTGAACCAGTGCTTCTAATTCTTCTAATTCCTTCTGTTTCTTGTAGCTCATCCTTGTCAGATATAGTCCTTTCCATTGAGCCATCTCTTGTTTCTCCCCAGAACTGAACTCTGCTCCCCAATGGCCCTGGAAATATCAGTCCAAAAATAAACTGGGAGGATAATTATTAACAAGCACATCAACAGCCTTGGCTTTTCCCATCTTTTGTATGCCCTCTTTAGACTTCTAGAATATATATATATATATACATATTTAAACACCAGCAGGATATCACTCATACAAAGGTCTGGATAACCTCCAAGAGGTTATAAATCTTTTGGTGCTGCTGAAGGTGTTCTGCATTCTTGAAGATGCCATTAGCCACTCAAATCAGGAGAGTGTGCACAAACACATGCACTGAGCTGGCTTGTTCATCTTGAAGAGGAATAGTCACTGCAACCAAGATACACAAAGGTATAGTTGTATTACTTTTCTTGTATTAAAAGGAATGAAAGCCTGTGACTGACTGGATCTTTTGCAGCTCAGTGCAGAGAGGATAATTTCTCCTTCTCAACATATTGTACACCCCCACACAGGGAAGCCACAACCTGCTAAATTCCTTGGGGCATGGCATATCATTTTCATTGTTTCCAATATAATAGGTGTTTCTCTGGCAAAGTTTTATTTTCTTTCACTGCGTGTAATAAATCATATTACTCCATGTATGCTTTTCAAAGCAGCTTTTTAAAATTCAAATTTAGTATCAGTTTTCTTCAAAAATGATAGAAGTAGTTATTAGTCTGTGAGCATCTGTTAGTGCCACAGACAAATATAAAATCCACATTAGCTATTTCCATTTTTTAATTTTTCTAACATTTTAAACTTCTGAAACATCTGCTTGAGCTATTTTTCTTCTTGCATCTCAACTGCTCCATTGAAGTAGAGAGAGGTGAGCAAGCAGCTTGAGACTTCAATTTGAAATATATTAAATAGGAAAAGCTCAAAGGGGAAACATCTGCTGAAGTGAAAATGTCTGTGCAGGATTGGAAAGCAAGATTTAAAGGCTGAGGAATAGGAGAAAGAATCTTTCAGAGTACTTAAAATAGGATCTAACTGATTTTTATAGTTCCCTTAGGTTGTTCAAGTTCAGTACCTGGGTCAAAGAGATACACAATGCTGTGCAGAATCCTTTCCCTGTATTTGTATCCGTGTTACTCCTGGCTCGAAAGCAAGCATGACTTAAATTGCATGGCATCCAGTTAGCTTCAGACCTGCCATTTATTTATTGCTGTTGCACATGTTGGAGAAACCATGAGATAATCTTGTACAAAAAATCAAGCTGCCTACCATTCTAATCAAATCCGTTACACTTCAGAGCACCTGTACATCAAGCAGTCCTACAGCACCTTGCCAAGTCAGCCACCCAAATCTCAAGAGGGACTGTCCAAAGGATGAGCATGCTGGTCTGTGTGAATTCCCACAGTCTGTCTGCAGGAGCAAATGTTCACTGAATGTACACAGAGCAAAAAAGCACCACTGTTTCTTCAGTCCTTGGCATATCCAACAAGAGGTGACTCTTCTTGATTCAGTACATGATTACAAGATTATGCATTCTTGTTATATGGGTCGGGAGGAAATGATACACCATTTTCCCAGGCAAAGTATTTTGTTTTTACAAAAAGGAAAGAAATAAAAGAAAAAAAAAAGAAAAAAAGGAAAAAAAAAAAAAAGGAAAAAAAAAATCCTAAATAAACCAACACCCTAAAGACCCTGAGGCTGGTCTTAGCCAGACATTTTAATTTCAGAGGATTGATCTATGAAGGATGCAAATTTCTTTTGCACTGCCTGTATGGTGACAGCACATTGACAGCTTTCCTGGTCAGAGGACAAAGATTGTCACAGAATTTGCTGAAGAACATGACAAAAGAAAATTATGTCTGGAGAGCTTATTCCCTTCACCTATCACAGAAGGAAAGCAGGAATATTTATATCCAGATGAATGCATGTGTAGTGTCATAAATAAAAAATAAAGTACATTGACTGTTTTCAAGACAATAGAATCATCTAGTTCTCTGAATATATGAAAAATCAATCATCAAGAGAGGGGTGGAAAATATTTGGCTCATCCTAGATTGCCTTTAACTTGTTTTACCTATCTTTTCTTTGAGAGTCTAAAAACTCCAGTGATTCTGTCTGGCCTTTTTATAGACAAGATGAGCCGGCAATGTGGGGACAACCACAACTAATATATGTAATATCAAATTCCATAAGATACGGTACCTGCAGGCTATGGGCTGTGAGGCCTTTGCTAGATACCATCAGAAATCGTTAGATTGACTGAGTCTGGCAAGAAGAGAACGTATGTGGCCCACCTGCATTTCTTTTGAAGTGTTGTCTATGGAGGATTGCAGTTCATTAATTTTTTAGAAATTCATACTCTTCGCAAAAAAAAAAAAATTAAGAAAACTGAAAGTCCTACTTATGAAAAAGCAAAATAAATATGAGGGTTATTGTGACACAATAATTTGTGAAAATTGATTTGCTGAGCATCTGAGAACAGAATTACTTTCAGAATTCAAAAATTAACAGAATTTTCAGTGGTTTATAATATTTGTAATACCCTCAACCAACTGGTGCTTGTCTCCCACAGCAAAATTACCCAGGCAAGTAGCAGAAACTTCACAGACAAGGGATGCAGAATGCCCTTGAGGCTGTAGGTTTTGGGAGCTCATTGCAGGAGAATTTTTGGGAGCAGAACAAAAAACTCAGGGAGGACATTGAAAGTGAAAGTGCAGGAGGGGTAGAAAAGTGCAGGGGAAGCCTGCCTTAGGAATATTGGCTCAGGAAAGCCTGCAGGAAGAGCCTGAGGCAGAGTTGGAAATGATGGAGGGATGGACCTATACTCACAGTCTTCCCAGGCCTCACAGTCTGACCTCATTGCCCCACAGTTTGAGACATTCCCCAGTCCTGAGTGTCAGAAACTCTCAGATGTAGGTGACAAGATCATGCAATGCAGCCTAGAGAGAAAGTAGGGCATCACTGGAGAGCTGCAGGTGAACACTGCAGTAGGTTGTAGATTCCTTGCAGAGATAAGTTTACCAACAGGCAAGAGAAGGAACTCACTTCAACCCTACATTTGATGTGGGTTCAAAGGAGTTATGTTGAGAGGGGAGGTATTTAGGAGAGATATTGCCGCCTTGCCAGGGCCACGGCTGCAAGGCAACCCACCTTGGAAACTCGATTCTTTGGCAGCAATTACTTGTGTTTGACAGTGGCAGAAGGAAGTGTCTGACACAAGCGTTCACATGCCTTTGCAGTGTGAGAGGAGGGTGATATCATGGCTCTGCCCTTTATTAATCAGCTTCCTTCCTACTTTAATCCTTTTCCAGGGATACAGTGTGGGCAGTCCCAGGGATCCTATGCGAAGGAAACTTTATTCCTGTGTGTGGCTTTATGAGATAAGCTATAAAACTTGCTAGAAACATGCTCAGAGACTATGGCAAGCACTTTGCTTAAAGATACTGGAAATGGTCTCTTTGCTGGGATCAATTCAGTAATGCTAAATCAGTACATTTGTAGTAAAGGACCAGAACTCACAATTCCTTCTTTTTAGCACTATTAAGCCATTATTATTTCTGTATGTACCTCCTGAAAATAAGCAGCCTTCCATCCTTGGTGGGTGTGTATGCCTTTACTGTCACCAAAGAATGGGCAAATTTTGAGAACTTGGTGTTTTGACAATGTAAATTCAGTAATATTTTCATTTCTTGTACAAGTATTTAGAGCTTCTACCACTTGTTTCAGTTGGATAACGCCACAGTGCCATCAGCCATCTGCTAATTTTACAAAATGCTTAGATTAAAATTTAAACCAAGCTTCGCAATCTCTTCACAAAAATGCAGTTATCACTAATCTTCTACAATAAGAGCAGATTTAATTTATCCAAATCTCCTAAACATGTGTTAAAAATATCCATATAGAAAGAAAAACTGACTCACTACACGAAGATGGAATAGTTATAGACCACATTATGCTAAAGGATTAGCCATAGAAATAACAAAATTAAACTGGTTTTAAAAATTTAATTATTTCTCTGGGATAGTACAACTTTGATTTTGATTTCAAGAACAGTTGGTGTTATTTCTTTTAGAAAAATAGTGACACAATTTCTCTACATTGCAATCCTTACTTTGTCTTACCTTTTGAGTGCGTGTAAGGCTCAAGGGATTTGTTAGAGAAAAAGATTTGGATTCCCCTCCTTTGCTTCCAGTTGAGATCATTTTGAACTCTATTCAGGCATGAAAGAAATACTAATCAGTCTTTTAGACTGGAAACTCCCGGGTGTATAGAATACATGTAAACTCTCCTATAAATATGAATATCATAGCACCTGAGAAGAAAAACTACCTGAGGTAGGGAAGTTTTATTTATTTTTTCTTCAAATAGGAAAATGAACAAAGGATTTTGCTGGAAACATGGAGATTTCATAAACCTTGGAAAGTGTTTTTTTAATCTAATCTAGGAGGTTACATCTATCTGCTTGTGGCTGAAACATAATTGTCCCAAAACTTTGCTGTGCCCTCAGAAGGGCTTTTCTTTTCAAGGTGATGGAAATTGTTTTTCTCTCCTCTCACACAAAGCTGTCCATATGGACCAGAAAGAGGAAGGCAATAAGGAACAAAGCAGACTTCTCCCTGGAATATTTTAATGTGGTATATGGAAAATTTTACCCTTTCCTCCAGATAAGCAGGATTGTTTATTTTTTCTAAAACCAAAGACAATCATATTAAGCATAGTAACAGCATATCTTGTGCTAGTCTTCTGTTCATTGTAACCAGTAACTGTTTAATCCAACCCCCATGTAGGAACAGTACAGAGGCAGGGAAGACAGGTCCTCACAGTGAGCCGCAGCATCCTGCTCTGCTCACCATCCTTGTGCGTCCTTGGTGAGTGTTGGTGTAACTTCAAAGAAAGGTATATGCTCCACTCTGATAAGCATATTTGCTTTTTGGTTAGGGCACTCTCCCGAGAGGCAAAAAAATTTACAATTTTAAACATCTGAATCTGAAAAGAAGTTGAAGCTCTGTCTTTTCATGTCCTAGATAAGAATTGTCTGCCATGCTGCTTAACTGGGCAGCACTACAACTGTCTCCAGCCGGGCTCCAGAAGTGAACCTGGCTCAAGTCTCTAAAAGAAAAGAATTAGGTGGGAAAATGGATGGGAGGGTTTTAGTCTATGACTCAGTCTGTGAAGAGAGAGAGTCCCTGAAGCTGTATTCTCAAAAGGGATGATTTTAGTTACACTCCTGTCTAGGAATCTTTATGGGCTAACAACTGGTTTGTTTTTATTCTGTGTGCTGTTTTGGATCCCATTCTGGGATACCAAGTCCATGCCTTTGGAAATTCTGTTCCTCTTTCATGAATGCAACTTTGTTGCTGCTGGTTTTAAACACATGAATCCTTTATTGTGTTCAGACCTAAGCGTCTGTGTCTGAAGATAAAAATGGAAGTACTGATACAAAGAGAATATTAAATATGTATTATGAAATTTTCTGATATCTGAGGAGAGGAACATTCTTGGATTCCAAGTCAAATTACATTTTCTCTCATTTGCATCAAGAAAACAGAAGCACTAATAATATATGTGTCAAATCAGTGATGGAAATAGCTATGTAATCAAATGATATAATGATGGTATATAAGTGAAGGTGACCTACTAATGAATAATGTGGGAAGGAAAGACTGACAAAGTGTTAATTGATATGTCAAGGCAGTAATGTCAGTCAGTTGCATGGAAGAAGAGAAATTAGTCAGTGTAAATTGTGTAGTGACCATCAAAACATGCCAAAAGCAATGGCACTTTCCATAAAGAACCTGACATATAAGACATACGAACAAATGGAAAAAAAAGGGAAATATACCATATCTGATTTACTGCTCCAGGTAGCCAGTAATGGTTCACCCAGCAAAGCCTTTTAATGTCTAAGAAAAAAAAAATTGCAGCATCTATGTACCACAATAATCCTCAATTTGACCTGTGAAGCTTTCACAGCTCTTTCTTAGAGAAATCCAATAAAATCTACAATGTTTGATCCATATCTGCTTACACTGAATGGGGAGTGAGTAGCTGAAGCGATATAAAGAAATGTGTATGTGTGATATAAATCTGAGTTGAGCAGAAGCTGAAAGAAAAAAGAAAATAGGATTTTTTAAAGAGTAACTTCACTATGTACTTTCTTATGAAATATATTAGAAAAAGTAAATGGCAGTTTCCTAGGCTGAGGTTTTTGGTGTTTTTTTTTACTTATTGTGCATTTTAAAGGGATTTTTTTTCTATTTGTGATAGAACTCTGAAAACCCAAAGCCATTACTTTGTGACTTAACAGTCAGATCAATGAGATGAAATTGCACTAGTTCATTCCAGACAGTGAGAGAGAAAAGAAATCTGTTATATGGCTTTGTCACATGATTTAATCCAGAAGAAAAGTGAAATTTAAATATACATATATTTATATTATATATTTGTGGTTTAGAGCTGCCTGAGAAAATGTATTTTTTTCTGAACTAGAAGCCATTTTGGATAAGAAGTTATATATTACTTTGTCCACTAGAGGGTATCAAACATATTTCCAATCTTGCAGTAGAAACCCTCAGAAGCTCGGAAAATAAATAAAATCAGGTGAGATTAATGTTACCATATTTTAAAAAAATATCAGCATCTATGTTTAATATAATAATTTCTGAAAGTGAAGCAAATAACTTCCTCCTACTATACAAAATCCTAGATATATTTTTCATTATGAACTATCTCTGCGCAATCTTGACTCTTCTTAATGTTATCATAAGAGAGAGGCCATGTTACAGTGAAATATTTAGTGATGTTTCTTGTGATGTGAGATTTCTACTTCTTCTGAATTGGAGCTGAAATTAAGATGTAGTTTGGGACTTAATCTACAAAAATTTATGATGTAGATTAAATATCATTTTAATATCCTGGATCTGAATTTACAGAGGCTTTTTTTATAATTTGTGATGATCTCTAAAGGGAAACAAACAAACAAACAAACAAACAAAAGCTTTGAATTATTAACAAAAGACCTTGAATTTTGTATTAATTCTATATGTTACAGTTTTCCTGCTCCATAGTTCAGTTTTAAGGTGTTTGTCTTTGTTTCCAACAGAGCTAAGGGAAAAATTTCCCTCAAAAAAAAAGTTTGATAGGTCTGTTTATAATCCAGGATAATTATCAGAACTTCTAAAGCTGTCCTTCATGTGAGACTTGAAGTGGAAAAATTATGAAACAAAAACGTTTTCAAAATTCATTATTGTTAGTTTTGTGTTGAAATAAGACTAAAGATCAAGCATGAACTCAAGTACACCTCCTTTAAAATTTACATAGTTACTAGTACAGTCAGTCAAGGAAAGGTGTGAATTTATCAGCACATCCAAACTTTATCAAAATGGAGCTTGAAGAGATGGATAAGTTTTCTTGTCCAATAAGAAGGTAGCCATTATCATGCAGGAGTTAGTGAATGAGAGTGGAACTCTGGTATATGTTATCGTGAGGCCCATGGTCACAGTGGTCTCCTGTGGCTGCAGTATTCAGTCCACGTGATCCATGCTAATGAGTACAGTTTTTGCATTGTCCTGGATAAACTAATTTGTGGGATCCCAGGGATTATAACACACATTGCACTCATTCTCTTTGGGGGGGGGGGGGGGGGGAAAGCTCAACAAAACAAAACCAAGAAGACTGCTTTGGAAATAGTTAATTCTTTTTTCTTAAATGCAGAAATACACAGCTGACTCTCCTGTAAAACTTTGTACATAATATTTGTGACAATAGGATTTTTTTTTTTTTATGTTTATTTCTGATTTGTCTGTATTAAAAGCCGCTGAATTGGAGACATTTCACCAGCTGGCCCTCTAGATTCTGTCAGTTCTCCAGAAAATAGGTCTTGCCAAACACTCTTTATTTTCATTTGTCTCTCTGTTTTATCCCTAACAGTATTGTAGAGAACCTGGGTCTTTGGGGTAAAAGCAGTAATGAATTTATAGCAGGTTTTCTTCTGCTTCTGCTTCAGCATTGAACTGCTGAAAAGACACATAATGAGAGGAATTGCCCTATGAAAATTAGGAGACCCCAAAAAAATCTCAACAGTTAAGCTTCATGTGAAAAAACAAGTCCCCAATGAACTGAAAATTTAGTTCAGATGACACTGGCAGAAAATTCCAGTTGAGTTTGAGTCTCAAATGTTCAAAGTACCTCCTTGCCTCAGAAGCTAATGGAGGAGTCACTACTACTACTACTTTAAGACGTCACTACTATCAAGGAAACAGCAACTGAACAACATCCGGGACGTACCTTCCTGTCTTTTGGTCTTGTGATGTACTGAATAATACACATGCATATAAAATGTACTCCATTCTTCTTCATCTAAAAAGAAAATTACTCACTCCTCTTGTTCCTAGTGAATGTCATTATATACTCTCATTTCCAAATAACTTGACTGAATTGACCTTCAGTAATTCAGCCTGCCTACGTGCAAAACATTAGCACACTGCACTCAGATCATCATTCGAAAAATGCACATTGCAAAATAAGCTTGGCATTTACATTATCACATAAGTGCAATTAGTGTTACAATGAAGGTTTAGTTTGAGTGTATCATTTACATCACAGAAACAGACCCTTGTATTCCTTAAAAGATGATCAATAACAAAAGACCAGAAGGCAACAAGTAGGTTGTCTTTGGCGTCTGTGAAACTTGAATTAAGCTTTATAGGTTCTATTGAATAAAGGAAGTTTCTAATTCCTGTAATTCACTACTTCCCTGGTAAATATTACTGAGCTTTAAATTTCTATCCTATAGTCTTTATTCAGGTTGTATATCCATGAAATCAAAGATGGAATGAAACCCCGGACCATATAATTCAGCCTACTTTACTGTCATCTCCTTCATGCAAAAGTACTTCTGTGACGTGATTTTAAAACGGTGTCAGCTTAGTTAAAATTTTCTAAAATCTTTGTAGTTAAAGATACAAAATGTTACTTTTGTTGCTTTTTAACCCTATGTTAGGTCTTTAAAATGAGAAAGATATTTCTAAAATTCATAAGAATAAGGTGTTCTTGCAGTAAGAGAAAATTGCACATAGATTTTTTACACATAGACATTTCATATCTGTTCTATGTCAGCATGCTTATGCACACATTTTGATGTTCTGCTTTCTGAGCACAATGAAGATATCTGACACCCTAATTATTCCCTGTAAATACTTTGTGCTCCATCCCGTCTGGCTACTTGTTAGTGTTCATGTTAAAAGAGGATCATATTCCACTGCAACAAAAAATACTAAGAGCTTGGTCCTGAATAGCACTCATCTAGACACATTGCGAGGTTTTGAGAAATGTAATCTTCTGGTTTTGATGTTCATGTAGTTATTTTACCAAAATGTTAGACTTACTGCAGTAGATAAATGTATTTGCACTATGTCAATGTATACACATTTCCTCTCAGCTTGGTTCCTAACAAGAAATAATTTCTTTGTGTTACCGGGTAACACTCTGTTCTCCTGTCCGTTTATTGATTTGTGAGCTAAATCACAGAGCTGCTGATCTGATACTCACTTCCTGGAGGGAGAAAATTTGCTTTTAATCCAAGCACTCTGCCCTTTCACGGATATGCTTGGAATTTCTGTGTTCTGCATTACCAAACTCCACCCAAACTTACTTTCCTTTCAGGAAGAGTCCTGAAGGGTGCATCCTGTGAGATTTCCTGAACCTGGCATGGAGCCAGCAAAAAAAAGTTTGTTTGTTATTTTTTTGCTCTTTAGAAATCTGTCGAACTTCACCTTCAAAATTTCTTTATTTGCACATTAACCTTTTGTTGTTGGTGGAAGCCTTACGTATTAAGGCAGTGGGGGATGACAGTTCATTTGGACATATTTTTCTTCTTGTAGGAAATCCACTTCCTGCCGTTTAGTACTTTAATGCACATATATTAGAATGGCAAACTTTATTCTGCCTTAAACTTTGAGTGCCATTTATGGGTATAAATCTAAACATGACTGTGCAACAGTAGTAGATTAGCCTTGTCTGGCTACCAGGTGCCCACCAAACTGGTCTCTCACTCCTCTCACTCAGAAGGACATAAAGATAAGAGAAGAAGAAAAAACTCATGGGGTGAGATAAGGCTAGGGCAATTACTCACCTGTTACCATCATGGGCAAAACAGACTTGACTTTGAGAAGATTAATTTCTTAACAATTGAAATAGATCAGTATAGTGAGAAACGAAAAACAAACTGGAACTACTTTCCCTCCACCACTTCTCCCCATCCTGCTCAGGCTCCTTGTCTTCTTCACTCTCAAATCCTCTACATCTCCCTCTTGAACAGATGGAGGGGATAGGGAGTGGAGGTTGCAGCTGATTCATAACACCTCGTCCCTGCCACTCCTTCCTTCTTACCCTCCTCCCCTGTTGGAGCCTGGGCTCCCTCCCATGGAATACAGTCCTTCACAAACTGCTCCAACATGGATCCCCTCCATGGAGCACACTCCTTCAAGAACAGACTGCTCCAGCATGAGTCTCCCACGAACCACAAATCCTGCCAGCAAACCTGCTCATGCATGGACTCCTCTAAATGGGCTGCAGCTCCCTTCAGGACATACCCACTCACTGCAGTATGAATTCCCCCATGGTCTGGCTGCTTGAAGATCTCTGCTCCACCCTGGACCTCAACAGGCTGCAGGGGCACAGCAGCCTCAGCATGGGCTGCACCAGGGATTGCAGGGGAATTTCTGCTCTGGCATCTGCAGCACCTCCTCCCCTTCCTTCTGCACTGACCTTGGTGACTGCAGAGTTTTTCTCTGAAATCTTTTCTTACTTCGCTCTCCCACAGCTGCTGCACAGCATTTTTTTTTCCTATTTCTTAAATGTATTGCTGTGTGGGCTCTGCTTTGGCCAGTGGCTCCGTCTCAGAGCTGGCTGGCACAGAATCTGTCCAATATGGAGGTGACCCCAAGTCTCTTCTCACAGAAGTCACATCTGCAGTGCCTATCCAAGTCCCATTACATTTACTTGCCATGTAAACAGAATGCATCAATTCATACCCCCTTTTTACTGTCATACCTTAAAATACATATATGCTACTCACATGCATATGCAACTTGAAAATTTTACAAGCTACTTGAAAATTATGTAAGCTATTGTAATTCTCAAAAATGCTGTGTTTCTTCAGGTGGCTCATGACACAGGTGGAGGTTTAAACTTTCTCAGTGCTCATAATTGCTATTCCTTGGAACATAAATAACCTATTTGGTGATTTTGCTTTAATTTTTATTTTCTGATAATTCTTTTCTATCCTTTCCCATCTCATCCCAACCCACTTCATCCCATTTTGCCTCATCCCATGTTTGCCCTGAAGGTTTCTGCTTCTGCAGACTTAGTTTCATGTCATATATTTCTATTTTGCTTGAGCTTTCTGCCTTTAACTTCTGAATTTTTTCCCCTGAGTCTCACAAGATCTTCCCATTATCCATCTCCTTTATTATAACCCTGAGTTCCACTTGATCTTCCAGTATATTTTTATAAATAAAACAGTGCTTAGCCAAATAGATATAGAATGACAGAATAAACATGGTGATTCCTGGATAGCAAACTTTCCCTTTACTGTGTTGTCTTTTTAAAATTATAGCTTGCATATATTTCCTCTTATTTTACTAATTTGAATTCCTAGACAAAGAACACTTGAAACATTTATGTCCCAGCACTTATAATGACTTATGAAACATAAATGTATTTGATGATACAAAAGAAGTGGGAGAGGTTCCAATCCAATTGCAATGTTTTTCCTTGATGGCGCTGATGCCAGTCTCTTCTATTCCTTCATATTGCTGTACTTTCTGTTGGCTTATTTTTTTTTTTCATACTTACTACCTGTTCATTAAGAATGTTTGAGGAGAGCAAAACAAATTCAATAATATATGATCTTCCAAATCTGCTATCTTTGTTTTAACAGAACATCCTTTCAAATTAAAAATATCCTGACTGGTGTAGATCCATTATCCATGAGATAAGCCTATTTCTTAACTGATCTCATACACAAAGTATGGGCAAATAATACTTGCGTGGCTTAGTATATCATTGTATAGAGTGGGATTTTAGATTTAGAGCTTCTCATGGTTTCATGGCAAGGAAAAATGGATTTGTTTATCTTTCTGATTACAAGTAAACAAATAGGGAGTTATCTTCATTTTTTTTCATGAAAGTTTTCTCAAATGCTGCACATTAAGTCAGTAACTGCATAGAAGTACAATGCCAGAGCAATGAGATAATTAATCAAATTAAACTTTTATCAGCAAAATGGATATTCTTTATTTAGTCTGCATGCTTGTAAGTGCAGGAAAAAACCTCATCAGCACTATTTATTAAGAGAAGATGAATGGTCTGAAGGTGGAAACAAACATAGCATAGTAGTAATGGCCAAATGCTTTGGAAGGATTAAAAAAAAAGCATTCTTTATTTTTCAAAATACTGTGTATGTCTGAAGACATGAATTTCACAAAAGGTGCTAAGTGCTTTAAGTGGTTTAATATATTCGAAGAGAGACAGTGAACTGTGAAAGAAAACTTTTCTCTTAAATGAATGAAAAACAAATGCATTCATTTTCACAGATGTTGCTAAAAACATCTGTTACTTAAAGCTGCATCAACTTTGATTGGATACTATTCTTAACTCTCTCCCACTCTTCATTTTTCTAATAGTTGATTTCACTAGGTATTGATTTCTGTGTGTAGAAATTCAGTAATATATGAGATTGCTATACACTGCTAAGATTTTAGAAATGTGTTGGTGTTATCACTCACAGCTTGCAAAGCAAAATCCATACATGTACAAGAGGGTTCTGGTCAAATGGGTTCACACAGATGATCTCTCAGAAATTTGAGTGCTTAACCCCTCAGCAGGGGTCATTTGAGGCTGAGTCAGAGCTCTTTAACAGAATCTCCACCTACTCTGATGGCTAATGACAATGAAAAATGAATACTTCTCTTTTTGCTACCTGGTATGGGAAGTGATGCAACAAACCTCCTAATTTCTTTTACAGTATTTGGGACAAGGTTTTGATTCCAGATGGCATGTTCACAGGTCTGGTACCAGCAGATCATGAGCAAGGATTCATGAAGAACTGTGTCATCTCTGTCAAGGCAGGAGACCAAAGAAGCCAATCCCTGAGTAAGACCAAGTAAATTAAGATAGTCCATTAAATGAAATGGAGGGAACATCTGACTGGTTTTGTGCATAGTTTCCTACCTTCCCAGAGAGAAAATACTACATATATTTCTGCTTTTCTAGGGTTGCATTACTACTAGATCCTAATATCTGAATTTTAATTTCTTTCTCAAATTTTCTCCCCTATATTCTAGGTTCAAGAAAATCTGCAGGTTTTTATAACCCAAGGGATAGCCCAGCTTTTTATGTTCATCAAGATCTCTATGACCAACAGGTTTCATTCAGCTACATTTTTCAAGGGCTCACTGCTTCTTAATGTTTCACATCATGAGCTGTAACTCAAGGCTTTATTTTCCTCCTGGCTGCATTTCATCTCCGTTCAGCTCTTCATGCCCACCTCTTTTCTCTTGGAAACTCTCTCATTAGTAGTTTTACTGTTGGTAAGGTAGCTGAAATCGTGGCCTTAGATTTCATTTGGTTTGTTCTGTTTGCCCCTCTGCAAAAGATAGCTTTTCTGATACACCACTAAAACTACTTTTGTGTGGCAGGAGTGGGGCAACATCATCTGATGCAGCTGCTTCCTTCAACTCTCTTCAGATTAAATCACATTAATTTACTGCAGGATCATTATAAAGCCATTCATGGATGCTTGTGTTCTCAGAAATCACATTTACCAGCTAACTGAATGGATGAATGTAGAGGAAATTACAACTTTCTTCTCTGAAATCATAGGCCTGTTCCTTAAACAAGAGAATTTTTACTGCCTGAGGGCTATTAGAAGGCATACACTAGAGCTCCACATCATCTCTATAATGCCTCAAACCATGTAAAGGACACTGTTGTAAAATTTTATTAAAATTTTCATTCTTGGTAGAGATTCTTACAGAAAATTACAAAACAATATCACATTATCACAAAGAAGATGGAGTACAGTGCAAACCAGAAACAAACAATAGAGGTTAAAGATGAAGGACTGAAGGAACATTAAAAGAGCCCAATACATGGGATTTCAGTAAAATGAGATTGCAGGATCACATGATTGTTCTCTACATTTATCTGAAGGGCCTCAGAAGCAGAAAATTATTTCTGTGTAGTAAAGGTGGAGGTACATATGAGAACAGTTAGATGAAATAAAACAAACCTCACAACACCACAAAAATAAGAGTTCAAAGGTTGTGATGCTTTTTCAAGCAGCAAACTTTTAAACAGAAAAAGATCCACTACAATGCCGCTAATGAGCTATATACTCTGCAAAAAAATAATGAAACATCTGCTTTTCTACTCATCATTATATTCTATTCAGTAATTTTGAAGAAATATTGAAATGTTTTCCCAATTGTTTTGTAGAACTTTGAAAACAAACCTGAACAAAGCACCAAAAATAGTAGGGATAGATAGCAGACTGTCAATGGACTAGGTTATATGATTTAGTAAATCTATTCCACAACTGATTTCCATTGAGCTTTGAATTTTCACAGAATTTGAGTTGTTTTGTAGTTTTGAAGTCTCATACTACTTTAATGGAACCCAGATGAAATTTGCAATTAAGAGTTTTTCTGGGGTTTTTTTGGCTGTGTTTGGATTCAAATAATAAATGCTGATGATTACAGCACGGCGATGTTTGGATAAATTCTGTGAAATACAATGTATATTTTTCATCTTGTTTTCCTTCCTGGTCAGTCAAAAGAACCAGAAGCAATTAAAAGTCCCATTGTTCCAGTGCAGTAACTCTCAAGACAGGGAGTGCTTAACTCTTGAAAGAACTGCACAGGAGGTTTGAGCTAACTGCAGCTGTCCTCAGGAACCAGTAAACTGGTAGAAATCCATTAAATCATTGATTGAGTGTTAAATAAATATATAGGATGATTTGTATGGTATTTCTTTAAAGACTTTTTTCATTGTCTATACAATACACAAATATGTGTCCTTAAGTGTTTTACTGCCTGTTATTATAGAATGGTTTGGATTGGAAAGGATCTCTTAAAGTCATCTAGTTAAATTCCTCTTCAGTGAGCAGGGACACCTTCAACAAGATCAGGTTTCTAGAGCCCCATTCAACCTAGTCTTGAATGTCTCCAGGGATAGGGCATCCATCACGAGGCCGGACACCCTCTTCCAGTGTTTCACCACCCTCATCACAATTTTTTTTTCCTATATCCAATCTAAATCTACCTATATCGGTTTTTTTTAAAGCCATTCTCCTTCACCTATTGCAGCAGGCTCTACTACAAAATCCATTCCTGTCTCTTTCATGAGCCTCTCTAAGTACCGAAAGGTGAAAATAAGGTTTCCTTAGAGTCCTCTCTTCTTCAGGATGATCAACCCCAATTCTTCCAGCCTTTCTTCACAGCACAGATGCTTCATCCTTCTGATCATCTTCTTTTCCCTCCTCTGGACCTGCTCTAATAGGTCCATGTCTTTCCTGTGCTGGGACCCCAGAACTGGATGCAGCACTGCAGGTGGGGTCTTGCCAGAGAAGAGCAGAGGAGCAGAATCCCCTCCCTCACCCTGCTGGTCACACCGCTTTGGATGTAGCCCAGGATGTGTTTATCTTTCTGGGTTGCACACACACACTGACAGCTAATATCCAGCCTTTCCTCCACCAGTAGTGTCTTGGTTTAGATAGACAAGTATCTGCCAGGGAGGGTTAGAGTCTCCTTTAAAATGTAAGCAGTCCAAAGTAAGCCCTCCTGGAGTGGCAGATGTGGCTCTGTCGGAGTAGAGATGGTCCCGTTGAAGAAAAAAGGGTCCAGTAATGATGAGATGGGTCCGGTCTTCTCCCAGGGATCCAGTGGAAAAATTGGATATCTAATGAGACTGTGGCTCCTTTTTATCTAAGTTAAGATGGTTTGGCTCCTCTTCCTCCCTGTGTGGAGCAGCTTACAATAGTACAGTGTAATGTGTAATGTCATTGATGAACTCTTAACGGTCCATTAGCAGAAGACATTCCCATGGAAGTAGTGAAACAATGAAGAGAGATAAGTAGCATTCCACCATCTGATAAGTAACACTGACCCATTTGGGCAAAGATAAGCAATTCTGCTCCACCCAGATGGAATAAAACAATATGCTCTTCACAAAACCCATGACAAGTAGCCTCAAGTTTTTCTCAGCACGTTTACTCTCAGTACCTTCAGCCTCCAGCTTATATTGGTACTGGGGGCTGCCCTGACCCAGGTTCAGGACCTTGAACCTGGCTTTGTTGTCTGTCTTGAAGTCCACATGGTCCCACTTCTCAAGTTTGTTCAGATTTCTCCAGATGGCATCCTGTCCCTCACGTGTGCCAACCCCACCACTCAGCTTGGTGTAATCTGCAAATTACTGAGGGTGTTCTCATTGCTGCTCTCTATGTCTTTGATCAGGATATTAAACACTACTGATCGCACTATGGGCTCCTGGGGGCTACCACTCATCATTGATCTTCGTCTAGTCATTGAGACATTGGCCACTAACCTCTGGATTTGATTGTGCAACAGATTTCCTATCCACTGGATGGTCCACCCATCAAATCCATATGTTTCCAATTTAGAGAGAAAGATGTTGTGGGACACTGAGTCCCGACACATGATCTATGTAGCTCTTCCCTTTTCCACTGAAGTAGTAACTGCATCATAAGTAGAACTGCTGTGGCTGACAGGAGAGACACTCAAGGATACCTTAAATGACCATATTAAAAACCCACAAACATCTCTTTCCAAGGAATAGGATGTAATTGGTTTCCAGCATGTAAAAAGTAGAAAAAATTATGAAGCAGTCTGGGATAAGGAGATAATTTTAGATGGAGAGGTTGGTAGAAATGCAGAAAACACAGGTCAGCAGTTGTCTAATATAAAACAGGAGTGAACTGTTGACTCACAACTGTGACAGGGATATAGAAAGAACTCAGCTTGGGGAATTGATGCCAGTCTTTTTCCACACCAAGAGGGTAGAATGGGAAAATTGACTGAATTTAAAGTAGCAAAATTGGGAATAAGAAAAATCATAGGCACATGCCTCAGTCCAGAAGGGAAGAAGAATAATTAGAATATAGCATTACAGCACCAGCTGTGGAACAGTAAGGAGATGTCTCTTAGTCATAAAATCCACCAGACATAGGTAATTGATTTCATAGAAATATTGTTAAGCAAGCTACTGAAGAAACACATTTCTTTTTATATGTATGAGTAGCTTTATTATAAATCCTATAGGATTCTTGAGATTCATTAAAAGGGAGGATCTGTAGATCTTTTAAAGACCATCTGTTTTGATTTTGGGATCATCACCTTGTCAGGTTATGAGGAACACTGTGTTCAGTAGAAAATAACAAATGCAGTATTAAAATTCGTAGGATGTATTTTTCTGATTAATAATGCAGATGCCTTACTTTCATCATTTTAAAATCTGTTTCAGGGAACAATTGAAGTCTTTCATTTTGTTTTAAAGATTTTTTTCCTTTGAAAAATTCTGTTTTGAAACCAAGAATAGTTCTTCTGCAGTTCTAAGCTCTGATTATTTTTTTTTTTCTTCCAAATCAGGGATCTTACCCAGTAATATTTGATTTATTATCTGTCTGTTTATAAATCTGACTTGAACACCTTACAATGCAATATTTACAAAATTGTCGAACTTTGTGATTTATGCAATGTAGGCTATATGATTTGTGCAAAATACATCAACATTATTTTTGAGGCTTCTTTTCAAACTGCAGAAACATAAAAGACTTTGATGTTTTTGCAAAACATTACTGAAGCAATTATACTTTGTTGCTATTAATTTTTATTAAGGGAGAATAAACATTAAACTTTGAAACTTTTCAAGTCAAAATATGCTTTAAATGTAGCAGTTCAATATTTGAATTATACAAAAGAATCTTGGAGGGCCAGTAGGGAATCTCAGCTCATGGTTTGCATATGGGCACAACACATTTCTCATTAATGTTAATTGGATTTATAAGCCTGCATCAAAGGAAGAATATAGGCTTAAAAGCAATTTCAGTCATGTTCAGATCTCACTCCTTTTTTGTCATTTTGCACATTTTTCTAGAGTTTTCCTGAAACTCTATTTTGAACTAAACAGAAGATTATTGTGGAACATAATGATGCATTGTTTAATCAACTTCTCAAGGTCAGCATAACTAGTCTACTTACATAGAGACCTTTGTTCTTTCCTAACAATACTCTGCATGCTCTCACCTGAAGGAATTTTCTGAATTACATTAAGAAATAAAGAAGATTTTTGTGCATGCTGCCTGAAACCACTCTAGTTTGATCAGAAGGAAAAGAAAATAGATGCTTCCTCAGCACCTTGTAGCCCAATATCCTATCCCCTGCACTATTCTTCTTTCAGTACTAGAGACTGGCAAAAGGTTTTGGCAATTAGTTCTTCTACCACAATAACATAGTTATTTTAATGTATATTTCTTCAAATAAATGATGTAAACCAGCAATGCATCTCACTAGGACTGTAGTCAAGGCTCCACTTTATACATTTCTATCCATAACTACATGAGTGCATTATGAATCTGCAGTAGTCAGGATTGTATCACTATTTATATTGATATCTATTTGATATCTATTTATATACCGTGGGCAAGGAGAAACTGATTGCTCTCCTGATCCCAGGAGGAGAGTTGAAACAATGGCACTAGCTCCCTTTAACTATCAGCAAACAGCTTCCCACAAGGAACCCACTGTACCACAGCAGCGAGGATGAGAATTCTTTGCTCGCAACTGCTGATCCACAGCTGCAATTAGGGATTTGCAAGCATCAGACAATCCTGAAACCAGGGTAGGATGATGAGAAATAAACTCAGAGCTCAGCTCCCTGAATCTCCCTACTTCCTGGGCTCATCTTCACTCCTGGATTCCCTGCTTTCTTCCCCCCAGTGGTGCAGGAAGACAGGGAGTGAGGTCTGCAGCTAGTTCATCACATGGTGTCTCTTCTGCTCCTTCCTCCTTAGGGGGAGGACTCCTCACACCCTTCCCCTGCTCCAGTGTGGGAGTCCCTCCCACATGAGACAATTTCTCCAACTGACTACTTCCACAGGCTGCAGTTCTTTATGAACTTCTCCAGCATGGGTCCATTTCCAAAGGCTGTAGTCCTTTAGGAGCAAACACCCAGAACCTGTGTCTCCCGTGGGGCCACAAGTCCCTGAGGCCACAGTTCTGCCAGGAGCCTGTTCTAGCATGGTCCTCTCATAGCATCACAGCCTCCTTTGGGCATGCACCTGCTCTGGCATAGAGTCCTCCAGAGGCTGTGGATGGATCTCCCTTCCACCACGGACTTTCATTAGTGGCACAGCTGCCTCACCATGGTCTTCAACATAGGCTGCAAGGGAATCTCAGCTTTGGCTTCTGGAACAGCTCCTGCCCTTCCTTCTGCACTGACCTTGGTGTCTGTAGGGTTGTTCCTCTCTCATATTCTCCCTTCTTTCTCTGGCCCCAATGTCTCCTGAATAATAAGTTCTTTTCCTTTCTATATACGTCTAACCCAGAGGCACTACCACCGTCACTGATGGGTTCAGCCTGGGCCAGTGGCTATCTATCTTGGAGCCAACTGCATTGGCTCAGCTGGACATAGGGGAAACTTCTGGCAGCTGCTCAATGAAGCCACTCCTGTAGCCTCTCTGGGAGAAGTATACCCAGAAAACACTTATACTGGTGAGCGATCTGGGTCTCAAAGGTTTGGTAAGACCTTTAATCAATGCGATTCCTTCCTCATTTATTTAAAAAAACACAAACTGATATGCCAATGTTCTTGCAAAATATTCTCCTGAGCTACAGACATTGGTTCAAAGAGAATAAGAAGAGAGTGCATATAATGTATGATGTTTGTTGTAGAATGCAGCACAATTATGCAAGTAGATATTAAAATAGTTACTGCATCATACAGTACTCTATACCTTTGTTAGGTATTAACTAAAGGATTAGACATTCTTCCTTTCCATTGTAGATCTAGTTTTGATTAATTTATACTTTCAGCATATCTGGAATGTAGTCAATCAAGGACTAAACACAAAATCACTCTTTAGTCGGTTCATTCTGCGTCCTTTTTGCACCATAATCAAATTAATACACGTCATACTGCTTTCTGGCAATCCTCCAAATTACTAAGCACCTTATTTTGTTCTGATAACAGTTGATCCTTGAGTCTTTGAAGACTTCAGGTCTCAGCCTTCATCATAGCTTGTGCTTTAAAAGCTGAGTTTGTAGGACAACAGATTAAATTCACAGTTAGTGTTTGGACATCATCTTGGCAAACTTCAGCGTCATTGTAATTAATAATTCTCAAGCCTTGCTATATTAAATGCTCAGTTGACAGAAGAGTTTCTATGGAATAGAATTTTTTTTCTTCATTAGTGAGACTTTCAATTTTTACTTATCATCCTAGTCACAAGAATTAAAAAAAAAAAAAGGTGTTCTATTCTAATATGGCTGATTGACTCATAGATATATTTTTTTTCTTCCCCCCTCCTCTTAGAATTTCATATAAATTTGGATTTTTTTTTCACTTGCATTTTAAAAAGAAGCACAATTTAGACACTGTGCAAAAGAATTTTCGATTAGGACTAAAAGTCAGGGATCATATAGGATAAGACCCTTTGCATAAAGGTGAAATACAGTGTTACAGTAAAGATGGCACAGATGTGCATCTCAGGATCAAAAAGAAAAAAAAAATATGGTGGGAAAGGGAGAACTGTTGGTTGAAGGTCCACAAGGAATTCTTCCCAAGGTGCACTACTGCATCTGTTGTAGATTTGCCTATATTTATACTGACAGCTTTAAAAATATTTACGCAGGTGAGCATCTGTAGATAAGATCCTAGCAGGCAGCTGTGAGGTGAAACTGGTGGTGAGATGCTGTTATCATAGTTACACATCTAGCATAATAATAAATTATGTAGAAAATAAAAGTTTATCAGATATTGGACAGCAGGATCTCCTCACTCCCATTGAATTTTGATAGCCTTTAGTTCCCAAACATCCCAATTTTTGCAGTAGTCTGAGAAACAACCACTGGAAAGATTCTGTCCATCTGGGCAAAGATATCAATGGCAATATTGATTTTCTTTTTTAATGCTTATTATCAATTTTATTGGTGAAATACTAAAAAAAATCTAAGTTATGAAATATCTTCCTAACATTACATTCAGGCAGACATGATGCTATTTTTATTTTCAGCTGACGATGATAAATAACAATATATCATTCTTTTTCTATGATCTTCCACCTTGTCATGTGGAAAAGGACAGGAAATCATTTAAACCACAGAATGGAAGTTCATTCAGCTCCCTTTCTCTTTTTAAGGAAGACAGAAACTTATATATAATTTCATTACATACTTCTGCAGTCAACAGCACCTTCACTGCTGAAAACTGACCTTCATTTCTCTCACGGAGCACCATCATAAATCCATTTCACTGCTTGATATGGTTGGTTGAATTACAAATTATTGCCTTATTGCCTCTGATTTCAGGCAATGTTACGGTCAGCCTAGGTGCCGTATCTGCACATCTCTGTCTCATGGGTGGTTGTCACAATAAATCCAGAAAGATTAAATAGGTTATTTAAGGTATATAGCCCATTTTATGCATACTGACCTACAATATAATAATAAGGTAATAAAATGTAGTACAAGTTGAGCTTTAGACCTGTTTCCATAGCATGGTATTTTTTAATGTGAACACATGTAAATGTTGTAAAAACGTGACCTACAGGTCTAGTTCAACAAAGTCTCTCCAGGAGTCAGTGCTGTGCTGCTGTCCTTGCTGTACTTTCTGGAGCACACCTACTGTTTTGGGTAGGGGTAATAATTTAAATTTTAAGAGCCTTTCATATCTTAGTAGAATTACTAAGTCACACTTTCAAAAATAATGACATAATTACTGCCTTCTGTTAAATTCTCTATATTTTTATATTAGCTTCTGATTAGCATTTTCAATCCATGAACTTTCTTCTGCTTTTTCTGGTTTTTTGGGTGTTCTTGTTTCAATGAGAGAAATCTTCCTGGTAGGAGAATCATAACTCTGACAAATAACTATGACTTTAAAGACCAAAATTCTCCTCTCTGCATTACAATTTACTGTAAGTATGATTTAGGCAGGTTTCTTCTTTGATTTATTTCCCAGAAACATTCATTATATCAGTATTATTACACTTTACATGATTACTGCTCATATATATTCATTTTGCTCATTCAGACACCTTCATCTAGAAATGGTAGGATTATTTAAGATAAAAATGCTTTTCTGTGTCAAAATTACAATAACTAACTAATGTAAGAGCATTTCTTGTAGATGGACTATTTGTGCTTACCCAGATGGTGGAGGATGTTTTTGGCAGGCCAAGAAACACCCTCACTCTTACTCTTTTTCTCATTAATTCTTCTCAGAGGCGACTGGAAGACCTCTGCCTGAAATATTTGCATTGCTTTGGCACACAGCAGATGCAGAATCAGACTAAAATCCTACTGAAAAAGGCAGTGAACACACAGCTATTGGAAAAGAATGTTCTGCAACTGTTTGGCCTTGTCTTGTGATTATCTAGTAGATTTCACAGAACTTCTGTGAATGTTCAGTTAGAGTCTTTACAATCCTACGATATGGTTACAAGAACGAGTTGAATGGAGAAGTTTTGAACATCTTTATTCAGATTTTACATCTGAGTCAACCTTGGATTTCAATGACCTTGAATAAAAATCAAAATTTCATGTGCTGACAACCTGTCCTTGTGTGAACAATACTTTCTTTTTAAAGCCCTCTTTATTGTGCTGAAGATAAGACACCTGACAAACTGCTGCTAGGACTTGCAGAAAGACATTGGTTGTTTTTTTGTTGGTTATTTGTTCTTGTTGTTTTTCCCTTAAATTATTTCTAAATGGGTAATGTACATGAATTTCACAGACTTCTTGTAAGACAGTTTTATGCAATCTTAAGACATAACTGAAATATCACAATCTTGCTTTTAAAATGCTTGGTGAGCATTTTTAAGCCAATCATTACACTTACAATATTATATTGATCTTGGAGAAAAAAAAGTTTCAAACTTAAGAGCTAAACTTCTTTACTATTCAACATCTGTTCAATAATCAAGATTTTCTCCTAACTGTGGAAATTTTTTTACCCTTAATTCTACATAGCCCCACCCTAGACCTCCATGGGCTGCAGGGGCACAGCTGCCTCTCCATGGTCTGCCGCAGGCTGCCAGGGAACCTCTGCTCCTGTACCTGGAGCACCTCTCCTTCATCAATGTCTGCTGGGATGTTACTCTCAAGTATTCTCTCTTCTCCCTTCAGCTGCAGTTGTAGATTATTCCCCTCCCCACAGCTCTGATCCCACAGGTGCCACGGTGCCACCACTGTCTCTGACGGGTTCAGCCTTGGTCATGGCAAGTCTGTCTCAGAGCTGGCTGGCACTGGCTCTCTCAGACATGGGGGGAGTTTCCTGGCAGCTTGCCACAGAATCCAGCCCATGCAAACCCAACACATTATTATCTGTCAAATTTAATATCAAAATATTTAGTATCTGATGATTAAAGAAAAGAAAAAATTGGTCACAGGTCTACACTTTATAATGTGTCTAAAAAGAAGCTATAAAACACCTCTCACTTTTCACTTTTCTGTCTCTGCCCAATAAAACTCTTCAGTTCCTCAGGATTTTTGAAAGTTCTCCATTTGTTTGGGTTTTTTAATTAGTTTTTAAAAATTTTAGATAAACCAGCAGATCTCTGGTTAAATAAACAACTCTTTAAAGAAAGAAGAAAAAATAGGACTTCTTAAAACCAATAAATCACAACTACCAAAAAATACAAGCAACCTTTACGGATTAATATCTGGGATATGTTAATTGGTGCACTCTCTAGTGGATTTTAAGAACATGCAGATAATTCTATCTAAAATGAAAGCATGTGTCATTATCTCCAAGAGTTCCCAGAAGCCCAGTAACAGTGTTAAATGGCAGCACAGTGTGAATGTGAAGCAGTTGTGAATAGCTGTTTAATACTATCACTCTAGGCAAACAACATAAAAAGAACCAGCTAGACTCAGAAAATGTCCATTGCATTTTCTGTTTATTTTTCTGTGTCATTAAAAAAAAGGTAGTAAAACCTCCAATCTCCTCACCTCTCTTCTTGCATCTGGGCATTACAAGGCCTTTGTCATGTGCAGTTTTCATGTTGCAGAAATAATTTATCTTGCTCTTTTATGTCTTGCTGACACAAGCATCAATGTGTGCTACATTATTAAACCAGTTGTCTCACTTGACTGGACTTTAAGAGAGAATTCCCTTGTAGCCAAATGAAAAATGCTTCTCAGAGGGGAAGACCTGTCCACTTGGCTGTGTGTGAAATATGTGCTGGAATATGTGCAGCTGCTGAGCCTGCCTAGCTGATGTTCCTTTGTGCTGCTGTGTTGCGCTTGTGATATCTACCAAAATACTGGAAACCTTATGAAGGTCAAACAAGTCCCATGGAAAGCAGAAAAAAGGAAGCTTAGATGCTTGTCCAACAGACGCTTCTCTCTGAACTGACTTTCAAATACATTGGCTATCTTAAAATCTCTCTTGTTGGCTGCTTCTGCTGCTTAAATACTTTAAGTGTTTATGCTTAATGGAATATGGTGACAGGAGAAAGATGGAGAACTAAGGAAGGGGCAAGGTGATGGCACAGAGCTAAGAATCATCCCTCAGATGACCTGAAACTGAAGGAAGAGTGGGTAGCTGAGAGAGGACATGGTGTCATGTTACTTAGGGGATACTTAAGGGGTACTCACTCTCCATTTCCAGCATGTTATATATTTTCTCAATGTTAGCTGAAAAACACTATGAGTGTTTCAGAGATAGTTAAAGATTTTGGAGACATATAAATTATTAATTTATATTATTCCCTTGACCACCATAAGTTTTACATCTACTTGTTTGGGAAGGATTATCCTTTGTTGACTTACAGAGTTCTTGCTCTTCAGTTTACTTAGAAGTTTGCATAAATATTTACAAGCTGACTTCTGTGTCCTCTTCATTTCATGTAGCGTAGAAAAATAAAAGGAAGAATAAAACATATTTTCTTTCATAAGTTCACTAAAAGAATATGAGGAGACACACTGCATATGGAATAGTAAATGTTCCTTCAAGACATCTCATGGCAAAATAACATGAAAGGACAAATAAAGACTGAAGTACGACTTTTCCCTATTTTATTAGAAAGCTGAATAATTGTTTATCTATTAGTATTGACAGACAGGTGAGCCTTTTCCTGTATGTAAGGATTTAAGTAGTTTCTTCTGGTTTTGGATGACACTGATAGAATTGTATGCATTTCTATTCTGTTTTGTTGTTGCTGCTCCACTGCTCCAGATGTGGTGTGTAGGAGCAGGTATGGTCCTGCTGTGACAAGAACTGCAGAGAAAAGAAAGCCTAAACCACAAATTCTCTACTTGACCATACTTCATCCTGCAACCCATGTGGAAGATAGACAAGATTCCTGCCCTCTCACTGTTTTAGTGATAAGCAAATCTTCACACATCTTCTGGTGAAAAACCTGTTAAACAGAAGGCAAATACTCTGCATGTGTGTGTGTCAAGAACACAGGTCTCTGGAACTTAGATTTTTATTGAGAAGCAGGTCCTTGGACTTATGCAGTAACAGAGAAGCTCATCCCTGTTCTGATTTGAATAAAGCTATGCTGAAGTTCTGTTGGCACCAGGGAAGATACGTATTCGGGTCAATGTGGAAGTCAGTGGATTTTTGTTGTGGAGTGTTAGTAAAAAATACTGAATTTATGTCTCTCTTCAGCTTTCTTGCTGTCATCCCTGGCCAGTAGACCCCTTGCCAAAGATTCCAAACTATGCTTTGAGGAACAAAGAACCAAACATCACTATACCACTCAAATAGGCTTGATAAAACCACATTACTGGGACAAGTGGGAAGAAGAGTATCTCGGATGCCCCTCTGAAAACTATTCTTTTGGACAGGCATTGGCATTGCTTTCCTCACAAGTGAATTCCTAAGCAGCATGTGGAGTTTCTGGTATTTCTCAGATTTGGGATAGGGTTTATTTGACTTGCTGATGTGCTATTAAAAAG
Organism: Chamaea fasciata; assembly: GCF_029207755.1. Classification (NCBI taxonomy): domain Eukaryota; kingdom Metazoa; phylum Chordata; class Aves; order Passeriformes; family Sylviidae; genus Chamaea; species Chamaea fasciata. Next base: position 13,313,317 of record NW_027094091.1, read on the forward strand.
TATTGTTGTTGTTGTTTTTTTTTTTCTTTAGTAGTCTGTTAAATATGATGGAATGTTGTATAGTCTCCAAGAGTGGAGATATGTTTAAGGCCTTCAATGCCTCACTATTATCCCTCTTTTTGGTTATTCTGCCTGTATATTGATGGGAGCTAAAAGCAAATGGTAATTTAATGGATCAGCCAGACATTTAGCATGTAAACCTAGATGAAGAAACCAAATAGCTCTGCTAATCTGGGCAGAAGAGAATTTCCCTACTGTTATTCCAAAAGGTTGATTACTTTGCTGTGTGGAAGTGCAAGGCATAAAGCTGATGGAAAAGTAGTCTTCTTGAATCTACCCTCCAAGACAATGAAGAGTGAAATACTGCAAATAACAGGGCATATTTTGGCCCTGGAAAATAATCTTTGTCAACCATATCCTGGGTCCAACCCATCACTGGGATCCGTGTTGATTCTCAAGAAAAACTGAAAATTACAAACTGGCAATAAAAGCTAAAATAAAGGACTTTCCCCTGCAAGAAACTATGAGAAATTGTGCAATTCACTTACAGATAAAAGAAAAAAATCTCTGAAAGAGTCTAACATTCACCACATTTTGCCCTTCCTGAATTTTTGTGTCTGTCTTACCAACAGTATGAAGTCTAAAAGCCAGTGCTGGGTTCTGCACCTGGAGTGGGGTAACCCTGGTTGTGTGTGTAGACTGGAAAATGAGACGCTGGAAAGAAGCCCCGTGGAAAGGCACCTGGGGGTCCTGATCAACAGAAAATTGAATCAGCAGTGTCCTGGCAGCCAGGAGGGCCAGCTCTGTCCTGGGGGCATCAGGCACAGCATTGCCAGCCATGGCAGGGAGGGGATTGTCCTGCTCTGGTAAAGCCTCACTTCGAGTGCTGAGGACAGTTTTGGGTGCCACATTATAAAAAAACCAATTAAGCTATTAGAGAATGTCCAAAGGATGGCCATGAGGATGGTGAAGGGTCTCCAGGGGAAGGTGTATGAGGAGCAGCTGAGGTCATTTGGTCATCTCAGCCTGGAGGAGACTGAGCTGAGACCTCACCAAAGTTGACAATTTCCTTGTCAGGGGAACCAGAGAGGCGAGAGGCAGACATTGATCTCTTCGCTGTGGTGACAGTGCCAGGACTCAAGAAAATGACATGAATCTGAGTCAGGGGATGTTTAGGTTGGATATCAGGAAAACATTTTTCATGAGAGGATGATTGGACACTGAAACAGGCTCCTCAGGGAAGTTGTCACAGCACCAAGCCCAGCAGAGTTCCAGAAGCATTTGGACAATGTTCTCAGGTCCATGGTGAGATTTTTGGGGTGTCCTGTGCAGGTCCAGGAGTTGGACTCAATGATCCTGATTGGTCGCTTTTAACTCAGCATAATCTCTGATTCTTCTATCTCTCCCTTCTTTCTCTGCATCCTAATTCTTTGATTTTCTTTCCACTTGCCTTCTTCCATTTCATAGCCTATCTTCTAGATTACTTTCAGCCAAAAGTATTTTCTTGCTTTCCCAAACGTCTCTGTGGATGATCTGTGTGCTTTGCTCTGGGTGTTGGCAGTGAAGAAGAATTTACTCAAATTTTGCTCACTGAGTGCCAGATCCACACAGCTATTAGAATCTGACTGACTTTCAACTCTTAACTCCCTCCTAGTCTTATAGACAGTGGTCATACTGTGTAGTCCACCAGAACACACTGGAAAAATATCCTGAACTATTAATCTGCTGAAAGATCAAAAGTCTTCATTTTCCTAAACATTCAGTTGAATGAATTTGGTTATTCATAGTGCCATTTTCACACTTATTCAGTCCTCAGAGCAGCAGGCACCAGTTCAGTCTGCATTGTAAATTAGAACAGTTTCACAGCGTATGGTCACTTGGAGAAAATAAACTCTCCATTGATAGCCCTACAGTTCTCTTGATCTAAATAATGTTACATTTGACCTTGGTTAGCATTCTGCAAAATAGCTACAAAGAATGAATAAGTTGAAAACAGACTGGGCTGAAAAGTTAGCAGTCAATAGTTTCTACTCTACCCGAAGGCTGGTTAGAGGTGTAGTTCCCCAGGGTCTCTATTTTGGGACCTTGTTTTTTTTTAATATCTTTATAAATTAGTTGGCAACAGAATGGAGCCCCATCAAATTTGTAGATGACACCGAAACAGCATGTGCAATTCATAAACTTGAGGGCCCACTTGCCTTTCAGGACAAGACTAGACAAAGACCCAAGTATGTTCTGAATTCAGTTGTTATCTTGCTTTGAACAGGGCATCCCAAGGTCCTCAGCAACCTGAATGATTCTGGGATTCCAATGGCATTTTCCCCAAAGGAGGTTGATTATAACTCTATTAAGGGAAATAAGCAGTGTCATGAGCTGTTCATTTTGCACAGTTCTTTGCAGTTGCTTTTCAGGATGATTCAGAATGAGACCTTCAGCCTGAGAAACTGATACTTACTAAGTGTCATTTCCTAACAGATTTCCTGAAGATCTGGAGACACAGTCAGCCCTAGTCCAACACTGAATTTACAGCTTTGGTGAGGTGTCTCACTTGATTGTTTAAAAATTGTGTTAGAGTTAGGAGTGATTATGATGACTAGGGAGTTAATGTCAAATAATTTTAACATGATGACAAATATGTGTCTTTAAATTGTTATTTCTGTTAATAAATGTGGGCAGGTTTTTGGCCCATGACAAAGACAGAGCATCTCTGAGAGCACTGCCAGTTGGCAACTCCTTCAGAATATTTTCAGAATGAGCTTAATAACAGAAAACTAAACAATTCACATGCGGATTATGACACTGTACCATCATTTGGGTTAACAGTTGCTGACAAAAATGGCAGAGCAGCTATGAATTCCCTGCTGTCTACCTGTGATAGGAATTGAGTGAGAAGCAGAAGTTTAAAAGAATATTTATTTGATAATATTCATTGCTCTGTTGTGTTCCCTGGATCAGAAGAGTGGAAAGTTCTTTGTGTACTTACTAGCCTGAATAATTTAAAAACTATGTTGCATTTCTATAATAATAAGCCTACATATTTGCATGTCAGATACTATTAGAGGCTACTTAGCATAGAGACCTTGTAAAAATCAGCAGAAACACTGATGTGAATCTAAAAGAAAAATAATAGTTACAGCCAAAGTGTTTATTTAATTTAGGTTCTCTACCCACTTAGGAGAGAATTTGACCATGATGTGTGTGTCTGCGGGCTGAACTTTTTGATAGCTAGGGTACTTAACTAATGGAACAATTTACATGAGTGTGAAGAATGATTGTCTGTTATCCCAAGACTTGCAAAAATAAAATATATTCTGAAAAGTATTGTACTGTAGAATGCATTAAAAAATAGTCCAATTAGAGACTGGCTGGGATTCTGCAGTGTGTCATGCTGTCTAATCAGACAGACAACCTATTGCTTTCTATCCTTTGTACTGTACTGTGCATGAAAAATACTCACGAAAAAATAAATGTATTACTACAATGTCCAATAAAAATTAATTGTATAGTGAGGTATTCCCCATGGCTACCTCTAAGGGGAGAACCAGCACACACTGAGTTAATATAAGTAAGAAAATATTTCTGGAACATCATAACTCCCACCAAGTTGTATCCAGCTAATGGATGGTAGCCAGAGAAATACCATGTGTTTTTCAAAAGGAAGACAGCCTGAACATTAGGAAGACTTTTATCAGCTTAGGCCAAGAATAATTTACAATGTGTTACTTGCCTGACTGATGTATATTATATGAAGCTATGATCTGAGCCTACTCCTGTTGTATCAGTATTCTGATTGCAGAAAATGGTTGTCTTTCATTTGATGAGTGTTCCACTTAAATTTACATCAGAGGTCTTTAGCACTGGGCGTATGTTGTACACAATACTGAAAAGTGTTGGTTCAAATTAGGATGTGTTTCACCCGTGTTTAACACTGGTTTTCAGTATGACACTGATGGAAATGTTATGCAGGCACTCATGTCAGAAAACTGGTTATGGTGAGCTCAATGGCAAATTTTCCCTAACACAGAGTTGTTCTGAGCCATTGCTTTCTTTTTCACAAGCTCATCCCGCACCCCTACTTTGACAGAGAAAGCATGACGAGGTGTGGGACAAAAGGAGGAGTGTGATTATGTACACTTTGGAGTTCAGTTTTACTGCATTTGGGATATCTCCTGGTGTCTGTTGAAATGTCTGTCCTGCCTGTGTTGAAGTTATGGAGTATTATGGTCAGCAGAAGTGCAGCCCAAGCAAGGTCTAGTCTGCTAAATCTGACTGTTTTCCCAGGTGTTTTTACAGGTTTGACCTACAGTTCTGGTTAAAAATCAAATTTCTGATTTTTGGTACCACAGAGGAAGAGACCTTTGTGAAATAGTATATTGTGAACTGTATGTTTAGTTTTGTTGATTTTGTTGTGGTACTGTTTAGGGTTTTTTTGTTTGGTTTTGATTTTGTTTCTTCCTCCAGTGGTCTTGGATGACAGAAGATTTTTTGGTTTAGATGGACCTCCAGTCCAGTATTTCGTATCTGTTTGACACAACTGAGGCACCTTAGATTTAGATCTTTCTAGTACAGGGATTACTTAACAGACCAAAGTGGGAAAGGGTTTTGAACTCAGTTAAAATAAACAAATTTAGGAAGTTATATGACAAAGAAAGAGGTCTTCTGTTTCCATATAGCTATAGGAAAAATATCTAAAGGGAGTTACTAAGTTGTATATAGGCATGTGTCAAGACAGCACTTCACATAATGTAATGAGACCTACACACACCATGGATGTTTACCATAGGTTAGTTAGTTATGCTCTTTGTTTTGCCTGCCTTGCATGCATACAGGGTCTAATAATGGTTTCTGATATAAAATGACAAGGATAGTGACATTCCACTACATTTCAGCAGAATTTCAAGCGTCTAAACAATATCATTTTCACCTTCTAAATTTTTCTGCTTGTTTATTAGTTATTTAAGTGACTTAAACTGGTAGTATTAGCTCAGTATGAAACTAGGAAAAGTTACTTTAGCACTTAGATGAGCGTACAGACATGGAATTGCTGAGACTATAAAAATAGATAATATGGGAAAATTTGGCATTTTTTAATACATTCTTTACTTTCTTACTAGAGACCAAATATTCAACAAAAAAGAAAATTTGCATGGTTTCTGCAAGTTGAGACAGTTAATACTGGAGAGAGTACAAATCCCATCATACATTTATGTGAATAATAAATAAAAGGTAATGGGCCATTATCACAAATACACTTTGAGAACAAAGAATGTTTTATTAGGTTTACCTTGTTATGTTATTATAGCTTTCTTTTGTGAAGGCCATTCAAGCATGTAACCATTGGTGGCTTTATAAAAGATAATAAAGTTTATTAGTGTAATAATGGGCAATGAATAATACTTCAGAAATAGCAAATAGGCTGTAAAAAACTGGATAAGGTCAAAACTGTATTATCAAAAGCTACTGTGTCTTCTTTAAAAGAAAAGGGGATTTGCAGTCCAGTCTTCTAACATGTTTAATGGGTGAAAAAATTAAAATGCTAGACAAATTACACTCAATAAAAAAATAAAGAAATGACATTTGGGTTATTATTCTGTAGGGGTTTTCTGGTCACTTTGTTTTTGTGTTTGATGACTTTTTCTCATATACCTGGAAGTGTTTATGTGTTATGGGGATCAGATAAACAACATTTTTGACACACTGAAAATATGTTATCTGCTTTCCTCTTCAGTGTTTTACATTCTTTCACTTGATTCCATGCTCAATATGAAGCAAGCACACAATACTCCATGAACATCATTCTGTAAGACTGGATTCTGTTATTTAATTTTTTTTTTGTGAGGTGAAATGACTTTGAAGTTAACTCCATCCAGGAGATAATTCCATGACTTTTGAAGAAGTGTCAAGTGTCACAAAGAACAAATTATCTCCCAATTTCTTTTTTGTCCCTGCATGTGGGAAAGTTTTTTTTCCCTGCATGTGGGAAAGAGATCTACTAAGTGGCCAGACTTAGTAAATGAGTGTGAGGGGGCAGTAGCAGAATGCATCTTCAGTTCTTCACTTGTGAAGTCTCACCTTAGTGACCTGTTTTCAGTAGCTGATCTTGTCCTCTACTATGGTGTTTTACCAGTTTTCACATATAGACTAACTGTACTTACTACACTTTCCCTTCTTCTGACATGTCATATTGTAGATGCTTTTTGCAAGAGGCTGTTTAATGGATTTCTTGCACCAGTAGTTTTGCTATTGTATTGTGGGCTGACACTTGGCTGTTGCATACATTGCTCTCTCTTAAAACAGTCACTTTATAAAAACTCTGTCCCGTACATAAATGGGAACAGTGATAATTGAAACAGTAGCAACAGATGAATACCAAAATCATTATTTTGCTAAAACCATAAAATGGATACTATACACTTTGGAAAATAGAGGGAAGAACATGGTAACAGCTCCTGACTTCTATCCAAGTTCCACTGTGAAATTGGAAGATATCCTAGTGGGGAGCCCTTGGTGAGATGCCAAGAGGAAGTTGAGCAGTTTCTCTTGGTTCAGTTCTTCTTCCAGAATTTATCTAACAGTTTATGCCAAATGTGCAGGCATCCTTAGAGTGGGAGTATCTTTCACCCTGTTGCCATTGTTCCATGCAGCATGTTGACAGTTTGAGACCTGTTCTCTCTTTTTTATTACTAAGGCAGTAGGAGCAAAGTAAAAATTACATGGGAACTAAGACATGTTGCATCCTTTTAGGATGAAAATATTTTAATATTTTCCAGAACATTTCAGCTATCATAATTGTATTGAGACTTGATAGTTACTGTTACAGGAGGTACTATATAAAATATCATTTGTGATATCGACAGTTTCAGGGGAATGATAGTAGAATTCTGTGGTAAAACTATTCTTTTTGATTATTCTTTTTTCTGGTAAGTTTCTCAACACCAAAAAATAAGTCTGTACTTCAGCTCCCAGCTTGGACAGCAGTAGCACATCTGCTCCCCTCACTGACCTGCTGTATTGTGTATTGCTGTATTATGTACCATGAGGCACTCAAACAGTTCTGTGTGAAAAATAAGTGGCTGGCTGGTTTGTTGGTTTTGTTTTGCTTGTTTGTTTGTTTGTTTTCCCTTGGCAAAACAAGAGGATGAGATCTTTTCAGTTTCTTGAAGTACAGTTCTGCAATGCCTTGAGGTGGAATATCCTACAGTAGAAGACACTAGCAAGTAAGACAGATGGACATTTGTCTCTGAAGCACCTGAAAGTTGTGGTGGAACAGAGAGCTGACCTCAATAAAGATATAATGGACATAATGCAGTATGTTCTCATGCTGTAAGCTTTATTTAAATAAGGAAAATATAAACAACCCCCAAAAGTTCATCAATACAGCAAAGTAAAACTAACTTAATCCTATCTTTGAATCTCATTTTGATGAGTAGTTCTATTAAAAAGACTGTAGTGGGTTTTCTACTGGTCATGTACAAGCTTTCATAAAAAATGTATGGAAATTATAATGAAAACACAACTAGATTTCAACCTGTTTCATTAGCAGCCCAGCTCTTGGGAACATTTGACCTAGATCTGCCTACTAATACACAAACTTCATAATGATTCAAGACAAATTTTCATAATGAATGATGTTCACTTTTGCACTGAGGCCTGAACACCACCTGTAATCATCTTAAATTCTGTCTTTCCAGACTTAAATAATATTTGATTCAACTGCTGGCATCTGAAGTTGATTCCTTTATATGCAGCTGAAATTTTTTTTTGATGTGAACAAATCCGGTGGGATATTTTTGTTTAGTTGTGGAATTCCCTTTGTTGTTTTTGTTTATTTATTTGTGTTTTTTTTTCTTTCCTATTTGATAAAGATGCAGTAAACTTTCCATAGTGTGCACCTAGAATTTCTAATGGATGGGGGTTGGGAATGAGAAAAACTTGAACAGATGTTTAGAGATTTGTGTGAACTAAGCTTTTTCAGCCGAACCACATTCACAACTGGAGACAAAAAATTGGTGGTGTGGACCTGAGTGAATAAACACATATGACTGAATAAACATGCACAGAAACACATGGCAAGGCTGTTTATCACCTATGGAGAGACACTTGTCCTGATGGAAATTCCCTCCCGGGCACAAAATTGGGTAGGTGGATGCACTCTAGCACACAGTAGCACTTTGGGAATTAGGTTTAGATGGTAAACATTTTAAAAAGAGCTTACTTAAAATTCTTCTGAGTTTCTTGTCTGTGGGAGTAGCACACTGTCTACATGCAGGCTGATTAACTGGCAGTCATAGGCTTGGTAATAAAAAAAAAAAAGAGATAATGAAAAATGCACGGGTAACTGGCACAAAACATAGACCTGGGGGAGGGCCTCTCTTGTGTGTACTGGCATCAGAGTGCTGCTTGATTACTGCAGTGTCCACAAGTGGAGAGTAATTTCAGTACTGGCATCTTAAAAATGTTTTTAATGAATGCCCATGAAAAAAGTGAGTCCAGAGTTAGTGTTCATCTGTCTTCTGGCCACAAAGACTACTTTCAAATTTGATGTCAGTTTCATGGATGTGGGACTAAGGAATTTCCTAAAGTAATGAGTTCCAAATCAGGAATTTTTTAGGGAGATCAGGAGGAAGGCTGAGTATTGGGTTGTGTACAGCAATGTTCACTCTGTAGATCTTTGGTTTAGGGAAAAGAGCCCTACTGGACTAATATTGGGACAATTTCATGAACCGCAGGATCCATGATTTATGTTGAAAGCTATCACAGGGGACGAATAAGATAACAAAAGCCTGTATCCCAAATAAAAGCACATGTCATCAGGGAGAAGAATGATGATTTAAAGAAGAAACAGTGGCAAATTCTAATTTAGAAATAGCTGGAGAGTTGGTGAGATGGAAAGATATGAAGGCTATTTTAGAAATGTTATATACATACTGGAGCTCTAATTCCAAAAGAGATATCAGACTGTTCTAAGTCCAAACAATAGAGAAGAGTAAGCTTATCTTATGGAACCAGAGAACTAGAGACAAATGAATAATTTTTTTTCATGTGTAGGCTGTATCTCAGCTAGTGAGTAGTTTGGCAGTTTAATTTAGTGTTGTTTTCAGTGTGGTTTCACGGAGGAAAAAGACCACACTAAAACCCCTAAAACACCCTACCAGCCAATCTATTTAAGTTACAGGACTGTGCTTGCTCACTCTCAAAACAACATACCTGTTCTTGTATCATAAATCCTCAAGCATATACTAAAAGCTCCTTTCTCCCAAGCTCCAGGTCTTTTTAAAGAATGGACCTAGAAAGTTTTTTTTCTTTTCTTAGAACTGTAAAATAATTGGATGATTTGGACTGAAAAGGATCTCTGGCAGTCACCTAGATTTGTCGGAAGGAGGTTAACCTAGGTCAGACTTCTTTAGGCTTGTCCATCCATTTTCTTAGTAGTATCTTCAAGAACGGAGATTATGAATCCTTTGTTGACAACCTGGTCTAGTATTTGACCACACTTTTGCTGTAAGAGTTTTTCTTTACACGTAAGTAGAACTTCCAGCCTGTTTCCTTTGTGTCTTTTCCTATCACTGGGTATTTCAAAAAGATTTTGCCTCTGTCCTTTCTGTATCCTTCTATTAAATTTTTATTGGTGTTTAAGGGCTCCCTTTATCCATCTTAAGGCTGAACAAACCCAGTTCTCTTGGCCTCTCCTCATAATTATTGCAGGTCTTTGTCCAGGTTCATGAAGTTTGGACAGATAAGGTGTGACAAAGATCAAGTGCACTACAGTCCAAGCTGCCAGGTTTGTCCTGAGTTCAACTTTTCCTAAGTGTAGCAGAGTTAATTTATAGCCAAAGCTCAAAAAAAGTAAACAGGGACATGAACAGTAGTCTATTCTTCCACTCTTTTCCTTGCTGACATTTCCTTGTAAATATTCAGTTTAATTATATAGACACATGCAAAGTCTGTCCCCAGAACCACAACTTAAATGTATGTACTGTTATATTGCCAGAACATTCCCTAGAAAGCTTTGGACCCAGATCAACCTTTTATGCTCTCAAATATTTGCCATGAACCAACTGTTCATGAAGTTAGCCTGGGTCAGGAACCATTATCAACAGCTAGTCAAGGCATCATTACACATCTTGGAATAGTGTTTGACAGGAACGTGGGCTGTTCCATGCCAGCTGGCCACAGGGCTAGTGAATGGTCCCACACTCAAATAATTTGTGGATGGAGCTGTAATTCTAGACTTGACACTGCTACAGCAGTTGAAGGTAGCTTAAGTCCAGTGTAGGACACCTCTGCTGCAAAAGCATTGAAAGAGGGTAGTAAGCTGGAGCATCTGGTGTTGAGTAAAATTGAATGGGTAATACCAGGAAAGTAGGCTTTGAAGAGAAGCACATAAATCTTTCTTTGGGATTCTTTTAATGTCCATTTTTTTTCTCCACCAGTAAACTCTTTTAAACTGAGCAGGATGTAAGCAAAGAAAGATAGGAACAGTTGAACCTTTAAGAGAATTCATGTTTCAGGGGGTTTATAGGTTTCAGCTCAAACTTTTTTTTTCTTTCAATTGGCTCGTTGGCCACTAGGTTATGCTGGTTTTGTATTGCAACACAATTTTATGTAAAATCATGCACATCAAGCAGAATAGCCTTGAATCTCAAAATGTACAAGAAAAAACAATCTGAGGCTGATTTCCTTGATTTTTTTCTCTACAGTCAGATAATATGTAAATATTGAGAGTATGTGTAATGGAACATTCTAAACCCCAGGCATTGGTTATGGAACCACCTTACATTCTATTTCTAAAGAAAGAATTCAGGAAATACTATGAGAAATGAGAAAATATAAACCACTTATCAGAATTGATTTGGTATCCGGTATTATGTATCATCTGATCAGATCTGATCTGATCTGATGGCTTACCCTGCTTGGAGCAAGAGGTTGGAGTGGAGACCTTCTGAGGTCCCTTCCACCTGAATGATTCTGTGATTATCATAACTATTAGCTGCAGCCAAGTTCACACAAATAGTGTAACAAAGGGAAATGACATATCACTTGGGAGCTGAATTTATGAGCTGTCTGCAAGTGCTAAGTGCTCTTAACTCTGACTGATTTTGACAGGAGGTGAGATAACTCTGCAAGCTCATAGAATCACAGAATTATAGAATGGTTTGGGTTGGAAAGAACATTTTAAGGTTATCTAGTCCAACCCCCAGCAATGAGCAGGGACATCTTCAGCTAGATCAAGTTGCTCAGGGCCCTTGCCAGCCTGACCTTAAATGTTTCCAGGGATGGGGCATCCACCACCTTGCTGGGCAACCTGGTCTAGTGTTTTACCACCCTCACCATAAAGAATTTCTTTCTTATATCTAGTCTAAATCTACCCAATTTTGGTTTAAAACTATTACTTTTTGTCCTACTACAAGAAGCCCTGCTAAGAGGTTTGTCCCCATCTTTCTTTAAAGCTCCCTCTAAATGCTGGGAATCTGCTAAAAGGTCAACCCTGAGACTTCTCCAGGTTGAAAAACCTCAACTTTCTTCCCAGAACAGGTGTTCCAGCTCTCTGACAATTTTTATGGCCTCTGTCTGGACATCTCAATTCAGTAGACATTTAATTAATGAAATAATTTTCCTCTACTTTCAGAGTGTCTAAAATTACACTAAGTGTAATGAAGTAACAAACTCTCAAACTAAAGATTTTCCTAAAAGCAGTTCTAGCTGTGGTAAATGGAGAATGTTTAGATTTGATTATGGGAAAAATTACTGATGGGCATTTAATTCTGCATGAATCACCAAGCTAGGGAAGGTTAGGGTTAGTAGAGATGATATAGTTATATAAAATATATATATCATGGGTAGGTACCACCTCATTCCCATGGACAAATCTAGCTTTTCTGTACTTGCTAGGTCTTTAGACAGATATTGAGGCAACAGGGTTTTTTGCTACTTACAGTCTTTTTGACAGAAGAGATAACATAACCTGCCCAGAGAGAATTTGCCTTCAAATATTCAGTGACATTTTGACTTGGAGCCATTTACAACCTTGTTGTGGTTTAACCCCAGTCAGCAGCCAAGCCCCAAACAGCCACTCACTCACTCACTCCCTCACCAGCACTATCAGGGACAAAATTGGAAGGGTGAAAACTGGAAAAGGCATGAGTTGGGATAAAGACAGTTTAATAGGGAAAGCAAATGCCACACACACAAGCAAAGCAAAACAAGAAATTATGTCACTGCTTCCCATGAGCAGCCCGGTGGCCAGCCATCTCCAGGAAATCAGGGCCACATCATACATAACAGTGACTTGAGAAGATGAAGGCCACCACCCTAAACATCTCCCGCCACCCCCCTTCCTTTTTCTTCCTCCCACTTTATACACTGAGCATGATGTCACATGGTCTGGAATATCCCTTTGGTCAGTTTGGGTCACCTGTCCTGGCTGTGTCTCCTCCCACCCTCCCATGCACCCCCAGCTTCCTCACCAGTGTTGCAGTGCAAAAAGCAGAAAAGGCCTTGGCTCTGTGTAAGCTCTGCTTAGCAATAACCAAGACATCTCTGTATTTTCAGCTCTGTGTTCAGCACCAGTCCAAAACACAGCCCCATAGCAGCCACTGTGAAGACAATTAATTCTATCCCAGCTGAAAACAGGACAAAGCTGAACCACAGAAAACCTATACAGAATATCCTGGTTTGTGTACATGTCAAAAAAAGTAATTTAAATTAGTAATATATATTGATTGCAGGAACAAATAAAACACAGAGTTCAGTGGCTGGAGGAGTGTCATGCAAAGCTGTTCTCACAGAGGCTGTAGGCTGACAGCACTTCATTCAGTGGTGTCACGGTCCACTGTCCTTCTTCAGGTTAATTATTCCTGACACTCTTCCTTCTCTTCCTACTTTTGTACTGACCACAATTTCTGCAGCTGGAGTGAACTGTATCAGATGATTGTCAGTTAAAACCTTTTTCCTGAGTTATTCGGAACCTGGCCAGTTCTCTGATTCACTGCTCAGCTGCACAGGTAGTGGTATAACTGAGTGGGCAGTGCTGAGATAAGGTATGAGTATGTCATCAGAAGGGGAAAAGATGAAGCCATTAAAGCAGAGACACTGTTACAGCAAAAAAAAACTGGTTAAATGACAGCCTGAAGATGTGGTTCAATGGTGATTTAAAGCAATCTGAAGCAGAGCTTGCTTGGTTCTAATGTTTTTTTAACACAGAAGAAGTGTAACTCAGCTTGTGACATGAGTTTATTCTGTTGGCTCATGGTGCAGTCATGCAAGGGAGGGGGAGGAAGGCTCTGCTTTAGAGCAGATGTTATCAGGAGAAGCTCCTGTGGAATCTTGCCTTTTGTCATCAAAATCATCAGGAGGATTTACCTGCTGGTGAAGTACTGGATATATCACTTTTCCCATCCAAAGGGTTGATACAGTTCTTTTTTAAAAGGGGGGAATTAAAAATTTTCTCTTGTTTAAGTCTGAGGTAAGTGTAACCTCTGATTAGATAGATTAAGATCAGTAAAAGGTATTTCAGCTACGGAACAACTTCTTATCTCCTCAGTATATTGGTCCAGTTTGTCCTCAGGAGAAATGGGGATGCATAAGAATTGTATTTGCAGTTTTAAAAGCTGGTATCACAGATCCTAGGAAAGAATGAAGTGTCTTCCACTAATTGCCCACAACCAGTGCAGGAGAGATAGCAAATCTGATTATGCAGGTAAATAAACCAAGGTACACATCCCAAAAAACTTCTGGCACTTGGTCCAACTGGAAACTGATAGCTTGAAAAAAATGAAAAGCCTAATTTCCTTCCAGGAAATGAGACTGAGCTGTCTCATTTGTTATCACTGAGCAGGAAGTTGTGACTGAATTTGAGGCTACAATTCGTTTTGCCACTAAAAAATTCTGAATGTTTGAGGTGGTGGTATCAGAAGCCCATAGGTTCTGATTCTGCAGCAGCCAGTAAAAAACCTCACAGGGAGGGAAAATCAGATTTTTTGAAAGATTTGACACACCAGATGCATTACTACAGTTGTTTGGTTTCAGCAAATTAGCATTGTCCAAAGGAAAACCATTGATTCAGAACATTGCCAGCTACCACTAATTAATGAAACACTGTCTTCAAAGTTAATGTTTGCACCTTTAAAGGGAGGCTATAATACCTGAAAGGGTCCAGAAAAGACATATACTAATTAGTTGAAGTCTGAAGTATTCTGCTTATCACAAGAGATTTAAACTCAGTCTGACTCGGGAACAAGGGGTTCAAGAGAAGTTTTGCTATAAAGTATGTATATAAGGAAGAAGTCTGAAGCAGGTATTTTTTTTTAAAATTTAGCAGGCAAAGCAAGTTATTGGACACTGAAGTGGGATAAATTCAAACTATGAACATGATGCAACTATTTTTTAACAGGCTGAATAATAAATCACTGAGCAGCTTAATCTTCTCCATCATTTATATCCGATTAAGACTGGATCTGTTCTTGATAGATGTTCTTGCACGTGCACTAATGCCCTGGAGATACCTCAAAATGAAGGAAGATGTTCTCCTAACCCCACTCCCTGTCCCCAAATCCAGGACTGTTCCTAGAATGGGCTGTTTGCTCTGACAGGCCTTTTTTTTTGTTGGGCCTGCTCATATCACAGCTGAGAGCTCTGGTTTGGGAATTGAACAGAATTTTTGTTGGCACAAGAGACTGGGCTTGCTCCTCTGCAGTGCTGGGCTGGCTGTGGTAACGTGCTGCATAGCATGTGCTGAGTATCAAACAGGAATTCTTTCCATATTCATTCACATTTTAGGATAAAAGTCAAATGAAGACCATGGCTTTGGATGACTTCCTATCCCAAAAGGTATCATTGTATGCTACAGCTTAGCCCTAAAAGCTGGTAGAGAGGGAGAGTATTAAGACAGAAGTGAAAGAGAGAATAGAATCAGTCTTGCCTTCTTGCATCACAAATGCTGTTTTTGTGTATACAAAATTACTAGATGTTGGAAATCTGTATGTAACCTTAAGTAAGTTTTGCTGACTTACCATAGATGAGGAACTGTCCTTTTTATTTGGGTGTGTTTGCTTCTGGGATGTGCAGTCTCACTAGAAAAAAAAAATTTGGAAAAGCAACACACATGAAAAGTGCATTTACAGCTGTCTATCAAGTTAGGTGAAAAGATTGAATTGCTGAGACATGAGAGACCAATGAAAGGAAACTAGTCTTATTTAAACCACTATTAATATTTTCAGAACTTGCAGCCTCTTAATGAAACATCCAGGGAATAAATTAAAATCAATAAGAGAAAGACCACAAAGTAGCAGTACAATAATATTCATCCAGGACACTGCTGCCTGAAACTTGCAGGAATGCATGGGAATATATTTAGTCAGTGAAAGTGTATTGAAAAACAATAGAGATCCTCAACCAACTTGAAAAGGGAATTGGTTGTCGATCAGATTTGACTTTTCAAATGTCTTGTAGAATCATAGTCTCATTTAGGGTGAAAGAGACCTTTAAGACCATTAAGTCTAACCATTAATCCAGCCCTGCCAAGCCCACCACTAAACCATGTTCCAAAGCATCACGCTTTTGAACACTTACAGTGATGGTGGTTTCACCACTTCTCTGTGCAGCCTATTCCAATGCTTGACAACTCTTTCTGTGAAGACATTTTTCCTAATATCCAATCTAAACTTCCCCTGCAATTTTCTCTTATCCAGTTACTTGCTACTTGGGAGAAGGGACCCACCCCACCTCACTATAAGTTTCAGGTAGTTGTAGAGAGGGACAAGGTCTCCCCTGAGCCTATTTTTTTCCCAGGCTGAACACCCCCAGTTCCCTCAGCTGCTCCTCACAGGACTTGTGCTCCAGACCCTTCACCTGCTCCATTTCCTTCTCTGGACATGCTCCAGCACCTCAATGTCTTTCCCGAATTTAGAGGCCCAGAACTGGACACAGGATTCAAGGTGTGGCCCCACCAATGTCGAATACAGGGAGGCAATCACTTACTTGGTCCTGCTGGGCACACTGTTCCTGATATAAACCAGGTTGCCATTGGCCCTCTTGGCCACCTGGGCACAGCTGGCTCATATTCAATCACTGACAACCAGCACCTTTAGGTCCTTTTCCACTGGGCAGCTTTCCAGTTACTCTGCCACCAGCCTGTAGCACTGCCTGAGGTTGTGACCCAAAGGCAGGGCCTGGCATTTGAACTGTTTGAACCTCATAAACGGCCTTGGCCCATCCATCCAGCCTGTCCAGATCCCTTTGCAGAGTGTTTCCACTCTTCATCAGATCAACCCTTCTGCCCAACTTAGTGTCTTTTGCAAAATGACAGAGGGTGCACTCAATCTGCTTGTCCAGGTTGTCAATATTAAACAGGCCTGGCCTCAAAACTGATCCCTGGGGAACACCAGTGGTGACCAGCCACCAACTGGATGTACCTCCATCTACCACCACTCTCTGAGCTTAGCCATCCAGGCAAGTTATTACCCAGTAAACAGTGTGGCTGTCCAAGTCATAACTAGCCTCTTACTCCAGGAGAATGTTGTGGAAAACTGAGTCAAAGACTTTACTAAAGTCTAGGTAGACACATTTACAGCCTTTCCCTCATCCACTAAGTGGGTCACCTGGTCATAGAAAGAGATTAAGTTGGTCAAGAAGGACATGCCTTTCATAAACCAATGATGGCTGGGCCTGATCTCCTCTTTTGCCCTGTTATGGCACTCAAGCTGATCTCTCCCCTGCCTTTCCCTGGCACTGTGAGGTCAGGATGACAGGGGTGTAATTCCTCAGATCCTCCTTCTGCTCTTGTCACTTTTACTGACCTCCAGTCATATTGGACTCTCACAGTTAACTAGGACTGCTGGTAAATGATGGGAAGTGTCTTGCTGAGCACTTCAGCCACTGCATGCGTGGGTCTGCGCCTTCCAGCCCCATGGACTCGTCCAGGCCTAAGTGGCAAAGCAGGTCACTGACTGTTTCCCCTTGGATAACGGGGATTTCATTCTGCTCCCTGTCCCTGTCTTCCAGCTCAGAGGGCTGGATAGAGGAGAACAACTGGCCTTGCTATTAAGGACTGAGGCAAATGAAGCATTAGGTATCTCGCCTTTTTCCTCATTCTTTGTCATTGTATATCCCCTTGCATCCAGTAAAAGATGGAGATTGTCCTTAGCCCTCCTTTTGTTGCCAATGTATTTATAGGAACCTTTGTATTATCTTTTACAACAGTTATCAGATTTAGTTCTATCTGGGCTTTGGTCCTTGTAGTTTTCTCTCTGCATAACCTCACAACATCCCTGTAGTTCTCCTGAGTTTTCTGTCCCTTCTTCCAAAGGTCATGCACTCTTTTTTTCCCCTGAGTTCCAGCCAAAGCTCTGTTCAACCACAGCTGCTTCTTCTGATCCAGAAGATCAACCAGATCTTCTTCTAGACAATCTTTTTCCCCAAAGCTCATCTTTTGGCACAAGGAGATGGACTGACACTGCAACTTTAGGATTTCCTTCCTGAAGACTGTCCAGAATTCCTAGACCCCTTCAACCCACAGGACTCCCGCCTGATGAAGCCTCTCAACCAGTCAACAGGCCAAAATCTGCCCTCTGGATGCCCAAGGTGACAGTTCTGTTGATCCCCCCTCCTTACTTCTCTGAGGATCAAAACTCTAATTTCATGATTACTGTAGAATTTTTTTTGCTTTCAGATTGTTGGATTGAGTTATTTTATGTATAATTCTCATAATGATTTTTTCCCCCCTCCACTCTCCATTCTTCTTTTGACAAAGAGAAGACACTTTTCAGAGCCTTGAATTTTAGGCAGATTTTTCACTAGCCATTATGTCTTTCATTTTGTTCTTTCTGTATTTTCGGCAAGGTATTTCTAAATTTGTAATGTTGCATGTGTTATTTTCTTTGCTGAAGGCAATCATTCTCATGATGAATTTGTATGTGTGGGATGAAAATACGCACATCAGCTTCATCAAGTATTCCATTAAAATTGCACTACAGAGCTCAGTGACACAAAGCAAGATGTGGTGGTGAATTTATGTTGACTTGCACAAATATTTGGATTTAGATGCATGTTGGCAAGCAATCAATTAATTTTAAAACCGAATATCTCTCTGTACTAAAGAAGTAGGAAAGGGTCTTTCCTCTCAATATATGGGGGGAAAATTATACAGCGAACCTGCTAAAGTGAAAATGGTTTTTCAACTAGTCCAAAGAATGTGAGAAGTGGCTAGGGAATAGCAGTGCTATTTTATAGAAATTTCTTGGATTTCAAAATTTGTTTTTATTCCATGATAGAATTAAAAAAGCTTTCAATTTCTTTGAGAAGGAAATGACACTTAAAATGGTATTTAGAAACTTGGTTTTTTAGACTAAGGCAGGTCAGGTTTTGTCTTGTTTCCTCAGAACTTGAATCATGGAAACTTACAGCTCACAACTGTTGAAACAGATTTGTCAGCTTTCCATATTACTAAAATGTTTTAGCAGCTCTACTATGTAGGTGTTTAGTTAAATGTACCTTTTCTACATGGATATTCCAAGGGGACTTCAAGAATTCACTTTAAAGGAGGGACCTCTCTTCTGCTGTATGTTTTTCAGAGCTTGTCAACTTGAGAAAAAGCAACATCTAGAGTTACAAAAAGAGATAGAATGGAAATAAGATGCAGTGATGACCTATGACATCAAACTGAAAATTGATTCTTCACTTATAAAGATAATGACCTTTCCCATTTTGTGTTTGGAAGTTGTTTGTTCATTTGGAGTTGATAGAAAGGTAATTGGACTGTAATATGCAGAAATGTCCTTATTTACACTGACTGAAGTTCATTACACTTCTATGTCCTGGCTGGTTTTGTGTCTCCTTTCTTTCTCTGGGCTCCAATTTTCTTCTTGCTTCATTTCTTCCTGTGCATAACCCAGCTTTTAAGTTGCCTTTGGCCATCTGTATTTTCTTGCATTCCCAAATGTGGCATTCTCCCTGGAAATACTGTATGTTCTTCTTTGACTGCTGGCAGCAAAGAAGGCTTTACTCAAATTCTGCTCACTGAAGCACCAGCTCCACATGGCCATCAGGATGTGAGTAAATTTCACTTTTCTGCCAGCACTTAGAGCAAAAACCTGCATCAAGAGAAAACAACAAAAGCTGTAAGCTCTAAAAGGATTTTTTTAAAAGAATTAGTTCATTTATATGATGTACCTTACCTAATATCAAAAGAAACAGTATAGCTGCTGGGCTAGTGGTTCATGATTCTTCTTATTCCTCATCGGCTTTGTAGAAGTTACTGCCCTCACTCACTCATGCCATTTTAGCATCATGAAGCAATTCCGTCTATAAGACTAGAGCTTTAAAACCTTTTTCTACTGTGGTCTGTCTCTGACACTACATAAGTTAATTAGTGACTTTGCTTCATTTTTTTCCTCATGTAAATGAACATACATAATTTTAAACATTGATAATATTCAAAATATGTTTAAAGGCTTTGCTGTGCTGGGGAACATGACAGCAGCTTGTATGATGTGTCAGAAGTGGAACAACCAGCTCTGCTGGCAGCAAAGATCCGTGGTGGCAGCATTATGAGCCTCTTTGGAGCCCTGGGAGATATTTGGTGGTGGAAATCTACTTAAGATAGCTAAAGGGCTGTCAGTATAGGACTGAATTATGAAGCTGACCTGAGTTACTAACAAAAAGTGGAGCTTACACATCCCTTGGACTCCAATGACGAGTGTAACCTTCAATTCTGCCTTATAAATCAGGGATCTTTATTTGGATTAGTCATGTCATGCAGATGATATCTTTTTGTCCTGTAACCGAATAATTGCAGCTATTTCTGGCACAAATATGGAACCTTTTGGCTTAACAGGAAGTTTGCTGCCCTTACACACCTAAGAGCCTTCTTCAACATAGTCTCCATACAGAATTTGCATAAATTGTAACTGGAAAGCAAACCACAGCCAAAGCAAATTATTTTCCCAGACTAGATGAAAATTAATGTAAATACTTGTGTGATGTTTGCTTGTCCCTGTCATGTTAGTGACTCCCTGATGGATGATACAGTCTGCAACAGGACACTTTGGGAACTTAAGTCATATAGACAGGATAAAAAAGTAATTGACAGAAAGATTCTCTGCAGACTTATGCACAACTTTGGCAGCAGCTGCTTCAATTTTCAGCTCCCTATACCATTCATTGTTTCAAAGCAGCAGAAGAAATAACCTCTACTCTTGTGTACTTTCAGTGATATAATTCTGCCACGGTGATGGAAGAGAAGAAAAAAATCAGAGTAGTCTAACCTAGGAAATGCAATTCCTGAGTTATTTAATAACTGAATGTATGGGATCTACAGTGTATTTAAATGTAATTTTTTTAACAGTGTAATCTGCAAAACCAAATTTCTGGAGTTTTGAAACAGATTCTTTTCTGAATCAGTAGGACACAAATGCATTCCTGTATGTGAAAATGATGAGCCTTAAGAACTAGTTGATGGTGTTAATTATTGTTACTATTCCTAGTACAATAACTTTTAGAAGACCCTTGTTCTGTCCTCCAGTAGGATACCACTCAATAAGTTACTGCAGTGAAGGAAGAAGCCTTCTAGCAAAATCTAAAATGCTAAAATAAATTAATTTCGAATGACAAGGAAAATGACTGTCCCTATTTATTTGCAGGGATAAGAGGCCCAAGTTCTGTTGAACAGTTTAAGAAAAATTGTCCAAAATGTCTTCCTTCCCTGTACGTAACTCACTGCAGATATTTAAGCATCTGATGTCTACAGTTTCACAATGTCTTGGTTGAGTGAAGTATCAGAGTGCCTATGCAACATCCAAAGAGGTTTGGATTTATAAGGAGGATGGATCCTAACCTGTGGTGATCAGTTACTAAGAACATCAGGACTTCAAAAGGAACAAAGTGAGTCTTTTGAATAATAGTGTTTTGTGAGTTTGCCTCAAATTCGGGGTACCTGAACTGACACTCCAAGCAGTCTTCCAAGGAGCAAGCTTTGTTGAGGTTAGAGAAGAAGATCAGGAGAAACTCAACTCTAAGGTGCTGAGGAAGGGGAGTACACTTAAGAAAGGTACACTGAACAATACCATACTGCCATTTAGGAGTATCTGAAGGAATCATGACCTTTTGGCCTTGTTAAATTCACTCATTCCGTGTGTGCCATGCAAGGCCTCATTTGCAGAAATAGAACTGAAACCTTTCCCCATGAGTCTAAATAAGCAGGGAGTGGACATGGTACATGCAAGCATTCACCCTATGAATGCAAAGAAAGGCACCCATAAATGTATCCAAAATAGTGATAAATTAGGCAGGAACTACTTATTTTCTCTATAAATTAATTGTGAAAATAATGCTTTCAATAGTTCTGACAACATTAACTTTCTACTTAAATTTCCCTTGAGAGTGATCACTTCTCTTCTCAGAGCCAAACTTGTTTAGAACTTTTGATCCCTGATGTTTTAAACTTTTCAATCTTTAAATTTGTTCAACTAGTGAGAAATAAAATCCTTACTACCATAAAAGCCTCAAAAAATGTGTATGGGGAATCAGAGAAAAATAAAATATTGAATTATTGAACAGGAAAGTAGTTTACACCACCTATTAGAGGCAGTGGAAAACACTGAAAAACAAATAATTTTATTCCATACAAAATGGTATCTGTGTTTTTAGTCTAAGCATTCAAAGATACTGTTTTTAGAACACTAAATGGAGTGTGAAAAGTGCATTTTTTAAAGGGATATAGTTTTTGGAAAGACTTAAGAAACCATATCCTATATATTTTGTCAAGTGCCTAATCTTTAGCATCCCATCCTTTACTCAATATCATGAATAGGAACACTTCCACCTATGTAGTTGATAAATTAATCTTAAAGGGAGAGAGTGTTCCTTGAGACTTGAGCTAAACTTTCTTTTTACATTTTCCTCTCTCTTTTCATATCCCCAAGACCATCACTTTACATATTTCCTGTGTTATTATGCTAAATAATTCCTGTTCATCCTCATTACATACTTTTCATATTGAAATGCTTTCCTAAACTACACTGAAAATTGTGATTGTGTCATTAAAAATTATAATAATGCTATTCTGCCTCCCCCAAAATCTATTTAACACAACACCAAGAGGGTTCCAAAGCACTAAATTAATGGGTAAAAGAGCAGAGCCTTTCCAAACGGCCAGCCCAATATCTGATATGAACGATTGTCAGGAAAGAGGTGTTTTGGAGCCTGCGCTTTCCTCTCAGGGACACTCATCAGCCCCATGCCAACTGCTGCTTTATGCTCTGAGTTTCTCCCAACCCTTACTTTCACCCTAATCCTTACCCTAGGGCCACGAGGACCATGAGACCAAGGTTTTCAGCCACACAGAGGAAGAAATTCTCAGTTAAGGATTGCTGTTATAGTCCAGTGTTTCTTCCAGTTTTTCCCTGTTCCAGCTTCAGTTTTGGTCCTTTACTCTTTCCCAACTTTAGCATTACACATCAACACAATACCTAGGATGCTGTTTTATTTTGAGCCTATGTCACAAATCCTTATCTCATGCCAGCTGCACCCCTAGGTTTTGTCTCTACTACACCTCCTGAGATGAAGTTAAGGTAGCTTGTGTATTTATTGCTGGGTGAATAAAAAAGCCTAGAGCTGTAACTTGAATGGGGCTGGGAAGTGTCTGCCAAAGCAAGTACTGGATTTCAGGGCTCTCCTGTGAACCTTTTCTTCTTGCCATGCATGGCGTCTTGAGCTAAGGCCAAACCCCTGCACTGGGTTTAGGATTCATGCTAAAGTTAGGACTTGGATTAGGATTGACCATTGGAGGGAAGGAAAGCCCAGAGCAACACCAAGTGACAGTATGAAGGAGCTTCCAGGGGATAGGCACATGGAGGGAGTTAGGAATGGTAAAAAAACCATGGAGATGGAAGTTTTATTGAAGTCTTTATAGTTATTTGTACCCCAGGCATTTGGGCTTGCATTTGAGCTCAGCAAGAGCTTAGCAAGACCTTTTGTGTTGGTGAACATGCATAATATATTGGCTGAAAGATGCATCATAAATTAAGAGGCATTCCTGCTTATGTTGTTTTCGACTGGCAGATATTCCTGTCTCACTAGGAGTCTCATAATGGAACAAACAGGGTGTATATCAATACATATGCTCTTGACAGAAAAATAGTCAATGTAATGGAAGTATTTTGTATCCCAGAAGAGGTCTTTCTGTCTGAGAAATTCTAGAACATGGCAATGGACATTTTTTATCTTTGCAGAAGCTTTGAAATATTTCTTGTTGCATTCGTCTGTTTTTTTCCCCCGCATTTTTTCGTTTATAATCATCTCTCCTATTGAATGTGCATCTAGCCAGGAAGAGGTTTTGCAATATAATGAGCTGCAGTGCCACCAATAATTAATGCCATTCAACTTTACATCCATGATTTTCTATTTTCTTTCATCTTTGGTAGCTATTTACCCCTGTGCTCAGTGAGTACAACACTAACAAATCAGATTGCTTCTCAATTTACATATATACAATGTCATTGCTTAGGAAAACAGTACTTACATGAGTAAATGAACAGTTAAACAGCTGACTTACCATTTGCATCTGCAATCATAATAATGGCTTGCATAAACTAACTGTGTGATTGTGCATCTCTTTGTGTGTATGCACCTGCCTTATAGTTCTCTTCACCTCTGTTGCACATATATTTATGAAAATTTAACAACTAATGTGTTTTGGTCCCCATTTCTGTTTTTTATTTAAAAGATGGCACTGCTATCAACACCAATTTTGCAATTATCTTGGGTCATTTATTCAATCAATATATAGTCTGAAATAAAGATACCAGATTACAGTTTATTACATCTTTTCTCACCATATTAAAAAAAATAATAAAAGGAAAAAGAAAATAAAGAATTTGTTTGGATTTCTTGAAGCCAGTTACTGAAAAAGATCAATGTATGACCACAGAGTAAAGCGTAACTAACTGGAAAAACGGTACAGTATTGATGGCAAAAGCTCACTCCTGAGTGATTTTAAGCAGTAAAGATCTTAAACATGCATATTGTTTACCATGCAAAGCATTTACATAGCTGGCTAAATGCTCTTTCTTTATTTGGACTTAACTAACACTGGCAGTGGAAGAAGTTGACCCTTTGAGGGGTCTTTGATGTCTCATCTGAGTCTGCTATGCATTGCAAAGCAATTGTCAGGGTGAGTGCTGTGAGCTTACCCTGACTCTAAGCATGCATGCTAAATCAATTCAAAGAGATAAATTATTTTTTTCAAAAGCAGTATCCTTGCTTTTGCCTTCGTGTCTGAAAAGCAACTGAAATAACACAGCTTTCTGGACTTATGTGGGGATTATACAGTACATTAACTTTGTTCTTATCCTC
Organism: Chamaea fasciata; assembly: GCF_029207755.1. Classification (NCBI taxonomy): domain Eukaryota; kingdom Metazoa; phylum Chordata; class Aves; order Passeriformes; family Sylviidae; genus Chamaea; species Chamaea fasciata. The sequence goes on from NW_027094091.1 coordinate 13,337,665, forward strand.
TGCAGAAATGTGAATTTAATCCTTTTAGGGTGCATACAGGGGTTGCTATTCGATCTACTTTATGTTGCTTCATTATTGTTGTTAATAATAATGATATCTATAGTAGTTAGATACTAGTTTTATGTCTTCTGCATCTTGTCTCTCCCTGTAGAAGCGAAATTTAAAGATCTGTCTTAGGTATTTTAATTCCCACAAAAATCCACAAATTAATCATATTATGATATTATTATGATTCCAGCCATGCAAGGGACTTTACTAATTAAGTTTACATTTTCATAGATCAGGACTTGAAGCACAATTCTACAACAGAAGTCAAATGTGACACCTGTCAGTGTCCCCTGTTTTGGACATTACTGTTCAGGTAACTTCAGTCAATGGTGATGTCATCAGTCAATGGCAAAACATAAAACATTAGTGAGCTGAATCACAAAATTTCTTTTATATGATAGTGTCTCTTTAAACTACATCCAATTATCTTAACTGTGGTAACAAGATATTACATTTTTCATAAAAAGATTTCAAAACTGAATGCTAATACAATGTTTTTTTTCTTTTTGCAGATGATACTGAATCTGAATCCTACTTGAATGACATAATGTACTGCATTCACATTCTGAATAGAGAAACTAATTCCATATGGAGTATACTTACTGCAGATGCCTTCCCATTGAAACTGAGATACTCTGCATTTACAGTTTTGTGAAATGTTCTAGTTTCAAATTAATTATAAAGGGGAACAAAGGAGTCCATCTACAGGAAAAGTAGCCCATTGTTATGAAGACTCTCTCCAATACAGTAGCAGCTCCATTTGAAAAAGTAATCATTGATTCCTTTAGGAATACAGCAACTCTTGCAAAGATACGTAGCAGGACTCAAGGAAGCTAGCAGGACCAACTGAAAAAAAAACTGGACAAACTGTGGTTGCTTATTTAAATAGAGAAGGATTATATAAATTAATAGAGTCACGATCAGCCAATTTGCCTACACCTTAGAACACAAACTGACGACTCTTTTTGGTGTTTATACGCCCCAAGTAAAAAAACCCATAAGGCTCATTACTTTACTTACAAAATCTATGAAGTTATACTGGCATGTTTGGAACATATTGCCAGGAATCAGTGTTGATTAGTGTCTTGGTCAGTGGGCTGATATTCAGGGAATCTAATTGAGTTTATCTAATCCAATTTGTCTTGGATATCTAAGTCTAAGATAAATTGGTGTCTTGTCCAGTCATTTAGCATTGTTGACTCAGTTTTTTGTTTCAAAGAGGGAAATAATACTGTTTATCTTGTATAGTACCCATGTATCTGGACCCATGTGAGAAAGCAAGCTATCCATGAGGCTTAGTATTTTTTATTGAACCTTTACATACATTTTAAAGTTTTTTGGTTTTTTTTTTTGTTTGTTTGTTTTTTTTTTTTTTTTAAATCAAGCACAGCATGGTAAAATACTCACTCAGTAAGAAGGTACTTTTCTGAAAGCAGGGGGATTGCGTCCTCCCCAAGATCCCAGCAATACAAATTGGTTGTTAATATTAGACTGAAGACTGTTCTCATTTGGCATCTGATTTTCCAGATCTCAATTTGTGTAGGTTTCAGCTGGGAAATTCTTCCTTCCTAGGACAGGCATATTGCTTCACAGTGAGGTTTTGCAACTTCACCACTTTGGACCTTATGTCTTTGTTTGTCCAACTGATATAAGAAAATTGATGCTCTTCGACAATCATTAATCACTTGTAACTTAAAATCTCTCATCTCCACATAAGTACTTTTTCATGATAAAGCATGATGTTAATTTCTCAGCATGAAAATGAGAACTCTAGAAGAATTATAACAATGCTAGTAAAAATAAGCCAGTTCATAAATTTTTTAAATGAACATAATTTTAGAGGTTTTTTGCCTGGCTATGGCAGTCTGAGAATACAAGGTTCTCACTGAGGTAAAGAAAGTGTTTCTTGACTCTTTGCATACCTTTTCAAAGGGATTGTGTCTCTATCTTCTCTAAACCCTTGCATTAGGCAGTAGTTGTGTATAGCAAGTAGATGTCCCCTAAGCTTTCTCTCTCTAATGCTGAACAAACACAGCTCTTGCAGCTTCACATACATCATGTGTTCCAACTCCCTGTCTATTTTAGTGTCTTATCTCCTGTACTAGTTGCAGCATGACAACATATTTCTTATCTCAAGTAACCCAAAACTCGATTGCAGTACTACAGATGCAGTCTCACAAGTGTCAGCTAAACAAGGATTGTCAATTCCCAGGACCTGTTGTCCACACATTTGATAACACAATCTGGTACTCAATTGAGCATCTTCTCTGCAAGGGCAAATTTTTGTTCCATTTTCATGTTCATGTTGTTTGTTACAGAACTGAAGTTTAATGAGCCAAACTCACATGAATTGCAGATTTATTTCAGCATTAAAAAGACCAACAAAACCAACTCCATGACAAAAAAAAAATCTTTTCAATAATTCAATAATCTTTGATAAGCTCTAGACTGCAGGGTGGCTACTGTATAGGGATTACATGATATTGTGCTATTTGCAGACCTTTTGAGATGTATGGGAAGTAGATGCTCTGTTTTAAAAGCAACAGATGACATTTGAAGCAACTGAGATATTTTGTTTCACAATTCATGTATCAGTAATCTCAAGATAAAATGTTATCTGTTTGTTCATATCAGCTACTCAAGAATAACTGAATCAGAATCTCTGGGTTAGTCAGTCCGACATGTTATTCTATTCCTGACCACAGAACTAACAAGTTCAATCCCGAGATGCAAACTGAAACAGAAAAACCAAGATGCTACAACACCACGCAAATATTTTTAGCCCTGGATTTTACAGAGCTGCTCAAGCACTTATGACATGAAAATGTCAATTTTTAAGTCAAGCCTGAAGTTGAGAGTTGGTCTTGACATAACTCAAGAAATTTGGCAACCAGCCATAAATTCAGTTTATGGAATGTAGAACTGTACTTAATATATTTAAATTCAGTATTTTAATGACCTTAGAATTTATTGCTCAACTTCCAGTACAAGTAACATTTAGCAGAACTCACAAGCTTTTTTATCACAGAGGCCTGATTCATGTGTCAACTCTAGTTTACTCTTTAATATCTCTCTGATTATATTCTTGCCCTCTTTTTGCTTATTATTTGAAATGTGTGCAAGAGACAGTACAGCCCTACAATTTCCCCTGTTCTTGTTTGGCAACTTCCCATTCATTTTCCCAATAACAATGTGTTAAGTTGTTCTTGACTGGGCTCCAGTTGCTCACCAAAGCCCCAAAGCCCCTTTATCACTGCCTTCATCAGCTGGACAGAGGAGAGAAAATTCAACAAAAACCCTCTTGGATCAAGATGAAGACAGGAACTTTTCACTCACCAGGTACTGTCATGGGCAAAACAGGCTTGACTTGGTGTCTTGGTTTAGGAAGACAGGTATCTGCTAGGTAAAATTACAATCAGAGGCTCTTTGGCAAAGATTTGGGAAATAGGAATAGCAGTTCTTTACTAGTATGTAATACAAAGCAAACAAACACAAAAAAACCTCCCCCCCCACCAAACAACTACAGCATTAATGACAAACGACAACAGTACCAAGAACCTTGAGGGCTTTGTTTCACAAAACCCAGGGCAGTTTGGTTTCGGTGTCCCTGCAGGATCCTCAGAGCACCAAGCTGGAACAGTGGAAAAGTCCCGGGCTGGTAGCTGGGATGGCAGGGTGTCCCGGCAGGCAGGGGCAGGATGTCCCGGCAGCGCAGGGAGTGCAGGGTCACGCTGCAGCAAGAGGAGCAGCGCCGAAGAAGGTCGAAGGCGAGGCAGAAAAGTGGCCCAGCTTCTGCTCGGCGTGCTTTGCGGCGGCTGAGATCCTCCAGGAGCGGCCGACACGCGTCTCCCGAACGCCGGAAGCAGAAAAGCACGCAGCTGCCTCAAGCTGTGTCTTTTACCTGCGTTATCTCCCCCTTCCACCTTTTGTCCACCTCTTTGTTTCAGCCAAGCACTCTCAAGTATCCAACACCCGGTCCCCTTGGCAACCCGTGGGGAAAAAATTCCCCAGAGAAAGAAGGAACAAACCCAACCCCCAACACTTGGGGAAAAAAATAATTTAATTTTTTGCTAATCAAATCAGAATGGAATAATTCTAATTCCTTCCTTCCTGGGCTCAGCTGTGCTCCTGAATTCTCTGCCTCATCCCCTCAGTGGTGCAGGTGGATAGGGAATAGGGGCTGTAGTCACCTCATCATATGCTGACTGTGCAGCTCCTTCCTCCACAGGGACAGGACTTCTCACACTCTTCCCCTTCTCCACCATGGGGTCCTTTCCAAACAAGGCAATCCATCATGGACTTCTCCAACATGAGTCCTTTCCATGGACTGCAGATTCTGAGGAACTGCTGCAGTGTGGGTCACTTCCATGGGGTGCAGTCCTTCAGGCTGCTCCAGGGGGGTGTCCCACATGGTCACAAGTCCAGACACAAAACCTGCTCCAGCATGGGCTTCTCTTTCCATGTGGCCACAGATGTCAGGAGCTTCCTCCACCACAGGTTTCCCATGAGTCACAGCCTCCTTCAGGCATCCACCTGTTCCAGTGTGGGCTCCCTGGGCTGCAGAGCCTCACCAGGGTGTTCATAGGCTGCAGGAACACCTCTGCTCCAGCACTCCTGGAGCACCTCCTGCCCCTTCTTCCTCACTGACCAGGATGTTGACAGGGCTGTTCCTCTCACATATTCTCACTCCTCTCTACAGTTTCAGTTGTGCAGCTTTTCTCCCTTCTCAACTGTGCTATCTCAGGGGAGCTACTAACATCTCCACTGGGCTCAGCCTTGGCCACTGGTGGGTCTGTCCTAGAACCAGTTGGCATTGGCTCTGTCAGACACAGGGGAAACTTCTGTCAGTTCCTCACAAAAGTCCCTCCTGTGGCCCTCCTGCTGCTAAAACCTAACCATACAAACACAATAAACCCCAAAATGTTATTAAATTTATTTGAGTAAGAAACTGCCAGTTTTCCCTAAATATTTCTTTATTTCATATATTAGTGGTGTATACACTGGAATGTGTTCATAAAATTGGACCAGAAGTCCATTTCATCAAGTATATTTTCTCTGCTTGACTATATATTGCACTGAGAGGTGTAAAAATATGTAGGAGATTGTTCTGGTCAAATTTTAATCCTAAATCTGGGAAGGTAGCTAAGAAAAAGTTTTTATACTATCAAGGATTATATTAATGCCATCAAATTTTGAGGTAATTTGACTCTGAATCCCTCTTGTCTTTTTGTGCATCTAATTTTTCTTCAGTTCTAACTTGTCTAAATCCAATTAATGCAAATTTTTGTTTTCCGCAAGTTTTGTTATTTATTCCTTTTTTATTACACTATTTAAAAATAAACTGCATCATTGAATCTTTCCCAAACTGTTAACACCTACTGTGCTAACAACTAACCCTTTCAGCACATAATTTGTCATTAAAGTCCCATGGGAACAATGAATCCATCAGTTTAATTTTTTAATCTTCTCCTAGGCTTTTAAAATATTCAAGTAGATTTTTTTCCATTCCTTTTTGTACTTTCAACAGATAATTCTTCAGAAGTTATAAATAATTAAGAGGGACATGAGTTTCCACTGGCAAAGCCATCTGACTTCAGGAGAAGTTATCTTATTCTACATATTTAACACTTAGAAAAAATTTTAATGATTTAAAAATTTATAGAACACTGAAGTTACAGACACAGTTCTGTTATTCTAGACATCAACCATATGTCAGAAGTAAGTGAAATGTGATTATACTTATGCTTTGGCACGCTGATGTGGTTACAGATTTTCAAAAAGCTCTGACAGTAGGTTTTTTGTATCACTTAATTCTGTTACATTTGGGGCTCATACATTCCCAGTGACAGTCAATAGGTTGTCCACTGTCTGTAGCAAGGCATAGTGTCTGTTTACCTACCCTTCTCTTGTGTTGTATCTTGTATGTATCTCAATCATGGATGCAGCCCAGTAAAACTAAGTTTTTTCTTTATTAGTACCAAGTTTAGGAATGGGATTTTAGAACTTGTCTGTGCTTGTCTTAGCCTGATCTGATTTTAGCTTGTTTTAGAAGTGTGTAGATTTATTTGGTAACAAACACCACCCTTTTCAATTAATTAGGAGAAATAAATAAAATTTCATTCCACTCCTTTGAGTAAAGCTCTAATATGACCCCACTTCTTACAGAAAACTCAAACCATTGACTTTAGGACCTAGAGGAGCATTATAAAAGTACAAATAACATTAGAAAAGAGAAAGGGTAGCTACTAGCAAGACTACCTAATTACCAGTAGTATTATCCTGTCATACTTGTAACTGGATGCTGTATATTGATTACACACTAAAATATAATTGATTGAACAATAAATTCATAACTATATATAAAGCATGATTTCTTTTCTGATCTCAATCTTGAACAAGATTGTCAAAATCTCACTATGAATGTGCTAAACTTTGAAACGTTAAACAGTTTCATTGACACTAAAAGGGACAATTCATGTTCAGTTACACAGGTGCTGAAGTTTGGGGTTTATTTACTGAACTTTAAGGGATATATCTTCATTCTTGATGCTAACTCTTCATGGAAAATACAGTTTAACTTGTTGCCAATGCAAAATGTTGTTGTTCAGAATGCTACAGTCACCCTAATTAATGGTATCTGAGCTTAATCACCTGACAAATTACAAGTGCTATTTTTCTACTAATGTCCTAACAACTCTATCAGTGTTGTTGCCTCTTTTTATCTTTATTTCTTTATCCTGCGGTCTTTGTTTCAGTTATTATAGTGTCATTTGCACTGCCTACCCCGACATTCTTTGATATACAATCATTAAAAATCATGGGCAATTTTGTGAAGTTCTGAAGTTCTTTTCCCATTATACTACAGTTAATATCTCATTACAAATGTTATGTCAGATCTCTTGTATTTGCAAAGGATAGTTTCATTCAGTGTTGTGGAAATGGAGGAATAGAAGGGACTTTTCACCATCAGGAGTGAGCCGAGATTGCATCATGGTGTTGAATCAGTAAGCAAAACCTGCCTTGCTGTTGTTACTAGTGTGATATTTATTTTGTTATAGTTACTGAGCCCTAGCTGATGATCTGCTGGGATCAACAGTTACCTGAAGCACCACACCAGGTTACAGCAGATGTTTAGAAAGCTCATATGATGCCCTGTGACCCAACAGCAAAATATGTGGAATTTTCCCCTGAAACTGTGGGAAAGGAGAAGTGCAAACACTACTTCTCCATTTTTTCTGTTTTAAAGGGATGTTTTTTTCTACAGAGAGGAATTCCATCAGTGAGTATTTTTCATCCTAAGGATGTTAAATGTTTTACATATGCCCAGTTTCTTCCTTGCTCATGGATTTTTTTTTTCCAGTGACATTATTTGCGAGGCAGATATAAATACTCAAGAGACAAGCAGGAAATATAGTGATGAAATTGAGGGTGAGTTATAAAGGTATTGAGTATCCGCACATTGAATTTACAATCATTGCACAGTGAGAATGCTGTGGTTGTTGTGGAGGCCTTCTAATCCAAATGCTGCTGTTGTAAGGGAATCCAGTGGTGCTGCTGAATATAATGCCCCCTTTTATCAATACTGTGTGCGTGTTGTATTTACACCATGCACAGCGATCATATTGAATTTAAACTCAGGAAATATGGCAGCATGCAGAACTAGAAGACTTCTGAATGGTATTATCTAATTAACTAGGAACAGCCACTTGTTTTACTGAACCTTTTTTCTTCATCTGCTTTAGAAAACTCCTATCAGTACTGAAGACTGTCTTCCTTTTATGGCCAAGGATGTCTCATGACTTCATAGCTCCTGAGCAATTATTTATAAATTCTTCATAATTTGAATGAAACTGTCACTATTTTAGTACTTGGAATTGTCAAAATGTAAAGAAAAATGGGTTTCTACTTTCAGGCTTCTGACCAAATCCAAACACTCCATGCAACATCATTATCAGAGGCAATCCATGTGTCCTCTTCCACATGGATGTTAAATCTCATTTCATCTTCATACTGTGGTGAAGATTTCTCACCTTGTTTGGTGGTTTTGGGTTCTCTCATCTTGCCTAATTATTGGTACTTTTGCTGTGCTCAGTATTTGTTACTGTCACATAGTTTATTTGGTAATTTCTCCTTAGATAGGGTTCCTGGATTCCAAAATCCTGTGCTCTGCGGCATGCTTTTTCCCTTTTTTTTTTTTTTTTTTTTTTTTTTTTTAAATTGTTGACAGAAGATAACACATGAGGTAAAACATCTTTTAAAATGTCACTGATGCATTTGCCAAACACACTCTAGGAACTGTCATTTTAGATTTGCACCAACTAGGCCCCCAGGGATATTCTATAACAGAAAGTAAGCTGTGAGGAGTAAGCACCTTCTAACTATGTGTTCATTTTTATATAATGGAAAAACATCAGTGGATGAATTTTTTAGCCAATTTGGGTAATGACAGAGCTTGTGTATGTGTTTGTTGGGTTGGCTAGTTGTATCTGTTTCAGAGTTGAAAATGAAGTTTAAAACAAAATCAGTTAAGGAGATTGTATGTCTATTCCCCAGGACCTTTCTCTTTTTTAATGTTCTTCCTAACTTGAGCAGAAAATAAGAAATATGAGATTTCCTGTATGGTAGAAGTATTTGAAATATTGTACCTTAGGAAACTCCAGCATGGAGCTCTTAAAACATTTATGAGCACTCTCTGTCAGCCTCATTGTGGGTTTCTCTGTAGCCTGGCTGGCGTGGGCAGGCAGCTCCCACTGGAACCACGGGAAGCATACCAGGGAACCCTGGCAGCACAGTTAAAGTACTGGTAAAACAATAGTTAAGGAGATCTCTGTTTTTTTGATGGGTCACCAAAACTATAGGGAAGTGATGTTACAACAGCACAAATTCCTGAGCTGTCTGCTAGCTGGAATGGTGTGAGATGTAGTTCCTAGTAGTGGAATGACCTGAACATCTGCAACAAGCTTTTTCTCTAGGAAAATGACAATTTACTTCAAAGAACTCCAGTTCTAGAAGGAAGCGTACAGTCTTCAGCAACTTCCGTCCTTCCTTCCCCCTCTCTGTTCCCCAGAAATATTTTTATTCTGTAAGATAAAATTATGCATTAAAAAGTCATATGTGTTCTCTTCTGTATTCTCAGATGTGTGAACTTACATGCTGATTTATTTAGTCTAATGTACAATAAATATTTAATTATTTTTATAAAGTGGAAGATCTTCACGTGGAGGTAAAAAGAAATAGTAGCTCTTGAAATTACAGTTCCCAGAGAGCTGGAAGTAGACAGAAGTTCCATGTATGACAGGAAGAATAAGCAGATCATATATTTGGAATTAAATATTTTCTGTTCTGTGTAGGGACTGCTTTAATGGTCTAAGCAGTTTTAAAAAACTCTTATTCAGTTTCGTAAGTTTATTGTATTCAGAGGTTTGGGGGTTTTCCTCTTTTTTTCTAGATTTTTTTCCAGGGCTTGCTGTTCCCAGCTAATTGTAGACTGGAGGAGATACAGATGTTAATGAGAGAGGTTGATGCAGTCCCAACACCTTGATCCAGTCCTAGAACTTTTTCTTTTTTGTACAAAACTTCCTGTTGAAACAGCAAAGTTGAATATATGGATTAAATTCTGCAGGTTAATAATTTGCCTGTTTTCACTTTCCTTGTTTTCTACAGACCTTTCTCCAATAAAAGGTTAATTTTCTGAAGTCCTTTCTGGGCCCAAACTAGCAAAGACGTTGAAGCTTCACAGATTCTCAGAATATTTAATGTTATGGTTGGGCGCCCATGTACTGAGACTCATTGCAATACATAATTACCTTCAGTAGGAGACAGAAGATTTTCAAAATGTTTCTGCATTTGAACAAATGAAACTCATTTCTCTTAGAAAGGACTGTATTGAACTCTTGTCTTCCTGATGAAATAAATAATCATATATAAATTTCTCAAATGCAAAATATTGATGGACCTCCTTAAGCTCTCTGGACACCACAGTAGTGGTGGTTTATAAATCCCTGGGCACATTCAGCCAGCAGAGCCACCTTGGCTTCACTCAATTTCCATGACCAACACATCTCCAACGCCCTTGCAGGGAGCTGTAAAGAGCTGCTACTTGTGGCTTCTTCAGTTGTTATTCTGCAGTTACCAGAATTGTGGCTATGTTTAGCTTTTCTGACACACTGCAGAGAAACTGGGTGGCCTGACAGTAAATGTGCTCTCCTCTATAGGATACCTACCTGCTTCTGTCTACACCCTTTACTTCTAGAACACTTCTACAGTGATATAATAGTCCAGTGACAAACTTCCTAACTCTACCAGGAGTGGAAAAATCACTAAAAGCTCTTCTGTCAGTGGGTCAGAATTTCAGCCCAGCTCACTCTTCCAGGAATTTGCATGGATAGACCCTAAGTCATGGTCCCTCTCTTTTGGCCAAACCAGAAGCAAAGAAGTAAATCTTCTGGACAGAAGGAACATCACCTTTCAGGTTTAAACAGAGTTTAAATCTCACACCTGGAGTTTCAAGGTACCAGGACACACAGCATCAGTCACCATGAGTTCAGCCAAGGGGAGTTAGATGAGACTGGAGAAATTTAATTGTTGTGTAACGATCTTAAAGACAATTTTGTCCTTCCTGAATATGTTTGTGTTCCTCAGATTTCCAGACAGGAGTGGTCCTTTCTCAGTGTATTTATACTCATTGTATGCGTATGAAAAATCTAGTGAGATTATTAGCACTGGTGTTGCCTTTTCAAGGAGAATGAAGAGCTGTTTCTCATAAAAATAAACTTTCTTCAACTGCTCTTGTTTCATCTTACACTTTCTGAGCTGCAACAGACGGAGGTATTTTAAGCTTGTTATAAATTAGCAGAGAATTTTGTAACCCGTTGTTAGTATGGGACCTAACGGTTCAGGCCAGGTTCAGTACTGATGTTAATTGCTCCATCTCTATTTGAAGACAATGGCACTGAATTATTTCTTAATAACAGAGGACTCAACCTTTCATTTTTCTTTAGACACAAAAGCATTGGTTTTGCTGAGTGGAAATCTCATTTGTGAAGTGTTATAGACCTGGGCTGAGACGCTTTGTATGCTAACACTAGAGATCTTATCTTGGGTCCTTTTCTGTGGCTTTCAATGCAAAGTATAACCCCCTATTTCTATTATAGCCTCACACAGCTTTTAGAAAAAAAAATCAACAAGTATTTTAGAAAGGAGAGGGTGTCTCTTTCCCTCATCTTTTGTCTCCATCCTTCACATGTAGTTCTCATCACACTTCTATTTCTTGTGTGCAATCTTTTGTACTCCTAATTTAATTTTCCATCTTCTTTATTTTCCTCTTTGATTCTGTTTCTAGACTCTTACCAGCAACCACATTCTCTGCTTTGCTGGTCTATGATTAGAATTTTATTTCTAGTTATTATCTTGCTATGTGAATTTTCTGAAAATATCATCTGGACTTGCATCTAGTAATTTAAAATAGTTCCATTTATGTGCCTTTCCTTCTACCCTCTCTCTCTGTCCACCTTTGTCATAAAGATTCAGAAATATTTGTAGTTGACAAGAACTGAATCTTTCTTGTACTTTTACACACCCAGTTATTTACTTTATATAGGTCAGGAATTTCACTGATAACTGATTATTGAAGTTATACTTTTTACTTGTTGTATGGCAATAAATTAATGAAGAATGTATTATTCTGTTTGGCATTTACATGGGGATTTTTCTGCCTTTAAAACTGAGGTTTGATTGAAATACAATTTTGTCTGCCAAATTCTTTTAAGTTCTTTGAGTCTTCTTTGAAGACTAATAATTGTCTAATTATAATAATGGTGTTAATACAAGCAGTTTTCTGAATGAAGTAAAGAGCAGGATTTCTGTAAGAGTTTGGTTAGGGCAGTCTTATCTGGGACACCTGCTTCACAAAAATATTCTGGGTTTAAAAAACATGAGAGAAAAAGTATTTCCAAGGAGACATAAAACATTTAGATAATTTTAGTGATCTAATTCATAGAAATGGTCTGCAACCAACTTTATTGGCAAATACTATATAAGGATAAAGGAGAAGGTCCCTGAAAGGGCAGTTATCTTCAGTGCAGAGGTGGGGACAAGCAGCTTAAGTGGAACAGGGCAGCACAGGCATGGAAATTCCTTAAGTTCCCATTATTTTAAACACACCTTGAAAGTGTAAATCTACTCCCAGCATGTCTGTACCCTCTAACGCATCTGGTTCTTGGCATGCTTAAGCACTTTGGGTAGCTTGGGACACCATCATGCATATCCAGACTGCATGGCAGCAGTGAGGTCCAACATACACACACACAAATTTTCAGTGCTGTTTGGTGTTTAAGACTCAGCTGTTGTATAACATCCACCTCTGATGACATGGTCACTACTGAATGAGGATAAGGACAAAGACAACAAGTGCTTATGGTCGTCCAATACCTTCCCGTAATGGACACAGAGATACAGTTCACTGCAAGAGTTATGGAGGACTTCAGGCTATAAAACTGCAAGAAAATTTAAATTATGGACTTGTATATGCTAATACTTACATGATTATGATCACATAAACTTGAGCAACTTCAGCAAAATAAATTTCATTTATTGTGGCCTCCTGCATTTTAACAATGTTTAAATAATAGCTGACCCAGATGTCAAAAATTATCACTGCCTAGAAATCAAACCATAAAAATGATCTGTTCCTAATAACTAGGATTTCTTCAAAGAAAATATTAGTCCATAATCTTTTTATTTGCATGTCTCTTCTTAAGTTCTAACAAAGACTTTGGAAAGCATGGGGAAGAATGCAAACATACTTTTGGAGGCAAATGTGAGGCAATCATCTTTGGTACTTGACAGCCATGGTTACATGAAGAGGTTAAAATGTGACAGATCATGGCGAAGAAATAACACAGTGGATGAAAGAGAGGTAGCCCAGTCCCAGTAATGACAGCCTTATCCTCAGGTAAGTATATCTTACTGAGGAAAGCATGCTTGTTTTCCCCTCATATTTTCAAATTTATGAGTGTATTACCTTCTTGTTTATTTCCAAGTAACTGTCACCCAGATTCCTGCTTCAAGCATCACCTTGTCACTTATGTTCTAATTTTAGAGGGAAAACGATTTTTTTAACAGTGAATGAAGATTACTTCTTTTTCCAGTTTTTAGTTTTTCATAAGTTTTGATCCAGGAAAGCTGCACATCAATAGAATTGGTCCTGGATCCCCAGTAGGGAGGAGAGGTGAATATCTCCCATTTTGTAATCCTAGAAAGGAGATGGACTTGCAAGTAGAGCAGTGAGTTTCTGGAAAGTGAGTTCTATCTGCTGCACAATGTTGAGAACAGGACAGTCTTCAGTAGTAGAAAAAATAAGTTTATTTTTGGAAAAAATATTTCTGCTCCATTTACCCCTCCTTTTTTTTTCTAAAATTTCATGTGTCTTTTTGTGTCTGAGTGGTGGCTAGACTTCTTTTCTCCTTTCTTTACTATTTTTTATTGTTCATTCTTTGTTTTTGCTGTTATTTCCCCCTGTGAAATTCAGTAATTTTAGAGTAGTAGTAAGGGAAATAGGTCTTAATGAAGTGAATTTGGTCAATGACTGTGGTATGTCATACATTTTTTTAATACAGAAGTAATAGGAGGTGGTCAATGTGATGCTAAACCAAAAGAAACAAAAGGGATATGAAGAAACCAAGGGTCAATTAACCTGGCTTTTTTACTAGACAGATGTGTGGATTCATGCAGCCTTTTTGTCTGCTTAGCTTAATAACCATGTAGTATCCTTTGCATATTAAATATATGTTAAGAGTTCTCTCATAGAAAATGTAGAAATACAAAATTATTACTTAACCAGGTAAACACACTTTATAGTTAGTGATGAGTATCCTGTGTACTAGAGTTAATGGAGAAATGGTGAGAAGTTATCTGAGGGAACAGTTGCTCTATAGAAGGAACTCCTAATTCACACATCTGGCAGGGGTCTTCTGAAGTCAACAGCATATCAGTAGGGATGATCAAACTAATATTGCTGGAGAAATGAAGCTGTCATAGGAAATAAAGAAAAATCCCCTTAGAGGTCAGCAACTGTTTAAAAGGTATGAAATAGAAGGTAGAGTATATACTTGATTGTGGCAATAGAAGACAGAACTGAGATCCAAGTGCCATGTAGCATAATTTAAAAAAAAAATCTGTAAAAAGTATTAATAAGGAAATAAGAGAGTTTGTGTATGCTTGTTACGATATCATATTTAAACCAGAAATATTTAGGGTGGCTGTCAAAAGTTGTGAAAAGAAAATTCACATGCTAACTAAATGCTACAGTGACGAAAATGCAGTGACATTAACTGTCATTGATGCAAAGCCATGTAAATGAATAATAATTGTCTCTGATAGTATCCAGGTAACTACAGCTAAAGCTATTATGAATAAAAAGAAAGAGAAGGGTTCTTCATCTTTTAAAAAAGTCCTAGAAGAGGGATGAAGTGAAGCACAGATGTCTCATTAAAACTTTCAGTGCTTAAGAGAATCTCAAATGAAACTCAAATTTTGACAACATTTTTTTGGCTTATCCAGTTACTCTTCACCTGTACAGTCATAATGCCAAAGATAAGAGTTCAACTCCATGGACAGACAAGAAGCTTTTCAAAGCTGCATAAACAGAAGCTGGGCTCCAAATTCACTGACTTCCAGTAGGGATGAAGCACCATATAAACATATGGGTCTTTATTTATCTCCACCCTGTAACCACCTACACACAAACTAGCCTAGTTTCTTATCCACACCATGTGGGCAGAGAATGGGAAAATAGCTCCTGGGAGATGCTCCTGCACTCTCCTTGCAAGGAAAAGGGAAGTCTAGGTTGTTCCCAAGGTACTTTGACTGCAACTGCTCAGTAGCAAACCAAGGCTCTGCCCTGGCAAGAGAATTACACATCCCACTCCTGTTGCAAGTGAAAACTTGGGTCAAATGTCTGGGTTCCAGCACAGCCACAAATATCAGCCTCTCCTGACAAGACCTGTTATCTCTACTTAGCTAATGAACGTAGCCGAGGTTTAGCACTTTTTCTCTTCCCCCTTTATCCCACACCCAGACTGTCAGACTTCAGATGGCTGAATTAGCTTCCCCAAGTTAAAAAACTCACAATTTTGAGTTAAGCATTATCAAAACCCTCTTCAAAGATATTTCCTAGCTTTCCATAATGGGAAAATGTGGTTTTATTAAGTAAAATGTATTTATATCTGCCCAAAGTTGAATAACAGTTTTCTTTGGTTATCTAGAGTCCATGGAAAAGAAACATTTTATTTACTATAAAACAAGTGAACTGAACAGCAAATACTTTATCTTTATTTCAAGTATTTTTTAAATGAGGAAATGGTATCAGTAGGATCAAAGGATGTTACAATACAAAACCATGAAAATGAGTGATTTCATTTTGAAATTATTTTGCAAGTTTTTTCCAGATATTTTTGGAGTGTAATATTTAAATGGCTACCCAATATTATCAAATATTTTGCTCAGGAACAGAAAGCAGTGGTTGCAAAATCTCACTGAATTTCAAACAGTCTTTCATCCTTGGAATCTACCATTAATAATAATTTTAAGAAGATGAGATTTTATTCCAAGTTTCCACCTTGGGGGAGTTTTCTTTTTATCTTGGCATTGCAAACCTTTGAAAAGAAGCATTTTGAATGGAAGGCATGACAGATCTTTTAAATGGAATATGCAGCTACTGAGCTCCACACTATAATTACTGTCATACTGAAGAAGGTTAAATATTTATGAAGAATGTGCTTTTTATCAGTCAGTCTAATTTTTAAACCTGAATTCTATAATTGCATTGAAATGCCAATAATCAAAGGGGGGGGTTCTGTCTTGGAAGGCATAAGATTTTCATCAGCCTCCTTTATTTGTGAAGCATGGCCAATGTAAACAAATTCTGTGCTTTTTTTCCATTTTGGATCAAAATTAAATTGAAACCAATTGTGCCAAATAACTTCTTAGGCAATTCCTGACTGTTTTTTGTTTGTTTGTTTGTTTTTGGTTTTTTTTTTTCCCTCCAGAGATCAGAAATTTGACTTAATGTATATTGAGGGTTTTTTTGCTCACTTTATGAATATCTTCCTCTCCAAATTTGGTTAGGCTAAACAGCAAATTAATCTTAGGCTCGTAGTAGCATATTTTGCTGTATTGAAATCTTGCATGTATTGAAATTGTGGAGTAAACTTCTAAATATTTTCCTGTCAAAATTTACTTCATGACCCAAATTTCCAGATGCTTGCACTTCAATAAGTTTGTTGAAAGTATGCTCCAAATTCTGGTTTTACCAAGGTTATTACAGGTAGTTTTTACCTCATATTGCAATCCTATAATCAAAATACTAATAAAACAAAGAGGTGAAAATATTTCTGTTTAATGATATGATTGATTCACATCAAGTCCCACTATTTTTATGTGATTGTTTTGTGTGAATTAATCTAGAACACTGGTTTGAAGAGATATACTAGAAAAAAATTCTCTAAAGGATGTACAGACTGTGATGTTATAGTTAATATAGTTAATCAGGCTTTTAAAACTTCTGATGAGGGTTCTCCATCTGGAGGAGCACTGCATAGTGCTGAACCCGCTCAGTCTAGAGAGAGTCCTCATGAAGTACTCAAGCCACTGGGAGGAGGTGAGGGGTACCTGCTTCTGAGGTGGAAACTACCTCAACTCCTTAAGCAGCACCTTCAGGATGTTATCAATAGAATAACAGTAAATGTCTACAGAATGTCAGGTCAACCAACCCTCCAAATGTTTCCTTCTTTCTATGAACTGGAAAGGAACAGACACAGCCATCTGAAGTTATATGAAAAGAATTCTACTCCTTTGTATTCATAGGAATCCTGCCATGGCACAGCTTTTTTTCTCAAAGAAAACAAGTCCTTCTCAGTTGTGTGAAAGGTATGCTCTTGTCCTTGGGAGGAGGCCCTGGACCCTGTTTGCGGGAGAGCTGCAAGGACCATCCCCAGAGAAATGGAAGTGAGCACTCTGCCGTGCAGTGTTTTCTGTTGGGTGCTCAGAGCAACTTTCTATTAGCAGTGCAGGGCAGCCCTTCTGTGGGATAAGTCTCATTGAGCATTAGATAGGGAAGGTAAGGGATAAAATTCTAGTGAGTTCCATTCAGTGAAACATTTTTCATCCTAAGGAGACCTGGTTTTTCACAACTTCCAGAAAATATTTTAAAAATGTCAGTAAAGCTGAGTTATTAAGCATCTTGTACTTTTAATTAATTTGCTCTCTTTCATTTCATTACAATTTAAGTAACAACTTAGAATTAAAAAAAAAAGGCATTTACAGAATTAATGTTCTTCTATTCAACCTATAAAGTTTGGAATATATACTTTCAGAATTTGTTATGAATATAGTATTGACTATTTCTGACTCTTTCAGGGTTCCGTTTTGTTTGGTTGCCAATCTGAATGCAAAGAGTTAAATCCTGGGAAATGGCAACAAGGTTGTTAAAGGAGTGCCTTAGAAGGTATAACAATGACACAGATAAGGCAGCCTAAGGTATATAACTTCAAAGAATTTTAGATATGAGTGGCTTCTGGGCTATTGGGACAAACTGGCTCCATGTAGGCTGCAATGGGGTACTCTTCCTAAGGCTATGCCTGGGTTCAGCAGAGATCTGAAACTTCAAAGGGTTTAGGAAAGGGGAGGGGGCATTAATAGATTAGGAAAGGCTATGAGGGATGAATCAATGGAAAGCTGACAGTTAGATTGCAAGAGATGTGGGAAAATATCAAATGTGGTGAGCTGAGTGGGGTGTTCGGGTTTTTTGCTTTGTTTTGTTTTGTTTTACTTCCAGAAATGAGGTTAGTTCAGCTCATGAGAAAATAAGTTTCACACAGTTCTGAGTATGTTGCAACATTTCAGAAATTCATCTTTCACTTCTTGTTTCTCAGGTGCAATCATATAGCTGTAACTTTGTACATATGTTTAAGAAACAGTTATGTCCAAGATTTTATTACTCAGATAAATCCTGGGAGAGGTTAAGCTAGAAATCCCACTAAAGAGAGATGGAATAAAGGTCTACCATCTCTGATTTACATTCTTGAAGATCCAAAAGAAAGAGATTTTCATATATCTATTAGATGTGATGGTGATGTTCATAATTGTTTCTCCAACATTACATTAAAAGAATTGTATAAATCTGATTCTTCTCCTCAATAAATGCATACTGAGGACAGTCAAGATCATCATAGATCATTAAGATTGTGTCTGTTTTGTCCAGAGTGACCCTGTACAGAAGTTATTGAAAATGTTACATATTTTAACCTGTTATCTACTCTGTTAATTTTATTTTTATCTATTCTCTATTAAGTTAAAATGTTTCTTACAAAGCTATTCTTCGGCATCCTTTGCTGCCTTATATTCACAGATGCATAAAGGATTAACTTTTAGCTCCTTTTATATTGTGTTAATAGAATTGCATTATATATATTGCTAATCAACTTCTAGCGGGTGCAAATGCCTTTAAGTGTTCCCTTGTGGTTTTTTGTTTGTTTTTTTTTTTTTTTATAATTCCCTTAGTCTTTAGTTGAAGATGATTTGAAGGAGCAATAAATGTTGAACCAGGTTGCTACATTCAAGAAAGTACAGTCGGAGTAAAAGGGTTTGGAGGGAAGTCTTTATGAGGGGCTGCTGAGGTCTGTTCAGACAGGAGGAGACTGAGAGGAGACCTCACTGCAGTTTAAACTTCCTCATGAGGGGAAGAGGAGGGGCAGACATTGATCTCTTCACTCTGGTGGCCAGTGATAGACTTGAGGAAATGGCTAGAAGCTGATTCAGGAGAGCTTTAGGGTTGGATGCCAGGAACCCAGAGGGTGTTTGGGCATTGGAACAGGCTCCGCAGGGAAGTGGTCACAGCACCAAGACTGTCTGAATTCCAGAAGCATTTGGAAAATGCTCTCAGGCACATGGTGTGATTTTTGGGGTGTCCTGTGCAGGTCCAGGAGTTGGGCTCAATGATCTTCATGGATGCCTTCCAACTCAGTATATTCTGTGATTCTAGGATTCCATGATATTAATTCTACCAAGACGATATTGGTTTTGCTTAAAACGTGGTAGCCTGATCTCTTTGTTCTTCAAAACAATTTCAGTGTCCTTAAAAATGTAGGGATTTTATGAAAACAGTATTATATTTGAGGAATTCTGAATAGATATATAATTAAATGCAAGTTTTATCATTTGAGTGGATGAGCACTAACTCATAGCTCATCTGAGGTCTTTAACTTCAGTTACATTCCTTCAAGTATCAGTGATTTGAAAGGCACTGGGAGTCAGGGGCAAATTGCAGTAATGATAAATGTTAGAATTATGTGGTTAAAGGGTTACAATTTAAAAGACCTGAAGAAAAGCTGTTTGTTTCCAAAAACATCTCCAAAGGGATCCTTAGGGGAAATTCTATTGTTCATTTTCCATAATCCCAGTCTCATTTCATGCTTAAGAACTCACAAAAATTTTACAGGATAATTGTGAGGTACCTGTAGGTTTTTTAATTCTGTTTTGGTATCTTGCCTGACAACATTCATGCGAGGATATTCTAAATTACACTCAGCAGAAAACATAGCACAAAAAAAATCAGCTTTATGTGATTTTGCAAGTAAAGCTGTAAAGGTTTTTGTTGTATATCATCTGGATATCTGAGGTACTGTTGTCACAGACATTCAGATGTTGTTTAAATCCTGTTCATGAGTTTTACAGCCAATCAGGCAGAACAGCAATAGAACATAATTTTTGCAAGCAGTACTGTAAATGGTATAACACATTGCATTGCATACTTTTTGAAAGACATGAGGTACATCTTATCAGCTGGTGTATAAATTTTTAAACAATTTGCTGCCAGATTATTTAGGTGAAAAATTAACTTCCATTCTGAAATTCACCTACAAAAGTCAATCAGAAAAAGGCTTTGTTTATTTTACAGGACTATTAACTATAGAATGGCAATTTACATTTCCTGTTTTAGTCTGAAGAATAGCAAACAGTCTACAGCCAAATATATCCAATTACTCTCAATGATTTAAGGAAACATTTCTGTCTCCTGCAAATGAAATACCAACATAGGCACTTCAAAAATATTGAAAAGGTTGATTCTATTGGCAGTTTATTATTTTTTAAACAAACATTTTTAATTTGTTATGTTTTATGTATTTTTTTGTTTTCTTTGTTGTGTTTATTAGAAAAGAATGTAGTCCTATATTTAGCTTAACTTGGGTAAGTCTATAAATGTAATTGTCACTGATCTCATTGCTGCAGCACATTTTCTTCCTGCGTATATTTTCCTCTCCTTTTCATAATTTCTACAGAAGTAGGGCAAGATAGCCCTTTTCCAGCGACACCAAAGTTCACCTAAACCTCCACTTTCTTTCATGAATCTTGATGACAATCAAGACAAATGGCCTCAGTTCAAACCACATCACTATGTCCAAGTAAGATTGTATTCTAATGATTTTGAGGCAAAACATCTATTGAGGTAGGCAGCCAGTAAAGTAATCTCAAGAAAGCAATTAATTAAAATGTCAGTTTATTGTGGGAGAACTACTAATGACCAATTCTGAAACTTGTGCTTTCCCCTTTTCCCCCTAAGCTAACCTCCATTTGATGGTAACATCATGTGCTCTTTTGAGGCCACCTCTTGATCTAGACCAAATGGAAGGAAAATAGAGATTCCACAGTATTCCTCTGGGTGTGTTGTAGGCAGAGCTGGTTGTCTTTCTTCTGTGAACATGTACATGAATTATATAATTAAAAAAGGAAGAAAAATGCTTAGCAACTCGACATTTCTCTGACCTCTTATCTAATTACAGCTAACATGAGCAGTCATGACGTTGCTTTGCAGTTTATGAAAGTCTTTGTTCACCATGTCCATTGTGTGAGAGACCTCTCTTACCACATCAGCATAATCCTACAGACATTTAATTCAATAAAAGGCAGTGGTTGTGGCTTCAGCTTTTCAAACTAGCATTTTAGCCTGCACACCCAGATGGCAAGGTATAGCTTTTCCTTGATTGTCTGTGAAGGCTAATAAATTGTTAGGAGATGAATAACGATTTCAAGGGAATGATGACTGTCCTTGTGGTCCACATCTCATAAACCAATCTACACTTGCCTGCTTTATCTTGTCTGCTTATCTTGCCTGCATGAGCAAGTTGGCATCTGCCTCGGTAAGCACTTCTGCATAGCCTTCTTTTTTATTTTGAAATATTAAATGGAGAGAAGGAAACTGGCATTTCCTTTTCCTGAGGCATTTACTAAATATACTGGAAAAGGCAAAGAAATGTGGTAACTTCTTTACTGCTATATAAGCTCCAAGAAAGCCAGAAGAAAAATCTGTTTTCATTCTCTCCCTTATACTTGAATTACAGGTGTCAAAATATGGGAAATTTAGTAGAATTTTTTAGGGATATAAAAGAAAAATAGTTTGATCCACCATAAATCTTTAGTTTGAGCTGCAGAATACACCATCAATGAACCATAACTGCTGGGACTGTCTGCATCCTTCTGCTGCATTTAACTTAATTGTCTGTTTTGGGATAAATTGTAAAGCAACATATAAAGTTAACAGCTTATTGACTGTCCTGCTGGAAAATATGTAGAGCAGGCATGGTTTTAAATTAACTCTGTAAAAGAGTGAACAAGTCAAGTCTGTACAAGACAAGTTTACGTAGCCAGCATTGGACTGATAGGCAGTAAGTCAAAAATGAATTGTGCTTATTTGAGTGGAGGGGATTTTATTAGACATGGGTTCTTTTCACAAACACTTTGATTATAGATAATTTCTACATGATTTCTTGTTCTTCGAAAGATATCAGGCTCTATACAACTCTGGTTGTAATTTTAAAGACACCTGTTTTCTCTCATGCTGTTTGGCTAGTTTAAGAAGGATATCTAAATAACCTTGGTATTCTTTTCTGGGACCAGAGAGAGAAGAATTTAGTTTCATTTTAATAAAGTCCTTTACATCATTTCAGAAATGAAGAGGCACTATGGAACAATCACAGATAAGTTTTTTTTTTTTTCTTCACCTCATTTCCAATGGTAAAAATTTTCTGATATCAAAATGTATAGGGTTTAATGAACCTAAGTTAATTTAAACAATATGATAGTTTGGCTTACCATCTGGAAAAGTCTACTGTATGTCTAATGTTTGTGTATTTTATTTGATTATTTGGGTTTCCTCCATTATTTAATCTGCTATAATGTTAAAATCCTGTGATATGTTTGCAACTGTTCCATAGAAAGTAGAGCTGAGGTAGGTCTCCCTTGCCTTCTGGTTGGTTCTTTTTAACTTTTGCCGACAGAGAAAGCAAAACTTCAGAAAAGGTTAGCTAAGGGGGATTTATCACTGGAGATGGCGCAAACAGAAAAAATGATACTGCTTGAGATGGTCTTTAATGTCTTTAAAGATGAGAAGATCTTATTTTCATCACTTCAGTTTGTAGATATTTAAAATTTAGTGTTTTTTCTTCAGTTGTGGACTCCTTGTACTGGCTTTTGGGGTTTTTTTGTGTGTGTGGTTTTGGATTGGTTTTTTTTGAGAAGGTAGGGGTTATTTCCCTGTGACAATATTCACAAAGCCTTCAAGAGGCTATCAGAGCTGCAGCCCATAAAAGAATCCAGTACTTCTTGAAGTTGCTTTTGAAAATGCCAAAGGCTACCTTTCTGCATTTACTGCATAAACTGTAGTTTATGTCTATGGACCTATAGAATTGTCTCCCTTTCCTCAGATGATTGTATGGAGGACAGCATGTTTAATCAGTGCATCTGAGAGCACAGCAAGATGACAATCCTGCTGATTAGAATAAAGGTTTTCCCAATTATTGATTTTTCTTTAAAGTGATCAATAATTTTATATTCTTTTAGAAAAGGAAAGAATTTTTCTTGTGATTCTTTTTCTGGCTGGTTGCATCCATCAAATATTCAGTTACAAAATTGTGGCACAATTCCCTTGTGTAATTGGCTAAGGGTGGTACTAAAAGTTCCTCCTTCAAAAACAGGAATTACCTTGGACCCACTATGGGGGAACCGACAGTGGTCAAAGAGGAATTTCTAGGCTTCAGGCAGCAACAGCAGTCTGAGTCTGTGTGAAATCAAGTCACATAACTTTCTCACACTGGCTTGAGCAATTGTAAGGAGGAAGCAAAAACAATCCTTGGAAGGTGAAAGACTGTTAGCAGGTGGTGTTTTTTTTGCCTGGTTGTTGTTTACTTGTAAGAAATGGTCGAGAGGTGTTGTTCCAAATGATCAGTAATATTCATTGCACTGAAACACTGTATAAAAGGATGTGCCTCTCAATAAACTTTTGCTTTTAAGCCTTCCAAGACAATTTGGAATATATCCTTAATAAAGCCATCCCGAATAATCATAACGATTCCTCTACCCTTTGTTGGCAGACAGACAAAACATTAAGGCTTGAGTGGAAGGGCAAAAATTGAATGGAAAACAAAACCCATTGAAAGATGAACATTTTGAGAGGTGTGGGGAGTTCTGCACTTCCACTGTTGCAGTGTCCTCACAGACAGGTTTGGGGGTCATTTACCACTGCCTCCTCTTCACCCAGAGTGTTTGAACACTATTATGTCTAACATCAGTCAAGAGGAGAAAATGGGCCCTGGGCATTCATTCAATATAAATGTTTTTATCAGAAGCATTTGTCAGTTCATTGATTGGTCTGAACTAGAGGAGTCAGTGGGTGAAGATAGGTCATTTTGAAATGTACATACAAAGGCTGTGGTGTCACACAACAAACTGTTCCCTGGAACAATCCATAGCCACCTCCACAATGGCCACTGCATGCCTCTTTTTTAGTCTTCTTTGCACAACCAGTGCTTTAAAGCAAATGTATAAAAAGAGACATCGGTTCCCTGATCCAATTTAAAGGATAAATGCCCTCAAAGCTGTACCAGTCTTAAGACAGTAAAAACAGAGGGTGGGAATATTTCAAGGTACTACAGTACCTGAAGACTTCTGTTGTTTAATGGGCT
Organism: Chamaea fasciata; assembly: GCF_029207755.1. Taxonomy (NCBI): domain Eukaryota; kingdom Metazoa; phylum Chordata; class Aves; order Passeriformes; family Sylviidae; genus Chamaea; species Chamaea fasciata. Next base: position 13,361,727 of record NW_027094091.1, read on the forward strand.
AATTTTTGGTGGCAGTGCTGGAATGAAAGGATGTCTCACATTCAGGTCTGCTCACGGATGCTTCTGTTTGGAGAACTGTCATGACCTGAACCAGGGACCTGATGCAGCTGAAAAAACAGGTTTTGTTTGGGTTCCTTTTTCAGTTGAATTCACTCCTGTTTTGGCACAGCTCTAAACAGCTTTGGCCAGAATAAGCAATATCTCTGAGTGTTGAACCATGACTTGTATCTGCTGAAATCACATTCTGAATTACTGGTTTGGGGAATAGGAAATTCAGGGGCATCATTCCCAGCAAGTATTTATTACTAGACAATCAAACACAAGACATAATGGCCTGTGTGCCAAAGAAATGGATGCAATTTTAAAGGCTGAGGTCCTTCACTTAGTAGGAACAACAGCAAAGCTGTCTCCTGAATAAGGCAATGAAGAGTTTAGCAGCAATACCAGTGAAATGTATTCCGTCTGCACTGGGCACATCATCCCCCCAGCTGGTTCAGCTAACTGTTTATAAGGCAAGCAGTTATGTGGGTGGAGTGGAGAGCTGCTTCCACTAAGCCACTTTCTCCTTTATGTTTATACTGTTATTTCCAGTATACTCACAGCTAAACAGACCAATTCAAGGCTGGTAATCTGGAGCACCAGAGAAGAAAAGGCATCTTTTTGAGGTGACAGATGAGAGGCAGTAAAACTCTCATGCTTGTGCTAAGGTGGAGGGAACATATCAGAACTCTGCAAGTCCCCACAGAGACTCTGACACCCATTTCACCATTACTCTGAGAACAAAAAAGGATTTCCTTTTCACTTTCATGAGCTGTCAATCTCTGTTCAATGACATGAACAGTTAATTCGCTTGCAAAAATTCATTTTTCATGCACTGCCATCTTTTTAAGGGAGAGTAAATCCTTTCCTTTACTTACCATGCTTGAAATTTAACTTTCTTGCATAAGGCTGTAGAAAAAAACTTTTTCTGTGAGTCACAAAAAGAAGCATTAGAGGCAGTTCAACTTTTACTTTTTTTTCCAGTTTATGAATATCTGAGAATTAAATTATTCAAGTTTATTACGATAAAATGGCACTAAGATTTTAATATCATTTGATGTTAAATAATTAACTTAGAAAACTAATGTCAACATCATAAACCATCATATGCATGATATTCAATATATAGTTTCATTCAATAATAAATATCTTGTGGAATTCATGTAACTGAAGCCCACACAAGAATAAGGAAGCTGCCAAAATACTATCATATCCAGTTGGCTTAGTCAGCAAGAAACCAACTGGTCCACAGATGCTCTTTTATCTATGAGAAAATATCCTCTTTTGCAAGTCTCCTGTCTGCAAAATGTTTCATTATGAACTCTTCTCCTCCTGCAGGCTGTAAATAATTTATTCATCAAACCTTTTTATTTGTAGAAGATGGAAAACTCATTGCAAATTTAAAAACAAAAAAGGGGAAGATTAGAAACTGAGGTGAATAAATCTAATTGCATTATAGTGCACTAACTTACAAAAAAGGCCTTAAGGCATGGGAATCAGTGGACACACAGATGAATTTCGATGACTTTTCCCTGGCACAGGCAAGAACTGGCAAAGAAGTTGTTTTGAGAATTGAGAGTGCTTGTTCATCATATGTAAGGACATGAACAGAAGTAATGAGGTTATGACAAGATGTTCACCTGTACCCAGTGTTCCCTTTCTATCCACTTCCAGTCTCCTTTATTCATGCAGCCACGTAGCTGCGGTCCAGCCAGTGTCACAGTTAAATAGTTTTGTCTGTTCCTGCAGCATGTGTCCTTTTTTCCCTCCATTTTTCCCTTTGCACAGGAACACATTTATTTTGGCAAGAATATTATAAGACATTAAAAAAACCCCAAACACCTCATACAGTTCCATACGGTCCTTTTCTTTCAGAACATGCCCACTTTTGATACCTTTGGTTCAGCAAAACTTCAGCAACTGTTGTTAATTGACTATAGAACATAATTCGCATTCCTGCACCTTGTATTTTACGTGAGGTCACAGAGGGAACAAAGACCCCATTCCTACATGTATTAAGAGAACGGTTCTCAAAATGGTTCTGTCACTTCCAAAGAAACACTGCTACCATTTGCATTATGAGTAGAAGTCTCATAATATGGCCAAAAACATAGTTGCTACTGTAGGAACAAAAAAGTTTTGTCACTTTGAGTATACATTTCTATTTATAAAATAACATTTACCATTAGATAGCTACATACAGGTGATGACGGTGTGACAATAGCTCCTCCTGTAATGCAATGACAGACCAAATAAGCTGAATTTTATTCAACTAAAGTTTAAAATATATCAGAGAAAACAGATTTAAAGTATTTTTTGAGCACCATAATGCTGTAATTTCCCATTCACTTGAACAGTATTCTGTGAAAGCACCATTAGATAATGGATCTATTTCTTATAGGGTGGTAATATAACAGTTAATAGCAAAGATGGGACACGACACTAGCATGCAGGGGAGGAAGGAAGAATTACACAAATTTCAGCAATAGGAGATACCCTGAAAAGTCTGTTTGGTTAAGAATTACTGCAGGAACTCTTCCTTTAGAGTGTTACCTGAACTGAACTGATCCTGGAAGCTGGCCTGATCTTTATTGATGAAACACTGCTGACTGATTGATTATAAACTAAGGAGGGAAGGATGTCTTGGTTATTCTGTTTTCTGTGAATGTATAAATATTCCTGTTTCTGTAATTTTCATCCAAATTAAGAAAAGAAGAATTTTGCCATCAGTTTCAGAATACTCCTTTGTGCAAGGGAATATGCCTTTGTAATTGAAGCTATGTGTCAGAGTTGTATTACAATTTTTTTTTCTTAATCTTTTTTCTTATACTAAGGGATGCACCTACTATCTGGGATTTGGCTCTTAAAATGTTTTGTCAGAGAATAATATCAATCTTAAGTATAAAGATGATGTAATTATGATAGCCTTATTGACTTGGAAGTTAATTGAAGACATCGCTTTTATAGACAACACAAAGTTATCTCCAAGCCAAAAATTTCACGTTCTTTACCATGAAAAAAAAAAAGTTTTCTCAGACCAATGAGATCAGATTCCTATGCATCCAGCTGCTCCCCACCATGACTTGCATATTTTATATTTCCCAGAAGGCATTTAAAATCTGCAGCATCACTGTTCAGTTTATTGCACTATTAACTTTAAAACTGCATCAACTGTTGCGTGGTATTTAAAAAGAAAATTTACTGTGGATGGGTTATTGTTGTAGAAAAAGAGTACTGTTCTCTGGTAAAAATCTAGGAGACACAAATACATTAATTTTTTGTAAGCAAATTATTAATGAAAGGTTTTTTCCATTCACAAGATATTGCATGGCTTCCACCCATAACTGGCCTTTCCAATCAACTGAAAAATGAAGGAATTAACACTGAACATACAATCTTTTGAGCACAACTGGGCATTTAGACAGTCACATAAATAAAAGTTGCTGGGTTAAGAATGAGAAAATATTATTACAGCTGTACAGGCACATACTTGCAACTTTTTCAGCAGGTATATACCTAGTACCAAGTTCAACACATTTTGCTGATTTAGTTTAGTTTAGTTTAATGCTTTTGCCTTATTTTAGTTTTATTACTTTGTTACTCAATTAGAGAACATCTACTAATATACTCCTGAAAAATTTCATTCACAATGTGGTCTTAATTAGGATTTTCAAGTCACAGACTTCAGAAAAAAAGAAAGGTGAACGAATATTCCTATGCGTAGTTTTGATGTACAGTCTCTTATTTATAGAGTACATGTGATGTTTCTTAAATATATGGCCAGCCATGCTAGATAAAGCAGAAGAAAGATACATGGAAATACACCATATGCCATATTCCATAACCCATATTTCTCTTTGGCATTTGAAATCTGTTTGAACGATAACAGGGAATGAAATCCTGGCTTTCTGCAGAAACTGACTCTGAAAATGGCAGTAGACAAGGAAACATAAAATTATCAGCTTTGAGAACCCAACCAAACAGGTTTTCATCTAAAATATTCCATAGTGTTACATTTCACACACTCATCAATGAATGTAGCAAGATTTAAAAATGGGTATTTTTTTCTCATATGTTCCAAAGAAATGTTGATTTATTCAAGCACAGTAGATGTTTTTTCACCTGGAACAGCAGGAAAAATATACAAAGAAGAGCAAAGCACATGTAACAAGATCAAGCAGCATCAGCAGTACATGTAGCAATACTCTTGATGAAGTAACAGCTTTAGTGTTCTTTTCCCTTTCCATAATCTTCCAGCATTGTTCCTGGGATAATCATTATAGTTCAATCTTTGTCCTCTGCAGGTACATCTGGTTTTCAAAGTCTCACACTAATCTACGTTGTGACGCAAAGGGAAAGACTTAGTCCTGCAGTGCCACCCTGAATAATTACTTGGTTGGCGGGTTTTTTTTGTACTCAAGGGGAGTGCCAGGGTTTGAATTCTCATAAAGATTTGTATTTATTTTATGTTTGCAAGAGCGATCACAGGCTTGGCTAGGTGCCCTGAGAAAACAGGTCTCTGGAGCAACACCCAAGTGGTTGTACTTTAAACCTGAGTTAGCAGAGCTTTACAGAAATAAATACCTGTGCTGCATAACACTGGAGAGGTATTTCAGGGACTTTTTTCTTTTATGAACAGATATGACATGCCTTCAAAGGTCATTATTAATTTTTCTAGAGTCCCAAATGGAATGTGCTTCAGCCCTCTTTCATTCTCTCTTCACTTTCTGATGGCTTTTGTTATTGTCTAACACTTCTTTAGAAACAGCTTAGCAAATACATTTAAGTAGAGTAGTGTGGAAAATGAATGTGGCTCTGGTTAAACTGAACATTCATACTCAGAATAGTTTTGAGAATCTTAACTCTTGAACTCTTGAACCTATGGCAGGTAAACATTACTGTTATTATTAGTGTGGGTGTGATTTATTGTTCATCACCACAGCTAACAGAGCTAGCTATGCAGCCTCTAGGATAAGGCATTTTACAATTATGCCGTCCCTGTACAAGGTATAAGTATTGGGTATGATACACTTTCTGTGGGACCCTCTGAACTTCGTGTCAAGGAACTGAGTCATGTGACAGTCTGTTTCAGAATATCCCCTGAAGTGGTCACTTCACCTCTGGATCCTGCAGACAACACCCTATGAGGTCCTGGCACTGTAACAGTAAGAGTGACTTAATGGTTCATGCTTCACCTCTCTTTCTATAGAGACAAGCCATATTTTGTGTGTGGGGAAATGTGTGCCTGTGTCCTGCTTAGAGACAGGCAAAATACTTGTATCAAGTAGCGCTAGACACTAAAAATAACCTCAGTACCAACATCAGCTGTCAGTGTTGCACAGTCATTTCCAACTCAACACTGATGCCCTATGCTGCCCGGTTCAACCTGCTGCAGGTGCACTTGTTGCAACCCAGCCTCCATGTTCTCCTCCAATTCCTGGTCACACATCTGCTAGTATTTTAATCCTTTCTAAGCAAAATGTTGGTGAATTTGGTGAGCTTAAACTGAGACTGCAGGAAGGCACTAATGGAAGCCTTTTTTCTGGGCCAAAATCACTTTGGTCCAGCTGGCTCCTGCAGAGATAGCATCACCAAGGAAATGGTTTAAGTGTAGGAAAAAATACTGCCCCACCTTACACAAAATCCCCTGAATTTTTCTTTTCTAAAACTTTAATAGAAACATGATGGTACTATGATTCTGTTATTTTCACATCTGCCTCACATAAGATTTGACATTATTGTCACCAGAAACTTTCCCTTGTTGTATATTCTGGGTCAGCAGTGGACCATTCAGGCACAACCCAGCAGCAAACAACTGCTTTCATATCAATAGCAACAGGCTGCAGGTAAGTTCTTACGTAACATTTATCTGAAATCTAAACTGGAGTGGAATCCTAAATTCTGGTCTTCCAAACCAGAAACTGAAGGAAAAAATGAAAAAGAAAAGTGCAACTCAGAAAATATTTTATTGAGTACATACCGTTTCATTGTAGGGTTTATAAAACACCACCAACCTCTCTGAGGTTGAATACAGCTTGGGCAGGTGCACAAGTAGTGGGAGAGAGAGGGAGAGCATTTGCAAATTTTCACGCAAGAGGCATAATATGGGATATTTGCATCAAGATGATACCTTGTCATAGTGCCCAAGTTTGCACTAACTAGCTCACCAGAAAAAAAATCAATGAATTTACATTTAAATTTTATGAAGGATTGTAACAATGAGCTATAAGTTCAAATTTACTGGGTGTTGCCACTGCACATTCAACAACTAAACTCAGGATCATGAAATAAAAATCAGTAGAGCTTGGACTGAAAGTACTGTAAGAAGCCTTGTTTGGAAAACTCTAACTCCAGAAACTGATGGTTAACAAGACATTGTAACCACTGTAGTACATTGGTAAAAACTGCAGTTGTCCTTATCTAACATCTAACTTCCATTTTTAGAAGATGGAAAACAAGGAAACTTCCTGGAATTTGGGTTAATCCCACAACACACATCTAATAAAGACCTGGCAGCATGGTTCTTGAAAGGAGATGAAACAAACAGTAGTCCCTAGGCAATTTTCAGTTGCCTGAAGCAACTGAAAACTCATAGAAAAGAGCTGTAAGTAGGGGACAAATTGGTAATATTTATGTGAATGAAGTTGCTGCTTACTGGAATGTAGACCAACTAATTGTTCTGATGTGTTTATCCTCAGTGATGGTAAAGCATAAATGTACAATGAAATGTAGGAACAGTCAAAAGCAGCCTTGAAAAAGTCACTATATTGCTTAAATTCTCTCAACCATACCTATTTATGAAGTATGCATACATTCAGAGACTGTAAAAAGTTTTCAGGTTGACCATATTTCTACAGCTAACTGTATTTTATGAGCTGGTCCCCACAGAATTCTTAAAAGTCTGCCATGAAACCTGCACTGTGCTGCCAAAGAATTGAGGAGCACTTGTTATAACCAGTGAATATGAAGGTTAAGTACAGCAGTTAATATGTCAAATTACACAGAGACTTCCATTGTCCTTTGGGTGTGCATTTTCCAACATGTGTAAGTACCACCACTTTGACAGGAAATAATTTCATAAAGCAGGATTGAACAATTTATTAACTATAATATTTTTTTCAAATGGAAAAGAAATTATTAATCCACAGTTCAAACTAAGAAAAATGGAAAGGTAACGTTTAGCATATTCATTAGCAATTAGAGAAAATAGTCTAGGAAGGCCAAAGTATTCAAATAATTCAGAAATGTTCTGTTGAAATGAATTTCTTATTTATTAAAAAGACAACACATTCTCAAGAGAGCACCTTCTGCAATGAAATAATTTAGTTTCTTCATATAGACACATCATACACAATGTTAACAACCATGAAAAACAATACAAAATGCTTTCAAATTTAACAAGTAGAAAAATAGAACTAGTATATATGGCAATTGTGAATCTAATACTGTACAGAAGTATTTATGGATTTTACAAATAAATAGTAGCTTAAATGCCCTTTTAAAATCTTCTAACTGTACACTGGAACATAGGTTCTGAAGCTTACCACTAACTTGCCACAAATGTGTGCCAGTCAAATGTTCTGCCCACAAGCTCAAAAAACTTCTTGTTGGGTTCATGGAAATATTCCTGCAGTTTCTCGAGTAACCGGGTGTCCACTTGTGGGTGCGCTCGTCCTTTGGACTCATGTAAACAGCGCTCTCGACCACTGTCCCTCAGGCAGTAGAATCCCTTAGTTTTGTTGAAATAAAAATTTGAAGCATTTATCTGTGGTGATAACTTCAGAAATCTCTCTACCTTTTCTATTTCTGGAAAGGGGTCTTTGATTAGTCTATCCCCATCTACAATGTGAATATGATCAAGAGGAAAATACTTCAGCCAGTTCTGCATGTGAATGTAGTATAGGCTTCTGTTTATTGCCTTGTAGTCCACATTGAGCTCACCATTTCTGATCAGGAATTGTTCAATGGATGGGTACGGCTTGTGCTTCTGCATGTGGTTGTAGAACACTTGTGTATAATCTGATAGTACTCTCTCGCTTGGGTCTCTTAAAATAAGGAGTAGTCTCATTGATTGGTTCATGTTATAAACTCTTTCAGGCACTTTAGGTGATGTAAAATATGCTGGAGTTTTTTCCACGGTAATCTGATGGGGATACGAGAACGGCATTTGATTAATATACCACTGCAATCCATTCCTGTAATGATCTTCCCAGTCAAAGAAGTGAACTTCACTTTCTGCGGCTGCAATATCTGGATGGAGACTCAACATCTCTAACAAAGCTCTTGTTCCACCTTTCCTCACTCCAATAATAATAGTCTGTGGCAGCTGCTGACATGATCCATTAGAAAGAATGTTTTCCTTGAAGTCATTTTTCTGAGATGTTTTCTTTAAAAGCTCTCTCTGAACAGTCTGAGAAGAAGTCTCAGCATTTGAATTTACAGCTGGTCTGGAAGGCACTATCTGAGGTTGAACAATAAGCAACACAGCTCCCAGCAGAAAAGCTGCCATGACAGAAGTTCTTAGTCTGGTTTCACTCAAGCGGGTAATAGGGCATAGAGAGATTTCCACCAAGAATAACCCTTAAAAGTGGTTTTTGTTTTGTTGAGCAAATGTGTATTTCTCAAGCAAAGACTTTGCTGAAAGAGGGAAAAGAGAAAGCACATTATCTTATATTCAGCCACATTGCAAATATCTTTTTCTTTTCAAAACTGAACAAACTTTAGCTTTCCCAACTCCAGGCTCACAGATAATTTAGTGTAATTAAATGTTTTAAAAGACAGGTATATGCAACAAGGCCATAAGAAAATTATTTCCAGTCATCAGGAGACATGAATATTATTAATCTTTCATTTGCACTCAGAGTATTAGTTATTATTTTTTAAAATAATCTGATTTCCTTAGAGTTGATCCACAATCACAAGAGAATTGGTTTTTTAGTCTACAAGAATAGGTTTGTCTTAGAAACAAAACATAAAAAGGAAAAGGTATGGAAAGGACAAAAGAGCATGCCTAAAAGCTGAGGGTCTTGTAGGATGTCTGGGAATTATAGCCTCCCAAAGAACCATGTAACAGCAGCCTAAGAAGTCAAGCCTCCTGGGAAGAAGTCTCATGCAATATAGATACAGCTGTCCAACATGAGAAGGCAACATTCTCCTAGGAAGGAATTAAAAGAGCTCTAAGTAAATAGCACACCAAGGAAAAGTTGAATTTTGTGTCATTTTTGAAGTGAAGTTAACTTTTGCTTTGCGCTTACTAAGGATAAAATAGGTCACTTGCACACTGGCCCTGCAAAGAGGTAAGATAATGAAGCCATAGATTATAATATAACTGAATCAACAAAACCTGTGGTTCCCAGCTCCATACTCAGGAAAGAAAATACACAATGGATACTTCAGAAGGTCATTTCAAGAGCTAGCCAGAAAACTGCTGTGATGTAAAGAACTAACTTTAGGTTTTATCAAAAGACTACAAAATACCACCACTGAACACCCTTTAAAGGTCAGGGTATTTTTAATGCAATGTTTGAAATGAAATTGTAACGGTTTCACACATAGTAGAGCTCTTTGATTGTTGCAGTATGAGCAGGCTGTATACACAAGCTCCCTGAATTATAATGTCTTCCAAATAATTTACACCCTCAGCGAAGGGCTGGTGTGGATTTTAGTATTGTCTAACTCCACTTAGAAGTAGAAGCCATGACAGCTGAGTACCTGACTGCTTTGCCTTAGTAGGCTACTGTAATTATGAATTTAAGCCTGGAACAGCACATACTGTGCCAGCTAACAAGGGCTGAAATATGAAATTACATATGAACAACCTGAGGAAATGCAAGGGCTAGGTTTTGGAAACTCTCCAGAGAATCTGAAAAGAAACTAATGACTTTTCCACAATAACCTAAGTCCCAGTGCAACAAGGACTAATGATGTGTTTCTAAGTAATCTAAAGTTCTGTTTGATAGCTTTGCATTTACAGAGGTCGTGACTCCATCCTGAATGGAAAAGGTCTGCTTCCTGATGTTTTCTACTGATTATCACTTCGGTGCCTTCCCTTTTTTCCATTTTTAATGGGCTACAAGGCAGCAATATTGTTAGGAAGCAGAAATCGAGGCTGGGAAGAAAGAGAAGCAAAGTGTCACGACAGATGTGAAGTTAAGAGAGTGCCTCCCTGTATGCCCACAGGCTTTGAGCTTGTGGGCATACCTTGTCTCAGGCTATTTTGTGATGTCTGATCTGAGACAAGTTTGCAGGGGAAATTGGGTTTTTTCCATTTTTGGCCACTGTTGAGTTTTCTCTGTCTGAAAGAGTTCCATTTTGTCTGTTGTCATTAATCTTCTGTCTTTCCATGTCCCCCACCATTCCTGGCAGTCATTCTAAGCCTAAACTATATCACTTTTAGCAAGAAATAGTCCTAATAGCCCCACATTGTGGATGTTGATGGGGGATGACACTGGGTGACAGAAAATTCGATGTAGGTAAATTCACTGAGCTATGCTGCCACAATATTCAGCAGCAATGGGAGCACAGGACACAGCACCAGCCAGATTGGATCAGTGACTGATGGGCAGCTCAGTACATAAGAACAACAAAACATCAACTCTGTTGAATTTTAAGGTCACAGATTAAAGGAATAGCCACTTACTTCACAGTATATTTTAAGTCACTGGCTCCATAAATAGTAAGCCAGAGTTGTTGTCTTAACACCTTATTGGAAAAGCATAATAGGATTCCAGCGAGGAACAGGTTGAACTGTGTGGAAAGAAATGAATTTAAAGCCTACTGGAAGGAGCACTTATTTCTTAATAGTCAGATTGAAATACTGTGCTAACAGCCAAGTTTTGTAACAGACTGTCTCTAGAAAGATTAAATTTTAGCTGCTGGTCTCATAGTGACAACACACTGCTGGACTGGGGGGAGAGGGGGTGTTGATTTTCTTTTTTCTGCTGGTGTTGGGTTTTTTTACTATTTTTTTAAAAGAAAATTAATGCTATTTTGTAATTGATTGCAATTTTCAATTTGTAGCCCATAGTTTGTAGTTGCCAACTTTTTTATTCAAGCGCTCCTGTGGCTGAATATAGCTTAAGAACATCTGAGAAAAAGACATAGCAAGGTGTCTCTTCACTCTAGCTGTACTCTTGTTTTAGCCTACATCTTTAAAATCAGACCTGTGGGATATTACAGGTGTGGTTCCAGGGGCCTCATCTCAGGCAGGTTTTTGAGCCTCAGTGGAGCTCTGCCTCAATGTCTTCCCATTCTTAAAGACTTTTGTGGGGCACAGCTTTTTCTAGATACAAAAAAGCAACTGTTTCCTGTTTCAACATGAAATCTTATAATAACATAGGAATATCTTCTGTTTCAGATATACAGCATTTCAGTGTTCCTCCTCAGCTATTTGTTCAGGTGCACATCTTCCACTGCAGAACACCACTACTGCATTGGTAGCATTTATTTCATGGATTTCCACAGAACCGTATCAATGATTATGTCATTCAGAATACCTATATGCTATTGTTGTTTTGTTTGCAAGCAATAAAGCTTTGTCTGCCCTTTTTTTCCAGTCCATTTTGTTTCTCCCAAATTGCATAGGCCTGATATCTGGATCAATTATTTTGTTTTGTTAGACTAATGTAACACAATGGACAAGATTGTACCTCTAAATTCAGCATAAAATAAAGGATGTGTGCGAAGAGTGATTTTTCAGGAATAGAGCAACATGTAAATTGGTTGTCATTCAGCTCTCCTCTCCTACATCCTCTACAATGCTTTAGGTCGATCTGTAGTTTGGTATCTAGAATTACAGTGGTTTATATAAAATGATGCAAACATATATTCCATAGCTGTATGATTTGTGGGTGTGAAAAACTCTTACAACAATAATAAGCACGCACTGAGTAGTTTAAAGCAGCCACTTTGCCAAGTTACTTTGCTGCTTTACGAATTCCCTCCACTGCATTCACAAGTCATGCAGAGCATACATGACTTCACTTGATGACTTTGTATTCCAGATTAGTTCAAAAAATTTAACTGACAATCATTACTATTGTATTTGCTACAGGTAAATGAGCAAGTTATAAAAGAAATACAGTTTATGTTAAATGGTGCTTTGAAGATTATACGAAGACTTTTCAAAAAGTCTGATTGCTTTTGCTTAATCTTTTCTTCAGCTTTCTCCAATTAATTAGTGAAATGTGCCAACCTGTTTATTTTACCAGCTTCAATGTGGACTTTATCATTAAAACCTCTTCAATAGTAATAGTAACTTGGAAACATATAGAAAATGTAATCAGTAAATGCAGAATGAGGGCTAGAGGCTGTCATATATCATTGACTTTGAAACACGTATCACTATTTTGTAATTTCTGACTATTTCTTATTATTTTACAAAGGTATTTTAATGCTTCCATATGTGTGTCATCAGTCGCATTGTCTAAACTACCCAGATTATATCCACTGCTTAGTTTAATATGCATTAACAAAATAAGGTAGTTTCTTCCTGGACTGGTAACTTCATTTTTGCTGGGAATTGGATGGGGTTAGATTTAGCTCTGAACTTTCAAAAGACCCCCTGAGTTAGCTGCCCAAGTGGGTAAGAAGAAACATAAGAAGTGTCTGTAGGGCAGTCAGTAAGCATTAGACAGAGACTGCTGGCAGATTTGACAGGGACATACCTCACAAATAAGTCCACAGCAACATACTCAGAGGTTAAGCAGAGCTAATAGGACCCATTTACTCCCAGGACAGTGACTAGGAGAGGTAAGACTACATCCTTTCCATAAGCATGCAAGTGACTTCACCTTCATTAAAGAGAAGCTGTGTTTTCCTGTTTTTTTAAGGGCTGTGGACAAACAGGTCAAGTTTCAGATGGCCTCATATTATTTCCTTACAGAACTGAATCCCTTCACTGGAGATATCTCTGCCCAGCCATCTAAAAAAACAGAGTCTGGACTGAATGAGAATTATACTTCACTTGCTGAAGTTTGTCTGTAGAGGGAGATTAGAGCTGAAAATCTGAGAGAGACATTCTGTTCTTATAAAGAATACTTAGTTTTGCTGATGTGCTAGAACAGTTTTTGGACTGTATTTCCCCTTGCACATATTTGGGCACACAGAACTGCAAAATAGAAGACTAACATTGCTGGTTAAACCTAGCTGTGCAGAACAACCCACACATCTGCTATGCTGGCTTCTTCTCTTGGTAAAAAAAAAAAATTACCCTGAGATAACCAACTTCCTAAACTGATAAAGACTCAGTGTTCTGAACATTTGTATTCAGCGATGTGCATTAAAAACCTGAACAATTGCAGTGTACTTGAAATCCTTCAAGAACTCATTGATATGAACAGTATATTCCTACCCTCTAAGGGTAGACTCTGTCCACCGTAAGATATATTCCTTAGTTGTCTGTATCAGCTCAAGTGCCACTTTGTATCCTGATAACATAAAAGTTACAGTACAGCTATCACTTAAAGCTCAGCCAAGAGCAGGAAAGGAAAGAGCATTTTTTTTAGTTTAATTCAATTTATGAAAATGTTTTTTTCTTGAAAATAAATTCTGAATTTTGCTATTTTTATCTATTAAACTGTATTCCAATGCCCCCTCCATGAATAAATTTTTCCCACAGTTCCCACCGCATACACTTTTGTTTTTTTAATCTGATTTTAATAAAAGTTTTAAAAAAAACACTTGCCAATGAAATGCTCGAATTCTAGTTTCCAGGAATTAACTACAAATACTTTCCTACATTAGTGAGTGCTAAAGAGGTAACTGCAATAAATGAAATAGAATTGCATACCACTTAAGGTCTCTAGAACCATAAACTATTGATCACCTTGTGACACATCAAAAAAGTCATTCGCACATTAAGAAGGGATGTGAACTTGTCTTACAGTGCCTGGATGATATGTACATTTCCCAAATTATATTAAAACTGCTGCAAACCAGCAGAGATTAAACCATGGCTTTAACTTTTACGGTCAGATGTTAAAAAATCTAGTAATAATTTCAGTGCTGTTAAGATGAGATATTGTCTATCAGCACTACGACTTAAGAAATACACTTTAAAAGGTCTTTTAAATTTTGGGAAGGGGAACTTAACAAGCTGAGAAATGTTGACTTGGTAAGAAGTATTTTTGGCTGAAATCTGCTATATTTCCGCACCTGCTGTGATAAACACAGTTAATGCAAATTAGATAGGCCACCAGTTCATGACTTCTAAAGCAGTTCAGCTCCAGTGTGAGCAGTAAGGTAGCAAATTTACAATAGACTGTGGTTATATATAACATGCACTTTTTCTTAAGGTCAGAAGGGACCATTCCAGTCTTTCATGCCAAGAGATCATAAAAATTGTTAGAAGAGAAAATACCCTAGATTTCAGAGAACCTCATGCAGGTAAAAATAAAATGGGACATTACGCCAGAATAAAAATAACTTGAAAAGCTCAGGATGCACAAAATTTTTTGTACTGAATAGTAATATGGAATCCCCTTAACACCATCTAGCAATTTTTTTTAATACCTGTCAGGATTCATTTTTTTTTCCTTAAGAGGGTACACTGTGCCACTGCCTTCTCTATCCCCCCCATAAACCCAAATGTTCAATTCAGAATCTAGAAATTACTCCCCACCCCACTTTCCACACAAAATGGGTCACATTCTAATTAGGAAGGAGAAACCTATTGCACAGTTAATAGAGTCGCTTCCTAATTCATCAAAGCTGTCCCCAAGAAAACAGTGTGCGTGAAAAGGTGGCTCTGTCCTGTCTTGCCCCCTTTCACCTTAGCTGGATGTATTAAAATAGGGAACATAGGAGACTAAGCAACCCCATTCTCATTTCCTCTGCCAAGCAATTTCTTATCACTTACACAGGGCTGTGGGCCCTGTTTCAAATACCAATATTTAAAACAAAAATAATAATAAACAAACAAAGCCCTCCGCAACTCAAAATAGTCACTTAGTTCATATTTCAAGTAGACTTCTGTGTCTTACACTGTCCTGCCTTCAGAATAACACTGGAGCAGAGTGAACACTGGTGAGGTCATCACTGTATTAGACTTAGCTAAACCAATCCATTTACTAAGCAAAGAACTACACAGTGACCTGGAGGGAACTCTCAGGTTCTGCAGTGACAAATGAGATGACCAGCAGGATCTTCCATCTTGGTCTCCCTTAGCATATCAGAGTTTTGTTTTTCTCATTATCAAAAGTTTTCATGGAAATCCATCAGCTCTGACATATTGTTGGGCTCTGATATCTTATGCATTATGAAAGGAATTTCAAGATGAGGGAAGGAGAGATCCCAGGTTAGTGAGACTAATAAAATCATTTTTGATTTCCTCTAATGAAAAGCAGAAGAGTTGTATGTATCTATACATATATGCATGTATTGGAAAGTGTTTTCCACCCATTCTATTTTTCTGTAATGCTTCTGTAAGCATATGGCTAGTTCAGAATAACCAAGGGGAGGGACACAGACAGGAACCTGGCAATCCTGAGGCTGGAATTTGTTCTGTCAAATTAGGGTCTCTCCACTGCAATATCTGGCCTTCCTTGAGATGCATAACCTTTCTGCTGACCTATCAGAGATATTTTTTAGCTATGTAGTATTAAACCCCTCTGCATTTTCAAAATATGAGAAAAAACCAGGGTGCATACTGAAAGGGTGGATGTGCAAGAGATAACTAAAGTTGATGTCAGTGACTGTGCACTTACTGAGAGGTGCTCGTTTCTGAGCAATGTGAGAAACGCACTTATTATAGAGTAAGAAATGCTGGCAGATGTAAATTGCAACAGTTATTATATTTGTACTTACAAATTAAGCTTGATAGCCAGAGAATATACAGGCATTCACCAAACTGACCCTATTCTACTATGTTCCACTTGCCATACATACTGCAGAGGCTCTCTCTGAGTGGGAGTGGGCACTGCATGGATCTCTCACGCCAGAAAGATGCTCCCTGCAGACATTCTATCCCCATGCCATTCAGGCATGATATCCCTAGAACTTCACAGTTTGTTTTTTTTTTTTTTATTCACACCAAAAATCCAAAGAGTAACAGTCTTGAAACTGGGAAAGCCCTTAACACACTGCACTAACAGAGAAAGGAAGGAGAATAATGTACTTTAATTCCCAGCCAGCTGAGGTGATTGAACTGCCTGTACTCAGCTGCATACCTCCTCCTGATCTTTTGAATATCTGGCTGGAAGATGAGACCAAACCCAAACTCTTCCATCTGAAGGCTACCACCCCTCCCTCTCGGCATTCTTTTACCCTCAAAAGATTTGAACTGCACACACCTTAATCCTTGGAAAGCACACCGAGAGCTGCAGTAACCAAGCCTTTGCTGTACTACTCTAGGGTGTCAGTCCTTCAAAACAGAAATGAGCTCGAATTAAGGCTTTGTGCCCTCCTGCCAACCCCCAAAGACCACTGTGCCCCCGGCCCTATGCAGCTCGCCAGGTTCCACTTCAGCACGCTGCATCCCGCCGGCTCCAGCATTATGTGAGGGAGCGGATGGAAGATGCTCAGCAGAGCTTTTGCAACTGTTCTCCCGCCAGGCAGGCGCTCCGCTTCCAGAGCCCTACCACTCTGCCCTTACTTGTGCTTGTCATTTTACCACAAGAGAAAGAAGATGAAGAAAGTCCCCAAAAGCCGCACCTGGCCAGGTGCTACCGAACACTTTGTTTCCCCCACCCCGCTTCTCTCCTATCCCCCGCGACAGCGCTGCCTCCCAGAGCCCGACTCGGTGAGCCCGGAGGGCTGAGGCAGCGCCGCGCGTTCCCTGCCGAGGCTGGGGACAGCCCTCAGGTACTGCCCGGCCGGGCGGACGCTCCGCAGCCCCACAGCGGCGCTCGCCCGCCGCGGCCGCGGGACTCCCACCTGCCGACAGCAGGTGCCGGGCGGGCGGCGGCAGCGCCAGCGCACCCCGGGGGGCGGCAGAGCCCGGCCGCGATCGCCAGCACCCTCGTCCACCCCAAACTTCCCACGCTGCCGAGGGCAGCGCCCGGCGCGCCGCTCCCCGCCCTGGCACCCGCGTCACTCACCGCCGGGGCGCGGAGCCGGGGGGCAGCGCTGGCCCCGCTCTTCCATGGGCGCCCGCGGCGGCGGCGGCGGCGGCGGCGGCGGCGGCGTCCGGGGCAGCGCGCTCGGCAGCGGCGTGCGGGGGCTGCGAGCGCCCGCTGTCGCCCGCCTCGCCCGGCCGACAGCGCCGCAGCCCGAGCCTGGCGCCGGCTCGTTTGTAGGGCCCCGCCCGGCCCGCGTCACCCACAGGCCCCGCCCGGCCCGCGGGAGGCAGCGGAGCGCTGCGCTTGCTGCGGCCGCCCCGCTGCCCGGCTCCGTGCCCGCCGGCATGGGACGGTGTGCGAGCGCGGAGTGAGCCCAGGTACTGCCGCACGTCCGGGGAAAGCGATGGCTATCCGCAGCAAGCGCACTTGCCCCCGCCTCCATAGAATCGTAGAATATCTTGAGTTGGAAGGGACGTACAGGGATCAAGGAGTCCAGAAGCGACGTACGGGGATCAAGGAATCCAGAAGCGACGTACGGGGATCGAGTCCAAGTCCTTCGATTGCCTCCTTCCTGTACTGATAAAAATACCACCCATGCGAGGCTGCGTGAATAACAGACTTATAGTGCTTGTATTCTTCTATTTCTTGTTTACTTTCTTGGGACTTTACAAGGTGGCTCTGATATTTTTTTTCCTTCCTTTTCTCTCCTGAAGTGCTCTCTGTTCAGCCAGATGAGTTTGAAGCAGGATGGATGTCTAGAATGACTGAAATACTGCTCCTAAAGAGCAGTGGGGAAAGGACCTTCTGGGGATTTAAGTCCTTGGGTTAAATTTATTGAAATAAGTCGTTATTTATCATGAACTGAACTGTGGGGGTTTTTTAAGACAAAATGAATTAAAACTGGCATTAACATACTGCATCCCTTATTTCAACAGCCAAACTCCTGAAATTTACTGTGAGCAAAATGCAGGCCCAAATAAATTTAAAAATAATTAAATTCTCAGTTGATTTTGATCAATTCCTTGTAGTTTAACAGATCTGAAAGAGGTAGGGTGTTCGCAAAGAAAGTCTATAAGGTTTTTTGCTTAAAGTGTTGTAGTTCAGACATTTCTGTCTGGACTCTGGGATGTATCTCATCAGGTCCCACAAAGTTGTGTATGTTCAGGTTCTTCAAGTAGTCACAAATGTGATCTGTACTTACAGTGTGATCTGCACTTACAGTGTGATCTGTACTTATTTTGTTCCCCCAGTCCCCATCCTGCTGTCCATCAATGATAGAAGTGTGGTTGCCATTGAAGACTGAGGCAAAAACAAAAGGGGGTTGGTACCTCAATCTCCTCCTCTATTGGCCAGTGTTGTTTTTCAGGTGGTTACACCTTCCTCGACCTTCTCTCAGGGTGTATCTTCTTCAAGCATGGGCTGTGACTTGCTCACACCTCATTTACTCCTTCAGTGCTGGGCTGTGGGAATGTTGGGTCACACTCACTGCACCCAAAAACAACTTAGCAGACTAGTGTTTTGCACAAATATTCATGTTGTATATCGTCTTAAATCCTTTACCTTCAACCTTGGCCTGCACTGATAATATAACAGGAGGCAAAGCTACCAATTATGGAACTGTATTTTCTAACCGTGACTTCTGTTGAGAGAAGCAGAACAAAGGTGAAACGTGTATTAAAGTATCACCAGCAATTTCAAATGGATTAGAGGAAGTAGTTTGTGTTTGTGGAGTTATTTTGTTTACAACTCATTTTGTTTACAACCATTTACCTCCATCCTTGAATAATCATACTTTTGTCTGACTAAATTAGTTGGTAAAATAAATATGTAATCGAACATCTGAGGAATGAAGAGTGCTCAATTATGTTTTAAAAGGAGTATCTCCAAGTAGAATTTTGTCAAAGGTTTTCAAGAAACAAATGCAAGTACTTAAGGAAAAATAGGATGGTATAACTGTAAATGTATTTTATTTTATGGTTTTGCATATTTAACATTTAAGATCTTTTCTGTATTTAGGTGTACTATATCATTACAGTATAATTGCTTTAGCACCAATAGGTATGTAGAAATACTTTACTTTTAATTATTTAAGATAGAAATAGAACATTTCACAGGAGTGTTTACTAAGAAACCCAAAACAATTATACTGTCTTTTTACTTTGTATTTTTATACTTTTCTGTATGGTTTATTATAAATCTGGGAGTCCAGTAGAGAAATACATTCATTTGTTATTAGCCCTGCTGTTTAACCTTGTTATTTATGTCATGACTGTGGGTTTTGATTGTCTTGGAAACAGGTTAAAACCAAAAAGCTTAAATGTTGTTGAGCTGCTATAGACCCGCATAGTTCAGTCATAGGGGAATCACTGTTTCTTCCATGTGATCTATAGATTAGATATCATATTACTCATTTCATGTTGAAGACCAGTCTTGATATAAAAGAAAAGATGAAAAAGTCATCATTTCTTTATTGTTTCAATAATGAACTGTCTTTCGTGTCAAAATAATAACAAAAAGCATCTGTGTACCTTTTTATCTGAAGGTATCTAAGTGTAACTTCAAGTCACTGCTTTATATTTTCACCTTCCCAGGTAGATTAAAGGTATGTTTTGCCCAAAACATGCTTTCTTATTCTAATTAGGTCATTTCTCAGTATTCTTTTTCTCTTTTTAATAAGCTAAACAAAGTGTCTCACAAAAAGGCTCAAGAAAGTTTAGATTTAATTACTTTTCTTCACCGTTCACAAGTTCTCATCACTGAGTACGATACTGATGCTTAATATTGACAATGGAGGCATTTTCACAGTGCTTTGATAATGAATTCCAATTGCCAATAAGGTTTCAAGATCTACTGGTTGTCAGTTCTTAAGCTATTTCAAGTACCTTTCATTGTCATGTAATCCTTACTTTTTAAATTCAAGTGTTTCAAGCGACCAAATCCGATGCCTTATGAGAGTATTTTGCCTTCATACTTCTCTTTATCAAGCAAACTTGTAATTTCCTCAAAGCAGATTTATTTGACATCATGGTGGTAGTGTCTCTTACACTGTGGGTAAAGTGGTAAGAGAGAGTGACAGAGTCAACAGTGCCATATTTTTATTTTGCTATTTGAGTAATGACTAATTTAGAAAAAGGAAGTGAGACTTCCTAAAGCCAAAAGAATGAGAAAAGAAGTGAAAATTATCAATGCAACATTGCCAATACTCATTTATGCTTCCCTCATTAGTCCGAATATGAAGATGTGAAAAATGGGGTTACCAAAGTTCCACCACATCCTGAATGACTGACATGTGCCATGCAGGCAAAAGCAAGGGTGTTCTGCCCAAAGAATAAATTAAATGTGAGCCTGCTTAGAGGAAAAAAACTGCTGGAGGAAATGGCATATGATTCAGAGACAAGACTGGATAATTTGGGGATTGAGCTGGGGACAGGGTCCATGTTGGGAAGAGGAGCCGTGCTGGAGATAGGAGGACAACAGAGGTGGGATGCCTGCACAGCGGGGACGGAGAAGGTGGTGACTCACTGGAAGCACTGTGGCTCCCAGGACAGACCCCAGTGCCCCTCACCCAGCACTGGAGGTGGCTTTGCTGCTGCCTCAGCTCTGGAGCTGGCTGAAGCAGCTCCCAGTAGAGCCTGGAGAGCACTGGGTTCATGCTGTCATAAGCATCAGAGAGATTTGAAAACTTTCTTTCAAACACTGTGCTTCTCACAGTAGGTGTTTTGGAGATGCAGAGGTGGAAAGTAGCTGAAAGAGCAAAGACTTGAACATTTCATAATTGAAGAAATGCTTAGAGCTTTCTGTGTACAGTCTATGTTGGAGCTGCCTGTTACACAACAAAATTTACATTTGTCAGGTTGAGGTAATGCAGATATGACTTAAGAATTCAGACTCACAGATTTCTATTTTGTCACCAGGAAATACTCTAGGGAAATCAGGGAGGAATTAGTGGTGTTTTCTGGTCAGCTAATGGAATTCAGGTGTTGAATTTTAAGATAGAATTAAATAGGTATATATTATAATGTCATTTTAAATTCAGGAAATAAAACGTGTGTTACTTCAGGTCTAAAACTTACAGAATATGTGTCTAACTTAGGCCAAGAGAGTAAAGACATGAGTAAGGCACCATTTTGACTAGGAAGGCAAAGGAAGTGAAAAGGGTAGGGAGGTATGGAAAAGATGTTTGTGGTTGGGATTGTGAGGTCATAAGCCAGCCCTTGCACAGGCAAAGTACATCTGAAGAGAAGAGCCGTCCATGAGGTGGAAAAAACAGGTTGGTTGCTGGCAGTAGAAAGCACAGCTGCAATAGGGAAACAAACTCTGGGAATGAGACTAATTCTGAATAGGTAACAGATTTGAACAAAAATGCAAAAGGCTAATCTGTAAACTTTCTGATGACTGAATTTGCTTGTCAGGGGTCCAGTGCTGTTGATAACCAGCTCTACTTCTCAGAAGCAGTGATGGTGCATTTAGTAATAGTGATATTAAGGAGATATAATACTGTGGTCCAGGCTGGGAGCCACCACTACCATATATCCTCTCTATGGTCCAGTATATTTTAAAATTAAGTTAACAGATTAGGCAATAAAATGAAGGGAAAAGAACTAAAATGTAGCAGATGGAAAGGAACTGAGTGAGAAGGACCAGACTAGTCTAGGTACAATACTGAAGGAGGTGCAAGGAAAATCTAAAAAGCCTAATCTCCTAAAAATATTTTCAGGGATGATTTAACTACAGAGAATGAGTGAGAGCTTGCAGTATGGATGAGCTTATGAAAGCGAGGTGGAAGTGAAGCATGCAGAGAGGAACCTAACAGTGAAAAGAGAGGATAAATGATAATTAAGTGATAATATTGAACTTTTCCAGAGAAATAAATAAAGGATTAATCTGAAGATTCCTCACAGCCTTGCCTCATAGCTCAGTTTAGACTTATGTAAAATGATCTCTGTGAAGCATGCAGTGGTGCTATGGCCTTCTAATTCATTTTCTTTAGTCAAACATTCTCAGGTTGGTACTTTCAGCTCCAGGAGTTGAATATTGAGCATGGAGGATTATACTGCTGTAAGAAAGAGGCCTGTCAAAAATCTGTAGTTCAGCATAAACATTTAAGACTTTTCCTTTTCCCAACTGTAGTGTTGTGTGCAATAAGAAACAGATTTTCACTTGGTGATTCAGGGCTCTGAATGATGGCTTTTACATGATCTGAAGAATGCTGGTTTTAACAAAGTAAAGGAAGAAAAAGATAAGTAGTAAGTTGACAATGGATGAGATATAAGTTCCAGTTCTGTGTCAGAGTTGTCAGCTTTGCAAGCAATTAAGACTCATTCTCTGAGATGTGTGGTACCCCTTTCAAGTAAGGTATTGCTATATAAAGAGAAGGAGATAAGTACAAAATTATAATTTCTGCAATGTCATCTTCCCAAACAGCTGTGTGAGTCCAGCATCATTGCAGCTGCACAGGATTTCCCACCTTTCTATTCTGGGTGACATCCTAAGTCTAGCAGAGCCTTGCAAAGGCAGCAGAGCTTGCAGGTGCTGAAAAGGCAGGTAGATGACTTTCCTCATCCTCACCTTACTGCTGCTGGACTCATTTGTTAGGCAGCTGAGTTTGCTAAAGCAGGAGAAAACCACCAGTAAAGGGAATTATTTCCTGTTGGTTTTGTGCAAGCCCTGGGAAGACTCCCTTGTGTCTGGGAACTGGTGAGAAAAGGTTAGGATCCATATTTTTGGTGGTATTCAGCCACTTGAAATCAGAGGGGGAAAGTCAAATGCTGTTATATCCATTGGAAATTGCTGGCAGCACACAGACACTTTCGCTCAGAGTAGGTGACAGCAATCCATGCATCTGAGCCCTGCTGTGCAGTTTCAAATCCAGAAAAAATGCTGAAGATGGTGAAAGGAGGCAGTTTAAACAACAGGTTGCCTACCCATTCAAGCATTATTATGCTTCCAGACTTGCAATTTCAGGCATCTCTCAATGTCAAAAAGCCTCTTCTATTATTTGGGTTTATTATACCTTCAGCCTGAGAGCTGAAAGGGGTTTTTTTTTTTGTGGGTTTTTTTTTTTTCCCCCTATTCACAGCCTTGTACAAATGTAAAGAAATAGCCAGAAGGTCTCTACAAGAAAAGTTAGTCCATTGCTCAGTCTTCAGGCTACTCTAAATGAGGAATGACTGGCCTCAGGTTATTTTAAGAGAAAGATATTCATGGTAGAGATTTGTGATCTTCAGAATGAGAGTTTCCATCTCAGTTTTCAGAGGGCATTGCTGTGATTGAAAGAACTGTTCTGCATTTGTTCTACCCCTTTGTTTTTCTGTACCTGTTACCTGATGGGATATATTATACCAGACGGGTTTTTTGTTTTTATTTGTTTGATTGGTTTGTTTGGGTTTTTTTGTTTGTTTGGTATTGGGTTTGATATTTGTGTGTGTGTGTGTATCTATTGCTTTCTTTGGAAGCAAATCCCTGTTGTACCAAAGTTACATGGCCTGTGAGAACTTAATAGTAATAGGCCAGAAATAATCTGCATGCTCTGTTTGAACTGTACTCTTCTGGATTTCTTGCTTAGGTGAAGAATCAACTTTTGGTTGAATTTATACTCTGCAACTCAAATGAAAACCTGCATGAGGTAATAAATACAAACATATTTCTTCTAGTACTGCAGTATGTTGTTGAAGGTTACTCTTTACTCAGCTTTTAGTGTGTGATATGGGCAGGGAATGGGGAATCAAAATGTGTGCTGTACACAGCTCACTCCTAGCCAGAGCCTGATAGCACTGCAGCTGTCTGGGATGTCTGCTGCCTTTAAAGGGATTAAAGAGAGGTAAGGCCATGGCACACTTTTCTTTCACACAATCAGCAGGAGGTGAATCATGCCATGTGTTTTCAGGAACAGTAGGAAGTGATGGGACACTTTGGAGCCATCCTTCCCGTAGACAGTGTGAAGTGTTTACCTGCTCAGGGCCAAGACTGGGACCCACTGTGTGGTAGTCTGTCCCCTTGGTTTAAGCTACAGAGAAAATGCCTTTTGACTGCAGGGTCTTTTCTTATTTCAAATAGAATGTAACATCACTAAATGGACTAGAAGCCAAAAAAATATCTGTCATTGCTTTTAACACCAAAAAACGTTCAAGGTGCTTGTGATAGCTCCAGTAGTGGTATGATTACCTTAGATGAAAAGAACATACCCAGACACACAGATGCTTTGTAGCCTTTGTTAGACACAGAGTTCAAGGTTGAATGCTTTCACCTACCAGATGATATCCAGCATGACTGTGTTCCTTGAAGGCCACTGTTGCTTTTAAAAGAATTCGTTGATTTTTTTTTTTTTCCCTGTGGTGGCCTCTAAACCTTAACGCTCAGCTAGGGCACTATGATTCAAACTGCTGCGTAAGTTTGCGAGTGATTCTGTGGAAATCAACTGACCTTGCAGAGCAAAGTACATTTAACAGAGAAAAAGAAAGCATGATCCAGTCTTTCATCAAATGCCACTGGTGTAATGTGGGCCGGTCTGTGTTTGCCTTTGTTGCATGTAACTGCCAGTAACACCATCAGAATTTTCAGGCACAGACCTGCTGGGTTATGAAACCTGAGTTCCAAATACAGAGTGAAGTCCGAGGAAATTAGATGACCCATGTTGCAGACAGAATACAAGTTCAGTGTAAAATATTTATTGCTCCAAATTATCATTGTAAGAGTAATAAAATGAACCCATATTTGTAGGCTTCACAGTGATATATTTTTATGAGCTTAGAGCTGCTGCTTGTGTAAATTCAATAGAGAAGCTGTTTGGACTTGTTTCAGATTTCTGTAGCTATGGGAGAAGAACATTTATTCCTTATTTCACTTGTTAGAAACAATGAAAAGCAAATCTTTTATCTGTTTACTAGAAAATACAGTTTTAATGAAACTCATTACCCTCTGGGTCTGGTTCTTCAACTTCTCCAGAGATGGATCCAGGTTGCCTAGACATTGAGGGACAGGACTGACACCAATTATTTATGGGTCTTTTTAGAAGGTACAGATGAAAACTGTTTAGATAGATTCAGCTGAAGTACTGCCCCAAATCATGTCATCAAGTGAGAATACTTCAACTGGTTTTGCTGGACATTGGAGGAAACAATTATTTGTGAAATTCTGCCAAACTTTCTGGTTTCTTTCAAACTTTTTGGTTGCTGGGATTGATTTTTTCTCCAGGTCCTCAGCATCCTGGGGGCTGGCTGCATTGGTGGGGTCCCTAAATTTTCCTGGCTCCCTGGTTGCAGGACTCTTCATTAGGCAGGAATCCAGCCCTCAGAATTGTTAAATATTGAATGGTAGTTGGTTGAAACTTTGGAAATACCAAAATCATCACAAAGAGTGACCCTTATCTGCCTAAGTCTCTAACAGTATGCCTTTCATGGGGCTATCCTGACAGAAAGGCAGTCACACTGGATGAGGTGAAAGAGCTTTTATTATGTGCTTAGGGCTGGTGTCATTCAGACTTCTTTATGGAGTGGGAAAGGAACCCAAACCCACAACAGCTTCATGTGCAGTCCCTTAGGGTAACACTTGATTTTTCTGGCCTAGTTCAGGTATTGATCTGATTCTGGTTGGGACCAATTTCAGTATGGCAAAGGTTGTTAGTGGTGGTAGTGTCCTTGGATTGTGCATTAGCTGTATAAGAAAGCTGCTCCTGGGATCCTCACTGGGGATGTCCCTGCATTCCTAGAGAAACCATATCATATGAGCCAATTCAGTTATTTCAGTGGCAGAAAAGAAGGTTGATCCCAACTTCATAATTAAAAACAAAATCTAACGTAATTTTGTAATCAATTTGTGTAACAGAAAATATATTTATATATAAATATTTATAAGCATTTAGTACAAGAAACCTGCAGCTTTTCCTGAAAAGTCTTTTCCTCCCCTGCCATTGCTGTCCTTGTTTCTCTGTTGGGCATATGTCTCAGTTTAATGATTAGTATAGAAGGAGAGGGAAAATACATTTTAATTCAAATAATTCAGTGGGTTTTTTGGATAAAAAGTTTCCCAAAGAAAAAAGTAGATTGCTTTTTATCTCTCTCTGTATTTTCTTCCTTCTAGCTTCTCTTCCTCAGTGGAAGAGGGGTAAGATATATTGCACTGATTGTAAGATTGGCTTTTCAAGCAGCTGTTTGTATATGAATAGTAGCCAGTTTGCTCCAAGACAATGTTTGATAAGATACGGCAGATTTAAAATTCAGCTCTTGTCTTTGTGTAAAAACCTGAAACCTCTCATTCCACCTACTGTTCTTCCATTGCAGACCAGATAGAAGCATCTCAATTCACACAGTTCAGGAAAAGAAGTGACCAGTGACACACTCATCATGAGCCTTCCTAAGCAGCTACCAGCAAATAAAGGTATCTATGTCTGACTAATATAAATTTTACATCTCTTAACACAGTTATAGACCCGCTGTTTGAAAAATTCAGTGCTAGAATAATTGTTTCATCTGTCTTTTTTCCTGTTTTTGCAATTCAAAGAAAATAATTTTGTCCTTATGTTGTAGCAGAGCCATAGTAAAGGAAGGGTCTGTTAGCATTTCCTCTGCAGAGGAGGGGCTGAATTTAAGAGCTGTGGAATGAGCAGGAGACAACACAGCTCAGAGATGCTGGAAGGAGAAAACCCAAGAAGAGTGTGGGCATCAGGGGTGCTGAGGGACCAATACTTCTAGCAGAGGTAGGCCTTGAGTTATCTAAATCTTGCTCTGATCCAAATTGTACTTTTGAGAATACAAGGTTCCACCTCTTCATAATTCATCCTGCTAACCACCATATAGGTTGATGAAGGGGACTATATAATAAAAGCAATTACAATTATATTTATCAGTCATCTTTCCAAATACTGTGGGTTTGGGACACCATCATTAACATTCCTATCTAGGTCAATAGCAGCTCAGGTTGTGAGGAATCTTGTGTAATCCAGCACAGCCTATCCAAAGCCAGAGCCTGGGCAACTGCTGTGTTCTTCCACTAATTCTTGTGATTTTAGTTGTTTACATACAAGCTATTTATTCAGTGCAAATCTCTTGGGCAGACTGTGCTGTATCTACCTTAACTTATTTGGCATTCTGTCACCTTCCCGATTTCTGTGATTTCCTTTCCACTGACAATTTTTCAAGTACAGTCAGTTCTCAGCTTGACCTATTGCTTTACTATAGGATGCTCCTTTCCTATGTTCCTTTATTATAGGAACCATTTCTGTCACCTTAGTCTGCCATATTTCTTTCTTAAACCCCTGCTTAGTTTGTTTTTTTTTTAGCAGAAAAGTATTCTATACTTAAAATATTCATTATTAAGGCTGGTAATTTTTTACCCACAGAGCTAAAATCTATTTTAATTTCTCACTCAAAGTCTGAGATTTTTAAAAAATTAATCTAATTGCATATTTCTGATTTCTAATAAAAGTATTTTCTAGTATTTACATTTCCTAAGTTGCTGTTTCTGTCCATGGGTCCTGGTGTGTACTGTAGTGTATTTCATTACTAAAACGTGCCTGGCTAACATATCCCTATGTGAATACCCGTGTGTAAATAATTGTACATATAAATATTTATATTTTATGTAAATTTGCATAATGAAAATATTATTAGAAAGACATGGGGTTTTTAAAATATGAAATCAATTTTTGTTTGTTTGTATATTTGCTTAAAAAGTTGTAAGAAAAGGAACTTCCTAATTTGTGATCATTGGCTCACATGATGTTTTTTCTAAATCAAATTAAGAGTAAGCTGAAATTACCTGGAGTTAATTAAAGTGTACTTTTAAGCAGTCTCACTATAAAAGCGAAAAAAACCCCACCACTATTAATGAGGTGCAACTTGATTAGAAAGTTGCTTTAAACCTGTTGCCCATTTTCAGTTCTCTGGGAGAACAGCAGAAAGAATTGTTGAGTACCATTGTGTCAAACTCATTAATAAAAGAGTGTAATGCACATTTTCTACTCAGGTAAGCTGTGTCTTATATAAATCTGATTCAACTAGACAAATGACCTGCTTTTAAAAGATGGAAACATTTGCAGTAGAACTGTGCTGTCAGATGTGCAGAGGGTATATAGCTCCTACAGAAAAGACATTTATTCAAATTCTTTAGACACAGAAGGTCAAACAAGCCTCGTTAAAAGTCAAGAAAATGAAATCAGCATTTGGGACTAAATCCTTGTCTCAGTGTATAGGTTAAATACCCCACCTGTCCTCTTGGGAAGTCACTGGTCTCTGGGCTGCATTGCTCAATCAGTCCTGGAGTGGTGCAGAAGTAATCTGTGGTGACTACACAGCTGCTGTGCAGAAAAGGTTGATCTTTTAGCTCAGGTGTGTGCCATTTTTAGTTCTAGTGGAATTAAGCTCCTTAGGATAGAAATAGGTGCCTTTGTTATGAAATAACTTAGGAGATAAACACCACCTGAGAAGAATAACAGGAGATTAACAGCACCAGAGTAGGTTCTGTATTTTTCTTGGTGGAATGAATAGTCTCCCAGAACACATCTGTCAACATTTCCATTGATACTAGAGGAAGAATTTTATGCAGTAGTGATATCTGTAGACTTTAAAACATGCAAATATCTTACAAATAGCACTGATAATTTATTCAAGCAATTGCTTTACAATTTTTTATAAAACTTGGCTACCAATCTAATACAATGGAACAACAACATACAGCCTGGTTCTGATCTTTTTTTTTCCCCCATGTAGTTCATTGACTGCAGGGAAATTATTTCTGTATTACTTCACCAAGCCAGGATTTTCAAATGCAGGTTTAAGAAAGAGGTTACCTTCGTACTTGTCACGGAATCATAGAATGCTTGAATTTGGAAGGAACCTCTGGAGGTCATCTTGTCCACATTCCCTGCTCAAGCAGAGCCCCTTACAGACAGTTGTCCAGCACCATGTCCGGACAGCTTTTGAGAATCTGCAAGGCTGGGGTCTCCATAAACTCTCTGGGTGACCTGTTCGGTGCTCAGTCACCCTCACAGTAAAAAAACATTTCCTGATCTTCCAAGGGAATCGCCTGTGTATTAATTTATCCTGTCATTGGGCACCACTGGAAAGATTCTGGTTCTGTCTTCTTTCTACCCTCCCTTCAGTACTCTCCCAATACTTTGATGGGCTGGCATCCCATAATAGGTACCTTGTAAACTCTTCCTTGCTGACTTTTGGATAGAGGCCTAGAAAAATATTTTCAGCCCTTTTGTGCTCAGTTTATGTTCTGCGTCCACTGTCTTCCTCATTCTGATATGTTCCTTCTGTATCACATCTTTAAACAATGCTGAAGATAGCAGAGTTTCAGGTTTTGTTGACTCATCCCACATCTAAGGAAAAGAAAAGATAGCATTTTCTTATAACTTTCTGAAAAATGGAAAAATGACACAGTAGAATCATGGAATCCCTTTCTTCTTCAAATATCTGCCAATACGCCCATTTTCTATATTACACCCATGCTGCAGAGGAGAGACCTAATCTGTGATCTTCACATTTTTGTTGCTCTCTTTCAACTCCAGGCTTCCATACGCTCATACAATTATGCAGGTTCATGAAATAAAACTATTTCATATAACTTATTCGAATACCTTCAGGAATTGAAGGTAGACTGGATCCTAACAGAAGATGTGACTTGTTTTCCACTGTTATGATTTCTTATGTTGGACAAGTTGAGCTGATTGTATGCCAGAAGATGAAGAATGCTCCACCCACTTGGGGCTTTAGGCAGGCCACATGAAAAATTGCAGAGTGGGTTTTTACCTGTACTCAAAGTGACATTCTCAGCTACGTACAAGATCCAGGCAATTCAGCTTCAGGCATGTGGTGCAAGAGGAAAAGGAGTAGTTCCACTCTAGTGCCCAAAGCAGAACAAAACTGCTGTGGAATGTGAAACACATTTTAATGATCTGATTCTTTATCTGTACTAACTTAATTACAATCAAGGAATCATGATGATCAGCTAACACATTTGTGTTTCTGAACTGATGATTCTTTAGTGAAGATGCATAGGTCTGTCTTTTTCAGCTGTCTGTATTTGACTCTGTATTTGACTTAGAGGTCTCCATGCCTATTTCCCCAGTTCCCAGTTCCTGTAGATAACTTCCATTAGAATACTAGTGGAAAAACATTCTGTCTTTTCTGCTAGTAGCTGTATGAATGTGTGCTACTGTTGAGTGATTATGAATTTGACCCAAAGGCAAGTGTCATGGCTTTTTAGGAATGCAGCATAAAATGCAAGTATGTGAAGAACTACAGTAGACAGTACAGTTTCCTGAGAGGAGATGCCACAAAAAAATGTTATGAAATACTCCTAGCTTAGTTTAATATTTCTTCTGTGTTCTCCCACACAGTGTTCAGAACAAGTTAAGTGGCATGAAGAATATTACACATTTTTTAAAACAGATGGAGGACATCACTTTTATGCATTTGAACAATTCATTAAAAGTTAGTTTCTGTTAAGATTCACCATGCTGTGATTTTTCTCACATCTTGTCTGCCTTGTCCAGGGTGATCCTAATCTAAGTAGGGGACTGAGGGAGTGCTCTCACTGATCCACCAGCTGATGTCTGAACCGCCCTCTCTTCAGCACAGAAATAAGAAGACTTTGCAGAAGGAACATAAATTGTGCTCCTGCTGTGCTCAGTGCTGCTGTTGATGAAGGAAACAGGCCACATCCATTCAAGTGTTGTAGAAATGTGTTTTCATCCTCAACATTCCCCACATTAATGTGGAGGTTTGGGCATAATGGATTAGTGCACGTGTATTTTAGACAATGAGAATTGTCTCTGGAAGGACTTAGCAAGGCTCATTCAGGATTAGGAAGGACTGTTGAGTGTATAACAACAGGATGGGGCACCAGAGGCACAGGCAGTTTGTTTCTGCCTGGCCTCTTCCATGCAACCCTCTCCCTCCAGAGAGCTGTCATCTATCCCTGTGTAACCAGTCCTTTCCACTATATTCCCAGTTATGTATCCATAACATGGCCAGAATGTTATGCAGTGTCCTTGACAAGGCATTCTTCTGCATGTTCAGACACATGAGGCTGGGTGCCTCAAGGCCATTTCATGCCCTGTTGTATGAATAGAGGCAGGTCTGTCTCATGATAGTGGTACCTGTTCTTTAGCAGAGAAACGAGAGGTACATAAAAGTGGACACTGTTGATGTGATTTTCCACATGCTGGCAGACTGATGGGGGTGATGGCAGGCACCTGCAGTTTGAGTGCAGGGTGCACAGGGATGAGCCGTAGTATACAAGAATCACACACCTTCATCAGCACTTTATTCACATGAAAAGTTGGATACCTGGATGCTCTAGGTCACTCATGACATATGATCTCCATATCAGGGCATTTATGTGGTAATAATTCTTTTCCTGAAGTGTTGTCTGAGATTATAGATATAATTGATGAAGAAGTAGTATTGTGATTTAAGACCAAAATGACTATTCAGAAACCAAATGGATTTGATGCAAAACCACTTTTATCACAGATGTAAATAATTTTATAAATTATGTGACTTGACTGTCCCATGGGAAAGACAATGCAATGGAGGGGCCAGGAGAGAGACAAATTAGTGGTTCCATCTGTGGGTACATGATCATGGAGCAGGGCCACAAGGCCCCTTTCCTCTCTTCAGTAGCTTTGGGCCTCAAGGGTAGAGCGCTGGGTAAAGAAAGTTTTGTTCAACCTTCCTCAACAGCCAACAAGTCTCTGGGACTGGTGCTCACAACCAGCCCATCTCAAAGGCTTTCCACAGAGACAAGGTCACAGTGCTTTATATATGTTTTACAGTCAATGTACTCATCTGTTTCTATGACTAAGTTACTCCCTTATCCTGTAGAATTAACTAAAGTTCGTATGCCAACAGTTCTTGTCAACAAAGTACCCTATTCCAATAGCCACAAGGAGCAGCTTTTCAGGCTTGACTTATTTTATGCTGAGGTTGGTGAGTTGTCAGATCCAAAGAAACAGTGCCAAAATCTAATGCCCTTTAATACTAGCACTGAAACTCAACTGTGGTATGTCTGCAAATATTTCCCAGTTTATTACTTTTCTAATAGATTAGCTTATGCATGCACCACACATATTTGTAGTGCTATAAAGAAATACTGCTGGACAACTTTATTCAATTTGCTCACTGATTTTATTTTCCTTGGATTTCAATGGCATTTAGTTGTGTCTCTGCTGATCAGCTTGATGTTTAGCTCCATGAAGTGTTATGTTTTATCTTGGCTCCAAATATGTTCTCAAATTAACATGACGGTACAGATGGATTCTTGTCTCAGAGCCGTATGATTGATTTCATCTCTGATATTCTGCTCCATCAACATGCAAGGAATTAGTCCTGACATCAAAGGGCAGTCTGTTTACATTGGAAATGCAAAATATTGTGCAAAGCAATGCAAAACAGATTAAAAAGAGAATGGCTCTGCCACTGCTTTTTTGAAACAAAACACAAACTTATTAGGAAAGCCAGATACTCTCTACTCTAAAGCAATTATCATAAATGCTGAGAACATAAGAACATCTGTAACGAGTCAAGCTAAAGGTCTGTTTGGACTGCTGTCCATGTACACTAGTGGCCAATTTAAGATGCTAGAGATATGGACGGGGCAAGCAGATGGTGATATACTTTCCCTCTTGAAGTCTTTCCAAAACAAAAATTCTAGAGGATTTCCAGGAAGTGTACTAGCAATAGTCATGGTAAATTTACATGGGTTATAATTTATCAGCCACTCAGAATAGATTTTAAAATATTTTAGCAGTAACACACAACACAAAGCATTAACAAAAACTGCACTAGAGCTTGTAAATTAATACAGATTTAGGATATATTTTTTTCAAATCAGAGAAATTCTGACAGAAAGAATTGTTATCTTCCATTTTGTTTTGGAACATAAATAGTATTGCATTCATTTTGTTTCAGAAAGTTGTCTTTTGTACTTGTCAGTGTAAAGGATAAAAATAAATAAATAAACAAAATGTAATTCTGACCTTGACACTTGCAGTCAAAAAGGGTTTGTTTCACGTTTGAGACAGAAAAGATTTTATTTGATGACATAAATTACTTATTCTCTTACACTACTCTTTTTAATATAGTTTCTTTTGATTGATGTAAAATAATTATAATAACTGCATCCCTTGAAAAAATCCCCAAGACTGAAATGGTGAATGTGAACTAGACTGACAAAGAATACAGGAATAGGCTGGACAATGCATAATTCCTTTGGGTAATATATAGCCCTCAGTTATGCCCATAGCTTTTTTTTTGCATTGAAGACCTTTCTTTTGTATTTTACATTCTGCACAAAGAATTAATTATCTGTTTTACTCAGCTCTTGGTACTGAGTTGTTTATGAAAATTCAGTTTCAGAAGTAGAAAATGTTGTAGAGAGAAATATTTGTCTAGTAGAAACCATAGAAGTGTCTTGACAGGCTGAGAGAGATGAAGCTGTTCAGCTTGGAAAAGAAAAGCTTTTGTGGAGACCTTTTAGCACCTTCCAGTATCTTAAAGGGGCCACAAGAAGCTGGTGAGGAAGATTTTACAAGGGCATGTAGTGATACCACAAGGGGGAATGGCTTTAAACTACACGAGTAGGTTTAGATTAGTTATTAGGAAGATATTCTTTACTGTGAGGGTGGTGTCCTGGAATGGGTTACCCAGAGAAGCTGTGGATGTCTCATCCCTGGAAATGTTCAAGGCAAGGTTGGATGGAGCCCTGAGCAACCCAGTCTAGTGGAAGGTTGGAAGGTGTGTCCAGAGTGGGGGCATTGGAACTTGATGACCTTTGAGGTTTCTCCAGTTCAAAACATTCTATGCCAAACTTTGTTTCTTTGTGTGTGCTGGCTCCAGCTTCCTTGAGAAGTTAATTCTCTCTAGGGGCTTTGGGGAAAGCAGTTAGTCCAATGGAGCACCATAAGGATGGTGAAGGGCCTTGAGGGGAAGCCGTGTGAGGAGCAGTTCAGATCTCTTGGTCTGTTCAGCGTGGAGAAGACTGAGGAAAAACCTCATTGCAGTCTTCAACATCGTCATGTAAGGAAGAGGAGGGGCAGGTATTGATCTCTTCTCTCTCATGACAGGACTCAAGGAAATGGCATGAAGCTGAATTGGGGGAGGTTTAGTTTGGATAACAGGAAAAAGTTTTTCACCCAGAGCATGGCTGGGCCCTGGCACAGGCTCCCCAAGGTAGTGGTCACAGCACCAAACCTGACAGAGTTTGAGGAACCTTTGGACAATACTCTCAGGCACACAGTGTGGCACTTGGTGGTGTCCTGTGCGGGATCAGGAGTTGGACTTTATTATCCTGATTGGTCTCTTTCATCTCAGCGTATTCTATGGTTCTCTGATATTTAGAAACTGGTATTTAGATTAAAACAGAAATAAATAACTGCTAAAACCCAGGTTTTAATATTAATTTAATTGCTAAATATATATAGATTAATTAATATAATCTACCTGTCTATATATATTAATTACATTAATTAATATAATTAATAAAATTTCTAAATATGTAGAGAAATATAAATAATATTGCATTTAACTCACATAAGTTGCAGATAGTTTCTGCCAGGATGGATTTCCTCTGAAGACATTTGAGTTTGTGTCTTTGATTTTGAGTGAGGATCTATAAGGCTTTGTCTAAGGAAAGATGGCAATTTTTCCTCAGTAAACCATCACTGTATATACACTGTAGGTGTAGCAAATGCAGAAATGTGCTGCCAGGTGCACTGCAGTCAGGTACAAGGTTGAAGTCTCCACAACCTTCAGGCACAGCCTGTGGGGGTCTTTGGTCACCCTCAGTGCCAGGATATGCTTTCTTGTGTTCAGATGTTCTGTGGGTTTTTTTTTTTTTTTTCCCAGTGGTAAATTGAACTTGAACAGACTGCACACCATGAAATGCCCCCTTCACTTTTCCACAAAATGGTGATTATTAAAGTTAATTCAAATGCCCAAGAAAAACCTCAGCTTTTTGTCACACCATCCCAAAAAAGCCCAGCAGGAGCTCTGCCTGATGGCTGGGACTGTCCCTTTTTAGACCAGGGTCATGAGCAGAGTTTGCGGCAGAAATTCTGGGAGCTGTTTTTGAGAGTGTTTGTGTTTTCCTGAGGCACCTTTCATCTGCCAGAAATACAGCTGTTTTGCAGCACTGTGGTTCCTTCCTTCCAGCAGTGAGCACATCTGAACTGTACCTTTAAAGCCTTTGCAATAAAGCAAGGCCTCCAACTCAGAGTAGCTAATAGTTCAGGCTAAAATATGACCAGTCAAACAAAAGATTTTTAAAAGCTTTCCTATATGAAGTGCATTAGCTGAGTAAATATATTGTTGATTTGTTTTTCCATTAGCAATGAGTGATTTCTCTCTAAGTGACTTATAGTATTGCTTTCTGGGAATAAAGCTATATTGACAGAGAGAATGGAATGTAAAGGAAATATTTTTTTCTTTAGAGAAAACTTGTACACAAAACCAGGGTACACTGGTTTCTCTGGTTTTATATCCTTTAGATATGACATGGCTTTGTTGCTTTTTCTTCCTTTATCTCCAGGTCAAACAAGTCATGCTGTACATTTTAATAGAGGTACTGTTTTCATTTTCTCAGCGTCTATACTCAGCTATGCCTTTAAAAAAGACAAATTCATCTTGTGACTGTCTGCTGTGTGACATGTTATATAATTTGATGTATATTTATTTATATCCCTCCATTGCAAGGAATGGCAGTTTTCACCAAAAGAAAACAAGACATTCATTCTCATTTGTTTGGGGATCCAAGATGTATCTGAGAAAACAATCTCCCTCACTGTTTGTTTCAAGATTGAGAACAGGAAATACAGAATTGGGATGGAGAATAGGACAAAGCATGTGGCCCTGTAAGACAATCTTTTAGAATCGAATTTGCCCCGTGATAGACAGTACTTGAAATTTTCATGCATTTATGCTTTTCTGATATGTTAAGAAGTAAATATATATGCACTGCAAATTGATATTCAGCAGATTTGTTAGTATGAAGATCTTTGCAAGACGATCAAGAGACCGCTTAGAGAGTATTGCGATAATAAATTTCTTAGAGCAGATGTTCCTCAGCAGATTTTGTCAGTGTCATTTCAGTGATAACTCCTTTTGACTTCTAACCTTTAACTACAGTTGCACACTTACATTTGAGTGTGAAAAAGAAAAGAAACTGAAAAGAATTTTATAAAATGAGTGTAATTTATCTGGAGGTCTCTGAGTCTATGATAATGAAAAATAATGTCCCTAAAACTTATCATTAGGAGGAAAAAAAGGTTAGAAACTGTGCAAAATTGTTAGTGAAATGATTGCATCTTGCCTTTTGAATTATAGAAGTTCTTGCTAAAATTTCTTATAACTTATTAAGCCAAAGATCTAAACGTAAAACCTTCCTAAATTATACTGCCCCCTGTACACTCTTTATTGAGTTTTGTTTTTTTGTTTCACAGGTGGGTTCAGTGTGGGATTCTTCTCTAATTTTAACTTTCTAAAATCAAGGTATATATACTGAAATAGTCATCAAGTATCTCTTCAAAATTAGTAGAGAAAACTTAAACTAAAGGAAAACTTTACGTACTTTGGAGACCTGTCTTAGCATGGGATTAGTCAGATCTGGAGTTGCTTAAGTATTCCATTTCCTGTGGCTTAGTGCTGGCACAACCATAGGCATTAATCAGTTTTGGCATTAATCCTAGCTACAGGCTTTCTCCATAGGAAGAAAATTTGTTCCATTTGCTTGGATTCTGAGCTATGGTGGGTTCAAATCCCTTTCTGCCCATGGATGTCCTTGTTGAATGAAGTCAGACCTACCTTGATCTTTGAAGTCATGAGAATTACTTACCCAAATACTATCGGGAAAGCAAATTGTTGTCCTTGTGCCTTTGCCAAGTGCAAATTGTAACTATATTTATTCCCTCTCTCCTACCTTAAACTGAATCTTAGTAGATTAAGTATTGAGAGTTACCTAGACATTGTTACTACATATTTGCTAGAAGATTAAACAATGTCAGGGGATATCATTAGCATTCATGTCAAGTGGTCTGGTCTGGTCCTGAACTTAAGGTTAAACTATTTCCCTCTTAAACAGAGTGGCAAATGGCCTGTCCTTGACTTGTTTTACCCAACCTTTGCTGAGAATTTCTTGAGAGAATGTAGTTGGAGTGGACAAAACCATGCTAGAGATGATTCAAATGACATGGAAAATGGCATTTTTCATGTCAGGAGCATTTTCTGGTGAAGTGGATTAGCCCCAAACAGCAACTCAGACCCACAGAGCTGCTCACTCACTGCACTCTGGTGCGATGGGGGAGAGAACTAGAAGTATGGAAGTATGAAAACTCATGAGTTGAGATAAAGACAGTTGAGATAAATCGGGAAAGCACAAGCTGTACACACAAACAAAGCAAATCAAGGAATTAATTCACCACTTTCCATGGGCAGGCAGATGTTCAGCCATCACCAGGAAAGCAGGGCCCCATCACATTTAGCTTTCTAAAATCATTTGGGAAGACGAACACCATCACTACAAATGTTTTCCTCTTCCTCTTCTTCCCTCAGTTTTATATACTGAGCATGACACCACATGGTGTGGCCCTGTACCCCCTCCCAGCTCCTTGTTCATCCCCACCCTCCTCACTGGCGAGGTAGGGGAAAAGCAGAAAAGACCTCAACTCTGTGTTAGCACTGCCCAGCACTTACTGAAACATCTCTGTTTTATCAGCACTTTCTAACACAAATCCAAATCACAGCCCCATACTACCTATGGTGAAGAAAGTTAACTCTACCCCAGCCAAAACCAGCACGTCTGGTGTTATTTGTTTTATTCAAACTGTTGCTTGTAGTGATGGAGGACATATAAGTCCTTATAAAAGAGGAGCTTGCTTATACTCATATTGGGAAGTAGAGTTATGGCAACTTTTTATTTGAAAAATAGAACTCTGAGGAGCGTCATCTAAATGATAAGATACTGATGAAACTTTGTTCAGTCTTTTTTTTGTGATACCAGGAATCATTAAGTATAACTTGTGCTCCACAGTCTATGAGCTTTTCCACTGTACACTGTGAAAAGTGAAAAGTGGAAAAATAAGCAGAAAGATGTGTAGTGTTACTTCTTCCATCACTTCAGGATAACGATGCATGAGTGTCTGAGAAAGAAGAAACAGTAGGAAATCAGGTAGAAAATTTTAGAGTTTCCCAGGCTTCTGCCTCTTTAGCTTAAAAAGTCCTTGGAGTGAGCAAGAACTGGACTACAGCCAGTGATGTTGCTAGAACAATATATAGCTGCCAATCCATTATTGAAATTTTCTCATCTTCATTCCACAGACACATCTGAGCTAATGTGAAATATATACCTTATAGTCTTTGTTCTTTCCCAACAAATGCATATATCAGGAAATGCAGGACTGGGAAATAGGCTTTTCTTGGGGAAATTAATTTGAAACCATGGTGGATAACCATGGTTAACAATGCTGGAAGAAAGGGATACATGCAAGGAGGACAGTAAGGACAAGTTCATATCTGTCCCATCCTCAGAAGGTGTTTTAGACAACCAAGGCTGATAAGAGTATAGACATGCCTGAAGTTATTTGGTGTCTCTAACTGGATATTTCAAGGTTTCACTCTGAATGAACCTGAAATGCAGTCAAAACTAGTTTACCATCAAACCCAGAAACAAAACCTGTCAACAGCCTGAGCTACTTCAAACAAACAGCACTGGTTTATAGGTTCATAAATATCAGATGCAGTGCTTTGAAAACTGTATTGAGCAGTCCCAAATGCCATGGTGGCAGCTGAACAAACATTAAATGAGTAATGGGGAAAATTCCAAGTGTTTATTCGAAGCTTGTGTTTATGGGGAGAATTCCCTTGGACAGCAAAACCAGAAGACAATATAAGCATAATTTGTCCATAATATGTTAAAGAACAACTTAACCCACACCTAGATTTCTTTTTGTTCTGAGAGAATGAGGTGACTCCCTGAAAATAAGCGCCTGAAATAGAGGAGACAGCCAACTCATTAGGGTGTCAATAAGTGCTCATCCAAAGAATTAATACATTTTTCTAAGCTTCAGGGCTTATTTTCAGTCTTGTTAATAACACAAGCAATATGCCTTTTTTTGGCTGTGCAGCAGAGCTGAAAATAAGAGCAAATTGTACATCAGGTTACAATCCAAGTTAGGATGGGGGCAGGAATGGTTGATTTGTTCCTGTTCCTGGACAATGCTTTAGCAGGCTATGCTTCTATAACTGCTGATGCTGCTGTCACTGCTGTGTGACTTTCTCTTCTGGCTTGATACTTGAGATAGTAGATCAGGGTATCAAAAGTCCAGGAAGAACCCTCCTTCTCTGTCATGACCACACTGAATTATAGTTATTTGGCTACTTCCATATCTAACAGCTTTCACAACATAATTTTTGTAGGTAGATATTTTACAAGCTCTTCTAAGAAAAGTTTAGAATCTGGAGAGAACTTTTTTTTTTGGCTTCTATAAGGTAACTACAATTTCATGCCATAATTTTCACTGGTTTTATTGTCTATGGTTCACTGTAGCTTGCATTATCAATGTAAATCCATCTGTCTTCAAATAAACACTTTTTTGGTCACCTTTACAGTAGAAGATATGACGGGACAAAAAATAATGCTAAATTGAAAACATGAGGTCCTTCAGATGCAAATTTCTTTGGCCTCAAAGATGGTTAATTTTAAGATGACTTGTGTACAGGCTTGTAATAGAAGCTCTGAACTGAAGCTAGTGTTCAAGGATTTGATTTGATTCTGATGGATTTCCTAAATAATTCTCCATATTTTTTGGGGAGAGTGTGGGGTGCGGGAGCGCAGGGCGGGGAGGGGGCGTTGTTTTTTTTTTTTTAATTTAAATTTGGTTTTTAAATTTTACTTGTGTATTAAATTTTATTGCACAGCTTGCCCAGGTTTTGTAGCCGTGCCAGAAGTAGGGCTAGGGGGTAGACTCGGATCTTGTGTTAACTTTACAGAGACAGTCTGGGGAAGGGTGATGTAGAAGGCATGTCCTGTTTTGCAGAGACAGTGGAAGTTACTCTCTGAATTACTTCCCCTGTTAGTTCTTCAGTCTGGTGAGATTCATGGGTGCCATAAACTGAAGTATGCTGCACTCAGCATGCTTTCACTGTAGTCTATGGGGCTATTCAGTACGAATAAAGGCAACTGACTGATTTTGTGTAACTCATAAGCAATTATAGCAGTGAAGGTAAGAGTGGGGCTGTAAATAATCAAAGTAAATGAGAAGGCAAAATGCTCTAGAGCTTTTCTCACCTAACAACATGGAAGTGAAGGGCAAGGGTAAAGCAGTTTGCACTACTTGTGGAAACTTGTTAACTTATTCATTGAGAAGCAAAAGCAAGTGAAAGGGCACCTTCCACATCAGTATTTGAAGCTGGCTGTAAAAGTATTTTTAATGAGGATGAGACCTAGATAGAAATAAGGCTTCATTTTTCTTGAGAAATCATCAAGCAGGATTGCATGGCTCATCACATAGTGCAAAGAGAATTCTATAGGCAGGAGGCAAGTTTGCATGACTCCTTGCAGAGATGCAGACACGAGACAGACACAGCTTTGTCACTGTGCTGCATATCACTGCGCTGCATGTCATTGCCTCCTTTTAACGAGCTGGTCTTAGCAGGAAAAAAATGTTTGTCCATCTAAAGCAAGACTGCTAATTTGGGCAGCACTTAAACCCTACCCTGGGTCGTGTAGTTGTGCTGTAATCTAGCCTGCCAGCCGTAGTGCCAGCCTGCCAATGTCTTTTAGTGTGATCCAAGAGCACTTTGGCAACCTGCTTGAGTTCTGACCTGATTGTAAACTAGAGATAAAATAATGTGCCCTCTGTGCAGTCAATTGTTCATGTTGTTAAAATACTGCTTAAGTATTGCTGAGGGCAGTATATATGGCAAAATTATGAAGAAAATCATCTCGTGATAACTACCAGTTCCTGCTCTAGCCGTGGCTGCAAACTTCAGTATTGTTAATCTGTTTGAAAATGTTTGTTTGCATTCCTGTGTGAGTCAGAATAGAGCAAGGGTGAGGGTTTGGCTTAGAAGCTTGCTTTTTCCTCATGCATGAACAAGAAAGGATGTCAGGAGAAAGGGAGAGAGGGAGACTGCAAG
The DNA here is from genome assembly GCF_029207755.1 of Chamaea fasciata. Taxonomy (NCBI): domain Eukaryota; kingdom Metazoa; phylum Chordata; class Aves; order Passeriformes; family Sylviidae; genus Chamaea; species Chamaea fasciata. The sequence goes on from NW_027094091.1 coordinate 13,402,900, forward strand.
TTAGGAAGATAACTACCAACACATCACATCAAATGGGTAGTTCAGAAGTTCCTAAGCTAAGGTGCCTCAGTCATGATTGGACCTTGAATCAGTTAGAGATATCTCAACTTCAACTGTGTTGCTTATAGTTTGTTTTGGATAAAATATCATAATTGCAGCCTCACAATGATCTGTGAGAAATTTGCTATGGTCTGTGAAGAACTCTGGTACATGACAAAAGTCTGTTACCGAAATCCACCATATTTGAAATTCCTGGTCTTCTGTAGACATTTTCCTTGCTATTATTAGTGTGTGCTGAAAACCATTGTACAGACTTGTTTCTTTATGGAATACAGTGTCACAAACACATTTAAATTGTAGTCCCAAAATAGTCTAATTTTGAAGTATTCAGATGTTGTTTTCACTTTAAAATTTAGCACCAAATTTCTAATATTTTTAGAAGTAAAATAATCAGTGTATGTAAAAAATTTAATTTATTCTTTTCAATTTCTCTGTGATAAATCACCTGCTGCTACTCAGCTACCACAACTTGCTCATTCCTGTTCTATTTTTTCACATTTTTTTCTCCAGCCAACATTATGCAACAATCAAGTCTCTAACAAATACGGTGGTTGATTCAGGGTATATGAGCGATTTAGAGCCACTGTGGCCTCACCTTCACATCTGCAACTGCTTTAAACTTTTCACTGGTGGTGCACACATATCCCAGGAAGAGATTTGTTCGACTTGTCATTCACGTAAGATTCCAGATCCAGTGCACGTCAGCAGTCACGGGCATTTATCATTTCCTGTACACCTTAAGCAAAGATAATGCAATATTGCTAAGGAGTGTTGATTTTACAGCAAACATTCCAGCTTGCACTGAGTCAGATTAGCCTATACAGTTTCACTAGAATTCAAATTGGTTTTCTTGCATAACAAAAAAAATTGCTCAATGATTTAATCCAGTGGTGTATCTGTGTATGCCCAAGTTAATTTCTGATTTATTTCCACTGACATTGCCAGGCTCACATTGTGGAAGAATTTGTCTTGTTCAGTGTAGTCTATCACAGACTAATTAATTTTAATGGAATTGCCATTATCTTGCTTTGTCTTCTTGCATTAGGGCAATGAACTTAAAGAGTAAAATATAGCATTTCAGGGATAAACAACTGGGATTTATATGTGTATCCAGTGTATGCAGAAAATGTTGGCCTTTCACCATGATTGCATGGGAAAAAAAATTATAATGTGTGAGTAACTGCAGGATTTCATTCTTTAATTTTGCTTTTGGCTTTTTGTATGATATCATGTAAAACAAGTTTAAGTCTGTACTGCAGGAAAAATTTGGATCTACAAAACTGAGCCAATTTAGAATCCAAAAGGGAAAGTAGTGTTAATATTTATATTGTAATCAATGTTCTGGGGGAGGGGAAAAACACGAAGAGTTGCCAAACTGAGTTCTATTGATTCTCTTGTTTGACAAAACCAGAGTTTTATGCTTCCTTGAAATTAAATGTACAGCATTGGTCAAACTGTGACTCCCACTGTAAGCAATGCAAAGTAACATCTCTGACAGATCGTGAAGCAAACTTCCCAGTGCAGACTCTTTGGTTCCCCTCAACTCAGGGGTTAAAGGTGAGCTTTATGCTCAGCCTTGCCTTTTTGAATCATTACCCACACTGACAACATTTTATAGTCTTAGCATAGGAGTAAATGGAAGGCAATAAATATTCTGGTTGGTTTTCTATAATCTTTAGATCAATACTGGAGTCGGACTATGAGGACCTGTTTCATGGGCATGGTGCTTTCACACCCATAACAGCAACAGCTATCATGTTTCCACCATTTTCATTGACTAGCTGGGTAATGTCATTAAAACTGTCCATTTCTTACTAAATCAGCTTTGGAACTTTATCTCCTCTTATTCATTCCATGACAATGTAAAACAGTTTAGCTGCCGCAGCTTGCAAGGTAATCAGGGTCATCTGGCAGTCACTTGGTCCAAAATGTCTCTGTCAGTGCTGTTGACTACTAAGTGCTGAAAATTACACTGTATTAGAGAAATACACGTTTAGCTTTGAGATCTTTTTAAGTACAAATTTGATTGGTTATTTATTTAATTTTTCTTCCATAGAGTTCATAAAAATGTTGGCAAAAGGCCAAGGAAGGACATGAGCATGGTGAGGATAACTTAATTCTTTTAATTGAGAAGTATGAATGTTTTTATGAAGCCATATGTCTTATATCATTCTCCTTATGAAAAGGGTGTAATCGTAGAGAATGATTAATCACAGGGAAAATAGCATTCCGTCATCCTTCTCTCAAGAGGTACTTTACAGAGTTTGTGCAATACAGCATTCAAAACCAAACCATCAGTATTTATTTTCTGGTATCTCACCTGACAACAGAACGAATAACCATCACATGAACAAAGAGCAATCTGTTTGCTTTATAAACGATGTAGTTTCAGCTACTTATGAAATAATGAAATCTAACACCTAACAGTAACATCAAGTGAATATGACAACCTACATTTTTGAGCAGTGTGTGAGAAGGAAAAAGTGAGCTGTAGATTGCAAATCAATTCCTATTGTAAAGATGAATACTATTTGCTTCATAGTGATGATTCATGAGACCTTGGAGTTGTATACACCTGAGATGTGTGACGCTTGCAGAGTTTCTGTACCCCAGTTAATTGAGGCACAAGTATTCTTTTCCTGCCTTCTTCACTCTGCTTTTATGTGTCTGGGCTGTTCTCTACTTGTTCACAAAGGCAGCTCACACTGTGTGCCACCCTGTGCGCTCACAGACTGTGCAAAATAATACACAGACTGCTTTTGTATCAAACTTGGTTTTCCCTCTCAAAATAAGTACTCAGGTAGCCACTCTTACTGCAGGTTCTTCTTCTTTTGTGCCTGTGTGTGTGATGAGATTCTTACGGACATCTTGTTGATCTTTCTTACAGTAAGTCTCGTGCCTTCCTCTGTTTTTCACACAGGGTATTACAGTGCTCATTCCCATTTCTTTCTCCATTGCAACTCTAAAAATAATCAGTCATGAAAGTAACTATTGAGCTTTATTGTTACCAGCACAGTGAGATTAATAAGTGGTGAATATACTGTACCTCGGTAAAAGGATGTCTTAAATTGACACATCTCCCCGGACAGTCAGGGAGTTCTGAGAAACCCCAGTGTTTCCTGTTATTTCTCCATGCTAGTATGGGTCTGCATTGATTTTTCCAGTGGTCTGTGCCAAACAGGAGCAATTTACCTCATAGGGAGGTAATAAAATAATCTTTACAAGCAGTTAATAGAGTAAAGCGGGTTAGAAACTGGATTTGTGTTTATGGGAGAGAAAGGACATGATAGCATAGTATCTTTAAGTGAAATTCTCCATTAAAAAAATAAAAATTACTGTCATTTGTGACAACTGAAGGATTTAGTTTTTGTTTATCCCCTGCTTTCGTTTCTAGAAGTTGTTATTTATTATTATTTCAAGATAGTAAAAATATTTCAGTGTTTCAATTCAACATTTTCCTTTGCTTTTAGAGTAGACTTTTAATAGAATAGAACACAGCCTAATATAAATTAAGAATCAAAACAGCACAAAAATGTTTTAACATTGCTAAATTAAAATTGTTTCATATTTCTGCTGTGAAAATTGAGAAAGTTGAGATAGTTTTTCTGAACTTCCTATTAAATATGTAATTGAAAAAAATCCATTCTTATGAAAATGATCAGAGAGTTTTCACAATTAATTAATTGAGAAATTAATTAATTGAGTGGAATTAATTCTCAGTGGATGTGATCCACACTAGAGACTATCCAAGGAATCTGTGTTTTGAAATCTATCTTCTAGGTGCCAGGCTATACTACTTTTTTTCTCAGTCACAGTATTAATCTTAAATTAGGTTTAAATGCCATCACAGTAATTTTTTTTGCTCTCAACCCTTTAAAAAAGGGACACAGAAAAGATAGCAGTTATGACCTAGGTTTATATCCTCAATTCTCCAGCGGCTATGTGAGTATCTGCTCTACTTCTTTTTACTGGATTGTCAAGAAAAACTCATCTAAACTGCAACTAAGTGAAGAGTTTGTCTTTGGTTCCAGAGCTGCTTTTTGTTTTCCTGTGTTTATGAAGGTTTAACTCTTCTAAAACTAATTGTAGGAGGCGTCAAAGTGGAGACTAAGTGAAAAGTGTTGAGGTGAACAATTAATTTTCTAAGAAAATATGAACACAAGAACATTTTCAGACATTAACTAATAAAAGCAGTAAGCCCTTCTGTTTGCCCAAATATGGTAAAGTCTAATTTTATTGACAGTGATAGCAGTATTACTACATGAGAGCTATGACTTTTTCCTTCATTAGTTCCTGGAGTTGGATTAATTCCTTTGCTATCATAAAAGCATATTTAAATGAGAGGAGACTGCACTGCCTGTGTTGGTGTAATTGTCATATTTTGAGTGTGAGTGGCATTGGAAAGAAGCAAGAAAATCAGTCAGCTCAAGAAGTCTTACTGTGAAGAAGAAACTGAGCATTAATCAATTTTCTGATTTTCTTTTTTAAATGCAGTAGAAAATACTCTCTGAATGCCATGCCTAGAAAGCAGTGTGTCAAGCCTCCCAGAAGAAAAGTATGTGTGGCATCTTAATAAGGCCTCTAATACCTTATTAAGGCTGTTACATGTCTAGTCAGCATGGGAGACCATGAAAAAATATCATTTGCTAGATTTCCTTCATGGACTCTTGGAGTTTTTTGTTTGTTTTGGTTTGTTTGTTTGTTCGTTTGTGGTTTTCTTAAAAGCAATTTACTTTATGTGTCCTCCCTTGAATGGATGCATTAGCTTTGTTACTAAGTTGCACAAATCTAGACCAAACTGCAGCTGGACTTAAAGGTATGGCTGAGAAAGCATATTGCTCTGGTGATTTGTTACAAGTCAGGTGCAATTTCAGTGCCCTCAATACCTTAACTTTTCATGTAAAGTGAAAACATTTTGCAAATCTTTTTCAGGAATGAAGGTATGAAAAGACAAGATGTGTATGAAAGGCAGCTCTCATACGGACATTCCAGTACTACTGGCATGGTTTTTTCATCTGGACCCAAAATGCTTCTATAGCACAATGGCTCTCCAGGTCAATATAATAGTAGAAATGATTAAGTAAAATAATTTAACCCCTCCTAGTCTATATCAAACACCTGATTACAGAAAATAGCTTGTATTAAGTGAGCCATGATCACGATGCCAAATTTTCAGCTAAAAATCAGAGCTTCAGTTTGTATGTGTAGACATGACTACATTAAATCATGAACATGTATGACTTTACATCAGTAGAGGCTGCTACAAGTATCTATAAGCACACTCGATCCTGAAGAAGAGGCGGAAAATTGTTATTAATTTTCCTTCCCTTCCATAAGGCATTTTCTGATAATAGTGCAGTGTCTGAGACCTGTGAAGCCACCCACTGTCAGGTTTTCCATAATGACCTTGTCCATTCTCTTCTCACTGTGTCCAAGTTTGGACAAAGTATTTGGGGCATGTTGTAAATATTTTTTTACACTTGTGAGTATTATTGGGTTGTACAAGTAACAAGGCGTTAAAGGACCCGGTTCATCAAGAATTTCCATGGATCTGGTGTTCCGTCTCAGCTGAAAGGTGGATTCTGTCCAAGTACTTCTGAGGAAAAAGAGATTATGTTCAAGTCATTTTTTTCACAACTAGTTCATGCCCCACTGAGTTAGGTGGCAGTGATTCATAGGTTGCTGGTGTTGGATGAGAGTAAAGTCTATTACAGTGCTCAGTAGTAGGATAAATGCAAATAATGATGATAGAATTCGTGGATGGCTTTTTATCAAAGAACCTCTATACATTTTGCAAATGTTGCGTCAGACCTTAAGATGAATTGGCTGCATATGGACAAGCCATAATAAAAGGGAGGGGACACAGGAGGTTGGCAGCCTGCCACAAAAGAGTCTTCAGCTGTTTGAGCTTCTAACCTTCATTTCCAAAGCCTCCATCCAGCACTATGACAGCTGAAGGGAAATTTCCCATATCTTCAGGCCTGAAGCACAACAAGCTGATTGCACAAGGTCTGCCCTTAGCCTTAGTCCTCAAAGGATAGATGGAAAATGAGATTTTAAATGCTTGTAAAATATTTTAATACCTTAATTCTTTGTTAAAAGTGTATATATATGTGTAAGAATTTGTGAGCATACCCTGAGGTGAAGTCATACGTGGGCTTTTTGATTTTATTCTAGGTTAATTAATAATTATTTTGGAGAACAGAAACATCTTGCAGGATTCCATACAGAGTTCTTCTTATCAAACAGAATTTACAGAAGTCTTTTAGAAGTAACAGTAGAAATTTAAAGACAGTAATAGGTATAACAGAAAGTTGATAACAGAAACAAAATCTTAATTGAGGACTGTCATCTAGAAAATAAACTGATGAAATCAGCAGTCACTGTGCTTATCAAGCGGCAAGTTCTAAAACACATCAGATACTTTACTGTTAAAATTTACACATATTTTGCACATATAAAAAAACTTGATTGATGTAAAATTAAGTATTTCCATGGAAATCCACTTAAATGTCACCATGGGTATCAGATCAATGTCTGAATGTTCATGAGAATCTATAGACTGCAAAGAATCTTCTTCTTACCCTGCCATGGATGACACTAAACAGTCTTCAGTTTAATACATCTTTCTATTAACATCTCCACCCATCACTTTGGCCTCCAGTACTTGGCCCGTGACTCTGAAGAGGAGTTTTTTGAGGGAGTGTTTTGTGGGAAGTGTGCTTGAATGATATATTCCTGCATTTCAAATTTCAAAAATCTATTATATGTCCCAGTTGCCAGTAGAGTTTGCTACTGCTTCAAATCTTAGTTCTCATTGAGCTCAGGAAGTGTTGGCTGGTGTGGAACTGACGTTCTTGACAGAAAGAACAACAGAGCTGTGGGAAGACCCATTCTGGGCTGCTGCCAGAAACAATATAGCCACATTACTGCTGCACTCTGTACAGATTAATTAGCTCTGTCCAGAAGCAAGTGTCACACTGTGCTAACATGGCTACCTTTGCTCTGCAGCTTAAACTAACTCATTTAGGTCTGATTAGGTACCTTTAGATAAAGTGTGGTTTCTTTATCTTTGGACTACATCAAGGTAAAATGACTCATTCTGCAGTACTAATTATTTCTGGCAAGTTATGGTCAGTGTTGAGCAGTGAGACACAGCAGATGCTTTGTGATGGTATCATCTTGCTCTTACTTGTATCCACCTGTTCAGAGGAAAACAGCTGACCTGTAAAGTCATTTCCCAGCTCTGCTGATGTCCATATGGAGCATTGCTATTCCTTTCTCAGCTCCAGTAGTAATGTAACTCTTTCAGTCTCAGGAGTTGAAAAGAGCAGGGTAACTGCTAAGTCACTAATCCAAACAAGATCTCTCTGGCCAGGGCCTGCTCTCTTCTCCCTGAGGATATCCATTCTTGTGTATATACTCATCAACTTGCATAGTAAATGGGGAGTATTTACTCACTTTGTTGTTTCTTGAATTGTCTTCTTTCTATTACCAGGAGGACTGTTACAGCCATTTAAATATTTGGCTTCAGAACTAAGCTGATTTTGGACACAATCACTGTGGAATCCAGAGTTTCTCTGTGGTGGTCACGTCACGAAGCTTATTATTTCTTTGTATTGCTGTACGCATACCAAACCTGCACATATAATCCTGCTACAAGGACCAAATTTGTGGTGCTGTGCCAGAAAAAGCCAGTAATACCTGTAAAGGAGAGAGAGAGAGAGAGAACATCCCTTGGCAAGTCACGGTTAAGCATGAACTCTGATGGTACAATAGTAACTGCTAATTGGATGTTATGAGGTAAATGCCTAAGGGAAGCTGCCCTCACCAAACAAGTAAGTCAAGAGGCCAATCCTTGTTGGCAGGAAAGTTCTAAGTATTAGTACTCATGTGAAACAGCCGTAGGGAAATGAATCATACGACTGAAGGTTGCTTGAAAATGTCCTGTCACTGGGTGCACTACTCTGAGTTTGTGTGCAGCACAGCAAGCAATTTCATTTCAAGTTACTGGAGTAAGAGGAAATTTTTGAATAATCATCACTATATAATGACCTAGATGACAATGGGTAGGTTAAAAATAAGAAATGCCTTTTTGGATTTAAGGGAAATGAGAATGGCCTTCCTCTGGGAATCAAGGAAAAAATTGAATGTGAGGAAGAGAATGTCCAATTTTAGACTTGATTATCCTCTCCTCTTGCAGCCTTGCACAGACAGTAACACGTTTTCAAAGGGATTTGAAGTGCTATCATTCAGACTTTTTAAGGCTACCACTCATGCCCTGACTTCCCTGGTGTGAGTCCCTCCAGGCCAACATAACAGAGACTCAGTTTTGACCTTTCTGGCTTTAGATTTCTTTTAATACCCCCATTTTAGGAGGGACAATGGAGCCGCCAGTGGCAAACTGACCATAGTTTCACAGCTGACAAGTGCTGCATGATGGAGAACTGGATTAATGGTGTTTCTATAACACTATTTTCAGAGATTGAAATATTTGGAAAGAAAACTGCTTATGAATTTGAAAGTATAAATGACAGCTCCCAGGATATTTTATGTTCTCTCTGTCTCAATGAATGATACTGGAAGATACCCTTTTCCCAGACAAATTACATTAGAAATACTCTGAGAGAAGTGTCTGGGCAGTAGAAATATGTAAAGTTACAAGGAGTCATGATTTTTCTTCTTATGACCTCACAGCTCTCTGTACATCCAGAGAAAGTGGGAGAGACTGAGCCAGCAAGAGGCTCTCTGGGCTCCCTGGTGGTTCCTATTATCCTGACAGTTCAAACACAGTCTCTGGTCTGCAGGCTGATGAAATAAGTGAATTTTCTTCCATAAATTATATAATTGGAATTGCTGATTGATTGTATTAGAACATTTCATTGCAGTAATTTTTATATAAAAATACCTGAAAGTTAACATAGTTATCCAAAGCAGCAGATTTCATTTGTCACTTCCTTGCATTCTGTTCACAGGAATGGGCATCTCACTGAAATGTGTCTACAATCTTAAATGTATTAAGATAAACATTCTTCTGGACATTGGAATAATACAGATTTTTTCTTATGTCACTTGCTGAAAGTTGGTTTTATTCCACAAGTTGAGGCTTGAGGGGGCTGCTGAGACTGTCTTTTCTGAAGTCTCCAGTAGAGCTGATATCACATAAACTAGAGAATATTTGCCAAAAATAGAAACTGGAGGTGAAAAAGTAGTGCTTTGAAGATTTTGGTGTGTTTTGCCTCTGGCATTACTTCTGTAGGGTTGAAAAGTCCCCACCATACTGGGAAAATTGAGGAGTTTTAAAATAACCACAGAACAAAATAATAATAAAAAATGGAGGATTAAGCTGCTTCAAAAGGATTTGCATCAGTGACCCTGAAAAATATGACCCAAAGCTTTTAAGTTGCTCCCCTAATTAAAAAAAAAAGGTTAAAAATATTGTTAAAATCTGCACGCTATAAATGTATACCTTTCCTTCTATGTCCTCAGCTTTCACAGTAGCATAAATAATTCCCTTTTTTTTTTTTTTTTTTTTTTTTTTTTTTTTTTTTTTTTCCCCTGTGTTTCTGCTTTCTGGTTTTCAAAGCATGGACCATACCCAGTCTTTGTTATTTACAGAGATTGATCATGTTGATTTTTTGTACTTAGCTTAATGACATCAACACACTTAACCTGTGAACCTCAGCTGTTTGTTCTGGATGGTAATTTGGCTGAAACTGTCATTAAGGTTTCAGAGTGGATGTAGGACAGCAAATTAGCACTGCTCTGCTGTTGCTGCTGAAAGCTGAGGGAGGGTCCCTGCTACCGTCTGTCACTGCTGGGAGAAAGTTGCCACTAAGGCATGGGAGTAGGTGTCCTATAGTTCACATTTCCTCCTCCTTTAGCTTTCTGTATGGAAATGTTGGTTTTACCCAATTGCAATCCCTTACATTTCCATTCGTGGGGTTGTGCCATGCCTACTTCCAGACACATCTAAATCTTTTGTCCAGGCATACTTTAAACTGGATAATTCCATTTTATCTCTTACTTCCTATGTGCCCATCAAGCACACATGTTCTGTAATGAGATTTGAAGTGATGTACATGGGAACTGTGTCCTTCAAGGGATGAATTTAAAATTCAGTTATCTCAGGAAAACTTTGAGCTCAGCAAGGGCCACATCTGGCTCCTTCAAGAACCTGCCACATCCCTGCCTGACTGTGAGCCTGTGATGTGATTTATTTGATTAACATAACCGAGAAAGAAAGCCATTGAGAGAAAAGATTTCTCTTATATTTTGAATAGGCTGAATTGAACCTAAAATATTTGACAGTCCAACAATTATTTGAGTAATTAGAACAATCTCAGCCATGCTAATATCTATGCAGGTTTAGCCACTAACTTTAAAGGGGCCTAGTTTTCACCCAATGTCTGCCAAAGACCTTTTAAACTAACATTGCATTTGTCCCATGGAGTGCTGGGACAGGCGTGCCTGTCCCATACAGATCCTGGGAAAGACATACTGTGATAATTTGTCTGCAGTTGATTTCCTACAGAAAAAACAATTTTCCTTGAGTCCATATGGTTAGCAAAATACATTGTTAGCAGAATTACTATATACTGTGGCTGTGATAACACATGCTACAAGTTGTCATTTGTAATCATCACTGTTTCAACTGACTGTCTGCTCCTGGCTCATCTGCTGAAAGAGGGTAAGGAAAAAAAATCCACACTGTCTTGCTTTAACCTCAAAAGGACAGGATGGTGCCATCAAGCAATTACAGGAGTCCGCCTTCTTTTCTACTGTAAGCAAATTTTTTAAAGTTTAAAACCAACTAATGTATGAGTGAGAAAAAAAAATCCATGCAGAATTATAAAACAGAAAAATAATTGAAAACCAATATCTCTTCAAGGAATGTGGAGAGGTGACATTTATCTAAAAATTCATAAATTCCAAAATTAGTACTACATGTTGAATTTTTAATATCTAATAAGAGCTTTGTCCTGAATAGATATTTTGATGTATTGCCTTAAGAAAAAGAAGGTTATAAGTGAAAGAAATGGTTGTTCGCTGCTCTTCTTTTACACATCCCTTCCTTAGCTTTGAACAGCTCCTCTCTCCTGCTGCTTCATCACAGTCCATCAGAAGTTATTCTCTTTAGAAAGAGCTAGACACTGTTTATGTGCCTCAGCAGATGGAAGCATCACCACCTGAGGACAAATACTACAGTTATGTCCCTTTCCTTTCCTGGTCATGGATAACGGAGGTAATGGGGGCTGCAGAATGTGGCATGTGGACTATGTGATATTGGGTACCCTCCCACAGTAAAGTCAGTCTTCAAACCACACAGGTATATCTGTTCATATAGTAGACGTAAAGCAGGCCATTTTCCCTAAATAAAATGATAGAAAGAGATTAAGTATTATATAATAAACATACATAAAAATATTTCTTTTCAGTGCTGTTTACTAGTTTGCAGATAATTCCAAATCCAATTCATATCTTAGCTCTTTTATATCCTGCAGTGTAAACATATTTATCAAAATAAATGCATTTATGCTGCAAGGCCATGTTTATAGCAGTGTATAACTTTGCTAAATTTAATGCATTTGGGCACACATTTATCATGTTGAATGTTTGACTCTGGAAATTATTTTTTTAATGGTTTGGTCGTTTCTAAAAATGAAGTTAAGGAAAAATATTGTCGTTTCTTCTTTGCATTTGACAAAAGGATCACTGGACTTTCTTCAGAAGTTTGAATGCTGTCAATCATTTTAAATATTCAGGATATTTGTTATGGTAGTAGACAGATGTGTTTACAGTTTTTGAAAAAATTATTTTGGTTTTGCTGGTTTCCAAGATTCTAAAGAGTTTGATTTCTAACATGCCAAGAAGAGTCCAGGACAACAGGCCAGTGGGCTGTTTTGAATACTCCCCTTGGACTGAGCACACTTTAAGCTCATATAACTCCTGCATGGTGACTGGATAGGATGTGTGGCATCCGTAGAGCAGAGCAGAATTTTTTTATTGTTATATTTCAAACACTGTTCTAAAATACTGAGAGCAGTATTTTACAGACAGCACAGTCTGTAGAGGAAAATAATAATTCTCATTCAGTGCACTTAAGATCAGCAATACTCACCTACCCAATGATGAACAACAAAAGAGAAGGGCAAAGTTTGCCCACTGCTGTGCAAACAAGCACAACCCAAGTGAGGAAGGCCCAGCATTCCTGTGCTTTTTTGTGAAGCAGATCTTTTAGAAGATCACAGTCTTTGATGATCTCACTCAACCCTGTATCTTTAGGTGTGTGAATAAGTTAGCAAAATGCTCAAATTGCCTTTTGTTGCATTGCTTGACTGTACAGCCTTACCTTTACAGCCTTATAGCAGTGATTATTTTTTTCCCATTCTGTCTGTATGAGTGTAATGTAAATAGCAAAATGTTTAATTTTTTTGATACATAGAAATATTACATGCCAGGATTTTTAATTTGCATGAGTCATCATTTCTCAGGAAAATCAAAGAATAATGTTTTTTCTGATAACACATATTTATATGTTTCATTTATATTTAGGTTTTTATCAGTTTCCCAGAACTGAGTTTTTCTCTGCAATTCTGAAAGCCTTTATGAAAGACAAAAAAAAAAAAAAATCCTTCTGTTACATAAAAAGTAAGAAACTTTTTCAGAGATAAGAATGGATAAATCTTAGGATTATTTATGTTAATAAACACTGCACAAGTACTTTGCAGCTAAAAGTTGAAATAAAACCTCTGAAAATTGGATGATGGTAGGTGGGAAGACACCTCTGCACAGCTCTGCAAGTGCTTATATTACTGTAAATGAAAGCAATTGTGGTGTTTTGGAACTTGGTGAGAAGACTGAAATTTTGTGATTTGATCCCAGGGTGCCAAATGTTGACTTATTTCAGCAGGCACTCCAAACTCTTCCACTGACTTTAGTGGGGTTGCTCCATGTTCACACTAATGTGGTCTGAGGTCTCATTCCCTGACAGTGAAGTCAATGGAAAAGGCACTGAGTGCACCCTCGATGACACACTCAGAACAAAGCAGGCTCCTTCTTTTTGTAGGAAAATCTGCAAAAAGACCCATATCTTTGAGGCCAAATGTGAATGTGGCAGTAGTGAATGAAAATCTTTCAAAGTCTTCTTTCATTGTCCTATGATAGTCTTTTTTTTTTTTTTTTTTTTTTTTTTTATCCATAGACTGAAGCAAATAATGGAGTAGCTTCTTGTGCCTAAATCAGATTCTGCCTCTGTCTCTCAGACTTGCTGTAGGAAATTCAATATACAGAAATGCTACGGGTCTGCATACTTGATAAATTTAGAGCTTTTTTTTAGCAAGAAAAAACTACATCTGCCACAAGAACAACCCAAAATCTGTCATAAGACTTATCAAATGCAGGCTTTGTCGAGCCTTCATGCTGGTTTATGTAATACAGATCTGTATGCAGATAAGTTATATACCACATGACATACAATTGTTCTGTGCTAACTGCTACAGAGAAGTAGGCATGTTTTAAGGTGTAGAATTAGTACAGCATGCAGGCCAGGCCATAATAAATGAGAAGTAGAAGTAGAATAATGCCATAGCAATGCCTCAGGAGCTCATTGGCATAAATGGACTTAGAAGTAAATTACTCTAACAGTTAATTTACAGAGCACTGTAAATAGCATGATTAAATACAGACCATGCTTTTTAAATTAGTGTGCAGATAAAATTAGTGTAACAGTGTATTTGAGAAGTTATAAATGCATTTTTTTAGGAGGAAAAACCCCATGACCCTTGCTTCCCTGAATTGTAGCTACTTGATTTTAGATTTCTGTTTAATCAGTTAAAGATGAAAGCTAGAAGTCACAAAGAGACAACTGCAACTGGTCTGCATCTTTGTCTTCTGTCTCCCTCTGATTGTAGTGGTCATCTTTATAAATGAGTGTTATTATCTCTGTAGGAAAGATTGTCCTGAGCCTGTGAGCCTCTGTATTAGTTAGCTGAGAGTGACTAATTTGAGAGTTGAGCTGTTCCACGCTATAATTCACTGGAATAAGGCAAAATTAATCACCTACCAGTATTCTTTGTTCTAGTCTCTGTTCTACCAGAGGAAAAAAAAATGCAAGCAGGAAATTTAACAAATGCATTTGCTGCACTTTTAATAATACTGAAAAGCATGTTCACACTCATAGTTGTTCTTATGAAGCATTGTTCTGATGGGTTCAGATTTGCACATCAGCAAAATTTGTACAGAACAAATTCTTTTCTATTAATTTCACTGAAGGGGGAGAGTTACACATACTTGGGATGTGTATCCCTGAATCTGAGAAGGAAGTGGATGATACCAAATCTATTGTTCTCTCTGAATAAAGCCAGGTAAATAAATAATAATTGTGGCTTTAGTCATGCTTAAAGAATTCAGGTGAAGAGGAAAGTTATGCCTTAGGAAAAAGAAGAGAAAATTCCAAAGCATTTCACTGACAAGGTGGATGAATGATTGGAAAAATAAATGTTAATAGCCACTTTTGGAAAGGATTGAGAATCACTTTTCAGGGTCAAAATCTGCTGCAGTTTTTGTTGTTAGATCATCAGATTACTGGACTCATGCCAGTACTGCAGGAATGTGGCCAACTAAAAATCACATGGTAATCAGATGTTGACACTTGGCACCAGGAAATGGCTGTGCTGGGCAGGCAGTGCTGGCAGTTATAGTGGAAAGATGCAAATGTGCCTTTCAGCCACATGGAGGGCTGCAGATATATAAATGTAACATACTTTCTCTTACAGAAAGTCTTACAAAGAGAAGGGGTCCACTGTGCTAGGTGCTGTGTCAAGGCAGAGCTGAAAGACAGCTCTCAGAAAATGAGGCTGTACAGACTGAGCAGGTAATTTTGCAGAACTAGCCATAGGGTAGCTGTATTCTCTTCCCTTGCAGGTAGTAAATTTAGAATTTGTGCTAGTCATGGAAAAAGGTACTGAACAAAATACAAATTCTGGTTTCTCTTATGTTTGTGCAAATCCATGGTAACTCGGTCACTGTTTAAAGTGTTTGGCTCAGGAGTGTTTCTGAAGGGCAGGTTAGGGCATACACATGCCTTCTGATCTCATTCCAGCCACAAGAAGAGATGTGAGGTGGATCTGTTTCCATAGAAAGGAAATCTGTATGTATATGCCAGAAGGGACCATGGTTCACTCCTGGTCAGCTCCTAATCTGTACAGCTGGGGATAAGGATCTCACAGGACTTTGGAACATACAGTGGTGCCTTTGCAACATTTAGTGGCATCACCAAGAGTTCTATTTCTATCACTGTCAGCTTTTCCTGTTAGGAAAATGTGAGGTCAACATTTCGCTGAGATCCTTCTGAGGGTTTAAATCGCAAGATGGGTTTGATTGCAAGAACTCATGTGAAATTTCCTCTCTGTAAAACCATTTTACTATTCTTTGACTTAACAACCAGTGCCTTAGATTCAGTGCCTCTATAATATGAATTTTATAGAAAAAATTTACGACATGGTAGAGTTGACATAGGTTAAAAACCCTCCAAAATCTCATCTGATCCTCATCTTAGTTTAAGTCAACGAAGAGTTCTCTGAACGTGGGCTGTTTCACAACAGCTGAAAATTTGGATTTATGCAGCTTTGTGAAATGACAAACTTAGACTGGTTTCTCACAATAATTTTTTGTCCTCCCTCAGATACCAGCTTTTGACAAAACTGTATTTTCTTAGTTTTTTCATTTTTGTCTATTGCATTTTTACTCATCATGGTTCACTGCGCTGTCGTGCCTCCCACACTGTGTTAAACTGATGAATTGGATTGTGTTTCACCTTCTTGTTTTTTTCCTTTTAAGTGGTCTCTGCTAATCATTTCTGGTCATGGCTGCTGCCTTTGAGACACCCACTTTTGCTGAATATTTTTGTTTTGGCTTAGTTTGCAGTTCCTTCACTGGACACTCTTGCTTTTCAAGTAGGGCAAGCGTGACACCTACAACAGGTTACAACAATGTCCTGACTTTGGTTTTCTGCCTGATTTAGTTGTGAGTTGGCTTTGTAACAACAGACATGGATCACATCACCCACTGTCAGTGGAAGCTATGCAATACTTGAATTTTTAGCTCTTGTACCTGGTGATTGATCAAGGAGAATTAAACAAGACTCTCTCCATCATTCTGATCTGAATTTGTAGTTGTTTATGTCTAAAACTCTAATGTCTTAATTAAACTTAGACTACATTATTCCATCCTTCTTGGGCTTGCTGTTTCATTATCTTGGATGCTATTTACACAGTATGTTACTCAACTTCTGCTTCATGTTAAATTACAAGTGATTTTCCTAGGTTGGCTTCTATCTGCAAGGCTGCAATGTCACTGAACCTTTCAATTTATTTTGTCTTCCTGACCTCATTGGCTGTGTTTGGGATTTTTGTTCTTCCTCTTTCACATATTCATAGTGGTACAAACCCCTCAGTATATCCTTTCTGCTGACCTCATCAGCTCATACTATTATGTCATGTTAAACATTTTCAAGTTCCTAGATTTTATAACATTTCCCAAACTATTAAAAGGACTCTTTCTAAGAATTTGCTTCTCAGTATTTTTACATCTCTAGGAGACATAGTTTGGGCAATACTAAGGTATTTTACTACCAATAAAGTTATTTTTTATCCTAATATTTACAGTAAAACTTTGAATAGTAATGCAAAAAGTTGGGTTCCTGTTATTTCATTTTCATAGACTAGATGTAAAAAATATCTGTAACTACAGATCTGCCTTCATATTTTACTTTTTTATAAAAAAACCCCTACAATAGTATCAGTCCAAACTTAAAATAAATATCCAGTAATTGTTTCTAGTGGAAGTCTCCATCTCTGGCCATCCACACTTCTATTGCTTTCATCCAGCAATAGTCACTACTTTTGAGTCAATATTGCATTCTTGTAAACATGAATTTCTACATGTATATGCATAAATATTGATATAAACACTGGTCTAAAAGGACATTTGTATAGTAAGTACTTGAACAGAAGCAAAACCAAAGGGAGAAGAACAGTTATTGTATTTATTCTTTAAATAGATTTTATGCATTTATTCGATTATATTATTTTCATTTTGATAAATCTTGAAGTTGTCTAAGAATTGTGTCCAGTCAGTCACTGTTCCTATGGTTCAGCTTGATATATCTGTCACCTTTTGAAGTTGGCCTTTGTAATAGAATAGTACTTACTGTTAGTCTTTTTTCTCCTTTCAGAAAGAGAAACAAAAATAATTCACTTTGGTTTGTTGAAAGCGTGGAACCACTCATTGAAAATTCTTGCGAAGTACTTCACAACTTGGTATGAGGAAAAATTACAAAATAACTTTGGATGTTTTTCTGCATTGTTGCATTTTATATGAAAGGAACTGTCTTGTGAGGGAGCAAAAATTATTGACTTGAATTGAGCTTTTGGTCATATGAAATAATTTATCTTGTGAAGAACTGAAATGATCTTCCATAGTCTAGCAGATCGCTATAACTGCACTACACTTGCCGTAAAAGGGTATCTTAATTAATTATTTTGTGTTTTAACATATTTTGTCAAGCACAGCTCTGTTTTTTTGAAATAAAATATACAGGTGCCTTTTTTTTATTAGATGCTCCACTCAGGTAAGGGGAGAAACCCCTGAATGAAAGGTCAAAGAGTAGAGAAATTTAAAACAATGCTGTTTAGACACATATGTTGGCCAGTTCGAAGCATTGGTACATTGTTTGTGCCATCACTGCCCATCTCAGCAACAGGGGTGGTGGCTTTTGTGCCACTTTCTGAGATGTCAGAACTCAGTTCATGTGAGGGTGTGACTCCAGTTCATTGTCTGCCTTTCAGTGCTGAAAACTTCTACCTTTTAGGTGCAGAAACATTTCTTTGGATCTCCTCTAATGCTTGTTTTAACTGGAGACTCTTTAGGTTGGTGTTATTCAATGTGAAAATATGGTCAGTTTCTTATTGATTTGTTGCTGCAATAACTCTAGGAACTATCAGTGATATTTGAGCATTTGTTGAAAGAGTCACGAATGAACAAAGTTAGCTAGGTACTGGGGTCAAAAAAAAAAGGTAAAATGGTATGGAAGAGGAGAAGAGAAAGTTTGCAGTCAAAACTTTAAAGCATTAAGGTTAAGTCTGTCATTCAGTGTAAGGGTTGTGTAATATTAGATTTAGGTTAAGAAAGATCTTTCTTTGTTTGCCTCGGGTCAAAACAAACCAGGAACACCCTAGAATACAAATACATTCTTTTTTTTTTATATATAACATGAAGTGGTCTAGAAACAGGAAATCCATTAAATCAGTTGCGTTTTGAATTCTACAATGAATGGGAAAAATACACAGCACCATAAGACAAAGGAATAGAAAGTTAAGATTTGATAAGCTGCTAAAGAAAACACAATTTTCTAACTCTTGTTCACATGATATATAAGCTTTCACATGCTTCCCATCTTTTCTTCCTGTAATTAAAACTCACTAATATTTTTGTAGGAACTTATCTAGCAGGACTGAGAGGACTGTAATATTGGAAAGGCTTTTTAATATTTGTGAGAAATGGGAGGTTTTAGTTAATGCAAAAGCAACACCTATTTGAGGCATTTAAAAATAACATGAAAAAATCAGTTTTTATTCACTCTATCAATGATTTAATTTGATTTAATTTAAAGAATATCTAGTGATTTTTTTCTAATGTAATTACAACTGCTGGATAATAATTGTAATAGAGTGATTACCCCAAATTTAAAAAAAAAAAAAAGTGGAAAACCAAATACCATTGCTTGGAAAATACCTTGATTTAGTTTTCTTGCTTTTCACAGGTTTTGAGGTTTTCCCAGGAGTACCGTGTTGGAGAGTTTAAAAGCCTTTTCAAGTCGTTCTGGAATGGTGAAAACGCTGAATCCCTTAGCCCTGGAGCAATGTTCACCCGTATCTTCACTCCAGGTGATGATGAGATGTAGACTTGCACAAGCCCTTCTGCACACTTTTTGTTTTGTGGTTCCTGCAGAAGGAAAATTGGGTGTCTGCTTCACGTGTGTCCTCCAACAGGTGGCTGACCTGAAGTATCAAAAGAGCAGGAGTCTGGGGTAGGTGGCTGTCCATTCATGCACTCTTTCTGTAAAGCACCAAACAATTCCACTGTGCCCCACAAAACTGACAGCCCATCAACTGACAGCCCCCCAGAACTGACAGCCCTTTCATATATTGCTTGTATATAAGGAAACTCCAGCATGCAACCCAAATACAACAATTAGGTTAAATCTTCATGTTGTATCATGTGTTTACAACAAATATAAGTTTTTTGTTAGTATGAATTGCATTTTGTGTCATTATTAACAGTCTTCCTCAGCAGATGGTTTATTATTATTCACCTTGAAAGTGTGCCTTTATTTTCAAAAAGCTACATATAAATGTGTATTTGTAGATGGCAACCACAATCAAAACATTCTTTGCTGATACCTTATCAGCATTTTAATGATGGATTATTATTTTCTTAGCCAGAAATAATAATGTTAACATCCTGAAAATGAAATTGCTTTTGCCAGTAGCTCAGGAAATGAAGGGAAAAGAGCTTTGTTGACTGTATGTTCTCATGGGCTGGAAAGATCCTATCATGATACGCTGTGATAAAAATCTGGAACACATTTGGCACAATTTTAGAGAATTACAGTCAGAAAGCAGATAACTGTGGAACTGAATAGAAGTAAACAGAAGGAAAACAAATCAGCTGTATTTGAGAGAGACTGAGTTTTTTACTGCTGCTAGATTAACTTGTTAAAGTAATGTGTTCCCTATTATGTATGGCCCTTGGTTCAGCTGGAGTACAAGTGATGTGAACCAGGGTTCAGTGAGCAATGGACTTGAGTTCCACAACTGCATCTGCTTTTCCTTCACAGGCAGAGATGGCTAAAATTTTCTGATCATATCCATACATGCACAGAGACACAAAAACACACACACACACAAACATACTTCTCCCTCTATCTTGGTGTGTTTTTTTCCCACTTCAGAAGCTTTCCCTATTTTTAAAAATATTTATATAAGTTTTATAATATTTATATTATTTCTTTTTCTGTTATCCAAAATAGCAAATGCCTATAAAGAAAATATTTCTGGCTAGGACAGATCAGAAATTTCATGTGAATCGATTCTGTCTAGAATATATTTTTGAGAATTAGATACATTTTTCTTGTCTGATGTTGTAGAGATCCTATTTTTCATTCATTTTTTTTTTCTAAAGTAGACTTTACATGCAAAAATTAGTATTTTGATCAAAGTCTGCTTTGAGCATCTTTACTTGTGACTAGCAGCTGATCAAATATTGCTGCCAAGTCAAACAATAGAGCACTAATTTTCTCGCTCTCCTACTGATTTTCTGGATCTGAAAGCATCTTGGGAATACTCTGATCTTTGTTCAGAAGTTTGTAACCTGGTAGTAGAGGCTAAATGGATTTGGATGGCTTCTGAGTGCATAGAGCTCTGAACATAGGATTGTAACTTTTCCAGCAGTAAGAAGTCATTCATATTGAGACCCACCTCTCACTCCTTCAGCCTTGTGTTGACTGTGTCTGGAAGCTGAGCGCTTTGGGGGTATGTTAACCCTTCTCAGAACAGGTCTGGGTGTCTGTGGAAACCAGGGTGTGAAGAGACTGTGTGGGTTACAGACAGTTTTAGTCGCCTACACATTCATCACTTTTCAGGTGGTAACAACTTTTGTTGAAGTCAGTAGAAAAGCTGTAGGTCTGTAAAACTTTTCAGATCAAGTCTAGCTCATTTGTAAAATAGGTAATTTGTGTCTCTTGTATTCAATACCTTAATTCCACCCAAGGGGCAAAGTAACAAGAGGCTGTTTTAGGCCTCCCTTGGCACCTTCTTGAATTCTGGTAATTCCATTGGTGTTACAGTCAGAGTCACTGCACGTGTCAGGGTGAAGATGTTACAGCCATCGTCAGTCATGGCTCTGAGATGCTCTGCAAAAACTGAATCTGCGTTTGCAATTGTGGCTTTCAAGGCTTGTTTGCTGAGGAGCTTTCCCTGCTGAGTATCACATCCTTAAGAGGTTTTGTCTTGCTTTAGAAATAAACTCTTTCACCAGTAAAGGGATTTGCATAAACTAAAGAGGCAGCAGCAACCCTGCATTGGAAATGTTAAATTTTGAAGATCTAGGAGACTGGGGAATATACTGTCACAGTCCTGTGTTATAAAGCCCTGGGGTTGTGGTTACAAATAGACACCTGCTGTCATTTTGGAACAACAGTTGGTGTCAGGCCGTCATTCTATAATCTGTCCCATCCTCCTCAGTTTTTCAGTTCCACCTTCCTCAAGTACCATAATAATAGAAGTTCTTAGCCCCTGTGCAGGGTATTCTCATCCATTGCATTGCACAGAAGGGGCTGGTTTTCATTTCCCTCCTTTCCTCCTGTTCTCAGGTCATGTTAAGCTGCTCACTCCTAGATTGCAATCCATCTTTGGAGCCAGTTTCCTTTGCTCACTTGTTTTATTTTCAAGCATAAACGTATTCTAGGACAACCCCTCCCCCTTCCTGAGCATTGACAAAAATGCCTCCTTATCATCTCTCAGATCACTCCTTCAGCACTCTGTGTTCATCAAGGAAAACTGTGATGCTCAAAAGCTTCTGAGCAACTGGCTAAACATGGACTGCTTATCAACTTAACCACCCTTATCTCCATGCTTCCTGGGACCTGGTCATCTGGCCCCATCTTATCTGCTTTATTTGCTTATGACTGTCAGCCCCTACAGACAGAACACACTGTTCTGTTTTTGTACAGGGTGAGAAGGAGCTCAGAAGAAATGTTGCAGAAGTGGGCCTATACTAGATTATGATTATTTAAGTAATAAGTAGAGGAATGACCTTGCTTATTCTAGCCCATATTTTATACCAGCCTATGAATGCTAGGTCAGGAGATTGAGTGGTTGGGAGGTTTTTTTAGAGACATGGGGCATAAAAATGTGCTGGTAAAGTTGATCAAGTAGTGTGTCAGATGCTAAGTGTCAATTTCCTTCCTGCACTCATGTGCAGGATAAACCTGTGGCTCTGATATTTCAGTGTAATTTACAGCCTTCTGGCAGATTTTCCATTACATGCTCCATGATGTAATATTTTTTCACCCTGTGGCATGTATGCAAAGGAATGAAACATTTGTGATCCTCATTTTAACACCATTACTAAATATATTGAATTGTAAGAGCAAACTTCTAAAATTTCCAACTTAGATTTAGATCCTGAACATTAATTGTAACAAAATCTCCTCCTCCTGTAAGATTAATATTCAGTAAAAACAAGAAAACTAAGGGTTATGGAGTGGTCTGCTAATGCTCAGACCCCTTGAAAAATGCAAAGAATGGGGAATTACTGACTCTGAGCCTCTGAGACCCCTGGCTGATGCTGTAACCACTACCTTGCTCCTTTGACTACCACCCAGAGAGATTTGGTCTGATACTTAATTTTCCTTTCATTGTTCTGTTCCAAAGTGTTCTGTTTTCAAAGTGAAAACAAACAATTTTAAATGCTTATCACTGATATTGAGCTTTATTGAATATATGAAATATTACATGAGTAGCATGGGTAGTATGACTTATATTTTGAGTCAGATATAGTTGTGGATGAACATACTGACTAAAGAATTAAACACAAGACCTCTGTAATTCAACTGGAGATTACATGTGATAGTGCTGATGACTAAATAGGTGACACAGTTTATTTTCTGAAGCTCCTGGCAAACATGGATGACTGTCACAGGTCAGGGTGTGGGCCCTGCTGTGCTGTCATGTCTGGGAGGAGAGCTGTCACAGGCAGCACCAGCTGCAGCCCTGCCCTTTTCCTGGAGGGAGCTGTTCCCACTGCACCGTTGATGAGTGGAGCTGGGAAGCAGCTCCTGAACCATCACAGTTTGCACCCAGCAATGCATCCACCAAGGCTGTTCAGCTGTTCCTGATACCCTGTTGAGCTTCTGTCCTGAAGCACATGCACAGCTGAGCACCCTCAGCCGTGGTGCACTGTGACAGCTCGGCAGTGATGAATGTACCTCTGCTTCATTTCAAAATCTACATTCAGATTTAGACACAAAATTCAACAAATACCTGAAACATGTTATCCAGTTTAAGAAATAGGATAGGTCTTAATTTGTTTTGATTGGGTGTTTTTTTTTTTCCTGAGACCAGAGAAAATCAGGACATTATATATTTATTCTGCTGATTAAAGGTTCCCAGATGCAGTTCTGTGGAGGTCTGGCATACCACCTTTGGTTTCAAGATGAACTTGAGTTTGTAATCAGTCTGTCCTGAAATCACATGGCTTTCACATGTTAGAATTTCTATTAAAAAATCTTTTGAAAACATCAGTTATGCTACATGGAACACTATTCACTTAAAAAAAATTTAAAAATTAAAAAATTTTAAAAATCACCCATCTCTTTGTAAGTAAATGTTCCCAATAAAGATAATTTATAAGCATGAAAGGTAAAATGAGATGTGGTTTCTCAGCTAAGTGTTCAAATGGATGATGGAAAGAGTGAGATATATGCCAGCTGAAGCCAGCAACAGATTATGCACTACCTGCTACTTCTTAAAATAAATACCAATGTGATTTTAATAGAACCATTAGAAATAGGAGTGGAATTTAAAACCATTAATATTACCCTGTATTTCATAAACTGATAGGGTGTAACCTGGAAGAAAACAGGTATTAGAGCTGAGGTTTTCAGTACAATTTCAAGCTGTAGATACCTAAAGAATAATGAAATCCTAAATACTTTAAATTTATCACTTTAAGTGTCTTTGAAAATTATGGTCTAAGACCTTTTCTTTTGGATTATAATTTCATGTATGTGACTTTTTTTTTTCTTCCCACAGAACAGTTAGTAGATAACAAAGGTGACTTGTGTAGTCATTTGTATGAAATGCAATGAATGCACTGCAGATCTATCATCAGCATGACATTAATTAAGGCCTGAAGACTTTGGCCTGTCACTAAATTCCTCCCTCTCATGAATTTACAGAATAAATCACCCTAGAACTCTGACCTAAAATGCAGGAATGCTTGGATTATTTTCTGTATTTTTTTCTTCAATCCAGTGTTTTATTCTTTTAATTTGCAAAGTCATTATCAGAATATTGTGTAGATTTAAAATTAATTATCATGAAAAATTTATATATATCATGGTCTAAATATGTGAACCTGGTTGCAGCATGTTTTCTTAACTGTGTGCAGTATACACGTACACACAGATGTAGTAAGTGCATATACAAATATATTTGCAAATAGTTTTGTATCAGATCTAACACTCCTGTGAGAAGGACTCAGGGCTGGACTCAGTGGCTACACTCAAGTCTATCCAAATTGGCTGCTACTGAGCCTTACTAGTAATTATAAACAAGGAAAAAATAACTTGGATCAGGTTGGATTGGATTTTTGCTGCCTTAAATTTCATGTTTGAAAGTGGGAGAGTTGTTTGTATGGCAAACACTTGTGTGGCAGATGTTTCACTGAACCTCTGATATTCCTTGAGATAACACAGAGGGCAGAGCTTGAGAACAGTGGCTTTGAGGACAGTGTCTTTACATTCAGCTACAGATCTGGAACACTCTATTTCTAGGATCACTAAGAAATTGTGCGTCTCTACACTGAACTGCTCCTGAATTGGTCTGAATATAGGACCAAAATCATTGCAGCAGTACTTGTAAAGCTCAAAATATCATAAAGTGATTAATGAGTGGGGATATAACATGGACATGTTGGTGTATATTAGACGTAAATTTTCATTTTTGTTGGGTTGATTTTCTTGTAAGTCCTTCAAAATATTTACAAATTAATCACCAGCACCTCTTTTCATGTGGTAAAATTCTGCTTTTCTTTTTTGCGAAACATTTAAATAAATAGTGATTCATTGTTAGCACTAGATTTTGTAAAGTCTTGTTCTAATTAAAAAAAAATTATTCTCTCCTGTGTAAATATGTTTTCACATATTTGCCAGTCTACCAGATTTAGTTTGATATGGCCAAGGAGGGTTGTGTCACTGTTGGAAGGACTCTTGTTTTAGAGTTTATTCCAATTTAATTAAATCAATAAGAGAGGATCCTTTAAAATACAAATCTGACCAAGAAAAATTATATAGAAAAATAGTTGAGAACAGCTGCTTTTTAGAAGTAAATTCCCTGTAATTCAGAAGTGGAAATTTAATGTTATGAATGAATACACTATCCTCCATTCCACAATCCAAATGTGAAATCAGTGATTTATGTTGGGAAAAGAATGCAGATAAATTTGGATGAGAACCACAAGCCAGATCCATTTACAATTCTGGTGGTAAAAGACAGGGTTTTTTTTTCTTCCATGGTGCTTGAAGCATAAATCAAAATGACAATGGTCCTTAGGAAAATTCAGTTCTTGGAATTCAGTGGACCCTCTTCATGTGAGATGGAAACAAATTTCAGAGTTAAGAATGCCATTTCAGAAGCATATTGGTCTAAGTATTTTTCCTGCAGTTTCCCGGGATGATTACTACTTTTGTCACAAATTCCAATCCATTTTGTTTCACGATCCAGTTTAACTCCTGATTACTAGCATGTTTTATCTCCTACCTACAAAGTTTTTCCACTCCTGTTCAGACAAAATCTTCTTCAAAGGAAACCAGATATCCTAGGAGATATCTTCTTATAATTTTGGTTTTATTTTCCACCTGATCATTATCTTATGAGTTCAGTAGTATATTTCTCTTGATTGTGTACTTTTTATGATTTCAAAGATTGATATTTTTACTTATTTCCTTTTATTCTATTCTTGCAGTCTTCTCTTCTGATCATTATCCATCAAAGGGTACCAGTTCATCCTGATTTGAATTAATGAGAATTTACACAGAGCGCTCCATCTGTCTTAGCATACAAGTGGCTTAGCCTCGGTGTTTGCTTTCACTTCTCTTTAGCAGTCTAAATATTCTTAGATGCAACTTCATGTATGGATAAAATTGCTTTATATACTTAAACCCAAAATTTGCTATTTGTATTCACCACTTTACCTGATTATCTTCTTGATCTTTTTAACATAACAGGCCAAAGAATCCCATTCTATTAACAAAGCAAAGTAATGTCAGATTTCTGTCAAAGATCATAAATGACTTTATCTCATTATACATCATTCCAGGCTCACTGTTCTTGTAATTTCCCTATTAGAGATCACCAAAAAACTGCATGGAATTAAAAAAAAAATAAATTACTGTGTCATTCAGCTAAGTTTTTTATCACTAAAACTTAAAGTAGGAAAAAACCCTTTACTTTTCTCCTATAATGTATGAGTCATATAAATACTTGCATTATGTGCAAAGTTTTCTAACAACGAAAATGCATCTTTTAAGTTTGTTTTTTTTTTTTTTTTCATTTGTTATAAAAAATAATTCTAGGAATTCTAGAAACAGTCCATTCTCTCTCCTCACAAAAAGAAGTTTTCTTAAGAATTATGCAAATTTCATTGTGCAATCTCTGCTTCGGTATCTGAGGCTGCCTGGTTTCTACTTACTTCAGTAAAGGACTATTCCTTTAGGGAAGCATTCAATGTGTAATGGATGCCATATTCTGGCCATTTTGGTTGAAAGTTCAAATGAAAAACTCTTTTCCATCCCTAAATCCCACTCCTCATTCCCTGCTATTTTTTTGCTTCTGGATGGTGAACTTTCAGTGATGTAGTCTTTATTGTAGAAAATGCTTATTCTGTTCCCCCCAAAATTACTTTAAAATATAAATCCATTTACTCACCTTATTTGAAGAGAAAGGAAGGGGGGAAAGCCTATTTTCTACAGAGAATATTATTCATTTCTGCCTTGTGATTTCTTGTTTGAGAAGAAAATAAAATAGTAATGTATTAGGGAAAATCATCCCAAGTGTCAATTTTTGACTGAGGAAAAGGGGGTTTCTCTCTCCCAGCTCTTTGCCCTACCCCACTGGACAAACTGGTGGTCTGATTTTAGTCAAACTGCTGGTCTCGTGTCTCAATCATGTCTGCATAAGATTTATTATTAAAATTAAAAATAAAATGGCTGTAGTTTAGTTTCCAATTCAATTGTAAGACAGGTTTTATTTGGTTTTTTAACTTTTTCCTCCCAAAGCAGTACAACTGTGTTTATTCTACTGCCCTTTTAAGAACGGAAATTTATGGAGCTCCTCTTGGAAACACTGCTCCCATGCAAAACTTTGACACTTCTGCTCTTGCTCTGTGTAAAGAGAAGTTCCCATGTTCATGACCTTGGGGTGGGGGGATTTGCACTTTGCTCCTGCTTCTTTCAGTTTTGCTGTGGTGCTGCGGGAAGGTTTTTCTAGTGGTCAATGGGTGGGTCTCACTCTGTCCCCCTCTGTACTTGATGTTCTTGGGGAGAAAGGTGAGGTAGAAGGATAATGTTTCCTCCCCTGTTCTCTGGTAGTACAAGAAGCATCACTGGAAGAGGCTGTAAATGAGCAGGAGAGCTCCTTCCCTGACAACACTACCTTAGTCCTTAACTGAATCTTTACCAGAAGACTTCAAGGATTTTTTCCATAACTCTCAGGAATTTATAGCGGAAGAAATGTTAAATGGGTTTTCTTTACATTTATGTGGAATGCTCAGACGTGAGTTTATTTTGATTCTCACTCTGTTTTGATTATATTTATCAAGTATTTTGCCCAACTTCTTAACCTCATTCTCGAAATCTCTGCAGCATTTTTAATGTAACCTAAGATGTCTTATAGTTTTACAATATAAGCACATGTAGTTACAACATATATATTTGAAAATGTATCCTCATGAATACATGATAGGTTGTCATCGCATTTTTACATTGCAACAGCAACAAAACCACACAGAGGCTGTAATGAATGTAGAAATATTTTATGTTCATACTGAGAAATGCACCCTTAAGTATCCTTTTTTAATGACTTCTCTCACTCACTGATCTCTTTGCAATGACTGTATCAGTGAGATCAAGTAATTCCTCATCTCAGGAACAGGGAAGTTTCTAAACCCTTTATTCAAGTTTTTCTTGAAGAAAATTGCACATAATGAAAAAGGATGTCAGCAGAATGCAAGCACAGTTCTACATCTGCCAAGGGCCATTCTGGCCTGTCAGGGGATGATTTTGTTCTTTGGAGATATTTAGCCATGTTCTTTTAATTTCCTTTATTCTTCCTTATGTAAGTTTTCTTCCCTGAATTTCTGTGCACGGCTCCTGAATCTTTTGTCCCCAGCTCTTAAAGCTTTACTGGTCTGCAATGTGCTGATATGGGGTAATGCAGGGTGAGGTTAGTGCCATCTCCAGAGGTCTGGCCATCCCCAGTGACTCTGTCTTCATTACTGTCTTTGATCCCTATGGAGATGCTTTAAATTACCAACATCTAGTCATGAAAAATGGAGTTGCTTGGTTTCCATGCTTACATGCCTGAAATTGCATCTACTCTAAGTCAGACAGTGTTGTCTTGGAATGTATTCCCAATTTGTTTCTGACTGTGTTGAGCTTTTTAAGTCTGAACAAATGTGAAGTGTCAGAGAAAGATAATACAGCTACTAAAAAAGTGCATCCACAACTGATTTGTAATTGTGGCTCTCGCTTCTGAAGAGCTTTTAAAGAGAAATTGCAGAGCCAAAATCACAGCTTGCTGAGGAACAGTAGATATAATCATTATCTTATTCAAGCTGTTGACCTGAGTTAGGAACTTGATAGGTTGTGCCTCAGGTTGCACTTTTCCAGAACAGCCATCACTCAGGGGGTGGCACTAGAAAATTTATAAATGTGCAATATAATTACAAAATTCTATAATTTCCTTGTGCGTTGTCTCTCCTGCATCTACATCTTCCCCATTTTTTTTGCCTTTTTTCTTTTTTTTCTCTAGTCATGTGTGGTATAGACTGTCATGGTCATTTAACAAAGATAATTGTTATAGCCATGACCTGATGATCTGAAACTTTTCTTTAGTTGCCAGTCCCTTCTTATTCTTTTTCATTCTCTGAATTCACTGCAACAGTACTCTCTGTTTCCAGATGCCATCACTAGCATGTTGCTGTTAGTTCTCTTCATTTCTTATATTACTCCAGCAGGTCTGGAGGTCTTGCCAGTTTTTTACTCCTTTCTTTCCTGGGATAAGCATCTAAACACAACATTTCCTGATTATTTCTCACCATTACTATGAAATAACATTAGATTCCTGGTTTTATCTAGGCATCTAGCTTTTAGATATCTGAGCTATTGTACATAACTGAAAGTGAAGGCCTCAAGCTGTATTGTCTTGGCTGGTAATATACTTCACCAGCAGCTGGTTTATATATATGTCTCAAAGTGGTTTGCTGTCATTGGTGAAGAGACATTTCATCTGAAATTACAGAGCCAAATCCTCTGCGAGCAGCAATCATGTAATGACAAGATATCAGTTTGTTGCAGTTGAGGATACAGCCATTAAAAAAATATATATAAACCATTCATAGAGTTTCTTTAAAAAATATGTTACAGTCAAGGTAGATCAATGCAAATTCATAGAAATCACATAATATGAAATGCTAAATTAATTAAACTGAAGGAAAACAAATAATATTCTTCTGATCCATACTTTTAACATTTATTAAAAGAAAATCAGATTCTTTCTTCTTCGAAAATAAATTCATGCAGGAAATAAGATTAGAGCAAAAATAGGGAAAAAAAGGATGTGAACACCCTATGTCTAATTCAGTAATTCTTTACATGTTGTGCAATTGTAGAAACTCATATGTATATATGGAAATAAAATCTTTTCACATCAAGATGAGAAAGCATTTTGCATCAATTTTGTGTCCATAAATGACAGTGAAATGAAGAGAACAATGGCAGAGCCTTCAGGAATTCTGACGGCTTGTCAGGATGGCTCCTGTAAGGCAAGTCAGCACTGTAGGTCTCAGGCCAGATTTGACTTTGTTGCCAACTAGCTTAAAAAGGGTAAAATATATTAAGAGGACAATATAATCTTCTTTGTTTACTGAAGGTTTTATAAATAACTGTATGCTTTCAAAACCATGTTTCAAGGTGCAAGTGGAAGTCCAGCAATAGGCTGCAAAGTCCCTTATCCATAGCTCAGGGTACAGCAGGTAGGAGTGTCTTCCTAAGGAGTGGCTTTACAAGTGGATAGGATGCAGAGCCCTACCCCAGGAGGACCGGGTTGCTCTCCCTAGTTGAGAGGAGCAGGAGCAGCTAGGAGAGTCAGAGAGGTTCACAAGTGAGGTCCAGGGACACATGCCTGCTTCCCCAATTGCCTTGAGACTGAGGAATATGCAAGTCTCAGGGTAAGAGATCCAGCACCCAGCTGGTGCCATGGTGTCTCTGCTGAGGGCTCTTCAGGGCGGGGAGAAGCAGGTGGTGGAAGTGGTGTTCTTGTTTCATAGGCATGTGGAGAGCTGAGCTTGTGGCACTGGAGAGGATCACATAGAATTTTGCAGTGGGGTGCAAAAGCAGCAGACCTCAGAAGGTCTTAGTTTACTTTGATTAGTTTGGTTCAAGGAGCAGGGAAAGAGCTGCTGATCTTGGTCCATGTTGCTACCACCAACCTGTGGAAGTACAGGAGAAACAGCTTTTATGCCAAATGAGAGGACACTGGCCTCTGTGACCTCTTTGCTCTGAAATACAGCCAATTCCAGTGCAAGGCCCATGGTGTGGGAAGATGTCTAGAGCCTCAGGGCAGGGTTGGATCAAAGGTATAGAACAGAGGGGTTTATTTGTATTAAGAACTGATAAGTATTTGGGGAATGTTGTATACTAGAAACATAGGCTGTACTTTAACCTAAGCTAGTAGCACCAGAAGTAAAAATAATCATGGAGGATTGTCTGCGCTAAAAGCAAGAGAAAGCTGACAGACCTTGAGGAACATTTTGTTCAATCCAATGCAATCCTCAAAGAGGATGTGCTAAAATCCAGTGCACCTCCAAAGGTCAGAGGGATGTAAATAGAGAACTGTAATGAAAGGAGAATGGAAGTCAGTCTGCTTAGAGTGCCAGTTCAGTAGCATTTGCAACACTGAGCAAGACCAAAAATTACAGATGCTTCTGCAGCAATAGTACAAGTCTAAAAATGATAGAAAAAATAGAATGGTTGGCACCGGCAGCGAACCTGACAGAAAACACATCACAGAGACTGCTGAAGGCAGGTAAACAAGATTATTATGGTTCTAGGACATCAATTTCATAACAAGTAAAGAGGGTATAAGGGGGTGTGAGAGAGGCACAATACAGGAGGTATAATGCTAAGTTCAAATATAATATTGTGGGAAGTTCAAGTATAATACTGTGGGAAAAGAAGAGCACTGAGGAATTTGTTGGTGAAATCCAGTACTTTGATAGTAAAAATATAGCATTTTCTTCAGCAAAACTGAAGAAGCTGCAGTAAAGATAGGTAAAATAATAGTAGATTTTACTGTCTAGATATAGTTCAGTCCCTCATAAGGATGCAATGAAATTTTTTTAATACAATATAAAGTTTCTTCCTACATTAGCCTGTTTCAGAACCAGAGGAAAAAAAAAAGATCCCAGATATCACAGCGAGGGCACAGGATCTCACTCAACAGTTACTAGTGGGTGAGCCACTCTGTAACTGTGATCACAATATAGCTGAAGTTAATTTTGTATTATGAGAGAAAAAGACAAATCCTGCAGACAGATATCCAGTTTCAAGAAAGTGCACTAAATGAAAAAAGAGACATTAAAAAAAAAAAAAAAAGGCAAAATGAAAAATCCAAGTGGCCAACAAAAATGTCCTGTAAGGAATGGTTCCACAAGCAAGAGCCTGGAGTATGTATTGCAAGCCCAGTTAAACTGTGTACTGCAGTTCCAGGAGAAAATGAAGTCATCAAATTCAATCTCTTCAAGGCTCAGGGAAAAAACTATCATAGCATATGATGGGAAATGGGAAAAGCTCCTATCTTAGGGAAAAAAAATGGCAGTTAAAAAATGGGAGGTGTGTGCAAAGGAGAAGAAAGGAAAGCCTATAATATATGACCAAAAAAAAAAAAAATTAAGAGAAATAAGAGAATTTGAAGAGTATCTTAAAAAATTTGCAGTCTATTGTACCAGAGAAGTGGTGTTTAAGCAATCCCATCTTTAAAGGGAGGTCTGGACGGGCAGGTGTTGGGGCCTACAATCCGATGAATCTGCTCTCCCCCATAACAATGCTACTGAGTCTGTGATGAATGAAAGGTCCCTGAGCATACTAAGAAGGTAGTTTATTGGGAGGGTTTGAGTAAGGGTTATTCCTGCTTTGCTGGTGGAATTTTCATCATTCTGGTTTACCAGGTGTGCCAGTGAATGTGTGGACAAGCGAGCTACAGCAGTCTGAGCACATTTACTTTCAAAACCTTTTGACAGTTTTTTAACCAAAGACTCCTGAGAAAGTAAAACTGCTTTAAAGTTGAATAAGAAGTCCTTTTGTGGATTGAAAGATGGTTAGATAGGAAGCAACTGGAAAGGGTTCAATAGTCACTTTTGAAGAGGTCAAGAGTTGGTAGAGGGGTCATAAATGAATCTGTATTCAGACCAGTTTGGTTCAAGATCTTCATCAGTAATCTGGAAAAGGGAATGAATTGTCAAATTTCCAATTTCACAGATGATAGTAAGTTATTTTGGGAAATCAGTTACCATGCTGCTGGTAAGGATCTTGAGAAGAGCCACAGCAAGTAAATAGGAAAAAACAGATAAGTTGAGAGTAGGTAATTTTAAGGCAGAAAACATAGTTTGAATCATGTTTACATGATGCTGTGCTCAGAAATGAGGGGCACAACTCAGAGGAGTGATTTAATTCATTTTCATCAGCTGAGTGGAATTATCTGTATGACAAGAAGTGACATCATCAGGAATAATACTGAGAAAAAAATCCCAAAAAGATATTGTAGCAAAACCAAAATATCTTTCTAATTTTTGAAACATTAATATGCCCCCATCTTCAATATTGTGTGTATGTGTGGTTTCTGCATCTCAGAAAAGTCAGTGGAGTTTGAGGAAGTACAGAGAAGAGGAACTAAAATGAGTAAGGAGGTAAAGCCGTTGCATTACAAGGAGACACTGAGGAGTCTGCAACTCTTCAGTTTCAAGAGAAGACAATGGAGTATGACAAGGGTTTGCAATATCTACAAGATGATGAGTAATGTATATCTGAACTGTAATTCACCAACCATGCTCTACAAGCTGATTGAGCAGTAAGTGAAATCAACAGAAGGTAAGTTCAAACCAGACAATGAAAAGTACTTTTTTACACAGTGGATACAGGACTTCTTGAAACTTTTTCAACAAGAGTTTGGGAAGACAAATAATGTCAGCAGAATCATAGGGAAAGTTGTGGAAATCCGATGTGGGACAAACAAACACCAAACAGAATAGTCAGGGACATCCTCTCTAAATCTCACACAGAGATTTTGGATACTCTATGTCACCAAAAGAAAGAGACTACTGCTAATCATGATTAGTCTCCAAAATAGCATCTCCTATTACTTTTGTTAGAGATAGATTACTGTCCTTAATGGGCTAGTGTTCTGTGTCAGTGTGGCATTTCTTTTTTGGAAATGTACCACAGTTTGAAGTAAAACTTCTTTCAAAAAATATTCTTGATCTTTTTATTTTTTCTTTCCCTTATTTTCAATAACCGATTCAAAACTTCACTAACAGAAGCTGAGCCAAGAATAGAGATGTATTTCCACACAATAATACATCAAATAAGAGCTGGAATTTAGGGAAGGAAGAATCTTCCTATCTATTTTGGAAGCATTAGTCAAGTTTGCTGTTATTTGATTGTGCTGTAAATATTGTGATATTTAACACAATATTTTTAATAGGCTCAGTAAAATGGTGCCAAGAGTACTGCTACTTATTAACTGTCCTCACGTCCTGCTAACAGGTTTCCATCCAAACTCTGCACATTATGAGCGCCTGTGTCTTTGTGTTTGACCAGCATAGGTAGGTTTTAGCATTTCCTCATTCAGTTGCCAGATTAATAACAGAAAAATCAAAAAATTCAAGTAAACTCTCCACTAGCAAGTCCAAGTATATTTTGAGATAGGCTTACAAATTATTTCAAAACTAATGAGCCAGTTTAAAAATGGTATGAGATTTTTAGTGGAAGCAAATACAATTGATTTTATGTCTGGATATTGAGGGTGTTGAATCCAGTAAAGTTAGGTCTTTAGGTCTTTTTCCACAATCCTTGCAGCATTGGACACTTCATTTAAGGGAAATGAAGCTCCTCATTGCTCCAGGAAGTGGGGCTATGAACACGTCAAAACCCTAGGGATGTGGTAGCAAAGATAGCTTCAACATACACCCCAAAAGAGTAAAAAGTGTCCCAGGAGGATCTGCTTCCAGCCAAAGAGGAGCTTTGAGTTTTTAAAAATGGTTAGCTCTGTTCATGACCTATCCACAGATCTGGAGGACAGCAGAAAGAACAGGGGTGCACAGCCTGAATTTCTAGTTTGCCTTTGTCAGAGGATAACATCCTAATACTTCATGCTTTAATGCAAACCTGCACAGACTCCTCACAGCCTGTGCATAACCTCATATGCAAACCTTTAAGATTTTAGCTGTATTTTTTCCTTTCCTTATATGCGCACATATGCTCAGTTCCCTTGTTTTCTACTGCTTCTGTGCATAGTTTTCTCACATCTTATGTATGATTTTGAATCATCTGTAGGCAAAAAAGAGCAGGAAATAAGTTTTGAAATAGGGCAGACTGGGATGACCTTCAGCAGCACAGGTACAATTACTACCTTTGACAAATATATTAGCAAATGAAATGTTGCAATTTTCTTTTCACCTCACTGATTTCACAGGGATGCCAATGAAGTAACTCATGACTTAATGGATAACAATCATGACTTTTACTTATTCTTCTACTTGCACCAAACCCCAGAATAGGATTTAAACAAAGAAAGCCTTATTTCTTAAAGCAACCCCATTCCACTCCTCCAGACATGTTTATGCATGCATAAAATCTCCCTAGGGAATTATTTACTACCTTTCTTGCCTTTAATCACACAATCTGCAGATTAAAGGGAAGAATGTTGTCCGGAAGTGTACCTTATTATTCCATGGTGACTAAGTCCATTTCTGTGAAACCTGAAGTTCCCAGAACTAATTAAAGACTAACACCAAAATGAATAGTGTTTGCTCCTATCAGTAGGTTCAGGAAGACAAACCAGTATCTAGTGTTCATGAAAAATCCTTTCAGGAATCATTGGAAGAAATTAAATTGCTTAATATCTGCATAGGTTTTCATTCAAATGATAAAAAATATGCAAGGTGTGTTTTTCTATATTTTCTGATGCTTGGACTTTAAAGGGTTGCCACCACTGTGAAACACCTAAAGTAGGAGGAGAATTACAGTTTTTGTCTTCACACCCCATAAGGGAGAAGTTGGAGTTACACTTGATTTTTGATACAAACATCCTTTAAATACTGATTGCAAACATTGCCACTTGGTAGATATTATCTACAGACTGGACTAACAGATGCTAAGCCTTAAAATTCCTGTTGAAGTCAGTGATGTTTACACATGCTCAAGAATCCAGTCTCATGCTTTGGATATATACACTTCTCTTTCAGTGTGGATTGTGATAAACTCTTTTATTTTGTATAGCATTACCTCAGTGTTACACTTTCCTCAATCACATTTTGAAAATTAATTCCATTTGTCGGAAGTATTGTCTTGAGAGAATATATAAATTAGGGAAAAAAGGAGGGATATAAGCATATTTAAGCATGACTCAGATAACTTGTAATTCAAATGAAAGATATTTATAGATAAAAAAGAATTCAATATGTTTCTCAATTACTATGACACAAGATGGCTTCCAATCTGGGCTACAATCCTGGAAATATCCTAACTGAAATACAAAAAAGTGAATGCAAAACTAAGTATATCTATATAAAGAAATCATATTTGTCTTTAGGGAAACCAAAGATATGTTTGTAGAAAAGGGCTATCACTAACCCAGCCCAGTGTTTGACAGGGGAGGAGACAAAACAGCTGGTACCTGGGGACTGAAGGACTTAATCAAGATAAGAGTTCTGGTATAATACAAGCATCAGTGTCAGGGTCAAGAAGGGGGATAGTGTTCAAAGTCATATTGGGTGGAGCTTTGAACATCTAGTGGAATATGTCCCTGCCCACAGCTGGGGCTGGGAACTGTAGGGATTTATAGGTCCCTTTCAACCCAAACCATTCTGTACTATTCTATGATATTCCAAGTCACATGCCACAACTATCCATTTAAAAATGGTGAGGGCACAAGTGAAACAGAAGTCACAGTAGCCACAGCAGCCAACATGAGAAAAAATTACTGGAGAGATAGTGTAAAATGTCACAGAATTACATATGAAAATATCCCAGTTTGTTAGAAAGTTTTTATCACAGGCTAGTAACATCGTGTTACATGAGCATTACTCATATTATGACCAAATACTGCAGGCAGTATAACCTATTACTGATTTTATGAGAAAAGAAAACAGATAGATCTGAAAAATACTGATTGATTCTGAAATTAACTGTCTAACTAAGAATCATAAGTTTGTCCTAAATATTGCAATACTTGCACTGGTCACGTTCATATTTTGATAATTCAGTGAGGACTAAAGCTTACATATACCTTTCAATCACATACTTTCAAAATACCAACCAGGCAAATATTTTATTTCATGTATATATTTTTTTCTCTTGTTTAGGTAGAATGACATATAGTAATCACAGAATCAGTTAGGTTGGAAAAAACCTCTGAGATCATCGAGCCCAAAATGTGACTGAACACCTCTTTGTCAACCAGACCATGGCACTGAGTGCCATGTCCAGTCTTTCCTTAAACACCTCCAGGGATGGTGACCCCACCACTGCCCTGGGCAGTCCATTCCAATATCTAATCACCCTTTGAAGAAATTCTTTCAAATGTACAATCTAAACTTCCCCTGGTGCAGCTTAACTCTATGTCCTCCCATCCTGATGCTGATTGCCTGGGAGCACAGGCCAACTCCCACTGGCTACAGCTTTCTTTCAAGTGGTTGTAGAGAGCAATAGGATCACCCAAGTCTCCTCATCTCATCTTCTTCATCATCTCCTATTATCACATGTGTAGAAAAATAAAATTCCACTTCTAACAATGTTTCCTGAAAAAATGACGACTCAGTTAAAAGAAGTAACCAGAGCCAGTACCCCGGAATTTGTAATGACATTCACAGAAAGATCATACTGGTCTTTCTGCTCCCTCTAGAAGTTTTTTTCTGCATATGCAATTGTCCTCTTAGATCAGTTTATGCAGGAGTTGTGCCCATGGAGCTACACATCTGTAAGTGAGCAGAGGCAGAACAAGTCCAACTGACTTCATGAATATCTAGATTTACATTTACATGAAATAAAAATCTCCAGTCCATAGGGAAACTGCAGCATCTCTGTCATAGCAGATTAACATAATCAAAAGATCATAGTACTTTTGATTGAAAACTCTTCTGAAAAATCTAACAATTAGTGTCACAGTACAAGGAGCTGTAAGTTGAGAACTTGAAATTTTGACCCGTTTCAATACCCTGATGAGAGTAAGAGTTTTGGAAAAATCTATCCTATGCTGTCATTCTGAATACTAAAAATACAGCTTCATACATGCAACTCACATCATTTCTGTATTTAACTGTGCCCGATGCAGCAATGCCACCATATGGTGTAGTTCTCTTAGCTATATCAGTATTTAATTGACAACACCAATGGGAGCCCATGGAAATACAGTGATTATGAGCCAGTATGTGGATAACAATGCCAGGTACAGGCATCCACAGAGGGAGAGTGGGAAATACCTGAGGGAATTCATTAGCTTCTAACATCCTTTCCCATTACTTTCAAGGCCTTAATTTCTGTCTGTTGGACTCACCAGCAGATTCATGTCTGCTATCTTTTGAAAGCTGCAGGATGAAATTTCCCCACGCACAGCTTGGAATAAAACAGGCCATGTGCAGTTGAGCAGGCAAGAAATGTGTAAGACTAAATGTAGTTTGCACTCAGTTTTTTCTTCCAAGGCATTGTACCTCTTAAGGGAGAATACTATGCAGTGAGTATGAAAACTGTCATCTGTTGTGCTGGAATCCTCATCCAAGTACATTGCAAGTTTCTACTGAATTCTGGTTTGTTGTTTTTTTTTTTTTTTTTAGTGGAACATTCATGAAACATATAGAATTTTTTTATCAACTTACAAGAAAAGACAAACCCAAACCTCATACAAAATATTCTCCTTCTTATGTATGTTATCATTTCTGAAAAAGGTTTGAGACCTGGAGTTAAACTTGTTGCACTCTGTTCCTTAAAAATCTCCTCTGACACTGCTTGCTGCTATCAAAAGATCGTAGGAATCATAGAATACACTGAGTTGGAAGGGACCCATCAATGTCATGGAGTTCAACTCCTGGCCCTGCACAGGACAATCCCCAAGAGTCTCACCACGTGCCTGAGAGTGTTGTCCAAAAGCTTCTTGAACTCTGTTAGGTGAGAAACCTTTTCCTGACATCCAGCCTAAACCTCCCCTGACTCAGCTTTGTGCCATTTCCTCGAGTCCTGTCACTGATCATGAGAGTGAGGATATCCCTACCTGCCCTGATTCCCCCCACAGCGAAGTTGTAGACCACAATGAGGTCTTCCCTCAGCCTCCTCTTCTCTGGGCTGAGCAGTCCAAGTGACCTCAACCACACCTCATACAGCCTCTCCTCCAGACCCTTCACCATCTTCGTGGCTCTCCTCTGGACAATCTCTAACAGCTTTATGTCTTTTTTATACTGTGACACCCCAAACTGCACACAGGATTCAAGGTAAGGCCACCCCAGTGTGGAGCAGAGCAGGAAAATCCACTCCCTTGCCCAGCTGGTGATTCTGTGACTGATGCACCCTAGGACACGGTTAGTCCTCCTGACTGCCAGGGCACTGCTGGCTCATGTTCAAATTTCCAGGCCCCTTTCCACAGTGATGCTGTCCAGCCTAATGCCATTAATATACTGGGGAAAAAAACCTCTTTTTCTTGTCCCTCATGGTTCTTTCCAGCTTCAATTCCTGTTGAGCTTTAGCCACCTGAATTTTCTCCCTAGTTATAGGCAACACTTCTCTATTCTTCCCATGTCATCTGACCATGCTTCCACTGGGCATACACCTTTCTTTTATTTCCTTATTTCCAAGATTAGATCCCCATTCAGCCAACCAGACTTCTGCCTTGCCTCCTTGACTTGCAACATTTGGGACTTGCCTGCTCCTGAGGAGGTGATGATTAAAAAGTGACCTGCAGTGACAGACCCCAGCACCTGCAAAAACATTTTTGTTTGATGGTGGAGGTACAACTGACACTGAAGAAGGCTTCAAGCATCAGCTAGCTAGTAACCTGTTAGTGCACTGACCTCTTCTCTGTACCCTTCCCATGGACAGCTCCACACAACACGGTCTCCTTCTCTATACCCTTTCCTAAGCCTTTCTTCTGCAGGACCAGTTGATTCCTTCCCTTACACGACCACCTAACCCTGTTTGTCCTCACATAACATCTTACCTTATCTGCCCCTTGAACAACTGCTTAACCCTTCCTCCTCACAGCATACCCAACAGACTTCAGCTACCTCTTGACTAGCCAACCCACTCTTTTTTGACAACCTTTCTCATTGGCCATAGACTGTGACCTCATTAAGGGCAAGGCTGTTCATACTCTTTGGCAATCAGACAACTGCAATCCATCAGGGGAGATTGCCTTCAGTACTATCCCTATTCTCTTACAATCCTTCCTCCCACATGGTCCTTATTTACTAATTCCCTGAGCAGCCTGAAGTCAGCTCTCCTCAGGTCCAGAGCTGAGGTTTTGCTGGCACTTTTTCCTCCTGTCAACAGATTTTAGACTCGATCACTTTGTGGTCATTATGGCCAAGATGACCGCCAGTCTCCACTCGCAAGGTCCTCTCTGTTGACAAGCAGTAGATCAAGGGGGGCATCTTTCTGAGTTGTCTCTCTTAGGGCCTATTCCATAAAGATGTCATCAAGGTTTTTTGAGAATCTTCTTGCCCAGGTTGCAACACGTCTGTGCAGTTTCCAGTTATTTCTTTGAAGTTGAAGTTGCCCAGAAGGACAAGGGCAGTTAACTTGGAAGCACCCCTTAGTTCCTCAGAGAATAATTAATTGGCATCATTGTCCTGTCTGGGAGGTCTATAATATACTCATACAGTGACATCACTTGGTTCCTATCCAGAGGCTCTCAACTGTGCCATTGCTAGCTGTGGGCTCCATATGTTCTAACCCTCCTATTACGCACAGTGGCACACCCCAACCTCTTCTGCCCTGCGTATCCCTCCTGAAGAGTCTGTAACCACCCAACAGGGCACTGCAGTCACAGGACTCCTCCCACCAGGTTCCACTTATGCTAATGTGGACATTTGCCCAGCTCATCTCTTGTCTGTCCTTCTAGTTCCAGGGCCTCATACATGTTGTAGAAGGTGCCAGTCCTATCTCTTAAATTTTCATAAGGAGGAGGATCCCTCCTCCTGGTATGGGAAGTGACCTGCTTTCAGCCTTCATCTTCAACAGACCCTTGACTAATTACTTTGTAGGATTCTAAGTCCACCTGCTTCTCCACTACAATGAAGTTTTGAGACTCCTGAATGTCTTGGGCCTGTAACTTCTCTGAAAATAACCAGTCAATCTCTTGGTCATACACTGAAGTACAATGTAGATTATTCATTTCTTCCTTAGCTCCCTCCCCTGGTGACACAGCTTCTCCACCAGAGCACACCTGCAACAGAATTCTTGGTCAGCCCCAGCCTCTCAGAGAGGCATCAGTCTCTCCTGGAACCTGTGCCCTGGACAGGTCCATCTGCTGTCAGCAGGTCTGGCTGGCTGGAGGTCTCTGACATGGCCAGTTCAGTGACTCCAGCAGCTGCAGGGGAATGAGCTCTACAGTATGCCAACACCACAACTGGAGAAGTTTTCACTGGTACACTAATAAGACTGCAGGACTCTTTTTCACCAGATAGCGAGTCTATTTATCTGCCTGATGGCTCCTCCCAGAAGGAGAGAGGGCTCCTGTAGAGGAGCCCTTCCTGCTCGCCCTACCTGCCTGAACTGCCATGCAAGCTATCATGCCACACCTTCACAGCCATGCCACACTCCTGCTTGTCACACTCTGGGTCATTTATGCTCCCTAGATCCATTTGAATTTCCCATCTGCTCCTGGAAATGCCCCCTTCATGCCTGATTGGCTGCCCAGAGCTTCCAGACCCAGATGGGTTTCAGGCCTGCTGCTCAGATGTCCTTGAGCTCAGGAATTCCCCTGTGCAGCTCTGTCTATCCCTCACCCTTGGACTTGCCTCAGTCACCAATGCTGCTTTCACTGCTGTTGCTGCTGCTTCTCCAGCTGACCTAACGGATGAGCCCAATACCAGACACTGAAATTCTTTAAAGTTTTAACAATTAAATAGAAGACTGAAACTCCATTAAGGACCACTGGACAGCACCACTTCAAGTATCCATTCTACCTTGTTTCCCTCCACATTTTCAAGCAGCTAATCCATTTTCTATAGTTACTGTAAAGTGCCATACACTTTCAGAGTATGTTTGAAGGGTGCATACACCTACAGTTCGCAATATGCTCGTGCACTGAAAGCTGAACTTTTAATGTACTGTAACGGTTATCATGGACTTCTTCCAGAGCACATTAATGTCAACAGAAGATTCACAATAAACACTGAAATCCAGATCAAATCCTGTTTCCTTACTATTACTGTATGGATGGACACAGATAAATGATCCATTCTCTGAAATATCTCCTGAACTCTTCTGATAGGTGCCATATCACCTGTTTGTGCTGAGAGATACTGCAAATAGCATCTTAGTAGTGCTGGTGCAATGGATCTGCAGATTATTTCTCACAGAAAAAAACCACTGTTTATATCCCTGGGCACTCAATTTTTAATCTAAAAACAGACTGGGTGACCAAAGAGGGTTAAGTATAATGAGTAGAACATTAAATAGAAAAAGAAATTGAAAATCTTTGGTTTCACTTTTGCATACTTTCCTTGATGTACCTGTTAACTTTTATTTTAAGCAGACCGATCCAATGATGAAAATCATACTTTTTATTATGTACCCCTCTAATCAGATATCAAGTGAAAAAGCTTTTTTTTTTTTTTTCTTTTTTTTTTTTTTTTTTTTTAATAATAATAATAATGAAGAGACTCTATCAGCTTAAGAAACCATGGATTGATTTCAGGTCTATTTCTAGAAAATGCAAAATGAAGTTCTAAAAGTATTGCTTTCTTGTTAATTCCAGTATAATTAACAGTGAATTTTTTTCAAAAATCTCCTTTGTATATATACCAAAGCCTTAAAAGTTTGTGTGTTTTTTGATCCATAGCATTCCTGAAACTGTAGGAAGAAAAATAGCAGAAATAGAAAAAAAGATGTTTTCATGGGCAGTTAGTATTCATACATTTCATATCCAGAATCTGGAATTACTGCTCTTTGATTGCCCATAAGAGTCAAAGCAAATATCAGCTTATCCCTGTAACATTTATGATATTTTTTCTGGCACTAATTAATGAAGACTAAAAAAAACCTGATCAGTACTATCTGACCCCTCTTAGTCTTCCTAAACCTCATCTGTAATTTTCTAAAGTTAATGTAAAGGTTGATTTGAGAAACTTGTAGGTTGAATCTTATTAGAATACGTATTCCTGAACAAGCAAAAAAGGAAAAGCATGGTGAAACAGTATTATTTTATGCAGCATTTTAATAATTCTACTCTCTCAAAAAAATTTTCATCTCTGTCTGGACTAACCGCTGGGAATAGAAACAAGACCAGAAGTGAAACAAGACCACTGAGTGAGCTCCAAGACAATTATTTACTATTAAAAACATAGGGTGCACAAAATAAAAGCAGTATAAAAACAAAAGTGAATATTTACACTTCATTAGTAAACGCTGTAATAAGGATTGCTGGGTCTCATTGGTGCCGTAACAAGTATCTTAATGTCTCTGGTTATGGCTGGATCTGTGAAGTGCTGTGACATTTGGCATTGCAAATTAGGATTCAGGCTTCATCATTGTACTTTGGTATTGTCAAAATCCCTCAAGAACAGAAAGCATAATTTGCATTGGCTGTGGAAGAAGAGATGATGCCTATTCTAGCACAGAGGGGGAAAGGCCATCTATATCTGATCCATTGTGCAGCCTGCAGGTGCAAAGCAAACTGTCCACAGCTTCCAGATAGATTTGAAAGAGGACAGTGTGTTTAAAGCCTTGATGCAAGGTCTTTAGAAGATTTTGTGGTCTTTTGAAGGTGAATTTTGTTACATAAATGAGAGACAAACATTAAAGATGGAGGCTGAATCATTCAAGGTGATCTTGAAGAATTAGACATCCAGGTCTCAGACTTTCCTAGTGCTCTCAGGGATCTGAAGATGTGAAAAGGACTTTCTTCCCAGGTAGTCCTTACCCCATTTTGCAAGCTGGGGCCCTGAGAAGTCGTAGTTCCTCCATCCTATGGCTGCCTACAGGGTCTATTTTCTTCTTTAATCTTTGCTATACCAAACTGGTGTTGCTTGGAAACTCTACAATCAAATATAATTGGGTTAAATTCTCAGAAAGTTTCTTAATTTTATGCCTTGCAGATGCTTGACACATTTAGTATAAGGTAAGCTTGAACCGTAAATAAATTCTTGCCATAGTTTGACAATTTTTAAATACCTACATTTTAATATAAAATAAAATCTGTTGACATTCAACATGTCAAGGATAAGTGTCTATGCAAAAACATTTTAAAAATGTTTTGGAGTTACCTTTGTTCATGGCAGCTTGAACTATAAAAAACATGACAAAGGCATCAAGCTGATGTAAACTCATTATGTATGACTACTGTTAAACAAATGCGACAGATTTGTACTTCTGGGTGGCAAAGCTGGTGCACGCATGTGGTACTAATGATAATGGAATTATTTTCCAAGTTCAAGCTAACTTAATAAGTCCAAAAAAGAAAGATTACATGTTGATGATGGTGTATTGAAAGAGCTGCAAGGAAAATTTCAATATTTACATCCAAGATGCTAAATTCTCGGCCAAGAGTGGTTTTAAGCAAGGCTTCAATTCAGTATTTTTCAGAAGCAAGGATAAACACGGGATTGCTTGATGTATTCAAGCGTGGTAAAATGCAAGGAGGTTGAAGCTGCTTTGATGAAGTACCCTT
The DNA here is from genome assembly GCF_029207755.1 of Chamaea fasciata. NCBI lineage: Eukaryota > Metazoa > Chordata > Aves > Passeriformes > Sylviidae > Chamaea > Chamaea fasciata. Next base: position 13,447,176 of record NW_027094091.1, read on the forward strand.
TGCCAAGGCATTGGCCACACCTCTAAATAACAAAAGAAACATGTATCTCAGTAGTAAAAAAAGGCACAGCAGAAAGTTTTTGCTAGCTTTTGAGATGGTGAAAAACTGATTATTTATTTTCACTTATCAATAATTTGATTAAGATACATGAATCTTGCTTTGAAGCTCTATTTTTGCAGTATATAGTGTTTGCTAGAAAGGTCTGATACAGACCACAGAACTGTGAAATAAAACTGGGTGGATCTAGACAGTCTGTGAATGAGAGCATTAAAATTCAAATGGCATTTTCCTGGGAGCAACAGAGGGTTCAGACAGAGTTTATTTTTTGAATGTCTAAGCTTCTTTAAGATGGCTTAACTGCTAATGTTAAAAGTGGTGACTAAAGGCGGTTAGGCCCAGCTGGTGTCACACAGCTATGTGTAAAACAATTACTTAAAGCTATGCTTTAGTTTAGATGATTGAACCCAATAATTTATATTGCAGTATCCTCTGCATAATCACTACAGATAAGCAATTTTCAAGGTGCTCTAAAAGTTGGCATCTTGCAGAGATACACCATAACAACATAGTACAGTCCTGTTTTAAGACTGTGAGACTGTCATGACTATCTTGAACAGATTAAACAGTGGCTCTCTAGAAAACAGGAGTGCCCATTTGTTAATTTTTTCTATTTTGCTGTATTTAACAGGTTAATGGTATAAGTCAGCAATCTAGATTGGTTTTGAAGGATTAAAAGTATTTGCTTAATTTTATTGCATATTAATATGTTATTCATTTTGGGAAGACTTTATCCCCAATTTTTTATCTCCTAAGAGTTTACCAATATCATAAACCAAATGTTTATTCAACCTTCAGTCAGCACTGCCTTAGAGGATTAGAAAGCTGAATAAACCAAGCTATTATGCCTTTCATTATTACAGCTTTGAACACAGTGATCTTGTTCCTGTTAAAAAGAAAGGTAGACACTTCTTAGAAAGATTAAACAGAGTTTGGATTAGGCATCTAGTTTGCAGATAGTCCTAAGTTGTTGATATGAAATATTAAATTTATCCTCACAATCAAAAGAAGAAAATGCAAAATTTATGGTTTCATGTCTGAAAAGAGATTGACAAGCTTCAGTTATTTGAGAATAGCTTTTGCAACTTCCTAAGTAAAATGAACTTGATTAACAGAATAAACAAAGACAGAGAGAGAGAGAGCGATATGGCTGTAAACATCAAAAACAACTCTTGTTGCAAGGACTTACTCTGCAGTCAGGGAGGAGCAGTGGGACTGCTGCAAGTGTCTCATAGTGCAGCATGGTGTTTGGTGCTTCCTGATACTGAAAACTTAAGTATATATTGGTCCTTAAATGCAAAAATAGGGAACTGACTCAAAAGTCTTGAGAGGGTTGAAATTTTTCAACATGGCCATCATGAGGTCGGGTACTTCCTATTTCTCCAGCTAGAATGATAGTAGACTTTTGAAATTCTGCAAGTAGTGCAACATACTCTTTATCATGAACTAACCATCCATTACACATTTAGGAAGGTAGGTGATGTATATAAAAATACATATATAGAAAATTTGAGTGATATCCTGACAGCACTGAAACTGAACTTAAGATTTATAGTTGCTAATGCAACTCTCCTCATAAGTTAAAAGACATACTTTTCATTGCCGTGCTGTTGACAGACATCAACTTCTAAATACAATCTGTCTATTATTTTGGAAGGGTAGTGTATGATACTTAATAGTTCAAGCTTATTCTTGATTATAAGATTCATAAAACTTGAATTCCTAAGTACACTGTCACTTGCAAAAATGTTTTGGACCAGATCCAAAGAGCTTTTTTAGACGAATACTCCAAGATGACCTTTGTGTGTTTTGTGTCTCAGAGTAAGTGTGGGCTGTCTTCAACACAAAACCACTTAAAGACTGTTTATGTGTAGTTTCCCAAGAAATATGCTGGGTTTTTTCAATTTTTTTTGTGTCAAAAATGGATTGCTTCACTTTTCTAACTTTTATGATAGCATATTAAGGAGTTTAAACAATCTACACAGCTGAGGAAGTAATTGTTAAAATACACAAATAAGAGTAGCATGTTCCATAATATTATTATGGATCCATATCCTTATTATCATATGTGAAGTGTTCAAAAAGCCAGATACTTTCCTTGGAACATTGTTAGCATTCTGTGCTTTGCAGCTGAGAAGGTTCTTTAGCTATCATATGCTCTGAAAACTTGAAAAAAAACACTTCTAAGTTGCTTTTACAAACAGGAAGAGAAAAGAAGTAATAATTTTAATGGTACCTTTCATTTTCATACTGAAATTATGTTCTGCTGTACCATAGGTAGTTGATCTGAAATAAATATCACTGGTCATTTCTTGTGGTTGGGATTTTTTGGGTTGGTTTTAGAGTTTTGTGTTTTGGGGTTTTTTGGTGAGGTTTTTCTTTTTTTTTTTTTTTCCCTTTTTTTTTTTTTTTCAGGAACAAAACCCCAATTTCTTCATCCATAAAAGTGTACAAAATAAATATAATGGAGTAAATCCACTATAAGACCAATCACATGCAATATAGCTGTTAATAGTGGATTTGTGCATATAAAGAGTTTCTTAATCTTAACTTAGAAGAATTATTTCTATTTTTTTTAAAACAAAGAAATAAATGTAAAAAGTGATAATATTTAATTGAAAAGGGAGGAAAATATTTAATCTTTTTTTTTTTTACTGTAGAAAAAGAAGACTTCTAAAGATTAAAGAGGTCTAATATTCTTCAAGATTTTTATAGTCGCTTTCCATTTTTTAATAGGAATACATGCACTATGTCAGTTAAAATAAAAATTAGAGGAATTATTCAGAGGGGGAAGTCTCAGTTTGGAAACACAAGGGGATCATAAACCAGGCCAGGATCTGTCCTCCCTGCTGGGTGTGGTGGCACCAGGAGGGTGTTCCCTGGGTGCAGCTCCTCGGACCTGGGGCAGCTCGGATAGAAACATGCCGAGGTGGCTGTGCTGGCATCAGTCTGACAGCAGGGACTGAGTGACTGAACCTGGGACAAAAACAAATAGATGCCAATGACAGGGCCAGGAAGAAGATTATGTAGCTGGAACTGCTACATAAGAGGAATTATATCCTCTTTAGCATTAGTAGTCCTTGTTGCATCTATCTATGCACAGCCAACACGGCTGCTGTTATCTTTGCCCAGCATTTCAGCAAAAGAAAGGGAGGGAGCAGAGGTTCCACACAAACTGCAGCCTCCATATTTCCTCCATATAAAATTTCTGTTTCTGACAGGTTGGATGATCTTTTTAAACACAGTAGATGCTATCATCCAAATACACTATTTATTTCCACAGCATCATATGGCTGCCTTGTGATATTTCCTTGAGAATAAATACAGACTGCAACCATCTGTGTCTGGACTCTTCTCCCATGTCTTTCCACAATTATTTCTTCCATGGGTTATTTTAGCTTTTCTTTTCTTTGTAGGTGCATATGTATTAATTTACAAGCTATAAAGTTCCAGTTGGAAAAAAAAAAAGGTCTCTTTTTTAAAACATGTTTTATCAAATTCTCTTTATCACATGGAATTTTAGTCCCACTTTCTGACAGTTGATACTTGAACGCTTATATTCTGTCTGATGGGTTGTAATTATTCACTCCCTTTCTACAGTGTAAAGATGTTAGCACAGTAGTTGCACTGCCTAAACATGCTGGGTGACGTAATATTGTAGGTAAGAAATGTACAGATTCGGTTTTTATAAATATGTGATAAAAAAGGGAAAAAATTTTTAAGATCAATAATACAAACGCCTAACTTCATCTTTGATTTATTAAAGAGGAAAGTTCTCACCAGTTCCTATAAAGGTTGTCAACTTCTCCAGAAAGTTTTGCCCAATATTTCAGAGCATTCTGAAAAATGCTTTATGTTGACTGATAAGCAGTAACAGAGAAAAACTATTAATTCCATCATAGGTTTATTTTCTGTTTTTCTGATTAAGTTTGGAGCAAAGGTTGCTGTCAGATTATCATGAGGAACTTCGGGCTTATGATTTTACCAGAATCTGCAATTAATCAACAGACCTTTCTGACCCACACAATGTGAATTATTAACTACTGGCTTAAATATTTGAGAGCTAATTATGTAGAGTGTCTTCCAGTTAACTTCCTCAGTAATGATGTTTCACACACAGTTTTCTATTCCACACACAGGGAAACAACTGAAAAACGCCAACATAATGTAAAAAACTGTTTTTCCTGTAGGCTGGAAAAAAAAAGGAGGGATTGTTATTTGTAGTGATTCTTATTATCTTTATGGTATCAAGCATAAAGGAGTCACTGGATAGTACTGTACTTGTGAGGCAAAACCAACAATCAAACATTCAAGACAGAAGGAAATGAAGGTTCAAATCTGGCTCTGGAATATCCTATTTCAGGTCAATGGACTTAAAATTTGTTAACTTGAACCTGATTGTAAGAGTTACAGAAATGTTGACTTTATCCCAGTAACTTTTTGGAATGGTTTTGAGTGACCTAGTGTTAGCCTTTTTTATTTCACACTTTTGATAGCTTGGGAAAAGATGACAGTAATTTTGATGTGATTTGACCCAGATACATTTTGAAGAACACACATAGATGAATTTAAACGAAATGCTAACACCTTACAAAATAGTGCTGCCTTTTTTTTTTTTTTTTGTGTTGAAGGACCATTTTTACATATATATAATCTACAAACATAGGTAGTCATTGATATATAATGAATGTAAGTTTTCTTCTGTGTTAATGCTCACTTAAACAGGGGTAAGTGAGATTTCTTCCATCCATTATCTTTCTGTATACTAAATTTCTGTAGAGGAGCATCATTTCTTGTGTGTTATGTTTGAAAATGAATTTTTTGGACTTACTTTAGCAGGAAGTCTAGTAAATACTTTTGCAATATACATAGTGAAATATAATGCAATAATCTTCATATTTGGAAAATTCTTTGTATGTACAAATGAGGTGGATGAAAAAATTTAAAAGCATAAATTTTTGTATAAACTGTACTATCCATAACCTTATTAGAAAATAAGCTGAAATAAATTTGATAGGTTTGATACTGTCCAAAAAATTCTATACTTTGACATTATAAAATGATTGAATTGGAAAGAGAGCTTTTCAGAATTGCTTTTTATAAAAGGTATTAAAAACATACTAAAGAAAGGGAAAATTGCTGACACAATTTTCTGTGGATAAAATCAGAAATAAAATCTAGCAGAATCTTGTGTCACAGAACTATTTCATCCTCACCATCTTCCCATAATTGCCCCTTATATACTTACCCTTCAATCTTAAAAAGTTATTCCCACTACTTTTTGCCAGGAAGGCTTGGTAATTGTCCTTTATATTTTGCACAATATAAGTGCTACAGCCTTGAAGTAGCAATTTTACAGCTAACTTTTACTTTCTGTATCTCTTTCTCTAGTTCATAAGTGTTATTAACATTTGATATTCTTTTTCTTCTTCTTTTTAAGACAATCAAACCTTTATATTAAGCTCACCTTCACTCAGTAATACTTATGACTTTGAATTTTGTTGTTCATGTTTATGATGAGAGGAAAAAGGCCACCTCTACATGAAACTATTGAATTTTAGTGTGAAGTTCTGGAGAGGTGACTCTTAGTTAAAAATAAGACTTCCTGACAGGAAGCACTTTTGTAAGAACATCTCAATTTTCCTCTTCCTTTTATATGTTTAGACAACATATTAGTCAGCCTGAAAGGCTGCATGTAGTCATCTTATCTGCTTAGTCATCAGCTGCCACTGAAGCAGCTCTGCAGAGATTGGGCATTGGAGGTGGATGAGGGGCTCTTCCTGTGCATGGTGTGCTCACAGGGTACCCAGCTCATTGCTACTGCTGGTCCTGATGCTCTCAATGTTCAAAGCAACCACTGTATCATGCCCCAGGCTACCTGTGGAAAAGGGTCATGGCCACCACATTGTCTGCTACTTTCTACTCTCTTCTGTAATAGTTCATATAATTCCAGCTAAACATTATTTAGGAAATCAAGGCTAGTAAAGTTCCTGATGGGAGAAAAGACTTTTGTACTTGTTTATTGAGTGTATCCATACAGAAACTGAACAATGGTGATATCATGAAAACATTCTGTGCAGTGTTGTGTGTATTTACAGACATTGTCTCAAAAAGAAAAGTGACCACTCTTTAATATTTGTAATACTTTGCACCCATCCCTTATATTTCCCAATCTAATTATAAATATAATACAAGAAAAAAGAAATTACAGCAGAAAAAAATGCTCAACCCTTCAGAAGCTGCAAAAACATTCACACCAATGCCTGTATTTGAGGATTGTGTTGACAAGTAGAGGCATATGCAAATATATGCAAAATATCTTTTTGAATATTTCGTATACCAGTTTTATTTCCCAGTGATAGACAATTTGGATGTATTTGCAAATATGGGCTGAATTATCATCTATATTTTTGTTTTAATGCGATTTTTTTTTCATAGTCCGGTGGTTAGAACATAGAACAACAGGAAGATACATATCTCATTTAAAATCTACTCTTTTTCTAATTTAGTACAGATATGAGATCTGAGTTCACTTCTCAGACAATTGTTATTTTAAAGCTTTGTGAGTTGACCGCCTCCAGGTCCTCAGCTGAAATAAATTCTCACTGAATGAAGTGCTTCTTGAGATAAAGTAAATATGACCAATCAAGAGTCTGGCCATTCAGAGAAAGGGTGTGAAAATTTCTTTTAAAATCTTATTATAATGTTTAAGTATTTTTGACACTGCTGTGCTTGCCTCAAACTGTATCTAGCATAATTATTTGACCACTATCCTGTGATTCCCAAAGCAGGGAGAACTGAAAGACAGGCCTTACCACATTTCTGCAGGACAATTGTCCTGGGTTGAAGTATATTCTATCACCATCTTCATGAACTGTTGAAACCAGGTGAGGCAGTGCTCCCTGCCTCCTCCACTCTGGCTTATCTTCTGTTAATGGGCCATCAGCACCTTTGCTACACAGCTCACAGATAACCCCCTCCTGGGCTACCTCCTGTTAATGGGCCCATCAGGCCTTATCACATGACTCACCATCCCATTGTGGGATGCTCCGCCCAGAGGGAGAAACCAAGCATTCCAGCCTGGATATAAGCTGAGACTCTGAACACCAGAGGGGCGCTTACCCACTGGATTCCCAGAGGACCCGAGCTACCAGACCTTTCTACAGGATCACTGCTTCAGGAAGACCACCTCACCTGGACTGCTTCCATCACTACGCTCAGGTTGTATTCTGACTCTGTCAGTGGTCTTTTGTATTATTGCATCTATTTTATTTTACTGTCTTTCCTTTCTTCCTATTAAATTGTATCTCTCTCTTGGAGCCTCTCATTTGTTTTGCTTTCAAACCACTACAACAATCCTCAAAAAGAATACTTTCATGCCCCCTCCAAGGTAAAAAAGGCCATCTCTGGTGTTTCTGAACTAATTTTTTTTGAAAAACAAAATGTTTTTGAAGTGAAGAAAATAGGGATTCTTTTATTTATTCAGTGAGTGACAGCCACCTAGCAAGCTCATAGATTTCCTAAATTCAAATGCAGAAAAGAAACAAACTGACTATACACTTCCGGATCTGGTATCCTAACTTCAATTTTATGCTAATTGCCATGTAAAAATTTTGTGCTGATTGGAGTTTTTGAGACCATTGACTAAAGTTTTGAATGAAAAAGAAGAAAGGTTTTATTGGACCAGAATCCTAAGTATGTGATAAAAAGACTCAAAATACCCCCCTTGGAGTTATGAGACTCAATTCCTGCTTCAGTCAAATTCTGAAGTCCAAAATAATCTACTGAAAATAGATTTCACTAATAGCTCAAATATTCCATTGTTCAATTTTCATGCAAGACTTCCATGCTAGAATATTGAAAACATCTTAATTTCATAACTTCACTGCTTAAATTTATTGAATGTGTATACCTGGCTTTCTTTTGCAGTAGTAGCAATGTCTGCCTTGAGTTTAACACAAAAAAAAGGCCAAAATCTAGCAGACCAGCTTTTTTTTTGGACAACATTAGACTGCTTTTACACATGGATAAATTTTACTTTGGCATGGTCGAGGTGTCTCTTTTAACAAACTGTATTGCTGACAGCAAAGAGCAAAATTTTACAGCCTGAAGCCAGTGGGAGTTCTGCCTTTGACCAGAGTCAAGACTGTATCAGAGCACAGGTTACAATCCCTCCCATAAGACTCTGTCAGATCTGAGACACAGCCCTTGTTTGGGAATCTTTCGGTACAAAGCTTCTTTTGCTTTAACAAAATCAGAAATATTTGACTCAGAATGTCTTAAACAGTAGCTCACTGAAGACTGGTTAGGCATGTGGGTTCATCTCCTGGCTTCCAGCTAAACTTTGTTTCGAAAATTGCATTACAAATCAGTAATGGCATTATAGATCAAATATGTTTGTACAGTATCTTTGAGTAAATGGAGACATATGTAAAGAATGATTATGTATTAATGAACTGGAGAGGAAGTTGTGCTACAATTGAGATTAAAAAAGATATGAGTTATAAAATCCTACCAGCCAGGGCTGTATTGTAAATTTCAGTGAAACCTGGTTATATTGTATAGTCCTAGTCCACTGTACTGGGCACATACAGCCTAAATCATGATCCTTCAATTTCTCAGCAAAGATACAATAATTGGGAATTACTATTTCTTTCAAACAACATCATTTTTACTAGAGTGAGAATATCCTTATGTTCCTTTCTTTTTTTTTTTTTCTTTTTTTTTTTTTTTTTTTTTAATATTTCTTAGTAAAATTCCATTGAAGAAAATCAGAGAACTCCCATTCATTTTGTGATCTGTTCCTTTTCAGTGTTTATGTTGAAGAGACTTTGGCATGCAGAATTCTTCAAGCTGAAAGTATGGCAAATACAATTGATGAAGCACTAATTTTCATACATTTGTCAGCAATTCAAATTCATTGGTGCAGTGAAGAGCTTTTCAACACAACTTTCTATTAAAGGGTAGAGTGAAAGGTAATTCACTGTACTCACCAGAGAGCACAGCTTTCATCCAGGGCTTTCAAAGTGCTTCCTGCATTGAACTTTCTGACATCTTTTGAGATAGTTAAGTACCAGGTAGGTGAACTAACCATTTTATTTCAGCACTTCTGTGTGAAACATATGCATGAAAGGGAGTTGATCCTGAAGAGAGGTAAATAGTGCTCCATGGGCTGCATGGAGCCTGGTCATCCCTGGGTCTGGCAGACAATGGGGCTTCTGAAGCCAGTGACTGCAATCCCAGCATTGCACATCGTTTCCTCTGCTTCCAAATGCCAGCGTCAGGCTCCTGATGCCTGTATCTGCTCACAAGGATGTTCTGCTGCTCCCACTGTGCCTCACACACTTCATGTGCCTTACCTGCTCTTTGACTACTTTTCTCTCACCTTAAAATGTAGGCCAGTTTTCTCCCTGTAACATTAGGTTGGTTTTAAGACGTGAATAATGTTATAACATCGAGTATTTTCCCCTGCAAATACATATATGTATATACATAAATATGCATATGTAGTCTGATTTGCTGTTGGCTGTGAAAAGGTATTCAATATCATATTTTAGAAAAATCTCTTGGCTTTGACTGGGGAAAGCATGCTGGGTTTTGCCAGATGTGTAGTTAGTCAGAGTAATTAAATCAGCTGGGTTTGCAGGTGGTATGTGGGAGGATATTTCTTGGTTTATTCTCAAGAAAAATGGAATTATAAAAGTCAATCACATTTTTATGTTGAGGATTTTAACCAAAATTCACGGCCAAATAGTTGGATAAGAGGAGAAAACAAATATTAATTTTTATCAAGGAATCTGTTTTCCTAATCAGATTTCTCACAGGACAATTTATTTTTCTATAGTTGCCACCTCCTTTTCAGATACTGCTCATCTCTGCAATTCCCCCACAGTTTTTCTCAAGGTCATTTTCCAGTGCTTGATCAGATGATTTTCTGCTGCTTCCCCCTCAGCATTGCACTTGTTTTTCTTCTTTCTGAGGTGTTAGGTTTTTATCACCAATCAGTGCTTTAAGTGAGTCACCTCCAAGACACATATGAACCTCTATTCTGGTAAAGGTTATAAGCCTTCAATCTTTTAGGCTCTGTAAGGGAGTCCAGTTATTTTTATGTTTTTGGGTAAGCATAAGTCCAAATAATAGCCCAAGTATAATGTTTCAGAAAAACATTGCAAGAACTAGGAGTTCAGCCTAAATTATAATACTTTAAATAGTTATGGTAATGTGAAATGTGACATATATAATGAAGTAATATAGAGTGTTAGGATAAACATTTTCTGTATCCTTTTTTACAATAACTTGTGATAGTAATGGTGAAGTAATGCAGTCAGATGAAGCTTATACTGCTAAAACCTTTAAACCAAGCAGTAAATGTACATATATTTCCTGTCCAGACTTTTCACATAGAAAAGCTCTGGTAAAAATAATCCGCATGGCAGAAGGAGGAAGAGTACAAATGACATGTCAGTTGCAATTTCAATGTTCATTGCAACCCCTGGAACACCCCTGACATAAAGCAAAATCAGACAACTGGACCAGACGTTAGGAATGTTAACGTGTGTCTTTAAGGTCATGTTTCATTTTCATTCTTTTGAAAAGAATTTGGCTTGGTTTCTGGCATTTTAGGAGGGAACAGAGGTTTTAATTACCCAATAATATCCAGTGTGAATGTGAGAAGCATATTTAAAGGAATTCTCAGTATAGTATCACAGCTGCTGTAGCTGCCTCTACTCAGTTCCGTCTGTAACAGTTAATCACTACAAACCTTTTAACAGTAAAAACTAGATGAATTGTTCAGTAGTTTCATTCAAGTCTACAGAGCATGAAGGTAGTTAATATCCACCATTCCTGTTCCCAAATTTTCTAAAGAGAGAAGGTTTTAGAGAGATTTTGTATACAACAGTTTCTCTGTTCAAAACCTGTGTAGGATTCATTTGTCAATTTACAGTGGTGCAATATTTAAAAATTCATAGAGAATTTAAAATACGTCTTGCCAAACAAGGAATGATTCCTTTTGTTAAACATATATGTTAGATTAAATGCCTCTTTTCATACACTGCTTATTACATTAGACAGAATTCATTCTGTTGTAAGAACAGACGGCTTGGTTTGATGGAATGTGCTTCATTCAAGGGGGAGAATTGAATAGTTTGACAAAATGCATTTTGTGGATGGATTAGGCACAGGAGGGTGAATTGTGGCATGTTGTCTAAGGAAAACACTGAAGAATTGATTTTAAAATGTTGAGTATAGAATGGATTGGAGTAGTTTAAAACATGCACATTATTGATCAATCAGATTGAAAGGCCTGACAAAGAGTTAAAAGTGCCCATGGAAGTCATTCTCTCAATGGGGATGTTTTTCATCTACCTGCATCCTCAACAAATTGTATTTTCTTGTATACTTCATGTGCTCTTATCAGTACAATGCCACTTTCTCCCAGTTTCTTTCACCTCTGACAGTAAAAATGATTTGGTGAAATTCCTTGCTGTGACAGATTTCCCGGGCAGTGCATAGCTCAGCTGCTCCTGTTTGGTACATGCTTTTCTGGTCTAGAGAAGGATCACAGAGAGACTTTGGGCACCTGGGCATTTGGCTGCATATCCATCTGCTGCAGATTCATACGTTGACTTGGGTGAGTAATGTACAGGTAAAAACCCATCAAGGCCAGTGTTTTGTGTTCAAATGCCTGACACAGGGGAGCAGTGAAATTCAAATCCCTAAATCTCCTGATGTTAATTAGACACTTAGTAATGTTTTTCAGAAAATCCCAAGTGCTGAGAGATGAGGAAAGTTAGCTAGAGCATAATGAGAGCACTTGGAGGCTGAGACAGCTCCCACCCACGGAACTGTGTTTGTTGCTGCTCAGGATAACTTCCCAACTACATGCCTGCCTCAGGCTGGCCCTTTCCTCTCTGGGAGATAGCAGTCTAGCAGCTCAGGTCTTTAACATTTAGCTGTAGCAAAATTTGGTTCATATGCACAGCATGTGAACCTGCTTTATGAGTAACCTTAAGGAGCTTTGCTCTTCTCTAGAGAAAAAGTAGTCATATTTGACTTCTGCAAGTATTGGGGAAGTGACATAATGAAAGCACAAAAAGGGCATAGATACAGCCAGTTTTCCAGAAAACCACACAAAGAACTTCCAAAGTCTGGATTGGTTGTGTCTGCAAAATTTAGGCACCCCTAATACAGAAGAAGAATGAATTCCCATTTTTTAATCTTTACTCCTTTTGTAAATACTTTTAGAAGTCAAATCCCAACACTCTTACCCAGAAAAACCTAATGCCATTAAGTGATATGCAAAAAATTACTTTTTCTGATGTGAACAAATTAACATTATTGAACCATAATCTCACATTGCATTTTACAGTGGGCCTGGTTTAGGTGAATTCAGTAACTTCTAGATGGGATAGGTTCCAGGTTGAGATAGTAGCACTGTCTGGGATCTGACGTCAGACATGACTAGATCCTCGCAGACCCACTTGAAAAGTATATCTTAACCTGTTGAAATTTTAATTTGAGAAAAGTATGTTGCTGGCATATGAAAAAGCTTTTTGATTTTTTTTCTCCTCTATTTCAAAATTGTTATCACGACTGTTTTGTATCAAACACTCTCATAAGAGTTCATAATGCTGCATAATAGGGGTAGGTTGAAGTGTTTATGAATTGTTAATGAATAATGTTAACTGACCAAAGTTAATAAAGATTCATTAAAATTCATAAAATGGTTCATGTATATTTCATTGCGAACATAAAATGAGATACTTTTCCAAACATGCATGTTTCCTGAAACTTAAAATTATGAATTTTCAGAAGCATTAATTAGTGGAAAGCTGAAGAAAAAGGTTATGATGAATGTACAGTTAGAGCTATTTTGAATAACTCTTCTGTATATGCTTATAAATTATTCAGTACAAACCACTTATGTAATATTTCTTAAAGGTAAAGGAAGCATCCTTTCAGGGTTAGTTGCCCTTTCCTTAAAACAAAATAACTCTGTTACATTACTGGAACCAAGTTACAGAAATAAATTGATTTTTCCCCCCAGGGCAGGCATCTGTTACTTCCTAAAGTAAAGAAATGCTCAAGGAACATATGGTTGAAGAGATTTGGCAGGGTTCTGTTTTAGAAGACGAGATGTATATGAGATTGAAACAGGAAACAGGAAAGTATCTGATTCAGCCAATAGATTGCCAGCATGTTTTATCTAAATTTAAGTCAGTTTCTGAGTTAAGAGCAATTCAGCTTCTTAATACAAAAGGATGTCAGGCCTTATCAGTTGGGTAACAAACTTTGCTTAGACTTAATTCTGCATATTTGGTCAGGCTATGGTCCTAGTCAGATGTTCAATTTCATTAAATTAATGCCTTGAGGGTGAGGGTTAAGGGTTACTCTCATGAATAAACATTTCAGAAGTGCACATATGACATCCAGAAAGGCTACTGAAATAGCATGTAAAAGCCAGTGAAGGCTGGTTATCTCGCTCCTCATTTGAAGTCCACTATTCATTTTGAAATAAAGTCACCAAAACTAATAAAATGGGGATTTATCTTTCTTGAAAAGGGAATGTGATCAGAATTCAAAAGTTTTAATTAAAACATTGTGCATTTTCGATAGACAGGAGGCTTTTAGTCTTAGATTATTTCCAATTACTATTATTTTTGAACTGTCAGAATAAGGATTGGGATAATGTCATAGACATTATGCCCGGACAACTTAACAGAGCCTGGCAAATAGATTTGTGGCAAGACTTTTCTGGAATGGTTGTACTTTAAAAGAAGAGTGGGTTTTTATATTTTTCTGGAGCTGTCAAGCTAAGTTTCTGTTCTCATTCATTTTTCTTCTTTGTGGTAAGGGTTATGACATTTGCAATATCAACCCTTTGCATTTCGTTGCCACTTGCCTTTGAATGAAAGAGAGAGGAGTCAAAGACCTTCCTACTTTTTCTAATATGTGCCCCTTTGCAATACAAATCAATGGAAAGTGAGATGATAAACTTCCAATGTCATTTTCCAGGATACTGATGAATGACTATTAGGAAAATAATTATAAGAAAAATCTAGACTCCAATGGAATAAAGATCCTATTTCCAAACCGGTATCAGTAAATTGTAGACCATACTGCTTTTCTGCACCCATCCTACTGCTTAGAAATATCTGGTCTCTTTAATAATTCAAGGAATCTTGTGTTTTCAACCCAAGGCATATTGCTAACAACCTCTGAATGTTATTGCTGGAAGGGCCCCTCCCAAAATGTGCCTTTTTTCCCCATGTGGAATTGGCTGCATCATGAGTTGCGTACTTGTTTTCATGCAATGTTGAACATTTGAGTGTCTTCACTCTTCTGAGCTGCAAGGGAAGGGGGCTGGCAGGCACTTGGAGTGTCCTCAAGAGAATAGGTGTGCTATGAGAAGGGTCAAAATTTCCTGGCTGCTGAGAGCAAAGAAGCTGTCAGTCAAGGGAAACTGTAAGATAAATGCAAGGCAAAGGTTTAACGTAGCAGAATAATTCTGTTGTTTTTTTAAAAAAACCCTTTTAATCATCAGATTTCAAAGGTACTCAATGTCTGTATTTTACTGAAGGCACAGAGATGTGAGATGAAGCCAATGAAATGGCACAGAAACAATGCCAGAATTAGAGCATGGGTCCCTCTAATCTCAGTTTGGAGTTTATCTTCTAACCACACCACCTCATTTTGTCTCAAAGTAGGCTAAAAAAGTGTGAGACAATAGGCTGAAATGCTTTCCTGGCTTCCTGTGCTGGATTAGCTGCAGCCTCAAATGGTGTCAGATTGTTTCCTTTTGAGTGGTATGTGCATCTCTTCCCCAGAGTCACAGTAAATGTTTTCTGTTTTCTTTCTTTGGAGCACGTGTTTTTTGTGTTTTTTTTTTTTTTTTTTTTTGTTTTGTGTTTTTTTTTGGTTTTTTTTTTTTTGGTTTGGTTTGGTTTGTTTGTTTGTTTGGTTTTTTTGTTGTTTGTATTTTTTTTGTTTGTTTTTTTTTTTTTTGGGTTTTTTTTGGCTTTTTTTTTGCTTTTTTTTTTTCTTTTGTTCACATCACAGAGTTTTTGGTCACAGGCTAACAGGTTTGATTGTCTTTACCATATATGTGTATTTGCTTGATTTTTATCAACATTCCATTCCAATTTGTTGATTTACCATTGCTAAAAGACTTTTTAAAGAAGTATTTGACCTATCACTGAAACAATTTTTCTCATCTGTGTATTGAATGACTTGACAGTGTCCAGATGAAAAATTGAATGTGCTGGGCGATATTTGTAGAGATTTTTTAGCACTTTCAAGTGCTTCGACATTGGGTGTGATGAGCAAGACTGGAGCAAGTTTGGGCTGTAGAATCCAATCCAACTGCAGTAGCAAGAATTTAGTTTTCTGATGGCCCAAACTGTCCAGGACATCAGCAACAAAAAGGATGACATGAGATTTTATCTGATGTATCCAGAGAGTTTTTGCAACTTCTGTATTTCTACTAATATTCACTCCAGTATAGTAGAGCAAAGCCTGATGTCATTGGTTAATCTTAACTTTACACAGTATGATAGAGCAAATTTAAGGCTTACTATTTGGGTTTTGAAGTTTTCCAGTTTTGTTTTGTGCAAATTGTTATCTCCTATTTAGGCACATTATACGTGAAACTCTCTCTGCTGCTACAAAGGCTGCCCCAAAAGCAAAATCGCACATTCAGCACAAGAAAGTTCTCCTTGCAGATCTGAGTGAATGTCTAAGCACTCAGGTTTCATTTGGCTTGAAACAAGCAGGTGATTTCTATGATTTTAAATTTCCAAAGTAAAACCCACCCTATGAATGGCCCCAAGCTACTGAAGACTTTAGTTATAATAAGTCTTATCACTAAAAAAATAATTTCTTTAAGTGGTGGCTGATCAGCATTCAGAACCACATTCAGATGATTACTCCAGACTCGTGTCTTTGTAGAAGCAGGAGAGAGTGAGCAGTAAGGCAATATTTCCAGGCTGCACTTTCTCAAGCCATAATTCTGTGCATACACTCAAAATGTCTTCCCATAATACAAATAAAGAGCTTGTACCTTCAGCACATCAGAACTCTTGTGGAGATTGCATATACATAGGAAATGTCATTCTATTTAATGGGAATATCAAGATTTAAGAGTGCAGAATGAGGAAAAATTTTGCATTTTTCAATTTTTAATTGCTTTAGGCATGATAAGAAAGAATTGAATCTTTTGAAAGATATAAACCTTAGATGATTGAGATAATTAAGAGACACATATGTTTGCAGGTGAGAAAAAGTTGTAATTTCTTGAACCCTAGTGCAATGCTCTGACATGAGACAGAAGCAGAAGCCTGGTTTGGCTTTGTTGCAAGACAGATACAAGAAAGTCAGAGGAGTTGTAAAGGCTGTGGAGGGAAGATCACTGGATGCCATCAGCCTACAAGACCGTAGTGTGAAGGAAGGTTTGAAAAGGATCTTAGAGATTTCTTTGTGCTAGGAAGTCATGTTCAATAGAATCCTGTGTGGAGCTGACAATTTGTACCTATACATGCTGTACCAAAAAAACCAAAATTATTAAACTGAAGCCCCAGCTTTCAGTAATGAGTTGTAGGGAAAAGTGAGTTTAAACCTTTAGAGTGTTTCAAGAAGGAAAGTGATAACACGATAACACAATAAGGTCTCGGCACCTAAATTGTGGTATCAAATTTAATGAATGGCTCCATTTTTATATTAGGAAATACACCATGAAAGAAATGGTATTGGAACCAGTTAGGACACAGGGAATGATCGTTCATGGCTCAAAGAGTTTAAATGTGATACATTTTTCTGAGCGGTCAGAGATGTTTAATGCAGACTTTACTGTCATCCCTCATGACTGGAGTGAACATATATGCTGGTAGCCAATATCTAGGTTTTCTAGCAAGAAGAAACTATTAATGGTGATGTGTTAATGCTTTTGAGATTCTGTTCCTTCAGATACTGCTGAGATTTGATTTAGGTTTCTGCTTTACATAGTTTGTTATGAGAACATTAGAAGAAGATACCTGCCTGAATGAATGCCTTCTTGTATTCGTCTCTTGCACACCTACATTTTGGTAGCATTTGAGTAATTTTATGTGCATGATAAAATCTGATTGAGCACTACTGTTAGGTGTATTGAAAAGTAAGAAAAGGATAATTTTTCTCCTTATGTTGCTATATTTCCAATGAGACGAAAAATTTTGAGTCATATCTGGGATTCCTTATGTGTTTCACCCTCAGAACTCTTTCAAAGTGTTTTCCATTGTGTTCAGCTTTACACGATATTTAAAACTGCAAAGTTATCAGAAGTTCCATTAAATTCTATCTGGTTTTCTCTGAATAACAAAAATGTCTCTTTCCTTCTGAATCCTAAATTTTTACTCAGTTTTAATCTGTCTTCTCTTGCAGTGGCTTATATAAATTTCTTCAATTTTTAAATGAAAATGTTTCAAAAGTATGCATGTAATGTTTTGCTGAAAGCAACTGAAAAACTGTAGGACTGAGCACAATGAGCACTGCAGTGTAAGCCACTTTTTTCTTTTGTTCAGAAAAGAACTCTGTCTCCTTTGCCTCACTCTTCACTATTATGCTATTTTGGTTTGACTCGGGAGAGGTCAGAACAAGGTGATATTCTCTAAGTCAGAATCACAAACCATCCTTTGCCAAATAATACATTTGTATATATTATGTAGTACGCATCCCAAATAAGTGCTTTCTGCAACCAGCTGATAGTTGGAAATCACACTAATACTTTTGATTCTTCTTAAACTTTTGAACAGTATTAGGCATCCACCATTCCTCTTGTGCTTCCTCTGTCTGCAATGAGATATTTGTAAGATTTGCCAAAGGCTTTCCTGCTTCCCCTGCTACTTACTTCATAATGAATGGATATTATTCTTATAGATCTGCTGGCTTGTCATCTTTTATTGCATCCAGTTTCCAGACTTTATACTATCTTGTAATCATAAAATCTTAGTGCGTTTTACCCTTCTCAGAAAATTCAGCTCTGGTCTCCAGTGTGTGATCTTCCTTCCTTTGTTTTCTTTTTCAGCACTAAGGCAAAACTGTATTTACAATCAGAGTGATGTGTAGGCTTTGTTTGTCTTATGAATCCCTGACTCACTTCACCCCAACCATTCATCTCAAGATTAAGGTATTTGAAAATTGTGTAGTGAATGGCTTAAAGAAGTATTATTTATTTGTTTACATTTTAGAAAAATGTATTTAAGTTGGAGTAAGGTTGTTGAAAAGACCAATGACTGAGTTGTCTTTCAAGTGTTTTTCAATACCTCCCAGAATAATCTTCTCCAAACCTCACCAGGAGCTGAAGTGAGACTGACAGGCCTGTACTTTCCAGCATCCTCCTTCTTGCCCTTCTTGAAAACCAGGACAACGTTTGTCAGCTTCCAGTCAGCTGGGACTTCTCTGGATTCCCAAGCCTGCTCAAAAATCAAGAGAGCTTTTGCACTGATAAGATCAGCCAGATTTTTGAAGATTTTTGGATGAATCCCATCAGGGCCCATAGATTTGTAGGGATACAGCTGGATCCCACACAACTTCAGGGTCAGCTGGGAGTTGAACATTCTCACAGTCATGGTCCTCCAGCTCAGGGCACTGAGACCTCCTTGGTCCATCATCCATACGGAAGTCAGAGGCAAAGAATGCATTAAACACCTCTGCCTTGTCATTGTCCCTATTTGTGAGGTGACCAACCTCATCATGTAATGTGTCAATGTTATTTTTACCTATTGCCATTAAGATATTTGAAAAAGCTCTTTTTTTTTTCCCCCACAGTTCTAGCCAGCTCCCAGAGAGCCTCAGTCCCAGGCAAAAGGGAAGGGACTGTAAAATGGTTTAGAAAGAAAACTTCACCTCAGAATGAAAGGAGTAAAGGTGAGTGATGCATGAGCAAACATATGGACTGAGAATCCGATTCATCATTAAAACATTCATATTACATACCTGCCATGCTGCCGGACTGGGAGTACAACTCCATCCTGCCTATTACAGGAAGACTAACTCTGGATAAACTAAATATCATGCAAAAAGCCAGAAGTGCTGCCACCATCAAAGCTATTACAACATTACAGCTTTTCCTAACAATTTGGAGGACTGCAGAGAACAGGAAATTTTGAACAGGTGGTTATCCAGCTTGAAGTGAAAGAAGGTCAAAATGTTGATTTTCATATGAAGAAGAAGACACTAAATCAGAAAGTATCAGGGAAGCCAAAATCATTCCAATCTATCTGCTTGGCTTTTTTTTTTTTTTTTTTTTGGCATCTCTAAACCTCTTTATTGACCTCTTTATTGAGGTAATCAAACATATATATTCTTGATCCCAGTACAAAATCCTCGTCATCCAAAACATCATCTTGATCCTTGTCATCCAAAACCAGGATTGGCATTTACAGGTAGATAACCATCATCCATGGCTAGAAATTAAAGCTAATTTAAAAATATGCATGTATTTCTTCAACATGCCTGAATGTATTCACACAGGAAGTAAACCATTTTTATATTTATCAGAATTTTTCAGACTATCTATATATCTTTTCTGGATATTTATATTCACTGTTTTAAAATCTGTTCTTTGCACTGGAGTTCCTCTTAAGCCCTTAGGTTTTATAGAAAAACAAAGCAAAACAAAACAATTTTTTGACTGATAGGCCACTAGCAGATATTGTTGTTGGAAACAGTGTTAGGCAATTCTGAGAGACAACAGATGACATGTGAACTTTTTAATGGACCATCTCTATAATTAAAGTGAGTCCAGATGTGACCTGTAATTTTCAAAGAAGTTACTTCGGTGCCCGAAAGAATGTAATAAAAGTGAATCTCATACCTGCAAAGCCACCTCTTCTAGTATAGATGAAGCCACCAGGAAAAATAATAAGGAAATAATATAAATGTCTTCAGGATCTATTATTTTCTTTCTTTTTTTTCCCTTGGAAAAAAAAAGACTTTTTAAAAATTATTTTTAGATATATGTATTTATTATATAAAGGCCCTTGGAAAGCTTTTTCTCCACTTCATTGGAAGTTTTCTTGCCACACATCTTGTAAGGATGTAACTCTGGTTGTATGATGAACACCCAATCTGCCCCTAATCAGTTGCTATGTATCCTGTTTTCCATCTTCCTTCCTATTAATTCCTCTTGGTTTAACTTGATTAAACCATCTTCTTTTGTCTCACCTTCTCTCATATTAAAGTCTGGATCTTTGTAACTAATGTTTCTCTAAGCTGCTGACTAAGTCCCTTCCAATCATAAAAAATAGGGTATATTTGAGTTTAGAAGGTTTGCTGCTGCTGAAGCATCTGATTTTCTACTGATTCCTCAGCCTGTATAGCTAGTTTGATTAATCAGTGAGGTCACTGAGAAAGTCTTCAGAAACATTGCCTGAATTTTCAGTCATGTGGAGACACCACAAACAACTCCATTCAAAATGTCCTGAGGAGTAGAGAACAGGAATTGAATGTCAAATTCCAACATGGTGATTAAGCAAGCAAACTGTGACTGGTTGCCATGTAGCTTTCCTAGCTGTGACTCCTTTTTTGATGGGAAACTCCAGTAGCTACCTGACTAGTTTCACTGTAGACCAATGTGTTCTTGAAACTCTGAGGGGTATGCTTTGAGCATACCTAATATGTGCCAGCAGTGGCTCCCTAACTACCATCACAATGGAACTTTTTGGTCTGCTTTATGTTTTTTTAAGGATTCCAGTTGCCACAGAGGTACCACTCAAGTGGTTCACCCAGGAAAAGGTCCCTCCCCAGCCTTGGCTCTGCCCCAGGAAACAACACCCACCTTTTCAGAGTGTTTTCCTCTAAGGCTGGTACTGGAGTGTTGGAAAAGAGACAGAAGTTCCCTTGTCTTTCTGGTGGAGTTTTACAGGAAGGAATACCAGATTTGGGAGGTCAGGAGGAGACAGCACAAGGAAAAACTTGTTTGTGTACCAGAAGTTAGAAAATTTCAGAGGAGGAAATTTGGACTATGTTCTCTCACACACATAATGCTTATTCATCCTGTTCAGAAAGCTCATGATGAGAGAGAAATGTTGGACCCATCTGCTAGGTGAGGGCAACCACTATACCAGAGTTGTGAGCTCCCCCTGGGTCTTTCTTCTTGTCTCAGTGTAGGTGCTGTTGCAGGAAGAAGAGCAGAATAGTTCCACTCTTCGCACCTGTGCTGATGTTGGTGAGAGCTAGGGCTTTCATACTTCCTGGATGAGCATGCCAACTATTAGACAATTAAAAAAAAAAAAAAAAAAAAAAGGCACAGTAGGAAATAAAGTGTATTTATTTGTAAGTGCAACCTGAACTTTAAAAGAGGGAAAAAGGAAACCTATCTTAATTTCTTTTAAAAAATAGCTGTTATTGTCCTCAAAGGCAGATTCTGACCTTTTGGTTGGATGGATGCCAGCAGTCATCCTCTGGAAAGACATGGTAATTCAGGCTATGTATTCTGTTCTCAGTATGTATTAATTCTACTTTTCCAGCATGCCATATTTTCAAAATCAGTGCATGGTATTTAGGAAATAGTAAGAGGCATTTGCATTTTTGGTCCTACGCCTGGCATTTCCCACTGGCTGCTACAGGCAGTATATTCAATACAACATTAAGAATGTGAGGTTCCTGGGTGCAAACCTGTAATTAGGAGCCTCTATTTCTTACTGTGGGTTCAAGACTTCACCTGGGCTGGGGGCCTGCCTTGTGGCCAAAATCCTGTGCTTTCAAGTCCTTATTGAATGTAGCCTCAAGTATTTGTTTCCAAAGGCACAAAGTAAATCAAAGATGGAGGAGGGACATGAACCCCTAATTTTCATTTTGTCTGTATACATGATGAATTTAATAGCACCATTATTTTTTGCTCAGGCAAGGCATTATATTGCATGGCTCTATTCATCATTGAGAACTGAAAGATTGTCATGATACAAAATGCTCTGAACTCGCATAATTATACAGAAATACTAGAAATAAGACTAAAATATTTCTGTTATTTGCCATCATTGTAATTTAACAATGTCAATAAGCAGTTGACTTAAAAAACCCACTAAAGATCCTTGATTTTTCTTGAAGACATTGCACCTTTTTGCAAAATTCCTCTAGGAATTTCATAAGCACTGCTTTAATTTTTTTTTGGCCAACCTATCTCATACAAACACACATCTACAGCTAGCAACATAAAGAGGATCCCAAGGACTTTTATAAAGATTTTGAGCAATACTTATTTGCTCTGTAATATAGCAGTTGGCTTTTATGAAACTATATATTTTGTCATATAACCAATTGCTTTGCTGTAAATGTATTCAGCAGGATAGAGATTTCAGTTGTCAAAGTATTTCCAAAGGCTTTTCCTACAATTAAATTGATTCTGCATATTGTGTATATAATGATAATTATAATGGCACTATTATTAGAAGGAGATTCTTTGGGGTAGATAACTTGGAGGAGGTAATTTTAAGATAGAAACTTTATCATTCTTATATCATTTTTTTATGTGAAGTACAAACTGCAAGACAGGGCTTGAAGTCTGCTCATAATGTGCTTATTCTATTACTGGGGAAGAGGTGATTAGGGTTCAAGAAATTAATCTCAGTCTCTGCAGGTGACATTTCTCATAGTTCTGCTCTCAATTCCTGTTTGACATAACCTTTTCATTTTGCTGCCAGTATAGTACTGGTCGTGTGCCACACTGCACTTGGTCACTGCACATTTGTGCAAGAGAGGAAGGACAAAGTAGGTGAAATCCTGTGGGGTTCTGCTGACAGGGAGAGAAGCAGCAAGAGGACAAAAGACTGTAACAAGGTGATAGGATTTATTTTTCTGGGACTGTACACATGTTCTTTTTCAGAGGGGCTGAAAAGAAGTCATTCTTTGATCTGAACCTCCCATGGCAAATCAGAGACAAGTGGAAATGCAGTGACTGGTTCCAGGTGAACAAAACAAACTTAAGGTCTTTGAAGTTTCTAAACACTCTTTTAGAATTTAGAGGAGTGTTACTGGACTACAAAGAGAAAAGATGTTCATAGAAGAGATGAGACTCAGAAGTCATGGGCGGGAAAAAAAACAGAATAAGAATAGGGGTAAAACTGTCATTTCAAAAGAAATTTTAGCTATTAAATTGTTTTGTTACTAAAGAACTTCGAAGAATATTGAATAGGAAGAAACTTTTCCCATTGAAAGTAACTTATCAATAAACCAGTTAAAACTTGAGATAATATCACTTACTGAACCATTTCATGAAATCGTTATTCATATCTATTAGGAAGAAGGCTGTAACAGTTGTATTGACAAAAATTCCTTTTAAATATAATTTTTCAGAAGCGGTCCA
The DNA here is from genome assembly GCF_029207755.1 of Chamaea fasciata. NCBI lineage: Eukaryota > Metazoa > Chordata > Aves > Passeriformes > Sylviidae > Chamaea > Chamaea fasciata. Next base: position 13,470,571 of record NW_027094091.1, read on the forward strand.
GAATGCCAAGAAAAGAGACAGAGATATGAAATCTTCTAAAACAGATGATGTTTGCAACAACAATGCATTGCAAGGTTTATGTAGAGGTCTTCACAAGATGGTTGCTGGTTTTGAAAAGTCCATCTTTGAAACCTAACTTTGTTTTGGCAGAAATTTCTGACTTCTGGCTGAAATGAAGGCGCAGCTTGTTCAGCTCAGCCCTGATAACCTGTCAGTGCCTTGAGGGAACTGGGGGGTTGCATGGCTGACACCCTGACAGTTGGTCTCACTAATATCCTGAGATTCTTGATATTTTGATATTTGTTTTGTGTTATGTTTCTTTAGCAGATCATCTCAAACCAAACAAGGGATTATATTTTTGTATGACGAGCAAAAAAAAGGCCAGAGTTGGGATTTCTTGGCAGAGTCTTTGGCCAGTTTTACACATAAATCCAGTTCCTCGGTAAACTGAAAAAGGAAAGGAACAGCTTCAAGCACTGACAAGGGAGATGGGGAGATGATGGCTGTAAGCAGAGGTATGGAGAAATTCTGGAACCTTAAATGAGGATCCTTTCCCAAAGAGAGCAGTTCACATATAAGAATCTATTTTTATACCTATAGGTACCTCAGCTCCCTCAGCCAAAAGTGTGGGTATCTGTGCAGCTATCTGTGTTCCCCTCTCTGCTCTAGCAGAATATCCTAGTCATGCTTTTATCCACTTTTGGAAGCAGGACACTGGAATGGATGGACTTTTGGTCTAATGTTACAGGCCATGCTGTTTATTCTGCTTCTTTACTTCTCTTTCTTCATAAATATCATGTCTTTTACTCTTCTAAAGCCTCATTCTCCTCTCCTCCATCCAAGCGTTCTCATGTCTCTGACAGCCCACCCCAGGTTGCCTGCTGATGTCTTGTTTTCTTGCATCAGCTATCCTCCTGCTCACTGCCCTCTCTGCTGCCATTGCGTAGATCAGTTCTTCATATGCCTCTGTAGAGGCTAGTTTTACACACAACATTACCACTAAATTCCCGTTCCTCGCTGACTGGAGTTCACTGGAGCACCAGATCCCTTTGCATGATTCTGTGCTCAATGAAATCAATGCTAACAAGAATTACAGGATTTTTGTCTATGGATACCTTTCTCTGTTTATTCACTGTAAGGATTTCTGCACACACTGCTTTGAAGTTCATGCCTCTCCATTGAGTTCAATTATCAAGTAAGGAACATCTTTTAATGGAGATAAATTGAGAATAGGTGCCTTTGTCTTGCCTCCCTCTGTATTTGGGAATTCTCAAAGCTCTCAATGTAAAAACCTCTTGACCTACTTTTCCTTGAACCCTGTTCTGCAGTCCAAGGCAGAACACACAAAGAGAAACCAAGACAAACATCCCCCAGAACGATGATTCCCCCCACTTGGTTTCCTGCATGGTTATTTGCTCTGTCGCTGTGAGTCCTGATCAGCAGAAAGCTTTGTCCTGCATAAAAGTTTCTATGAAGCTAATTTAGGGCACAGCAAGGGCCTCATTTAAGCAAAACAAAGCCCAACAAAGCACAGAGCACAGGAATCCAAGTGTTTTTGGTTTTTTGTCAGAGAAATGTATAAATATTTTACTGTAATTCTCTAGGAGGAGGTTACGGTGAAATATCTCTTTCTCTGGAAAACAGGAAATGATCTTTCCTGAGGTCCATGTTAGTGTGGTGTTAGTGGAATCAGCTTTATGAGACAGCAACACTCAAGGCTCTGAGCTGGGTAATTTTTTATTACATATCTCTTTTTTTCATTTCTTTAGTTTGTTTGTTTGTTGGTGTTTTGGTTTTTTGTGTGTGTGTGTGTGGTTTTGTTTTTTTTTTTTTGGTCAGGAGTTTTTTCTAAGTCTAAAGACTTTTGTTTTGTCCTAAAGGCTTAAAAAGAGAAAGTTAAAATTTTGTTTTAAACATTGAAACATTTCTTTAAATGTGAAAATGACCTAATGTAATTATAACTAGTCTACAGCCCCGGGGAATACATACATTGAGTTTCTGGGATCTGTTTATTCCTAATGATTGAAGAATATAGAAACAGACCCTTGCATAAGTCTATGTGATTCTATACGAAGGCTTAGCTTCACATTTCCTTATTGATTAATCTTTCTATTTGGCAAAATTTATGAGTCCCTTACCAGACTGCAGAATAGTAGAGTAAAAGACTACTACTATAACATATACAGTACTTTCTGTCATTGATAGTTCTCAAATGTAGTGTTCAAATAAATTACAGGTTTTCTTTGAATTGTACTTTGTTAATTTATTTGCAAGTATTGAAAATTCAAACTTCTTATAGTTTTCCAATTTATGGAGGACATTACATCCACCAGGATTTGTTCGTAGATTCTTCATTTTTTAAGCCCAAGCAGTAAAAAATTTAAAGCATTATGGCATTCAACAGGACTGCTGCTTTGTTCCAGGCTTAGACAAAGTATTAAATACAAGTCTGAAGGGATGCAAACTGCTGTGAAGAATACAGTAGATGAAATAATTTGGTATTTCAAATTGACATGCTGGCTACATGTGAAAAAAATTTCAGCTCTGAGGTCTAGAGAGAATGCACAATACACCGTAAAATCTCAGCATTTTCTTGATCATTTTGCATTAAATGTTGTCTAGATAGTAAGTCAGGATCTTTGACTTCTGCAGAGATGGTGATTGCATTGTAATCCCTCTGAGTAGATGATGGGAGTGTGCTGATCCCATGAAGTCAAAGTCAGAACACTCATTGGTTGTGCATAAAGGTCTGTACATGGAATATTGTCATATAGTTGAGGCTTAGAAATGTTTTATGTATTGAACGGGAATAAACATGATCTTCTGAATTTGGTATTATTTCTTATGGTAGGGGATCAGCCCCTAGTTCAGGTTTTGCAGTGAAGAAGTTGTCTCTAAAATAACTTCGGTGACTCACACAACTGTGAATACCTTCCCAGTTACACAGTTTATGACTAAACCTCAACTGAAGATGAAAGTCAAAGCAAAATAAAATAAGCATAGCAAAGAATAGCAAAACAAATGTCCAGCTTCTTTAAAACTTGCAGACTGGCACAGGAAGATACAATCACTTGGAACAGGCTGACAGCTGCCAGCAGGACCAGAGAGGAAGACATGGCAGGGCACTACCCCTTAGTCTGTGGCTATACTTGCATCCATTATTGCTTTCACAGCTTCTTCTTTAGCACAGCAAACTGCCTAAATTGCTGTGACTCATACTGGAGGTCAGAATGCTGCATACTGTAAAGTGATGTCATTTAGTGCTCTCTTGTGTGGCCCTCTGGGCACTTATTACACAGATATGTGAAACTGGGATATTCTTGTAAAGCCCCTGTAAGGGTTGGACAGCTTTTGTGCTGAGTGAGCATTTAGGGTGGCAAATGTTTTCCCAGTTTTTCCCAGGGATAGAAGGATGAACTTCTGTATTTGCAGGTAAATACAGGCCAGTCAGTCACTGTCATTGGTCACAGCCAGCATGGGTTTGTGAGGGGAAAGTCCTGCTTATTACAAATTTACTCTCCTTTTATGGCACCATTACCCACCTACTCAATCAAGGGAAGCCAACTGATACAATCTTTAAGGATGTCAAGTTTTTTGATACTGTATCTCACCGGATACTTCTGGAGAAAATGTCCGGCTCACAGCTGGATAAACACATTATGTGATGGGTGAGTAGCTGGCTCACGGGTCAGGCACAAAGGATTACAGTGACTGGGGTGGCATTAGGGTGGACACCTGTCACTAGTGGGGCTCCACAGGGCTTCATCCTCGGCCTTGTGCTCTTCATCAGCTCCAGAAATGACTTGGACATAGGGCTTGCATCTGGACTAAGGAAGTTTTCCAATGGTACAAAACTGGAGCTGGTGACTCCTACAAAGGCAGAAAGGCCTTAGTGAGAGACCTTGAGAAATCTGAGGACTGGGCAGCAGATGCTAGATTCTGCACCTAGGATGAGGCAACCCTGGATGTACAGAGAGTCTGGGGAATGAGAGGCTGGAAAGCAGTGCTGCAGAAAGTGGCCTGGGAGTTGCTGCCTGCTGGCAAGTTGAATGTGAGTCAACAGTGCCCCAGCAGCCAGGAGGGCTGGGGTGCGTCAGGGGCCTCTGTGTCCTGTGGAGCACCAGGCACAGCATGGCCAGACAGCTGGGAGAGGGAATTGTCCCCTCTGCTCTGGGGTTGCTGCACCTCAAGTCCTCTGTGCAGTTCTGTGGGCCACAAATGAAGGGGGATATAAAGCTATTAGAGAATGTCCAAAGGAGGGCTACTAAGATGGTGAAGGGTCTGGAGTGGAATTTGTATAAGAAGAGTCTGAGGTCGCTTGGCTTGTTCAGCCTGGAAGAAATTGATAGGCAATCTCACGTCAATCTACAACTTCCTCGTGAGGAGAAGCAAAGGAGCAGACAGTGATGTCTTCTATCTGGTGGCCAATGAGAGGATGCCAGAGAACGGCCTGAAGATGTGTCAGGGGAGATTATATTATCAAAAGGTTCTTCACCCAGATGCTGGGTGAAGTCACTGGAACAGGCTCCCCAAGGAAGTGGTCACAGCACCAAGCCTGACAGAGTTCAAGAAGCATTTATACAATACTCTAAGACACACAATGTGATTTTGGCTTTTTTTTTTTTTTGTGCAGGAGTTAGACTCAATGATGCTTGTAAGTACCTTCCAGATAGTCTCTGAAATTCTATTATTCTATGATTTAATTGCTACTATTTCTCCCCATTTTCAAGAGTATATGTTTAAAAGTCAATAACTTATTTGGTTTGTAATTCTGAAGAAAATAATTGTCAGAAGTATAAAAGTTCTGTAAAATATTGGTAATTTTTCAGCTCCTTATCCATACGTGTACGTGTAGCAAATATTGACCTCAAGAGAATAGAACTCAGCAATCATCCATAAATAAATCGATCTGACAGCAAGTTCACATAGTGCTTCAGGCAACATCTTGAAACAGGTTTGCCTGTAGTGAAATTTGAAAGTTTGGAAGAACGCAGTGTGAAAACAACACCTACAGTTTCATTGGGTTGGAAATGTCAGCATATCGCAGATAAGACAAAACTTGGTACTTTCTGTGTTGGGCATGAAGGAGAGTTAAAGATGGAACAGCATGCAGGTGCTGAAGTGTGGTATGAATCTTTCTTTGCATTCCTAGAGAAAGGTTATTCAGGTACAAACACAGTGTCATCCTTATGGGAAATTATTTTTGCTGAAACTAAAATCTAAATTTATATTAAATAAAACGCAAACTTGTGATGAGCTTTAGTGTAAGACAGTAGGCTGTAATCGATTGTTAGCTCTATATTGCAAACCTAAATCTATATTAAAGAATGGTTGAATTTATAAACAAGCTTGTGCATTAAGATAAGAATCTCTGACTGTCTGTGGGGCAGAAATTCATCCTTGTGATAGAAAGAGCTGCATTGACACTTAGGAAATGTGTTTCAGCCCTGATCCTGCCTCAGACTTCCTGCATTATCTTTGAAAACTTAGTCTTTGTTTTCAAATGTAAAACTGGGATGAGACAATTTCCTCTAAAAAATTCTTCAGTTTATAAACACTCTCAGTGAAGGACACTTGCATGTGTGTGTCCTGCATTGACCTTGAGTAAATGAAGGTCCTAAGACATGCTGTAACAAAAATAAAAACTATGCAAGTGCAGAAGGTGCCATTTGGTACAGAAAATGCTGTTTTGACAAAATTAACAATTCTTTGGAGCTTGGCTAAGATGTTCATGACATTTACACATGGGATGTTTCCCATTTGGAGGATACGGTTTCCAAAGAAAGTTCTCATAATATATTTAGCATACACACATTTTCAAAACCAGATATTTAAAATTTACATTTTAGGAGAAATTATGTATATGCGTTTTTCTTCTGAATCAAGAACAAAAAGACGGAAATGTCAATATATCAATGAAGTGGAGAATTTTAGCATTTACAAGATGAAAATGCTCCTCCAAATTCTATTGAAATTGGTTTTTTATTGAGAATTCAGTTAAGGTTTCCTTTGTTCTGTAGAAAGTTAATTCTAAAATGTATTCATTATCTTGACTTCATTATGTTTTGTTTGCTTTTAGCCTAATGTTGATGCTTTTTCAATAATTTTCAGCTTACTTATGTGTGCATGCTCTGTAGTAACCACTTGAAAATGTAGGGGTATTTATGAAAACAAAAGGAAACAAGTCTGAATAGAGATTCTTATTGCAGAATTATCTTTACAATGCAGAGTCCTGCTTGGTCTTACAGTGTTTTCCCCTATGATTTATGAACAGTGTATGCACAGCAGTGGCTGTTGAAGTAGTATGAAGGAAAATTAAGTTTGTAAGGATATCCGCTGTGGTAAAACGTTAGTGAATCATGGGTAATTCAAAGATAATATCATGTCCTGTTTCCTTTTTATTACCTTCTGCAAGCTCATCTTTAGGATGATTCTTTTATCTGTGGTAATGCCTATTTGGTTTGCTTAGTTGTACAGGAACAGTTTTGAGACACTCAGCCTTAAACTGCCACTGAAATTTTATTTGTTTTGCTGTACTTTGGAATTTAAAATTTAAAAATGCAGAGATTGAAAAAACCCAGCAATTTGATGCATATCATTCTTTATTCTACCAATGAAGCAGTGATGAAAAACAATAATTTATGTCATTACTCCTTCTGTAATGGAGTCCTAACAGTAATAGTCCTAAATCTGGAAATTCAGAGAAAGATAAGAAATGTGTTGTTTAACACAGTCTTCAGTCTGGCAAATAAGTTTTCAAAGGACAATATTTTTCAAAAGATTTTTCTTTTGGGATAAATAATCACTGGCAATGATCAAGGACCTGGAAAAAGTCATATTCCTGAACAATATTTCAGAGTGTTTTGGAAATGTTACAAACTGTAAATAGCTTTTGCCAAGAAAATAAGGAAGGACAGGAAACCATGACAAAAATGGTTTCTGGAAAATAACAGAAAAATCATAAATCCTCACATTAGCTTATATCTAGACAAACAGAAAAAACATTTGCCTCTTTTGGGTTATTTTTGTGCTTGATTTTAAAACCAATGCTTGGATTCAAAAAGGACCAAAAGGATCTGTTAAATTTTCACTCGTGTTTCTGTAAAAGGCATCCTTTTATTCCATCTCACACAAATGTCCTTTAGTAATAAGGTCTCAGGTACATAGGATCTTAATATACTTCAACTGCTTAGAATAGAAATAACAGGTCTCTTCTTTCCTAATTTGAGGCAAAGAGGTTTATGGGATTTTGTTTGCCTTTGTTTCTGATGAACTAAAGGAAAGTCAAGGGTGATGCTTGCATTTAAATCTGAAAGTGGCAGTAATCATAACAGTGATTTCCTGTAGAAGAAAACCCTATAGCTTAAATGTCATTCCTGTGACATGTATGTCACCTACAATTACCTGTCTTCCTCTTTTGGAATAATGACAGTCAGAACATTCCTTAAGACACTAATCAGTAAAGGGCTAAACTTGTAGATATTCAGTAGAAATTCAATACAGAGAGAAGCTCCAACAACTCAGACTGCTTTTAAAGGAAAAAAGTTAAGTCAAATATGTTAGTGGACATTGTATTTTGGCAGCATGAAAACCAAAAGAGATGGCTAATTTATAATTCTGAATTGAAATTTCTCATTAAAAGGCTGGATGAAAATGGTTCCTGAATAGATAGAATTTTCATGTAATATTACGCTGATATACTGATTACACTGAGTTAACAATGAAAGGTGTTTTCCATACTCAAATCTGCTGTGACAATGTCCTCTAAACTATAAAATATTCATATCAGTGCTCATCTGGTACGGAAGAAAGTACCCCGTTTGACAAAATGCAATTACAAGAATAATATTAAATCATAAAATCTTTGATAGTCTGGCTTGGAAAGGGACCTTAATGCTCATACAACTCATATAGTTCCAACCCCCTGCTATGGGCAGAGACACATTCCACTAACCCCATATCCAACCTGGCCTTGAACACTTCCAGAGACATGTCATCTACAACTGTGGGTAGCCTCAAGTAGGAAAGGTTGTGCTCAACTAGACAAAGTGGGGAAATGGCAGAGAGCAAGATCTTCTCGTACATCTCAGTTCTATGGAGCAAAACAATAACACCAAGGTTTTCCCAGCATTCATGGAAAATAATAAATGTGAAAAATTAAATTCCACTGGGACAACAGCAACTTCTTCATTTATTTCTGATGAGACAGATTTTGCCACAGGACTTTTCTGATACATTTTAGCCCAACAGCTAAAAAGAATCCATTTTCTGGGTGTTGGTTGTTTTGGGTTTTGTTTGTTTGTTTTTTGTTTTTTTTTTTTTTTGAGATGTTTAAGTGTGTCTCCAACAAATCACAATGTTGTGAATGAAAATGTCCTCTTATTTGGCTGCTATTGTAGAAATACTTTCTTTTTTATACTACTCATAGAAGTGTTTTTCTTCTATGTAGTGATATTTGCTTCAAACAGTACTTTATGCTATACTGCTTTTTCTTTAACAGAGTCGATTTCCTGCCACAGTTTCCTTTGTAACCTCTAAAACCTATGTCAGCAAATATGAAAAAAAAAAAAAGAGATGTCCTGATGAGAAATAGAAAAATAAGGATTATTGAAATACTGTTGAGAAAAAAGTATTTCTGCCTTTATCTTTCCTCTACCTGTCCATTTATGAGCCCTGAAGAACTCACTAGCAGTGACATGCCTGAGAAAATGCAATTGCCCTTTCAAGAGTGAGTGAGAGACAAAAGAAGCACTAGAAATGCAATTTTAGTAGGCGGTCTCTAAGCATATATTAGCTGCTATTGCTCAGAAATCTCCTTGCGATCCTTGCAAACCCTCAGTCCAACCAATTGCAAGTAAATTAGGCTTCTTCCAGAGAACCCTTTATATTACTCTACTTTTTTATGTCCTTCCTCATATGGACTTGCACTCCCTCCCTGCCTCACTGACTGCAATCTCACCAGCAGTTTCAAAACATAGAATTTCTTCTCCCGCCTTTCAAGGGAGGTGAGCTGCAGGATAAGACTGTGTAAGAGAATAGGAATGTGGAAGTTTAGCCATCTAAGCCATTTGCTGCATTTTCTCACTAACTAATGATAGTGTTTTCAGGCTTTGCCTTGCCAAATATCACAAGGAATATGGAGAAAAAGAATTGGGAAGAAGGGGGCTTAAAAATATCACTTAAAGAAATATGTCCTGGTTTCCTTTTATTTCTCTCACTGCCGGGCCCTCCTGCACCATGAAAATATCAGGATCAGATTTAAAAGTATTTTGGACAGAGAGGTTCAGAAAACAGGATTTTATTTTCTTTCCTATACAAGAAAAATTAGGATTTCTAGAGATTTTTCTGAGATTATGAGATTATTTTTTAAAAATGTAAAATGTTATTCCAACAGAACTGAGAATAATGATATTGCAGCCAAATTCCGTTAATTTAAGATTTTTCCTGTTTGTTTTTTTTTTTTTTTTTTCATTTAAAATATCATAATAAGAAGATATCTTTGTGAGTCATTATCTTCTTTTGGTCAGTGGTACATAATAAAATGCTTCTCTGGTAGATGTAGTGGATGACTTCACATTCACCTTTTCAACCAGTTCTAGTTTTTTCTACTTTTGTACAGTGGTTTTGTTTCTTTGTGGCTTTTTTTTTTTTTTTTTTTTTTTTTTTTTTTTTTTTTTTTAAGATGGCTTGTGTACAAATAGATTTCCAATAGATCTACACCTTTCCCCTGATCAGGGTTGAGGAAGGAAGTGAGGCAGGGAACCCTTTTGGGCTCCTCTCTAGTGGTTTGCTGAGCAAAGGTGCATATTCTGCAGTCAAGCACAAGGCATAAATCACAAGCCATTATCCCACATAACAATATTTGACAGTAGTAAAACAAGATGTCATCAAGCATATACATTCTGGCCCACTCATTGAGCTGAATATATAAACTTTTATCTTACAGATTACTCAGCATGGGGTAAAAACAAGGTCCTTGTGGTGCTGATGTCAGTGTGCTGACTCAAGTGGTGGTAGACCACCTTGCAGCAGTAGAATAAATACTGGTTTTATTTCACTACTGGAAATTGGTCATTAACCTAGAAATTGTGTCCTGAAACTGCAAAAATTTGTGTTTGTGAGTAGTCTTAGTACTGTGAACAGGGATATTGCAAGTGATGAGGCAGTTTGCTGTCGATGAGTTTCCTTAGACTTGCAGGTTTAGGATCTTAGTAATTTTTGTAAGATCACATGATCCATGGTTTTCAATGTTTACTTACAACATTTTTATTCCAGCTGAGAGTGAAAACTCTTTATCTATTCCTTTTCTCTGTCTCTCTGTTTCTGAGAAACAATATCTGTATCTCTTCATAGCTGTAACACATCCTCAATGTTGCTGAGGGGAATTCTGACCCTGAATAATTGTAATTTTCATGCTGTTGTCACTTTCCTGGCCCTGGCACTGAGAGGCTTACAATGTTTTGACAACTTTCCTGTGTTTTCTCCAGCTTGAAGTTTCCTTGTCTGTCACTTGCATGATGCATTTTAATTCCAGGATGTGTAACTGCTAATGCATCCTTACAGTCAGGACTGAAGCATGGAAAAAACGTATTTATTAGAACTGGGAAAGAGTTTGGAAAACAGAACTGATTTACCTACTGTATGTGTTCTGGTCCTTCCATCTAAACAAGATTCAGATGAAGAAAATAAAAATATCAAGGTATGAAAAACTTCCCTACAGTTGTAGGGAACCTTCTCATATATAAAAAAAGAAAAGTCACTCTACATGATAAAGGTCAATAACACATTAATAGTGTAAAGAAGTGGTTGTTTTGTGGCACACTCAGGAACAAGAAGACTTAGTGAAATAATAAATGCAGCACTTAAAAGGCATGAAGCACTTTTTTCCCACTATATATAATTTAAATGATGACTCTCAATTTGTGAGGAGGTCAAAATTATAAATTGGTTCAAAAAGGTATTAGGCAAATTCATGAATAATAACGGTATGAAATACAGTGGCCCAGAGGTAACCTCCAGCTTGAGGAGTCTTGAAACTACTGATTACTGTCATTTATCAAGAAAAGGGTCATAATTATATGTGCTTTATTCTTGCACAAGCACCAGCTACTGTCTACTGTAAGAAAAAGTCTGATCTGGGACAAGAAACATGCCCATTTTGTTTGTCTTAAGATTGAAAATTGATGTCCATGAGTCTTTAAATAACATAGAATTGAGAATTCAACTACAAATGCATTTATATCAAGGAATATGAAAAATTATACACAATGTTAAAATGACATGTAAATAGTAACAATCGATTAAAAGGAAAATTCAGCCTAAGTGAAATTCTGAACAAAAAAATGTACTGAGATTGGAACAGTATCTTCCTAGAGCTACTAGAAACAAACAACACTTGAAAACGTACTCACTGTCAGAGAAAATTCTGAACTGACATCCAGATGGCGTAAGTTAAATGACACAAAGAATAAGTTTATTTCAGTGGATTCTGGTTTTATCATGACACACACAATTGGTCTGTAGCTCAATGAATCGAGTATGTTCTGAATTACATTGTATGTAACTTCATAAAATAGATGACAGATTTCCTTACATCAAACAAATCTGTTTTGTAATGGTGCAAACTTGAAGTACGTTAGCCTCAGGGATTTTTCCTTGGATTACTGAGAACAGATCTGGGCCCAACACTTCAAGTTGAAAGATGTCTCCAGGAAAAGTTTCATCCTGTTTTAGAGCTTTTAGGATGGTGAATAAACAGTATTTACTTTAAAGGCCTCTCAGAAGTCTTAAGAAGTTATGCAAAATTTTAATGACTACCAGCATTTCCATAAAGATGAATATCATCAGAAATATTGTGCTTAAACTTTGTCTTGGACAACACCATTTTCCCCAGAAAGAAAAATCACTGTGAGGCTGAAAAGCAAATCAATCAGGCCAAAGAGACCGTTAGAGGGTCAGAAGGAGAGAGACGGATATTATTCAGACTTGTAAGCTGCAGCTAGACTCCCCCATATTTTGCCACATGTGGCAAATGCTGATATTTATACAAGCAAAAGATCTTTCTCTAAGTTCTATCAATGTAGTTAAGAAGCTAAAAACAGCTTAAGCACTTTCCGTCCATTAATGAGATTCAAATACCTGCAAGTTGACATTAGCTCTAATTGCGTGTTTGGGAGTGAAATTTTCTTCTTTCATTGCACAGTCTGTTTTCAACAAGGTGGATATTTATGGGAATGTGAATGATTCTATTAGTCGTGATTTAGAGGTTAAATTAGAGCATATTTGAAATGTACCACATGAATTTCTGATCTATTTGTTCAATTCCTCTTTCTTGAGATTTTTTTAAGTGTGCAAAGGAGGTAATATAAAATTTCTACTGTCTTCTAATAACTGGGTCACTTCTATAGAACACATTTGAAGGTCTTTCCATTAGTATTACATCAAATATAAGAATATTTTATTTTTATGAAAGGGTGGAGTTTGCTAATAACTCAAAATGAGTGGTGAGGCAAACACACCAGAAGGAAGAGATATCTTACAGAGGGTTGAGAGACCTGGACAGGCTGGAAGACTGTGCTCACACTCTCAGGTGCAGAGATGAAGATACAGACAAAGATTAATAAGGCAAAATTCAAAGTCCTGCACCTTCATAACCAAAGAGAACAGCACAGATCAGGATTTTTGTGGCTGAAAGGGACATGGGGGTCCTGGTGACAACAAGCCAGATGAGTCAGCAGTGCACCAACATAACAAGGAAAGCAAGTCAGATCCTGGGCTTCATCCACAGGGGCTTTGCTGTCAGACCTAGAGAAATTATCATCCTACTCTATTCAGCCCTTGTCAGGCTGAGAGGAGACCTCGTGATTGTCTACAGCTTTCTCATGAGAGGAAGTGGAGGGACAGGCACAGATGTCTTTGTGGTGACCAGTGACAGGACCCAAAGGAATGGTGTGGAGCTGTGTCAGGGGACGTTTAGGATATTGAAAAAAGGTTTTTTCCAGCCAGAGCATGGTTGGGCACTGGAACAAGCTCCCCAGGATAGTGGTCACAGGAGCAAGCCTGACAGAGCCTTAGCACCTTTCAGACAATGCTCTCAGGCACATGGTGTGACTCTTCGGGTTGGTGCTGTGCAGGGCCAGGAGTTGGACCTGATGATCATTGTGGGTCCCTGCCAACTCAGGATATTCTATGATTCCATTATTCTAACTATGTCCCCACAATTTGAGGAAGATGCAGAGAGAGATGGAAGAGAATCCAAAGGAGGGTCATGGAGATGATCAAAGGGCTTCAGAATGGGTGCTTTAACAAATCATGGTATTCTAAAGCATTCTCAACTTATTTTTAGCTATGTAATCAAATACTAAAACAGTTCAGTTTCTTGGTGGATTGAAGTTGGAAAAGGGTGTTTTAGGGTATGAGTGTTACATTTTGATCTACTTTTCTTCCCAATTTCTATCCCATTTCTGACTAATGAGTTTTAAATATGTCAGTTGCCAGCAGCAGTAATAAATTATCTTCCAGAACAGGGGGCTGCTAATCATGATTTTCTTGAACTGATCACATTATGCCACTCTATCTATCCAGCAGTATACAGTGTTCCTCTGAGCAACCCAGCTGACATAATGAAATATCATTATTCTTTTCAATTGTTCATTTATAATGTAATTGTATTTTTAAATTACTGTGCAATTTAATAAAATCATGGAATGTAATTGCTTTCTTTCAGGTTGTATATGTTATAGAATATTATAATTTTCTAAACTTCCATGCATTCTTCTGTCTTCAAACTTACGGTCAGAATGACTTAAATTAATATCTATTTATTGCTCATTCTGTGTCATCTTGCTATTTTGTCGATAGCCTGTGTCTTCAAATTTGTCACAGTTTCTGAAGAAGCCCTGATTGAAGTCCTGTGGACCTTAATTTTGCTTAATATCGTCAGCTTCCTAAGTCTTCAGTGATGCTTTCTTGATTGTGACTAACAGTGTTTCCCAAAATGCAGAGCTGCACCACAAATGGAGAACACAGAAGAAATGAGAGAAGAGTCACAAGCATTCCTTGGCTCAAAATATTCTATGGATGAGAAACAGATTGCTTAGTGTATTGGGCTTGGATGGCAAGGTTTTGGTAGTGGGAGGAATACAGGACTGGCACTTCTGAGAAGCTGCCAGAAGCTTCCCTATGTTCGACAGAGCCAATGCCAGCCTAAGATGGACCCACCACTGGCCAAGGCTGAGCTTATCAGCTGCAGTGGTAGCACTTCAGGGATAAGACAGTGGAAAGTTGGAAAAAAATTATTGTGCAGAAGTAATTGTAGCCAGAGAAGAGAAGAGTGAGTATATGTAAGAAGAGCATACACCCTGCAGTATGGTGACATTTTTTTTTTTTTCCTGATTCTAGTCCCTCAAATGGTTTATTCTGTGCCCCCATGCCTCCTTGTATAGTTAATTTAGTCCTAACTGCATTCCTTTATGCAACTGTCACTCACCCTTTGGATCCGTCCGTTGTTCCTCCTACCCCCTGTCACTCCTGCTCTGTGCTAGTCCCTCCCGCTTTGGAAATGTCCTGATCTTTGGCAGGTTCAAGTATCCCCCAGCCTTTGTGTTCCCCATTGGTCATTGTATTTGTACCCTCTCCTGAGACCTCCCCTGTTTATAAGTCACTGTCAGTCTGGTGTGGGGTGTCTCCACCTCTGCCCAGCCTTCAAGTTAAGCTCGCTTTCTGTTTCTGTTAATAAATTCATTACTTGGAGTGGCACGTGGAGCCCATCTCATAATTTCCTACCCCGATCATCTGGTGGGTGCCAAGGACACTCAGGAACCCTGGGGGAAGTGTGGCAGCCCCCCTTGCTCGTGGCCCTGGACTAGGACTGCGATTGCAACACTGCAGGCCCCAAAATCACTGAAGAGTGTGAGGGAGGAGGTTGGCCAGGCGCTGGATCAGAGATACCCCTGCAGCCCATGGTGAAGTCTGTCCCCATGGGGATGAAGTCTGATCCATGGGGATCCATGGTGGAGCAGACAACCTCCTGCAGCTCATGGAAGACCCCACACCAGAGCAGACTGAGGCCTGAAGAAGGCTGTGGCCTGTGGAAAGCCCATGTTGGAGCAGCCTCCTGACAGGACCTGTGAATCCTTGGAGAGAGAAGCCCGTGATGGAGCATGTTTGCTGGCAGGACTTGTGACTTCATGGGGAATTCATACTAGAGCAGCCTCTTCCTGAAGGACTGCATCCTGTTGGAGCGACCCACACTGGAGCAGGCTATGAAGAAGTTCAGGGAGCTGTGGGAAGCACTCACAGTGGAAAGCTTGTGAAGGACTGTCTCTCGTGGGAGGTACCACACAGTGGAGCAGGTGAAGGGTGTGAGGAGTTCTCCCCTGAGGAGGAAGCCGTGACAGAAATTTGTGATGAACTGACCGCAACCCCTTTTGCCACTGAGGGGGGAGGAGGTAATCCATCAGGAATAAAGTTAAGGCCATGAAGGAGGGAAGGGTTAGGGGAAGGTGGTTTTAAGATCTGTTTTATTTCTAATTATCCTACTCTGATTTTGATAGGTAATAAATTAACTAATTTTCTCAAGTGGAGTCCGATTACTGTCCATGACAGTAATCAGTGAGTAACCTCTTCCTGCCCTTATCTCAGCTCATTAATATTTTGCTATATTTTCTCTGCCCTGTGTGCAGCTGAGAAAGGGAACAATAGAGTGGCTTTGGTGAGCACCTGGCTTCCAGACCAGGTCAAACCATTACACTTAGTTTCTGGGCTGGCCTGACTGGAAGTGGATGTTAATTTTACCCATGGAATATTAAATAAACATCAGTTCTTGTTGATATTCATCTATGATGCTTGATATGGTGAAGTCTGTTCTGGTGAAGTCTATGGACCTTTACCAAATTACCCATGGACAGAAGCAGGGCTTCACACAGTGAAGAGGGATCAGCAGGAGATTGTCTTTATCAGATACTGGGTTATTACTCCCAATGTATTTTTCCTAAAGTGGGAAACATCCCCCTAAATCCATAGTGATTCCTGCTTCAGAGTCTTTACAATAGAGGCATTGATCTTGCTGGTAAAGAACTGAACTGAGCATTTCACACTCAATAAACAAATATTTATGCCTTGAAACTCAACTAGTCAAGAGCTAACATTCAGGAAGAGAAATTCTTGAAAGAACAAGTGTTTTGTTTTGTTTTCAAAATAACCTGAAGAATATGATCTTGGAAATATTTTCCATGGATTGAAGTGAAGCCAGATTCTTCTCTTCACAGCCCCATGTCCTGGGCATGAGCACTAAATTCTTGAATACTCCAGATTTCCTGAATTGTTCTGTCCTCTAGCAAAATTAGTCTATGTAATCTTTAAGAAGAAAGTGGTCCCTTTTTCTGTGAAATGAGTAAGAATCATGACTGATATCCTTTTGCACCAACTCAAGAAATGTCCACCTGGCATGACTTTTAAGACCCTCATCTCTGTAGCACATAGGACCTTCATGAAGATTAGTTAATTCCTCCAAAGAATACTCCAGGTGTTTTATCTTCTCTACTTTACTCAGGCCCTAGGAGAGTAATAAAGATCAGACAAAAATGATTGATTATGCATTGAACCACATTTCTAGAGGACTGTGCTAATGATTTAACCTAGTTATCTCTCTTATCTCCCTGTGTTTTCTCAATTTCTGATTTATTAAAAGAAAAAAGTGACCTTGTGATCTTTCTACAAACATCAAGTATGAAATGCTTTATGCAATCCTTTAAGGGAAAGTGAAAGAGTGAAAGAACTGCATATATTTTTTTTAAAGGTACATACTTTTAAATTCCCTCTTTTATACTATCTGACTTTAGGAGTTATATCAAAATACATTGCTAAAGGATAAGCCAAAGAGGTAGGGAATGGACACAAGTCTAGGAAGACGGGAAGGCTCCCTGTGGGGAAGTATTCTCTATCTCCATCATACTAGAAGTTTACCCTTCCCAAGTTTTAGAATGAGGCTAAATGGAGTCTCTAGAAAGGGGTGGGATGAGTTCTTAGTCATCAGAAATGCCAAGCACTAGTTTGCTGTGAGCAAACAGGTGACATCCTCTCCCAGAAAGAGCTGGTAGTCATTAATTAAATTCAAATTTGGTCACAAAACTATGAGTCTGTGTCTTTTGTTCCATATACACACCGTTTCAGATACTTGCAAGAAGAGATACCTAAATAAAACAGTGTTCTGAAAATGCTGTTTCTATGCCTTTTGAATATGTGAAATACCAGATTCTGAATGAAAGCTCCTTGGGACTTGAACAGTTATTTAACAGTGTTTTTCAGTATTTAACAATTATTTTTTTCATAATTGTCATTATGAAAAAATCTGAGGTACCATAAAGAACTAACCCGATCCAGAGTTTGCCCACGTATTTCAACTTACATTCAAGTATAAAGATCCATGCACCCATTTTGTAAAGCTGACTGTAGAGCCTGTAGAGTCTCTGGCAGAAGGATAATTTTGTGAAATAAATACTGGCACAATATGTATCACCAAATTCTAAAGTTTAAAGCTGACAAGATGCATCTGACTAAAGGGGTGCCAATCTGTAGCCCTTTTACTGCATCCAACTCTTACGCAGTTTGGATTTGTCTTCTCTGTGAGGATAATATCCCACAGAAAAGGTCTGAGGTGCAAACACACTGAAGCTCCATGTGTGAACTGCCCCACATCAGAGGGAGAAGTGTATACAGGAGTTCTTTCTGCCCTTGATAAGAGAAATGCTGGTGTATTAGCACAGTTGGCCTCTTATCACTCTGCTTGGAAAGGCTGAAGGGTTGGCTTCTGCTGAGGAAGCTTGATGCCCCATACCCATACCACTATTTCATTACATTTTCATCTAGGAACTTCAATAACTGACTCCAAAGCTGCTGTATGATTGGCCTAAATAATAAGAAATTCAGTCAGGAGAGTTAGGGGGTGTATGCCACTGGCAAAGAGACAGGAGAGAGCAAGGTGTGAGCTTGAGGCCTCTGCAATGGCAGGGAACTGATTAGGAGAGATGTACCCAGATGTCATAGCAGGAAATTCATGACCTGTGCTGTGCAGAAAGATTAAAAAAAACCCCACGTTTCTGTCATCCCCTTGAAGTTAGTTTTTTTAAATGTACAAGAACTTCTTGCCAGAGCTTTGTGCTCTGAACTCATGTTGAGACAATTGCCTATGATGACCTCTAAGTCCCTTTCTGAATTACTTATTTCCAAGACAGAAATTTGTACAACCTGCACTTTGGGTTCCTAGCTATCTTATGTTATATTTGGCCGTACAAAATGTACTTACATTACTTTGTGATCATCTGCCAAGTGATTCAGGTCTCCCTGTTGGAGTAACAGCAATATTAAGTGTACTCTCCGATCCTATCTGTTGCCATGTTAGTAAAATTTTTGTAGTTTTAGCTTTGAAAAAAATAGGGGACAAGAAAAAATTCCCTTCGGCCTTATGATTAAAGCTCCATTCCTGACTACATTCTCAATATGATTTGTATTTTGAGATCCATCAGGGGTCTCAAAAGTTTTGATTAATTTGTCTGTCTTTTAGTTCTAAGGTCTTGAGATCAAAAATCAAAACCAGAATTGTCATAATCCCAAAACAATCCTAAAGATATAAAAATATAACTGGATTATATCCTTTAGACCTGAAATCCTGACAATAAGAAAGGAATAGTTGATTTGAAAAGACCTACTCTCCATGAATTCATGCTGACTTACGATGAACAGTTCCTTAGTCTCTAAATTTAATTGGCAGTCTCAAATTTGTTGCATGTTTTTTCCAGGAATTGCTATCTAAGTGCACTCGAATTCCCACAGTCGCTGCTTTTATTTAGTTTTTTAATCATGGCACTCCTCCAGTCCTTTTAAATTACTATAAGTTTCAAGTGTCTGTTAATTATGAAAAGTAATAGACATGTTCAGAAAGTTTCTCAGCAGTTTCCTCTCAGACAATTGGATTTTGTTTATTCTCTCCTGCTGTTTGATTGGCAAATCTTTCATTTTTCTACAGATGTCTTCCATTTTTTCCATTGTAAATGAAGTTAAATGTTTTGTGCTTTCCATAGCTGAGTAAGGGAGATTTTTCTTGCTTATTGGTAGGAAAATTTATCAACCATTGCTATTCCTCTGCATTTCCTAACTGAGGTTTCTTAATTTGTTACTTCTTTATCTAGTTTGCTCCTTACATGGACTTTAAACATAGATAATATTATGTTACTGCTTCTGTATGTCTTTTTAAAACACTAGGGCTAGATTAGTTTTCTTTGTTTGGGTAAAGTTGACTGCAAAAACTACTGCAGGTTGATACACCTGGAACGTATGTTATACCACAAAAGGAAATGGTGCATCTTGGTGAACCCGTGACAAACCTGATCCTATCCAGACATAGTCTGAATATCTTTTTGTCAAGCACAAAATTTTAATTTAATTTAGTTTAATTAATTTCTGTTGATTATGCCACCAAACCAATATAAATTTCTTGTTTAACACATTCCACTTGGTTTATCAGTCAATTAACTTGGCAGTGCTGTAAGACTGCGTTTTAAAAGTCTTCTAAATACATATTCTAGTGGTCAATCCTCATGCCTTATGTAAACGTGGTATCTAGGTCTTACAGATAATATTTAAGAAATTTCTAATTCTAGGTCTAACTAGAGTGACAGATTAAAAAAAGAACTAATTGTGTTCAGAATCTATAAGAAAAACTTGGTCCTGTCCTGAGACTTTCAAACATCAGGGAATGTGCTTGGTTATAGTTATTTATTTATTTATATGAAATAACTTTGAAATAGCTTGCTTCTATTGTCCTTTGAGATAGTGGATCTTAAATTCACTTAAAGCTTCATTCAATACTGCAAGACCAGTGCATTAATCAAATAGCAGGCTTGGAAAACACACATAAAATTTTTAACCATAAACTCTTGGTGCCAGTGGGTCGGAAGCACCCACAGTTAAGTGCTGCTGCATTTGGCATCACTGCTGAGGAGTCAACCTCCAGGTGCCACAAAATCTTATTAATTTTAAATATCCAAGTGCACAGTTTCTCAGCTGTAGTGCTGCAGCCCTTAAGCTCATCACAGTGGATTTATTATGGGGTTAATTCTGCTAGTTTAGAGAAGAGGTTTGTTGTCATAGCAGACGACTTTTCTGTTGCTGGCTGACTTTTGCCTTCCTCAAACACTTACCTTCAACCTTCGTATATTCAGTGAAGTTATAAAGAAAAATGCAGAACTCTCCCTATGTGTATGTGATGCTGTGCTTTGTATTTTCTTTCAATTACAATGGCTTCAGGCCTAAAGCTTACTTATCTTCTCTCCTCTATTTTTTTGTTTCCTCTTTGTTTTTTTGCCAAGCAGACATCACGGCACCCTGGTCTCCCACCCGTATGGAAGCTTTTCCTTAGCTTGGCAAACATAACCTTACAGAGCCCTCTGCTCTCTCTAGGACACACATACCAGAGGCATCAACAGTGCATCAAACAAAATCAGTGGGGCATCTAGATGTCAATCACAGTCTGAGATTCTTGCAATATCAAACTCACTGATTCTGTGGGAGGCTTGACTGGAGGCCCAGGAGGAAAAGCAGCAGATGTGATAGGATGAAGGGCTGACTGGCCCTGCACAGGTGCTCAGGGCTACTTCCCCACCTGGGGATGGTGGGCTGATGTGTGAGGCTGTGCCTGCAGCCACACAGGCATTTCCTCCAGGACAGGGAACAGGCCAAGATTTTAGCAGGCCTGCTGTTCTATGGGTAGTTGATTCTTTTTCTACCTCTCCATAAAGAAGTGAATTTCACAGCAAAATCCAGCTGTACTTCGTGAGCTGCATGAGGTTGCATTTGTCTCCTTTATATAAAAAGTAAAGGACTTGGTAAAAGTTGGGGAACAGAGAAAGAGGAGACAATTTAATACTTAATAACTAACTGACTATGGAGAAGTTCTGTATTCAGTCCTTTGGAGATCTTTGGGTCCTTTACTTTACATATAAACCTTACTTCGCATCCAAGTGACTTTACACACTGAAGTGAAGATCAATATCAGTGGATAACAGCAAAGTAAGCTGCAGCCATTCAGGTTCCTGTGTGGTGCCACTGGTACCATAATGTCTCACTGTGCACCCTTGTTCTCCACTGAGCTCCACTGTTTCCCATCAGTCTTGAATTAGCTATCATCAGAATGCATGTGGTCACTAAGGAGGCATTATCCTTCCTCTCAGTAGGGTAATAGGTTGTTTTACAATTAATATTTAATGGGAGTGAGGTTGGAATCTCCAGGAAGTCATTAATAGTTGATCTGCTTAAGGGGGGTTATTTGGGTTCATCCCATCTACAGTAATTATAATACACATTAGCTTGTGGGCAGTAACCATTCAGGATACTGGGTCTTGAACTCTGAGGGGAGCAAAAACCTATCAGAATGAGGAACAGGTAGTTCATATAAGATGGGGAAAGTGCTCTCTGAGAAGAAATGTAGTGTATAAAATCATACCTAAAGCTATTAATCTTTGTGTTTAAACTTTAAAAAAAAATATTTGGGAAAAAAATCTTTTATTTAGGTATGCCTGTATTGTTGTGTTCTGAAGTACAAATAGGGTACAAATCTAAAATTTGCTCACAATGCAGATCATCTGACTTCAAAGCAATTCCAACAGCACTGGAACAATATCACAAAAAAGCAATGAAAAATGAAAGCAAATGAAAAAATGTATAAACCCTAGGTTTAAGCAATCAGTAGAGAACATCGGTGGGTAATTTTTTTATAAAAACACAAATACCTCATTTATCCAAAATCACATTTTTTGATTGACTGCAGCTATTTGTGATGTTATGCCAAGTTTGGCAAATAGCTTCACTCCACCTATTTTCTAAAAGGAAATGGTTCATTTTGACAGTTTATAAACTAGGTATTTTGATTTTTTGTTTTCAAACAATCATTTTGAACTAAATATATATCTATCTCTATAACTCTTAGAAATTTATAAATTTTTCTTTAGAAGTTACTGAAGCTGAAATGTTTCAGTTAGGGTGGAATAATTGGGGGTTTTTTGTTGGGTTTTTTGTGTTGTTTGTTGTTGGATTTTTCTTGTATTTTTTTAGGGAGCAATTTTTGTGTTGTTTTTTCTTTTAGACAGCTTAGGGAGTTTTAGTTGCAATTTTTTTTAAGAATCTAAAAATTCAGGTAATCATATAGCAAGCATGGGATGACAAGACACTCTGAAGGATCAGCAAAAGTCTCCATTTCACCCTAGATACAGAAAAACTTCAGATCTTACAGCTTGCAATCCAGATGATATTGGTATTTCTGGGAGTGAAACCAGAACATTTGAAACTTTAACCAAGTTTCTACATAGAAAGTCCTTTAGAGTGATTCTGACTTATTTAGAGGATGTGAACATAAAGCTGAATATTTATAAAAGACCCCGAACCATTCCTATCCTTTGCAGTGTTTTTAGAAAGCTTGGCTGCTACTGGGAGCACATGGTGCCATTGATTTTATTGTTACTTATTGATCCAGGTTGTCTTGTTTGGGAGGAAACTTTTGAATGGGGTCTTTCTAGAAAGCAAATTTAAGCAAGTCTTTCTTTTTCTATCAATTCAGGAAAGAGTTTTTTGGAGAAAAGTAGAAAAAATGTTTAACAGGCAAAGTACTCACAAACATGAAAATATGAATAATATTAAACAATGGAACTTTTTGTTTTTCTGAAGAGATGGCAAATTTAGAGAGTTTTTTGTAGGTCAGAGGTTTTTTTCTGGGTGTGTCTTCAGCTTTCTCTCAATTTTTCTGGGGCTCGGGCCTGGTGTCCCAGCCACAGTGCAGCTTGGGGGTCCCCTGGATGACAGTCCTGGTGTTCCTGGACCGAACAATAGCTGACCAGTTCCAAAAATCTTCTGGCCTCAGCTAACTAAAAGAAGCAACTAAAAGCAAAGGAGAGCTCTCTCCAACTGTCCATGCTGCAGACAACACAGTCTATGAGAAGGAATGCACAGGAGCAAGTGCAGTTTCTGAAAACCAACTGTGCACTTCTTCTCCCCCACTTTGCTCTCAGAACCAGTGTTAAAGTGCTGGACCTAATATCCAGCATAAACAGAACAGATGACTGGGGATACAAGCATCAAAAAGTCACCCCAGGACATTACATCCCTTATCCCCGTATCGTCAGCTTACTACCAAAACTAATATATATTCTAACTCTACAAACACATACATAATACATACATATATAGATATACACATATATAGAGTATACAGCTATATACAGACAACGGCAGTGACATTCGGCAAACAGTGATATTTATATGCAGTTTTCACTCAACAATCAGATTTTTCTGAGGTACATATCGTGTTGTTCCATCTTTCCGCTTTATCCACCATGTGTAACTTGGCCTTTGAGCAAAGACAACTTCAAGGATTTGTCTGTACTCGAGGCAGAATTGATTCAAACTGTTTTTCTTAAGAAATCTCTGAAATGTACCGTTGGGACTTTCTCTCCATCTATTGTATGCAGGGGCTCAGATTGAGTAGGGCTTGCTCTGTTGGTGGAACTTTGGGTGTTGACTAACCAGGCAGCTTTTGCTAGATGTTGCACTTAATTTTTGAAAGATCTCCCAACCAGTGCTTTCAAGGTGGTTTTTAGCAGTCTATTGTATGTTTCTACTTTCTCTGCAGCTGGTGCATGGTAAGGGATATGATACACTTACTCAATGCCACGTTCCCTAGCCTAGGTGTTGATAAAGCTATTTTTGAAATGAGTCCCATTGTCTGACTCAATTCTCTCAGGGGTATCAGGCTGTGAAAGGACCTGCTTTTCAAGGTCGAGGATAGTGTTATGGGCAGTAGTGTGAGGCACAAGGTAGATTTCTAACCATTTTGGGGTGGCTTTTACTATTGTAAGCATGTAGTGCTTACCTTGACGTGTTTGGGGCAATGTGATGTAATCAATTCATCAGGCTTCTTCATACCTATATTTGGACCACCACCCACCATCCCATAGGGGCTTCACCTGCTTGGCCTGTTTGATTGCAGCACACATCTCACAGGCATGGATACCTGAGAAATACTGTCCATGTTTAAATTTACTCTTTGGTTTTGTGTCCACTTATAGGTGGCATCTCTGCCCTGATGACCTGAGGCATCATGAGCTCACTGAGCTAGGGACAACTGGGGAGGAGATTTAAGATGGTCTTCTCCAAATCTCAGCAGTACAGATCAGAAGTGCTGGTACCAAATGTAGATGTGCCCCAGAGAGGGAGAGAAGGTACAACCCATGAGTTGAGCTCTGGTTCTTTCTGCGTGATTGTGGGGAAAATATGTAGCTTCCACTTCAGAATCTTAGTGTTCGGCCTGTAGTCACCCTAGGACACAGGTAGACTCTGAGTACTGACCTCTTTGCATGCTAGCTCTGATCCTCAGCAAGGATAGGCAAGGCACTGTGTGCTTCAGTCATCCTAAAGTTTGTCTCAAAGTGATGTCCTTAATATTCTTGGCTCTTATAAATTTCCAGCTTGTTCTCCAAAGGAACTTAAAAGAGTGAGACTCAAGGGGTAAGCTCCAAGCCTGGACCAACAGCTCTTAGAGCAGGGGACTGATCTCTGCTGGTCCCTTGTGGCTGGCTTCAGCTCATGTTCCAACAGGATAGTGAAGAAGAGCTGGATTTCAGTAAAGAAATAAAGCTTTTAATCATCAAAAGAAGCCAGTATTAAAAACCCAGAAAAATAATCCTTTCTTTCTATTAGAATAGATGTAGACTCATCAAGAAACATAGCTCAAACTTATACCCTGAAAGCCAAATTATAAATTAATCTGATGGCAGTGATGCAGATTAAGAATTGATGGGTTTTTCCTGGCTTTTTAAAAAATTCTTTTAATATGTTTAGCCAGATCTCAAGATCCCAGGATATTACTTTCTTATCACTATATTAACTCTTAGTATTTTGTTTTTGCAGCTTAAATTTCATTGTTACATCTTCACAACTTGATATTTGTGGAACTGGTCTCATGTCACTACTAAGTTATGACAGTTTTGCTGTGTGTATTAATAATTAGATTTGCCGGCATTTGTTGAGCTGGAGGACCTACCTTTGTATATTGAAGAGTGAAATAAGAGAAAATACACTACTGTTGTTGCTGATAGAAATCAACCTTTGTGCTGTGTAGTTTCTGAAGTCCTCCAGTTCTGAAGCTGTTTGTGTGCCCAGAGTGCACCAGAAACCCCAGGCTTTGGCTGAAGTTTCATCAGGATTACAAGAAAATCTGCTGACCTGTGTCAGTGTACAACACATGACAGGTGTCAAAAAGGTCAGGAACTACTGTGAACACATTTGATGAGAAGTCAGTGAAACGAAAGGAATATTACTATAGATAGTGCTAGTTAGTACAGTGGTGTTATGTTTAATGCATGCCTTTAGATGATCTCACTGTACCTGGTAAATGGATCAGAAATGAAGTCTCTAATTCAAAAGAACTGCAACGTGATCCTGACTTCATTAAAACTGTGCATTTTCCTGTTCAGTCATACCTGTAGATACTTGAAGTAATATCCTGATGCACAGACACGCTTCCACATTTTTAACCTCTTTCAGTGTGATCTTGTAGAGTTTCAACAAAGGAAGAAGTGAAAGTTGAGATGGTATTGATTGATGTTACATGATCTCCAAAGCACCTTTCCCATAAATTTGCAAGGTTTTTTTCTGTGGCAGAGCTGCATCAGTGCTAAAGGCAGGAATCTCAGGATTCTGCATCTACAAGGATATTTTAACCACTGTGCTCCTGCTTCTTCATCTCTTGGATCTTGTTTTATGTGTATGGAGAAATTTTTTTGAAGTGTTTAGCTGCTATTCAGAGCTGAAAACTGTGGGTTTGAACAGCTCCTCTGGGCTCCAGACAGAGGCAAGCAGCCCTGATTTCTTGTTTACTCTTCTCTAACTTGACATTAAGTCATAGATAGTCTCAGCAACAGCACCCATTTTATAGGTTTTGTTCCAAAAAAATAACTGTTTCTGAGGATTCTGAGGCTGTATATGATTCCCCAGGAGGAATCCATAGAGCATTTCCACAGCACTGCCACCTCTCCAGACTTCTCTGATACCCTCTCCAGGGACAGGGCAGGAAGAATCAGGCTAAGCAGCTCTTTAGGCAAGAAATTTTCTTGGCTGCAATACTGTGATCTGGGTGTGTAGTAAACTTTCATCCAGGCCAGAGGCAGAGGGAGTTTGGTCCAGGAGTTCTGTAGCTGGTGAGCTCAAATTTCCCTTTTTGGTTTTTGTAAGACTTTGGGCACCCAGAAAGCTGATTTGTCATGTCTCTGTGCTCTCAGTTTGCACTGCGCTGCTGTCCCTCAGCCACCTTTCTCTTGCCTTTCCAAGGGCAGCCCATCACCATCCCTGTCTAGCTGAGTGTAAACAAAACTTCTTAGGTCATAATTTTGGATTTAGAATTACTAGTGTCCTCCTAAATCCTGTTTTATATTCTGGTGTCTTTATTCAACTCTAAATCAAAAGGGGGTATATATCTCAGTCTTAAAGGTTAAAGAATCTGATTATCTCCACTGACAGTGAACAGTGTCTTGAGATGGTGTGCAAGTCATATTTGAGTGCCTCTTATTTAAGAAGGCAATCTTCCATATGCCTTTGCTTTTTGTGATTATTTAATAATTATATGTAATTTTTTCCTCTGTTCCACAGGACTAGAAATATTCCTTTGACAGGATAAAATGAGCAAGCAATTGAGGATTGTGTGAAGTAGAGGCCAAATTCAGGAGGAACACTTTTTTCTAATATAAGACTGTCTAAGCCCTAATGTTCACTTAAAATCTGAGCATTGAAGCTTGTAAAATTTAATTTGTTCATAGGTCAGGAGCATGAAAACATGATCTCCACATTGGTAATGCAAGTTTTGCGGGCTGGGGAAAAAGGCTTGTGACTTAGTTCTCATCTTTTGCAGTTTGTTGTATGGGAAGGGTGGTTTTTGCAACATGATGTAATGTTATGGAAATAAATACTCTTGCATAACAACAATTATTCAGAGTAACAGACAGAGAAAAATTGCTAGCAATTGTAATCACAGAATCATAAAATCATAGAATATACTGAGTTGGAAGGGATCCACAAGGATTATCAAAGTCCAGCTCCTGGCCCTGCACATCATCATCCCCAGGAGTCCCACCATGTGCCTGAGAACACTGTCTGAACACTTCCTGAGCTCTCTCAGGCTTGGTGCTGTGACCACTGCCCTGGGGAGCCTGTTCCAGTGCCCAACCACCCTCTGGGTGAAGAAGCTTTTTCTAATATCCAACCTGAACCTCCCCTGACACAACTTCAGGCCATTAACTTGGGTCCTCTCACTTGTCACTAGAGAGAGGAGATCTGTGCCTGCCCCTTCTTTTCCCCCTCATGAGGAAGTTGCCGGTGAGGGTCTTCTCCTCCTGTGATGAGGTCTTCAGTCTCCTCCGGGGTACTGACAAGTGCCCTCAGCGACTCCGCATGCACCTTTCGCTCCAGACCCTTTACCATCCTCATGGCCTTCCTTTGGATGATCTCTAATAGTTTAATGTCTTTTTTATATTGTGACACCCAAAACTGCCCCCACCACTCGGGGTGAGGCTGCCCCAGCTCAGAGCAGAGCAGGACAATCCCTTCCCTAGCCTGGCTGGCCACATTGTGCCTGATGTTGCCCAGGACAGGGGGAACTGCCAGGGCAGTGCTGACTGACATTCAACTTGTCATCAACAGGACTCCCTGGTCCCTTTCTGCAGTGCTGCTCTCCAGTCATTTGTTCTCCAGTGTTTATACACAACCAGGGTTGCCCCATCCCAGGTTCAGAATCTGGCACTTGTTAAGCTTCATATGGTTGGTGATTACCCATCTCTCTAATCCATCAAGTTTTATAGATGATCAGAAGGGTATTAGCTCCATAACCTGCAGTTTTGTTTTATCTTTTGTTTTCCATGCTATTTTTCATTGTAATGGAGCTCTTCCCAAGTAGTTTTCATCCACTGTTATATATTGACAAGGAAGAGAAAATGTGTAAGAATTTTACCAACAGAGAAATCCAGCACTCACTCTGTGTATTGCTACCATTGGTTTTAATTTTCAGGTTTTGGATTTCTTGTTTACACAGTTAAGTAAATTTGGCTTTCTGTGTTAAGGGCTGAATTTACCTAGCTTGTACTTTAGATTATTTTTCTGTAAAAATGCCTTACAAGAGGAAGAAGTGTATTTATTTTTCTCTCTCAGATATATCTGTATCCATTTGTTTCGATCATCCCTCCAAAGAGATGCCAGAAGGCAAGTGCAGCACCTTTCCTCATGTCTCAGGATGAGGAGGATGAATTGATCATGGGATGATCTGTGCTGACTTAAGCAGGTTCCTGTATATGACTCCCTGCTGCTTTCCCTGGCTCTTTGTGCCCCCTTGCCCCAGAGGTTCTCAATGTGCAAAGGCAAAGATAAGACGAAGGTTTACATGAACACTTTCCTTTTTCCTCTGGAAACAAAAGTCATGCTACAGTGCTAGAACCACTGTTTTATTTTTGTTCTCTTGCTTTTCATTTTTCTGTTATTATTTTTATTTCTTGTTTTTAGGTGGATGATAAAACTGGTTTATCTTAAATCAAGGGTCTTCTGTCTTTTTACTCAGTGAGAAGGAGGAGCCAATTCTAAGTGCAAAGGAGTGGATGCTTTAATTGCCAACATCTGTAATCACTGGAGTTATCCACTTCTCTTTTACTCTGACTCATTTGGGGATATTTGGTTTTAGTTTTATTTTTTTATTATAATTTTCCCTCCTAAGTCACGAAGACGCTCTGAAGGTCAATAAGCCCCAATAAAGGACTATAAATGCTTTACAAAATATATTCTTTTCCATTTTTAAGAAACTGAAAACATAAAAAATTTCAGGGTCCACTGCAGAATGTTACAAAGGCTTGATGGAAAGAAATGGGAGCAGATTTCAGGGAATTAATAGCTAAATCTGCCTCAATGTCATTCACATAATTTATAATGTAAGGATTTAGTGAAAACATAATGTAACTGTATCTATTTGATGAGTGAAGAAATACTGGGCTGTGTTCTATGACAATATGACAATATTTTTTACAAATGACCTCTGTACAGATCTTAGGCAAGGAAATTCATGACACTTTAACCAGACACTGTTAATCATACACATATCATATCCATCCCTGTGATCATATGGAGTGTTTCTACAGAATTAAAATATTATTTGTCTAGTGAACAGTTTTGTTTTATTTTGAGCATTTGAAGAATCAATGAGGGTTTCCATCACTGGAGTTACAAAGACAAGTATGTGTACCAAAGATAGAGAATTGTAGCAAAAATTAAATAGTAGACTGGAGAGAAAGAGAGAATATAGGGCTGTGAAATGTGCTGTCTTATTTAAATAGCTAACTGAATTCCCCAAGTGAAAAATAGACAGCAACAATCTACCCAGCAGTAATAGTTACAATTATTACATGAATAAATGGAAAATGAAAAAAAAATGGTTTGGTTTGGTTTGGTGGGTTTTTTTTTTAACTTCCATTATTTAGTAATATGCATTAATGCTTCTGATGATATAATCTGGTTTTTTGTTAGCAATTATATGAGCTATCTCTTTTCAAATGTTACTGTGTTTGAAATATTCACCTGTGAACAACTGAGCCTGTATGCAGCAGGTTAAAGGTAGTTTAGGACACAGTGAACATTTTGGTTTCTTTGTATATCATAAGCACAGCTGAAAAAATGGACAGAGAAATGAAAACATTTCTATTTGTTCAGGTAAAGACAATATTATGCATGCAAGTGGTTTCCTTACACTGAAAAATAGTCATGATGAGTTTCTTGGTTTCCAAAATATTCAGGAGTAAAACATCAAAGAAGTAATATGCTTCTAACATTAACACAGTTCACATTTCAAATCCTGCCTGGACTGCTTGGTTGTTTTGTTTGCTGTTACTGAATTCAAATTGTAATGTTTTTCATTGCTGTGAGAAATGTTTCCCTATTCAAATCTTTTTCTCCAAATATGTTCCTTTGAACATCATTCTCAAGGTACTCAACATCTAATAATGAAGAAATGTATGTTCGTTCTGTCTCTTTGGTCTTCTCTTTTGATGTGTTATGAGGACAGGTTTTACTTTTATTGTGTTTTGTAATTCTGCTGTTAAGACTGAGATATGTGTTCAGTCGCTTAATGTGGAGACTTTATAAATATATTTATTATTCTCCTCCAGATGATAGTTTGATTTGTGCCCTATTCTCATTGCTTTTTGTATCCCTTGAAGAACAGAGTTTCGGTTGTCCTTTTTCATGTTATTTGTTCTCCTCATAACACTGGAAAAGAAAGGTACTGATGTGTTCATTCCATAAATTATTAGAGAATTTGGTGAAAAGGAGCTCATTTTTTTCCCAAACATGAAGCCAAGACATGAAAGGGTAAATTAAATAATACCACAGAATATCAAATAAATAAAATAAATATCAAATAAATTGAATAAATCCACAGAACACCAGAACATCAGAAGCCAATGACTACAGTGCAGGTCCAGTGCATGGCATTGTGGAAGGGCATCACAAAGACACTGGGGGGCTGTGACTAACTCAGTGTTGTAAAACATCACCTGGGTACAACACTGACACAAGTGCACACACAGAGTCTTACAGCACCCACCACTGCCCAGTGTCTCCTACCTCTCCCCTTGTTTCCCTCCCTCACCATCCCTGTGCCTGTAAAAACACAATCTTTTCAGTCTGGTTGTTATATGGCTACTGCAGCAAAGTACACTTAATTATTTTTGCACTTTGTGATCTCGGTGTTTCTTCTGGCCAGTGGATTATATGTCTCCCTCCTGGTTCCTACACCACAGTGCTCTTGTCTTGTTCTTCTGCCTGGAGATTCCCACCTGCACTGTGAACCCTCTTTCTGCCTGTGCTGTTGAACTGCTAGAGTAGAGAAACTATCAAGCTACTTTTGTCTGACTCAGGTTAGGTAACAGTGGATGTGAGCTGAGAACAGAGGTCATCTAGTGTAGTTACACCTAAGGACAGAAGTGCATCCACAAACACAATGATAAGCAGAGCCTTAGCTGGTCCTTAACATCTAAGTAGAACTCTATTTAGAAGAGTATATGGCATTGGAATATATGTCATTCAGTTCAATGCAAATATCTATCACTTACTACACTGAGTGCATAATAAATGTATGCTAATACTCACCTGCTTCCCTGAATAAAGTGCTTTCCTAAGTTGTATCCTCACCTGACTTTCTGCAGACTCAGCTTCCCACTTGCTCCTGTGGTTTCTGTGACATTTTCTACTCTGTCATTTGACTTCATGCTCTTCTCCACCACAGTCCACACCAGCTCCGCAAACACATTCAGGTCTACCAGGTTTCCCCTTTCTTTGTGTTGTAGTTTCAGTGATGCTGCTTCTGATTCCTAGAAAATTTCAGTCATGGTTTCAATCAACAGGATTTTTTTTTAAGATTTACAGATTTAATCCTTTCCAATTTCCTTATGAAACTGCTCCTATGGTTGTTGCTCTTTTTTTTCCTTTCTTTTTCTTTTTTTTTTTTTTTTTTTTTTTTTTTTTTTTTTTTTTTTTTTTTTTTCCTTACAAGTAACACCACTCTCTTCTCATTTATGTCAAAATAGTATGTCCTCTCTTGGCTTTTTGTGTTATTATAGTACAGGATTTTCAGCCGTAGTGCTTTTCTTTTTCTACAAGTGTGATGCTGCATGAGAGAGTTTAAGAAGCTTTGACTGAGGTTTGGCAAATGGATATATTTTTAGAGAAAAAAGACACACACAGACATTCTTCAGGATTATACTTAACTAAGGATTTTCTGAGTTCTTATACAGACTTGAAGAAGGGCTCATAAGCCATTGCCATTTTTTTTCTCAATTAGTTGAATAAATGGTATTATACCTCTCCACAGAACTTTAATTTAAAGGTGTTCTATACAGACATACTGCTATTCTTGTGTTAATTAAGAAACTTGAAGATTTACTGAACTCATCCCATCTCACTGTTGCTGTACCAACAGGTGTTTTGTTTCATTTTGGGATAAATTGCTTGCAACTGCTTTGTGGCACACAAAACATTTCTTTAAGAATGTCAGATCAACATATAACTGTCTCATTAGAAATGCCATGAAGATGGCCAGACGTTGTGCACTCCATTGTTATTCATTAAAAACCAATCTTTTACAACGTCCCAAAACACTTTAAAATTGCCAACACTTTCAATTTTCATAAAATTGTAATGGAAATTTTCGCACTGATATTTTCTATCTTCTCAGAATTTTTACTGACATTTTTTATAAACAGTTCTTACTGACAAGAGTGCATATTTCCTACTGTTTTTTAAAAAAAAATGTATAATTAAGTACATGAGAATTCAAACAAAAATGGTAAAGGGAGCAGATGTAATATCACCAACAAATGACAACTGAAATTTTGTACACCTGAAAAAAAATCTGTGTTGCATCACAGGGAAATAATTTTCTTCTTTTACTAGTAGAGATATTCACATCTGTAACTAAATGAGAAAGAAAAATGTCATACAGTTTAAAGTTAAAATTTAACTGAACATGGTTTTGCGTATTTTCAGTTGCCATTTCCACTAACATTTTATTGTTGAAAAGCTACTGTTGATGTTCTGAGATAAGGACAAAAAAACGCTGGTGATTATGTTTGTTGGCTGTTCCAAAGACTTGGAAAGGGAAATAATATTTCATGAGTTTCTGGGTGAATATACCAAGCAGGATGAGATGTTTCCTGAGTAAGCAAGGATTTGTAGATCACACTTGCAGGAGCTGGTTCTGTGGTTTGTATAACTTAGAAGTAAAATTTCTGCTTTTCAGGCCATGTTCAGTTTCCCCAGAGAAAGTTCAGTTCCTCCAGCACTCAGTTTTGTAAGTTCCCTGCCTCTGATGGCATGAAGCAACCCTTAATGGAACAGAATGTATTGTTTTAGGATTATTATGTGCCCAATGTGCCTGCCAAAACTCGTTCTGAAGTTAAAATACCTGCTGCATCAACTTCAGAGCATTATTCTACTTCTCCTATAAGTTTTATGCAACACTGTGGTTTTCCTTTCTTCCTTTTTCTGTATCCTGTCTGCCCTGTTCCCGCATGGTTTCTTAAATCTGTATTAAATCAGAGGATTAAAATATTACAACTAATTAAAATTACCCCTATTAGTGACAAAAGCAGTACATTACTGAATTAAAACCAGTAGTTTAATCCTTGGTTCAATGGTGCAATGCACTCCCAAGTTTGCTCGGTGGCAGTTTTCCCTGGGGAGAAGGCAGAGGGGCTGAGGGAGAAGTTACCCTGCACTGCCTTAGGTTCCACAGACACAGAGAGGCACCACAGGACCAGCCCAGCACAGGAACCAGAAAATGCAAAGGGAACTCCATCCCTGGCTATGGGACATGCCAAACTGCTGAACTGGGAACCATGGACCAAGGTTTTGTGGTTTTCTCTTTCTGACCAACACATCAATAACAACACTGGTATTTGGTGTGGATTAAAACACCCCTGCAATCACATACATAAATAAATAAAATGGCACAGGTGGTGTCATGCTAAGCAGACCAAACTTACTGTGAAATGCATGCTCATGCAGAGAAGAACTTTGAACTACAGTTCAAAATTTGAGCATAAGCAGATAGGTTCTGTTGGGGTTCACTGTATAAAAATATGATCTCGGATCTTTAAAAGTACTTAGGTCGTGTACTCAAATCTTATTTATTGGGGATTTGACACCTAAATACCACTGAAGACATGAGACATTATTAATATTTCCTTAATGACTCACAAAATCTTTAGCCTCTTTAGAGAAATAGTATCACAGAAAGTCAGTGTTCAGGTTCCTATGCCAGATCTAATGCTACCAATAAGGCTTCAGCAGTTTTTAAAGTGTCTAAAAGCTTCAGATGTTGAAGCCAAAATTGCATTTTATGTGGCTCACAGACCAATACATCACTTTCTTTTTTCAGTGCTGTTATTTCCTGAATAACCCTTCTAAAGCAAAATTACATCGGGAAGAATGAGATACAAGGCCAGTGGAGAGGTTTTATGTTGTAAATAAGACGGATATGCTTTTTCTTTTAAGAGAAGTCTCTTATATTTTAATAGTCCTTATGTATGTAAGTTCAGCATAATCAATTTATTGTCTTCACATATGTATTACTGAGAATTTCTTTTCTTGCTTAGTTTATGCTGAAGTCTGGGGAAAGATGTTGTCTTTGAAGCACCTGGATGTTTACTGTTTTGTGACTTCTAAGCCCTAAACCACTCAGAAATGAAGTAGCAACTCATTACAAGCACTTGTCACTCTTCTGTCTTATCTGAAGTTCTTATTCTCCTGAGTGACTTTAACAGCATTAAATCAACACCGTCTACTCAAGAGTTGCGAGTCTAGTACTTTTTTGCCAGATGATCTCTCTTTTAATCTGATTCTGTGGAAAGCAGCAGGGTATGCCAGCTCTACAATTTATCCTCAATAAAAGCAATCAAAGATGTTATTTTCTTATTCTCTGAGCTCTGCTTTATCTCATATTGCGGAATTTTCCTTCCCTGACTGGTAGCAGCAGCTCAGGCCAAAAGCT
Source organism: Chamaea fasciata (assembly GCF_029207755.1). Classification (NCBI taxonomy): domain Eukaryota; kingdom Metazoa; phylum Chordata; class Aves; order Passeriformes; family Sylviidae; genus Chamaea; species Chamaea fasciata. Next base: position 13,505,192 of record NW_027094091.1, read on the forward strand.
GTGAAAATGGCAGAGAATTATCATTTCTGGTGACACTTGGTGAATCTGCTGACTATACCATCAGAGAAACAAAATACTTCTCTATGAAAACAAATTGGGCCATCTAGCACCTGACATTTGGCAAACTCCTGAACATTTTCGTAGTGGATAAAATCTGTCTCTTTTACTTAGAAGTCAGCTAAAGGAAAATCCTCTAAGCCATAGATTCACTGTAGCAGGTTGATTTTTTGATTGTGATAGCAGCAGAGACTGTACAAGTAGTAAATTAAAATACTTCTTTCTGCAGCTGGCTGCCCTCCCTCTCTGTTATGGTGACTGCCCTTGAGAGCAGAGGCAGTAGGACAGAGCTTAGATTTGCACCTCATTGCTCTAGCTCATATCTCAGTGTGTTAGATTAAGCCACTGATGAAGAGCTATAGAAACCCCCTAAAACCATACTAACACAGTGGACTAGAGCTGTGATTCTGTCATGCTGATACAGAAATAACAGAATTATAGAGAAAAGGGAGAGCAGACAACTCCGCACTGAGTGAGGTCTTAGTCAGCTATGACTAGATTTGACATATTCCAGAAACTGCCTGTTCTGGGCATCACAAGTGGAAAGAGTTAGACTGCTGGCTGGGATTTACAATTCTGAGCTGGCCTTGTGAAATTTCATTGGAACTGAGCATGCCTCAGCCAGCCAGAGAGCTAGGAGGAAAGGCTGGAGGCAGAGAGAAATTCGTACTTCTGTTCCAGTTTTCAGCAGTTCAGAAAACTTCTAAGCCGGTGTTTGTGAAAGACTGGCATTTACAGCCTGAAGGGCTTCAGTGCCTTAGCTGCCACTCTGTGTTTGGATGCTGTCTTCTAGTTCTCTTTGAAAATTCAGCTGAAAAGGAAGGCGCAGTATCTGTCCACCTTTCCTTTAACAGAGGACTTTCAGAGGCAGTTCAGATCATGTTGCATATCCCAGAAGCTGTGCCTTCATTTTCTGGTTTAAGACAAGAATTATAAAAGTTTTTTCACTGCTCTTCTGTTGAAGTTATAGCACTGTGCAGAAAGAAAAACAAGAGTGAGAGGGCCAGAAAAAAGAGAGCAAACAACTGGGAATGTAACTTACAGCCTCATAACACACAGCCTGGCCCAGGAAGAGGCTAGGTCAGATACTGCTTCTGTATTTTATTTGTGGATTCCTCAATGCCAAAATGCGTAAACAATCCTTGGGGCAGGGAGCAGAGCCTGGGGGAGGGTTCACATCAGATCACCAAGGAACCTCTCTGTATTCCCTTTGCTTACTGTTTCTGTGCTTCTCATCCTTGTGCTCTTTCTACAGCTGTAATGTCTGCATGGTACTCTCTGTGCTGAAACCAATGATGGCCTGAGATTTGAGACCAAGACAGTGAGGTCCTGGGCTAATTTACTTCTTCCCATCAGTACATACTAAGCCATACTCTGGCTTCTGCATGACTTAGGCTTTACTTGTATCTCTGAAGCTTTTCAGAACCCGAGGACTAGGTGCTATATCAAAATCCTGTTGAGCAATATGCTTCTAATGTTAAATCAAAGAGTAAAAAGTAAAGAGTTAAAAGTAGCATAAAGGTTTCTTAATAATCAAACTTCTTCTTGGATAAGTTTCTATTCAGAGATTAGCATAATCCTCGAGAACTTCCTCACTGTGCATATGAACTATGTGATCACTGTGTCTTCTGGGCCAGCAGTTTGCAACACCAGAGGGCAATGTCTTGCTTTCCAGGGTTAAGCATTCACCACAGAGACCACTGAGGCAGTGACAAAAGTGACAACCTGATAAATCAGAAACAGGCTGTCCATATGTCACGATTACAAAGTAGTAACAGGAACAACCTAGAGACAGCAGTCTTCTCTTGCTAACTATCCCTAAAATTTGTCTACAGGTTGCACTGTTGGTCACCCTACCATTGCTTGGTCTGCAAAGTGAGATCAGAATAATCATTGGGGTTAACAAGGACACTACACTCACCATGCAAACCACCTCAGATGCTTTCTCTTCAACTATAACATTGCTGAGCTTAGTGTAGCTGCAGCAAATGTTTGATGTGGCCATCAAACATCTTAAATGCTTGAACTCTCAGATTTTTCCAGCCAAATTATTTAAGCATATGATGATTTCATTTCAGTTGACATAGTGATGTGTCTCTATGGGATCAACATCTGAACATTAATTTTAATTAGTTGCCCAGTAGATTTAGTAGGGTTTTTAGTTATCACTCACTGTGGCAGAAGTGTTTCAATTCCACAGTGTCCCCACATCATCAGCTTAGTCACCTGAGTTTTTTCTCTGTAAGAGGTGACAGAAGATTGACACCTCTTAATGATGAAATAACCGCATAAAGCTCAAGGATGGCTGAGGTCTTTCCAACAACTGTAGAGATTAGTTCTTACATTTAATTTTCTAATTTGGATATCTCATTTAAGTAACTAAAGTTACAATGGATGAATCCAGGCCTAAGTGAATTTTCAATTAATTAGATTAGCAGTTAATCACTACTAACTGCTATCCACCAAGAAGTTGTTAACAATGTCTAAGTTACTAGCTTGGTGATATGTAGTTGAGTTTGTCTAATTCATTTGCACACAAAGATTACAGTATTTAAAACATGATGACAGTTCTCTTTGGGGCTTTTATGGACATCTGTGGATTTTCTCCGTGGTATATTTTCAGCTGTTTAGGTAATATAATTGGCAGCATTGTTGGTTTGGAAGATTGCATCTATAATATCACACAGATGTTATGTAAGTTAGCACTCAATGAGCTATTGAAATTATCTGATAAGGCATAATTTGACTTAAGATCCTTTGAATGCAACAAAATTGTGATTTACTATGATCTCATAGAAAAAAATTATAGTACCACATCTCTTGCATTTTGTGCATTCGAGATTTTCCCATGGCAAGCTAAAGAACAGCATGACCTTTCTATACAAAATTATAATTAAAGCATGTCTGACTTTTGTTATTCTTCAATAATTGTCATTATTTTGGTGGGTTACATATAATAAAACATGCTACTTTATTGCTGTTGTCAAGAATGCAGCTCATCACAGCCTTGGCAAAATTCTCTGAACACCTTCTGGGCCAACACAATGTTATCCATGAGGCAGGTAGCTTGGGGTTCTCCTGGTATGGTACTTCCCTTTTTTACATAAAAACAAACAAACAAACAAACAAACAAAAACAAAAACACCAAACCAAACCAAACCAAACCAAAAAAACCCCAAAAAAACCAAACCAAAACAAAACAAACCCCACCTGCCTTCAAAATGGTTTATGCAACCATAGAAAAGATGTCTGTTCAAGCAAAATTAGAACGAGTGACTTCACAGCTGCATTTCCATGGTTAGGTAGAGCTAAACACCACTGAGCACTGAAATGGGTTGTAATTTTAATCACCTCAAAAAAAATAAGGAGGTAAAATTCATTAAAAATCTCTCCAAATCATGAACTGTGGCCCACGCTACAAGCAATAAGTAACTGAAACAGTATTCTCTGTGAATGGAGAGCTAGCTTCTAATTTTGACTCTTGAAAATTTCAAACCTCCTGCGACTCCAATAATTTTGTCAAAGACCTATCATGATGTGACCACCAAAATAAAATATTTGAAAAAATGGCTATGGGAAAAAACATTGGGGCAATTAAGATGAAGACCTCTGTGTCCTGACCATTTTAATCTGGGCATAATGAAACATTTATTAGCATGTTGTATCTTTTAGATACCATTTTGAATGTGTTGCAGTCCTAACAGATCAGATATAGAGTGCAATTAATCAACATACCAATGAGAGGGTGCTTTCCAGTTTATGTGTCAGATATTGAAAAGAATGGTTTCCTAAGTACTTGATATGACCTATCCCTTTCAGGAAAATATTTAAAGGGTAATATTTTAATAACAGAAAAATCTGTGCATGTAGAGAATTCTTCTATTTCACTTATGTCCCTTCTCTTCAATTACAGCTTCCAATACTTCCGATACTTATTCAAGATTGGAAGGATTAGGCACTCAAATTTTTTACAGGAGAACTTATCAGTATTTTGAATTTTGGTGTTATTTTAATGTCTACTTCAATTAGTTCAAGAGAAAGTAAAATTTCAACTTTTCTAATAATGAATTACTTTCCCTTATCCACAGAAAATAATCCCCATGAAGCCACCATAGTGCAGATACTGTGTGACATGGGCAGTTGCTCCCAAGCTGAATTTTATTCTTCTGCATGTTCTGTTTGTAGGTGGCTTTTCTGTTGTGAGAAGCTCTGAAGAGCTCTGTAGAGCCCAGGTATGGAGTGGCATCTGTTATTGCCTGCTCACTGCAGAGAGCTTTTACAGCACCCCACCATTTCAAGAGTTTCATGCAAAGAGGGAAGTATGCTTCCTTCAGGCTTGGCTGGATTCAAAATTAGCTGCTGTTATTCCTTCATCATTTTGTCTCTCTCTTGTTAGCAGTTTTGCATCGTGAAAAGTGCCTGGTATTACACATTCAGGGATGTAATTTTTGTTGACTTGGTGATTATACTGCTTTTGAGGTAAAAAGTTCTTGACATCTGAGTTTTAAACTGCCCTCTGCTTGACCTACCTTAAGGCATACTTCTTTGGTTTCAGAAAGCAACAAGATTTTGTATTCTGATTTAAATCTCACTTATTATGAAGCTTCTCAGTTTTCAAAATAGCCTCTCTAAACAAAACTTTTTTAAAAATGTCTTTAAATTTAAACAGCCATCATAAAAGGCACAGTAACGTATTAATAGCTCTTGGAGAGAACTTTTGTCTTTCTGAATTCGGCACAGACATGGTGTAAGTATTGTCAGATAACAACTTTCCCAATTAACATAAATAGCATATGCTCAAATGGCTTTTGTTCCTAGTAAGGAACCCACTAAAGTTGTTTGATTTTTTGGATACATGAAACATTTTACTAGTCATCCAATATGGTTATCTGGAAGTTGTTATTTCCTGATTAATAATATAAAGAGTATTGGCAAGCAGAGTTCTGAAAAGAGATTTGTATTTCAAGTGAAAGACATGATTACTGTGCTGAATTGAAACAGGAGTTAGATGAAAACAAGCACCAGGTTATTTATGGAAAATATTTTCCTACCATTCTTGATTTCTTCCAAGTCTCTAGAGAATTATTAGTATATATAGATGTTTAATATTGAAATTTTTTTTTGTAGGATTAACCTAAGGGTGTATGGAGATTTTACCTTGAAGAGAAGGATGTGGACAGGATGATATTTACTTTTATTACTGCTTTATTTTCCTGTTTTTATGATAAACCCCTTTGTTCTTCAGACATAGTGTCCTGACATTACTTTTGATACAGTACCCTAACTTTGTAAGAAAAACATTGCTTTCAAACCATTTTTTTTCTGGGGTAGCAATCATGTCTTAAAAGCAAATGTTTGGTACTGGAGGAAGGAATGCTGTTGGCAAAAGGAGCTGTTTTAAATGTTTATGAAATGTATACTCTAAATTAGTCTACTTTTTACCTAGAGATTTCTACACACTCTAACTGCAAGTGTTAAAAAGGCAACTCTTACAAGCTAATGAATATATTTATAAGAAGATAATACAAAACATTGTAAGAAGTGAAGACAAGACAGGAATTACTGACCTTTACTCATTTTACATGTGTTTATAGCCTTTGCATTAACCCATAGAAAGGCTATCCCCTGAGCACTGGTCTTAGTCAAACACTTAACAGAAAATAAAAATGTCATGAAATTGCTTAAACTAGTCTGAATTCATTCCTCAGTTAAAAAACAAAACAAAACAAAACAAACAAACAAAAACCAGAGAAAACCAAGATAACATCTTGATACAAAAATATTTTGAAGTAAGTAGGCATGGAGATGCATTTATAGCAACTTGAGAATAAATTTGTGAGAATAAATAATAAAAGTACTGTTACTCTCCATTTTTGTGTCAATCTTTATTCTTCTTCTCTTTCTAGAGGTGTGTAAAGTCTGTACTGACAAATAAATTCCTAGGAACATGACTTTGACAAGCTAAGCTCTTCCTTCTGCTAGTTCTGCTATCCTGCTGCCTACCTGCTCTTAATTTCAACTTAGTTGATTTAAGAAGGAATACACTCTTTCTCTATTGAAAAAGATTCTGAGAGCATTGAAACCAAACAGCTAAACTTTAGATGATCACTGAAAGTTAGAAGGAATTGAGAATTGACATCAAGTGCACTTGTGTGTCCTGAAGACTGACTGAGGCAAACGGTGCTTTCATAAAATAAAATGCAGCAAGAGAATGTCTGCTCATGGTTTTCCTGTCCACTCTTACCTCCTGTGGTAGTTTTCATTCCAAAAATTTTTGTCCGAGATAATATTTTACTGAGGTTTTTTACACACATATCATATCTCCATGTGATATGAGAGAATTATAGCTAAGTTCACATCTCTTTCCCATATTTGTATAGGAAACTTGGCTCCCACAGTACACAGCTATGTATGATCTCCTCCATAAATGCAGTCTTGGGAAGTGATGCATCAAACAACACCTACTGCAGGTATTTATTTTGCAATCAGCATCCATTAATTCTCATCACACATTATTGTATCCTTGTTTGAGATAATCCTGGTCATCTTATCTTAGTGAAGAGCAATAATTTCACATTCTTTGTAAATTCATGTATTATCACTGAAAAACTCTTCTGCCGAATTTTTCTCAAGTTGGCCAACAGAATTTACAATTTCATAGCACTGACTGTATTATAAATGTATATTTCATTTCCCATTCTAGCAGAACATAAATGTGTAATTAGGAGTGGGGAGAACAATTTCTGCAGTTTGTCCTTGGACAGGTTGCTACTAATTTAATTTGGTTTTGAGTTGTTGGAATACAGTATTCAAGTGCAGCTCAGTCTTGCTTGCTTGCTCATTCAGTCTTGCTGAGTGGCTTGCTAAAGAATTTTGGCCAGTGTTTGGAGGCTGCTGAAGCTCTCTACAAGTGCTTGATGCTCCTAGAAACATTGGTAGGTTCTTGCAGCAGGGACAGGAAATGGTCTTTTATGCACAAATTACCCCTCCTCAGAGATGAAGGATTTATTTCTATGACAAAAAGCTTTTTTATTAACATCTGTATTACTTCAAACCCAATTTTGCATCATATATTTAGAATAACAGCCACCAAAATCTTCATGCAGTTCCTCACCTGATAACTGTATAACCTGAAAATATCCGTGTTACAAAGTATCATGAAAACACCAGCACATAAAGGAAAGAATATTATGAATTCAGATGGGTTGTCACATGTAGATCTGCTTTAGAAGTACCAATACTACACTCCTCTCTCTCTCCATTCACCCCCACTCCCTGCATTTTTCCCTGTGCCTTCTTATTTAGAAGAGAATGTGTTAATCTGCATTAAAAAAAAGGAAAAAAAAAGGAAAAAAAAGGAAAAAAAGAAAAAAGAAAAAAGAAAAAAAAAGAGTAGTCTTTATTTCCTGTGATTTTCTGTAATTTTCCTTTAGATTCAAACCTCTAAATTATATAGGGAAATATGGTGCCACATTCACATGCAAACTATTTTTAGAGAACATGAATAATTACACCAGATGGTTGTTTAATTCTCTTGGCATTATCTCTACTGTACATTTATGGCTTAAAGTAATATTTCCTTACACTTTTCAATAGCTGTGGAAGGTCATGGGTAAGTCCTGTTTTGTTATTTACATCTTATCCCTTTTATAGATGTATTTCAATGATCCAGCTGTTGGTGGACTACAGAGATGCTGATCTTCAGGCTTGTAATAAACTATTTAGCTCTTGGGGACAAAGAAGTATGTTCATAAGAAAACTTTACATCTTTGACAGCAGATTGTTGTTAGTGTTTTATATACAAAGGAGCACTACTCATTCTATGATTGCCTTCATTTAATCTTCCAGGATTTGCTAAAATTACCCCTTTCAATTGCATCTTCATTTTATGCAGCAGTGAGAACAGAAGAGGTGTTTCTTCACATTCTGCATACCTTGACTGTTCTTTGAGGATGTGGAGAGATAATTTCTGCACTTCAGTCTCTTTGGATGCTTAGTGAAATAGCCTAGGCAATTACTTCCTTCTAAACTCCTAAACATTTGGACCAGTGTAAAAGATTTATTCTTTAGGTGTTATTTCTGAAAGCCACAGATTGTTGTGTGTCAAAGTTAATTCGACTGATGTAGAGAGCTTAAAAGCACATATTCTCAGGAAGTATCTGGCATTAGACTGAGGAGGATGAAAATTTTGTATTAAAAGAACTTCAGAATTGTATTTTTGTTCTGTTCTGAAACAAAAATAAAACCTTTCAGACGCTTACATAGGAAGGGAAATATATCAAAGTATCTCGCTTTGGCTCCAAAATGCAAGTATTCTGTTTAATAAGTGTATTTATAACCCATGTTGCTTAGAGAGCTGGCCTTAGTCATAGAAGCCATCTGTTGTGTTTAATTCCTTAAATTTTGATCCGGCATATCTCCAGAGAAGGCAGAATAAGCCTTTACTTTTGTTGCCTTGCTCAGGCTATTGTCTTAACTGCAGTCATAGGTTATTATTTTGGTTCTAATGAATATGTTGGTGTATTTTCATTTTATTAGGAAGGTCCTGATAGTTCAGCTAAGTCTGGGATATGAGAGAATGTAAGAAAATAGACAAATCCTGGTGATTTTTGACCTTTCTGAAGCTGGAAGCATTGAGCAACCCAGTAACAGGCTCACACTCAGACAAATTTGGCTAAATTCAGAATATATATATATATATATATATATATATATATATATATATATATATATATATATATATATATATATATTTGGCCAATTTCTCCTTCTATATATTTATGTGCACCTGCAATTTATGTGCAACAAGCAAAAAAAATTTGCACTTCATGCAGCAATTGACCTTTTATTATCCTCCGGAGCAGGGGATCTGGGCTATAAAAAGAAACCTGGTTTAGGACAGTCAGACAGTCGGGAAGGGAAGGGAAGGGAAGGGAAGGGAAGGGAAGGGAAGGGAAGGGAAGGGAAGGGAAGGGAAGGGAAGGGAAGGGAAGGGAAGGGAAGGGAAGGGAAGGGAAGGGAAGGGAAGGGAAGGGAAGGGAAGGGAAGGGAAGGGAAGGGAAGGGAAGGGAAGGGAAGTTATTCAGCACTGCTTTCCTAATTTGATATCAATATGAAATTTCATATATTCAAATAATTTATGTATTGGAGGTATTAATCATTAAAATTTCATTATTTCCTAAATGATTATGTTCAAGGACTGCTCTGTCTAAAAGGAATCAGGCTAAATACATAACTGTAGACCAGGTGACGAGAAACGAAAATATGTGGTGGTGTTCCTGGCTTTACAGCATACTTTTCTTCTTGTGAAGAGCATGTAACTGAGGTGTGTGTGTAACATTTTACAGTTAACTCATAGTTCAAGAAGTGTTTAGACACTGATCTCAGGCACATGGTGTTATTCTTGGGGCTGCCCTGTGCAGGGCCAGGAGTTGGATTTGCTAATCCTTGTGGGTCCCTTCCAGCTCAGGGTATTCTATGATTCTATTCTGTGATATTATGTGAATGAAAGTGTTAGTTCATTTTCAGGCAAAAATGAAATTTCTGCAAATGAATATTCAAGTTATGCCAGTTTATCTGCATGATCTATTCTTCTTGTGGCACTATCTCTCCTTGTCAGTGTTAGAGGATGTGTCTCTGTAGATAGATATTGAGTCCAGTGGGAGTACAAATCAAACATCTTGAGCAAATTCAGTGAAGATGCAATCTTCAGGTGACCACAGAATTCTCCAGACCATAAGGCAACAGTGGGTCCTCCCTTGGTGGAAAGGATAGATTTGGGGAAAGTAAGGAAAAGTTCTGCAGTGTAATGTCAGCTATGTAACTCTGCTACCTGACCTACCTTGCACTTCCTGTGCTTGTATGACATGACTGCAATTCCTCCACATTTGTTCTTTTTCTTATCTTGTTTGGGAGGCACTGTTTTCACCCTAACTTGGAGTAACTTCCTAACTCCCATCAAACGTGTCCACGTTATGCATTCAAGAAATATTAGAAGCAGAAAAGACAAAATGTGGCAACATACATCAAGCTCATTAATTCTCAACCAATTTTAAATATACTAGGCAAGTGTGACATGTTGATGCAAAAAGGGCCTTATACTTGGCATATGGTGAAGAGAAATGCAGAACAGCTGCAAACATTGATGTGCAATGCAGAAAACAAACTGTGGCTAGAAAATTATATCTGTCTCTTAAATGATGAATTCTCACCATCACTCAAAGCTAAAAGAAATTCCACATCGTTGTCAATACAGTTCCCACATATATGACTTTTTTATCACCTTATCTAAGAGAATCTGTCCTTTAAAATAGAAACACGAAACATCCAGATAGATTATCTAATTAAGTTTGTAACTGCAATATAAATAACAACATAGAAGGAAGAAATATGAGCTAAACCCCAGGGTTAATTGGTGTTTAGAGCTCTAAGGTAACAGAGTTGGACTGCTCACTTCACAGGGTTGTTTTATCTTGCTGAGAGCTAGCAAAAGCCTCTGTGCAGTACACTGTGTTCTGCACTGTTGGGTCAGATGTGAATATCCTGCTCATAAAAACCACTAGTGGAACTATAATATTTTTTTTTCCTCCGAGTTACGAACTTTCAATAAAGAGCAAACTTGATGTTTAAATCTCTTTTAGCACTGCTTAACAGAATTGCCAGGAATCAGATAAGCATCAGACTTGATACATTAAGATAGAATATTAATCAAGTGAAGAATAAATTACAAGATGTCGTTGTTTTTTTGTGGCAATAGAACATCTTTCTCTTTTTTTATACAAAAAAAAAGTTTGCAAAAAAATTTAGAAGGTGCTGCAAACCTAATTACCAAACTATACCAGTTCAGTTGCACTGGCAATCAGACTCATCATTGTGTTCCAATAGAACTTCTCTCTTCAGTTTAATCTGATCAGGAATATATGTGATGAAAACATATTAGGCAACAACACATGAAAAATGTCTTGTATTCTCTTCTTATTCTGGGAAACTCTAGCTAAATAGAGTACTAAAAGCTTGTGTATTTATTTTAATAGTGGTACTGTTGAAATAGGAATACTTCAGCCAATGCTGTCCATCGCCTGGAGACTCTTCATCTTGGGGCAGAATCCTCTGACATCAGATCTCTGTCTTCACCTGTGGAAGAGTTATTCCTTTTGTTCATTGTTTTGACCATTATGTCAGCTCCAAGAAACATTTCTGATATTTGAGATTTTTTATGGTATTTGAGAAGCTCAAATTCTGTTTTAACATTTGAGAAAATCAGGCCCAAAGCTTTCCCACCTACAAAGCACTAATTCTGCACATTGATTCTGTTTTCTGCTTAAGAACAGAGAACTATCTCAAAATAAACTGGTAAGAGGCTAAATGGTAGCTTAATGCTGATGGTTGAAAATGCTGTAAGTGTGTCATAGCACAGTAATATCATTGCCTAGCAATAAACAACAGAACTTACAAGATGCTATAATTTTCTCCTCATAATGCACCTTTAATCACAGTCTTATTGTACCTTCAGCATTTATTAAGGTAATAATGCAATAATTGATAATTTAAACATGACTTTATTGTAAAAACTGTTATATTGGGTGTACTGCTACCAGAATAGTCTAGTTGAAATGGAGCCTGTATCACTTACAGTGGGAGGATAGATATGCACTATCCCCAAATTGTCACAGTTAAGTAGCAAGTCATTTTCTATAGATAGGGCCAAATTCATCTCTCCATATTGCTCCAGACAACCTAGGAAGAACTTCAAATAGCTATATCAGATTTGGAATTGGACCAAATGGTACTGTGGGCAGGTGTCACTATCTTTTTTTAAAAGGACTTATTCATCTTCCCTAAAATTCATTTGGACAAAATCTGTTAATCTGCCATGTAAGTAGCGTCTGAAAATTTGATAGATGGATCATATTTTCTGATATTAGTAGAAAAGGAGACAATTCTCTCCACAGAAAAAGGTAATAAGATTTGTGTGCAAAGCACCTTCTTCCTTTGTCAAGGCAATTGAAAGATTACTATAATAATACATAACGTTAGACTAGAGGCAAAGGATTACAAAGTGCATCCTTGACTCTCCTAGGCTATCCCTGAAGGTAATGCAGCATTCTGCGTGGAAGGAACTGATGTTTTCATTTTGGTACTGATTAGACAGGGATCTCCACTGCAAACCAAAGAGAAACCATCACACGAGTGTACTGCTGGCTGTGTCAAAAAAGCAGAGCAAAAGTGACCTGGCAGAAGCAGTACAGAAACATTTATTATTCCACACTTCTTCCTAGTTCCAGCTGCAGAGGGCAAATTTGCATCATTCTCGCCCATGTTGGAACATCAAAATGTTCCTTTAGAGAAGCATTACTGACCCACACTAACTCTGGTACTGACCAGTGCAATAGGGATCCTCTGCAAACCAGTTTTGGAATAAAGTAGCAAAATCCTTTTTGCTGATAGATACTACTATATTTCTTCTGGGACATCTTTCTCCATAATTGAAATACATGACCTTGCATAAACATTTCTAATTTAATTTCTTTTTTAAATTACTTTGGCCCTGACACAAAAACCTTCTTTTTAAAGGAATACACAGTATTCTAAAATTGTAATGCAGGACTTTCTAATCTTATCAAGGATTAGAAGAAGTAAGCTATCTAGCCAGGCTTCATCTGTGTGCCTGATTTCTTCTGCTAGTCTCTTGTGCCTGCAGTACATTCCTAAAGTTAGCAAAGATCCAGCAATGAACAGCCCAACAATTGTACAGATAGCTTTCAGTAGCAGAATTTGTTTTCATGTTGCAGGATAACTCAGACTGTTACCAGCATTTCTCCAAATCTCAGAAGGCTGTCTCCAAGGGTCACCTAAGTCAAAAACCCCAAATGATTATTTTTTCCATAATATCATATCTACTTTCTGACAAGGCCTGGTAAAGAGACATGTTCTCTGTCCTCATTTATGGATTTGCATGATAAACACACAGCTTTCTAAAAAACTTAGGTGCTTAAATCTGTGATGAGAAGATGCAATCTGGAAAGAGCCATTTATCTGCCAGGATATGCTGCACTGCATCTGTAACTAGGCAGATTTACAATCAAAAACACATTTCTGTGTGTGAAGTTTCACTGGTAGAATGGAGAATTTCAAAGGCATCTTTAAATGGAATGAAAAAAGGCAATTTCTGCAATGCAAAACAATATTTCTGTAGGTAAGAAATGAGCAGTTGGCTTAATTAAATCAGTCATCAGGACTGGAGATTATAGAAAACTTTGGGAGAGAGCATGAACTTACTGGAGTAATTCTAACTAAGAAAGAAAATGTAAAATCAATACAGTCATTTCAGTCTGTATTTACTTCAGAGAGGGGAAGCCAAGGACAGGATATGTCAGTGACTGGGGTCCACTTAGAGAAAGCATGACAGAAGATAATTTAACATGACTGTCACTAACCAGAAGCTCCTAGGATGATGATTTTACATCGTGACACATTTTTATTTCGTTTATTTGTACCTGTTTCCAATTATAGTCAGGTACCTGTTAAAGAATTCTGAGTGTGTTTTTTCATTTTTTTAAGTGTTATTGAATTATTTCAGAAAGGCTGCATTCTCCTTCTGTGTATGGTGATGAAGAGTGACCCTGAAGATTTGACATTTACCTCTTAAGATCAACCCCATGCTTTTCAATCAGAGGGGTCAGCCTCAGGAATTCATCCTTCTGACAGATGTCAAGCATGGCAGGACAGTGAGGGAAGAAGCTGAACCTCACACACTATCAAGAACACTGAGAAAAGGGACAACAGCCTTGATGATCCAGTGGCTGGGATGTGCTAAGCGTGATCAACACCTTCTGCTGGTGCTCCTCTGAAGTCCTAATGCCAGGCTGAAAGCTCTTTCCACTTGACATAGATTTTTTCCTCCAATGGCATAGCAATGCTGTTTGCACAACTTGGCTTGGTTCAAGTAAATGAAGACAATGGAACTATAAGAAATAATATTATATATATAAATATATATGCACGCACATACACACACACTTGCAGAGGAATCTATTACAGCTTTAAGTACATTGAGTCCTACTTCATGAAAAATCAAACTGGAAGGGGTAAAATGTTTAATGCCTTCCAATGTCTGGTCTTTTCCCCTCCAAGGCTTTGTGCCCTTTTGGCACGGACAAGGAAATGGGACACAAATGCATTCCCTTATATTGAGCTTAGACATCACAATATCAAGCTAAACAAAATTGTATTTTAACATGGTGCATTGTAAGCTGAGACTGTTCAGATATTGCTATATATCCTGTCCAAAGAGGACAAATTCCTTTTCAGTTTTAGAAATATATAAACATTACTGTTATACTTTCAGTCATCAAAGAGTTGGCTAGACACAAATCCACTATGACATCATTATTGTCAAAATTGCATTTAAGCCACTTTGAACTTCCAAAACAGATCACTGCCCAGGAGTCATACACTTTTTCTGAAGAAAGTACCAGTTTATGTAACCAGTTAGGTTATATTCTTAAAAGCTCATATCCACAAACACTAAGATGCAGAGAGTCACACTGGGAAGTGAGGGAATCACAATAAATTTATTAGAAAAATGAACCCCTGCCCTGGCTCTTCCAGGGTTGTCAGAGGACAGCCATCAGTGCCTTGGGGATATTAGTCACTGAAAGAACTTTCTGGGGCACTTTACAGCTTGTAGTGAAGAGGTGAGGTGTGGTGTGGTGTGGTGTGGGTGTGGTGTGGTGAGGTGGTTACTGCCTACCAATTTTTATGGGATGCTGTGGAAGAATATTTTGGGATTATACAAGATCTTATTATGAGATGTTTAGGGGAGGAACCAAAGGCATAGGATAGAGAAATCAGCATGGTCTGCAAGGGAACAAGCATGGAAACAGAGGGATAAGAATAAAAGGGGACAGTAGCACGTTAGCTGGCACTTGTCCAGTCATGCCCTGTGCCTAATCACTGCAGTCTGCCCTTGTTCTCATCAAACTCCATTTCTAACTATTTTACCAGGTGAGGAACTCTATTTTCTGGTGCTGTTGGCATTTGCATGGGTGCAGATTTTCCCCTCCAGGTTGTCCTGTGTGGCTGGTCGTGTTCACATGTGTACCCCCATGCAAGGGTGCCCATGTGTGTGTATCTACATGCTCAGCCTCACTGTGGTTGGACATGGGGACACGCTGATACAACAGCTCTGCTGCAGGAGAAAGGAATACAGGTGACCTTGTCTCTTATAAGTAACAGCTGTGTTAATTACCCAATTCAGCCTCACCCCTGATGAGTAACAGCTATATCTTATAAAGATAAGATTAAAGGGAGTAGATTAGCTGGTGGGGTGAGGAATATTGTGGAGGTGGAACCTTGAGGAAATGAGAGGGTCATGAAGAAGAATCCTGGGCAGAGAGAGTCATTACTGTGAGGTCAGTCTGGGTCTGCAGTTAGAGCCTTTTGTTGGAACCTGCAGCCACAGTCTAGCTGGGTAAAACCTGCAGTCAGAGTCTGCAAACTAATACCTGCAGTCATAGCTTAGCAGAAGTAACTAGAAGTCAAAGGCTGCAAGGGAAACCTACAGCAGGAGCTTTCTGCAGCTAGAGTCAGTGAACGGTTGGAGTCAGGATGGCTGAGCTCTAAAGAGGAATAAACCAGGGCCCTTTTCATGCTGTGATAAGCAAGAAATCTGTGTCTTGGCTCATTTCTGCCCTCTAACAAAGAGGGCTGCTGCAACACTTTCCCATTGTAGTGTTACTGGATTTGGCAAGTTTGAATGTTTTAATTTAACAAGCAACTGAAAAGAGCTTTGCTCTTAAGAGCTTCAGTGTCCCTGGGGTCATCCCAGATTACTTCATGTGGATATTGGCCAAGTTTTACTAAGTTCTGGATAAAAAGAAAAACAAAATAGAAGCAAAAGAAAGAGTGTTATATCATACTGTCCCAGTGAGATAAAATATATGAATTGTCCTGTTAAATTGGCACATTAGAAATGCATTTTCCACCAAGGAACAAAGCCTGTTTTATGAACAAATAGAAAAATATCTTTCTGCAAGGCAATACAGTGTTTTGCCTGTACGAGGCACAGGTTCCCCATGGTGCAGTGGTGACACCTTGTAGCCCTGAGTATCTTGGCAAAGCAAAAAAACCCTAGAAACATAAGTTGAGGGTTAGTCTTTTGAAAATACATTATAGGGGGTTCTGTGCAAATTATGTGCGTTATCATCAATGTCTTGTAATTTCAGTAGGTAATCATATGTTCTTGTTACTCTCTGGGTCAAAATAATAAATTCAAGACAAGTGGAAAACTGCACCAAATCAATGTATTCTTGTGACAAAATGGTGATAAGAACTGAAAGTTGTTTACTAGACAAGCAAAAATCTGTTTTGTTCTGCTGCCTTATAAGGACTAATCACAGCAAGAGATGAAATAGTTTAAACTGAAATATCAGAAAGAAAGGAGGTGTCTCTCTTCATAAAGCAAACATTTCATTGATCCCTTGAGATTGTATATCACAAAGGAAAAAGCTTGCAGCCTTGAAGAAAACAAATCTCATTTAAATGACTGCATGAGTAAGACCAAACCTTTCAAAGGCTTTGTGTCCATCATAAAGTTGTGTTGGCACAAATTTCTTTGTTCATCATGAGTCAGATATCTAGCAGCAATGCCTGTAAAGTCACAGAAAGAAGTAGTTATGGCAAGTAGAACTTCTTTTGGCAGAGGGGTTTAGTGGTGGCAGACTGATTTGTCTTCAGCATCAAGCTGAAGCTGAAAATGTGGATAATTTCATGTAACTCAGGTTTTGTAGCATAGTATAAACATATCTGCTATATCCCAGTGCATGTTCTTCCAAGATATCTATGGTGCAAATATAGATGTATCACAGAGGAAATAAGTCACCTTCAAAATCAGTGTGAATGCAGAACTAACACATTCCTTGTTCCAGACACAGAACCCACATGTCCCCCCAGAATAACCCTCCAATCATTAGGCATACACATGCCCACCTTCTCACTTCTAATTTACATTAAAAGAGACACTTCAACAAGCAGGTATAGAAAATGCTATGTATGTTTTACTTTTGTTTGGGGCTCAAGCTGTTAAATTTTTCACAGGTGGTTGAATTGCATGTTTTCCTGAATTTTCTGGGCACACTCTGGAGTCTGATTTGCACAGGTGCAGAGTACACACAGCTGTAAGTGAAGTCAATGAAAACTGTTCTGTGGACACATGAAATGCTCCGTAATTCTAAGCTGAATTGCATTTTTAACACTTTAAAGCCATATCTTGAACAACTTCACTGACTTTTTCAGGGATAAGGAGCCATAGGCACACACCTGGGGTAAAATCTTTCATGAGAAATTGTTGAAATTTTGTAAAATTATATCAAAGTAAAATCTCAGGGTTTTTTTATAACTGGGGAGTGTTAGGCATGCTTAAGAAAATGTGACATAGTCCCAATCTGATTTATGGTAACTGCTCTCAGCCCTATTATTCATTATAAAAGGCTTTCTACTCTGGCAAAAAAAAAAAAAAAAGTCTAGAATCAACTAAATTAAGCCTCTTTTCAATTCAAAATTAGTGGCTGAGATGTGCTCTTGCAAATATTAAAAGCACTTATAGCATCAGAGAGGCTAATTGACTGTCAAATTTACGTCAGTGAATGGCATTTTACAGGTACTTAAGTTTAAAGAGATCCACTTTCGTTTTGCTATGTCCAACTCTTTGGGAGCCTTATATTCTCTGCTAATAAAAATTGCATTAATTGAAGAGAGAAGAATATAACCTTTTGTAAGGTAAGAAGCAATCATCAGTATGTTTAAGTTATGCGATGGATTTTAAATTCTCATCCTTAATTGCAGTTTATACTTACGAGCCTCTTTCAAAAGATCAGCCACCTTCCTTGAGAGTAGGATCTGATCTGTGTAACATCTGATCTGTGTAACATCACCTTGCAAGCTGATCTGTGCATGCTGTGAGAATTGAAAACATGGAATGTGTTTCCAGATGACATCATTTCACTGTTGCTAGCCATTGATAAAGATAATGCTTAGGCTATCACTTTGGGCAAAGGGGGAGTTAAAATGAACTCTCTTAGAGCAAACTACAAAAGAACATTTTCTTTGGTTTATGTGGGTATTACATAGTCTGTGGAGAATTAATTAGTATGGAAGTATGGAACAAAGAAGTATGGAATCCAATAATCTGAGTTTCGCAACCCAGAATTCCAGTCTAAGGTCCCTTGAGGTTACAGAAATTGAAACTCTGTTTTTGTATTAAATGGAAGGTTGCTTAAATTTCATGGAATAAACTCATGGGATCATAATGATTCCAATGCCTGGTCTTTCAGCTATTTTGCTCTATGGTAAGTTGCGTGGTAAGCATTTTTCAAGTAAAACTCGAGACAATGGACAGAAAAGAAAATTAGAAAGGGGAATAAAAAATGTCAGAGAAAAAACAGGTAAATTAATTCAAATACAAATACTATCAGCTGAATATTCTAGAAGAATTTGCAGATGCGGTAGGTGTGAACAGTGTTATTATAGTGGCAAAAAATACCAAAAGGCATCTCTTCTGTATCTATGTCTAAAGGGAATTAAACATAAAAGAAGATGCCTGTTTGGCCTCTTTATGCATCCAAATATTCAAGGCTAGACTGGAGAAACAAGTTCCTTCAAGGCACACCCATTTGTTACTTGTATGTAAACATGAAACTTTTATGCTGTATATAACTGTACTGGTTTTGGAACACACCTTTTACATTGGTATAGTGCTCTACTCCTGTTTGGAGGGCATAAACTTGGATCAGATTTCATTGTAAAGACAGTCAGAGAATCATCTATTTAAAATTTCTTTTGGAGATAAAGTGAATTTGCTGACAAATGAAAAGCTGTTTGCTACTCCTTCTCATTTAAAACCACTTTCTTTTTAATTTCATGTCAGTGAAGGTCATATAATCAGTGTAGAAAATTCAGGAGAGAAGAGGAAATACAGTGGGAAGGAAGAGGATTTTTTTCATTTGCTCATACATTCACTTCACTGACATGGAATAGTAGGTAAGTTTCTTCATTTTGGAAAATTGTTAAATCAGTCTCAAAAATATCTTCCAAAGATGTATCTTCACTGTCACCAAAAGTGCTTTTGGTGTAGCCTGGTGTAGCCATTTCTTAAAAGAAAATAAGGAATCGTAACTCATGTTAATAATATTTAAGTAAATATTTGAGCATATTGAAGTCTCAGTGGAAAATACAGAATAATTTAAAACTTTTTTTTTCTTTTTTTGAGAAAGCCTTCTTAAGTCAGGAAAATGCACTCGGGTTTAAGGTAGCCAACACAAGAAGAAAGGCAATTTACAGTGCAGATATTGGGAACAGTAAATTAGAGGTTGCTCTTGCCTCAATCAATTTCCAGTTGATTTAGCAGTAGAAAAGTTTTTCTTCAAATGGAATCTAAAGGTATTGAGTTCTTAATTTCACTTTATTTTCTACTCACTTATGATCTCTGACAAGTTATGGTTGAGGTAACTACACCGGCTTTAGAAAAAAATTCCCATTGAGTTTATTTTACTAGGTGAGAGTTTGGCGCTAAATAACAATATCATCCCTGTAGGATTCAGGAAGTCTTTGACTTATCCTACTTTAAAAAGTAGAGGTGAAAAATACTCCTGATGTCTTTCTCCCTCTTTTGCTTCTACCTTTCTATGTCAAATTTGAAGTATTTGGGTTTTGGCACCCATTTCCAGTGCTACCAAAGCCTGATTAGTAACATGGACAGCACAGAGATGCAACCTCTTCCTCAAGTAGATACTTGATCCCCATACAGCCCAGATTTCTAATTATTTCTGCAAAGAAGTAATATGTGCAGCTCTCAAGCCTTCCACGATTGCCTAGGGATAGAGTGGAGGAACAATGAGCTCTGTAATTCTGTAGTCAGGGCTCAGGGGAGGAAAAATGACTAAAAAAGAATGAAGAGTAGTTTTCACTGTTTTAGCCCATGACTTAGGAGTTCCTGTGTGCTAGTCCCGTGTCTGACATTAAGAATAGAGAACAGTCCTTCATCTTTTCTTGTCCTCTCTGCCACCAAAAGTATCTTCAGAGTCACTTGGGCAGAAGCAGCAGACACAAAGCAAGTGCTAAATTTCCCCAACTTTTTTTTTTTTTTTTTTCACCTGGTCCAGACCAGTTTACTCCTTGCTTTGTTAGGAGATTTGGAAAGTTCTACTTTGAGGCAGCATCAGTGATGAGCTTCTTGAAAAGCCTAAGTCTCTTGTTTCAGTTCTTGTTTGCTCAGTCCCAGCCCATCTGCCCCACACCTTCTGGCCACCAAAACAGACCATGACATCAACTGTCCAGGTTTTATCAGATGTGAAGTCAGGTGTGATACATCAGTGTATGACACCAGTCTATGGGAAGAA
The DNA here is from genome assembly GCF_029207755.1 of Chamaea fasciata. NCBI lineage: Eukaryota > Metazoa > Chordata > Aves > Passeriformes > Sylviidae > Chamaea > Chamaea fasciata. The sequence goes on from NW_027094091.1 coordinate 13,525,645, forward strand.
CCTCCAAACTTTTTATTACCTAGCTAATGCTCCCATTTAAGGATACATCCTGACCATGAAATTCTGTGAATGCTGCTCTTTCTGTATGTTGTCTCTTGAGACAGTTGTACTCCATATTGTATCCCTCAGCTTGATGGTCTGAAAGGTATTGCCTCATTTCTACCTGGTGCCACCACCTGCAGCCAGAACCCTCGGGATCTGTAATGATCCTTACAAAGTTTGAGTAGTAGAATCTCAGTAGATCATTGTCTCAAATCTAAAACACAAGAAGTAATTTGAAGTGAAATTCTATGGAATAACATTTTTATCTCTTTTTTTTCCCAAAGTGGTTGAACAGTGGGTTCAGTTACCAAGGAAATTATTGAGAGTAAAAATGTGACAAGATAACAAAAAAGTGGCAAAATTGCAACAGCAATAAAAAAACCCTGAAGTTTGTATAATTAATATGATAAAAATTCTCAGGGGACATTAAACATAGCACTATACTCTGCAACCACTTTAAAGCAAGTGGTAAGCCATATATATGTCGTGGAGATTACTCTGCATTTTACTTTTGTGGGGTTGATTAATTCATTTTAGGAGACATATAGTGTATTAAATCAAATCCTGTGATATCAATCATTGTGTTTCTTCAATGTGAACTTTTCTAGGACTTAGGTGTTACCTTTTTGCTCTCCTTTTCAACAGTTTGTAATGTTTACTTTGGTGTTTTAAGCAATTAGGAGAAAGGTACTGCTACTTTCATTAAGTTCTACTACTTTTCAAAGTTTGGAAGAAAAGACCCAGAGGATGAAGGGACTAATGGGAAGGAAAGTTGGAGCTTTGTTTGTTTGTTATTACCCAATAGTCCTGAATTAATTCATCTTCTATGCATATTAACATCTGCTCTTCTATCCTGAGAAAACTTTGATACTCTGACACACATTTGAGTGATAAACTGAATATTTCAAATATAAACATTATGTTAAGCTGCTTGAAAAGAACTACTCTTTAAATGGTTTTCACTCTTTAATATTTGAAGATGCTACAGAATAAAAAAAACCCCAACAAACCAATCAAAAAGCCAAACAAAACCTCAACACCATCACTGTAAGCATTTCACTGGGCAGTTTTTCAAATTAATGCAGTTTAACTATTACATTAACTTAATGGCTATTTTCCCCTACTTTAACCATGTTAAATGTGCCAGCAATAATGAGCTTCTAATGCTGTCTCTTTCAAGTCTCAGAGGCATCTTTAGAGCTCTGCTTATCTCCTGGATCATAAAGCTGCATAATTTAGTATTCAAACAATTAATTTAAAACTGAAACACTTTCAATTGCCATAAAATTAATCAGAAGAAAAAAAATCTTAACATTCCCATTCTGTTTATCTCTATTTAGTAAATTTGAAAGTGTAGGATGAATAAAACTTTACAGTATTGTGTTTTCTACTTATGAATCAACTGCTCTGAGCATAAATTTATCTAAAACTATAAGGGACATTTTCAAAACCTATTGAAAAAAAAGTTTCTCGTGTCTATTGAACTAAGGTGATGGTTTTGATGGAACAGTTTTTTTAGATTTTTCCATACCATTAACTGAAATAGAAACAACTTTAAAATGAATTATAATTTCTAACCTCTTTCCAGATTTGCAATACACAGGGGTAGCTGATGCATGTAATCAGAACTACTACCTTATTAAGTGGCTAAATTCTAATAATTGTACAACTCATAGCACTGTATCACTTAACATTTTAAAACATCTCTGCACTTAAGCTGTGTTTTACTTCCTTTGTTGTGCTTCAATGTGCTACAAGCATCTCTTGTAGGCTGGGCTATTGCTAACCAAAGAAGAAGATTGTAAGAAGAAATTGGATTTATCTCTTGCCTGTATCCTCAGCAAGAACTATACCTAATAAAAGGCTGAGGTGCCTAATATAGTAGAGTATCTTATCTAAGTTCACAAATGACAATTTTAAGTCCCAGATTTAGGCCCCTACTGCTATCACGGTTTCCTAGGGACACCTAGTTACCAAAGTAACTTCTTTCATCTTATTTGAGATACCTTTATCTGATCTAGTGTCCATCTGTAATCAAGATTGTTGTGGGATTCAACTGATCTAATCTCTTTCTGAAAGATTATAGGTGGTCATGTGAATTTCTGTCCAGCAATCTTTTCTCTGCACTGGGAGAGTGGCTTAGTTACTGGGACACATAGGGATACAAATTAAATCCAGTCCCTGTTCCTCAGATAAGCCATGTTACTCATGGCAACAGCAACCCTGTCAACTCTGAATCTGGGTCTGAATGGTGTTTTTCTGACTATTTTTTTCAAAGAATCAAGTAGGTGATTGGGGTTTTTTTCTATTTTTACTGATTTCTTGTTAAATTTTTCCAGTATTTGCTTCATATAACACAAGGAATCCCGAGTCCCACTTTTCCAGCTGAATGTCTTTGTAGCACTAAGTTGCAAAATACTACCTTTTTCCTTGTATGTTGGATGTGTGGCTTCTTCTCTCTGCTGCATTCTTTGTTGTGACTTTCACAGACTTGATGAAGGAAGGCTCTTTCCTAGGCTAAACTATCCTTCTGGGAACATACAGGCACTGGAAACTCTTCTGAGTTAGCTAGACACACATTTTGGGTCTCCCATTTCATAGGTGATTGCCCTAATCATTTTACAGCTGTACACTTAGCACTATTAGTATAATTCTCCTTTATTTTTTAAAAAATAATCATAGCATAGAATCATAGAATATCCAGAACTGGAAGGGACCCACAAATATCATCGAAGTCCAGCTCCTGGTCCTGCACAGGACAGCTCCAAGAATGACACCGTGTACCGAGAGCATTGTCCAATCACTTCTTGAACTATGTGAGGCTTGGAGCTATGATCACTTCCTTGGGGAGTCTCTTCCAGTATTCCTAATATCCAGACACAGTTTCCCCACTTTCCCTCCAGTTCTGTCACTGGTCACACAGAGAAGGGATCAGTGTCTGCTCCTCTAGTTCCCGTCATGAGGAAGCTGCAGACTGCAATGGGATCTCCCCTCAATCCATTCTTCTCGAGGCGGATCAGACCAAGAGACCTGAGCGGCTCCTCATACAGCTTCCACTCTAGACCTTCCACCACCTTTGTAACCTTTATTTGATTTCTAATAGTTCTGTATGGCTCATGACTGTAGCTTAGCATAATAAATAAAAGCATGGCAAACTTTCTGGTTGAAACCAGCTCCTATTTAAATACTGCAGGTCTTTTTATTAGCTGAGTGAACTCCTGGATTTCAATGTTGTGCATTTTATCACAAATAGCATTAATCGTAGTATACTTTGGCCACCTAAAATGTTAGGATCTGACCTAAGATAAACATCTGTTGTTCCTCTACCATCCTGCTTATCTTAGTGCTACTGAGATCCAAGATCTTTTTCAATAACATTTATAGCTAATTTAAAGGCAATAATTTTAGAACTACTAGTTCTCCTACAACTTTTGAAAGTGTTAATTTTTGAGGTCTTTAATTTCCCATAAATAAATCAAGCAAAATTATTTCATGATAGATGCCACCTGAAACATTACACTTTGCTGAAGCTTAGAGGTTTCCATGTGATCAGACAGCTCCTGTGTTATCTAGCTGTGGTCTCCAGATTAGGATGTGTCACCCATGATTCACTGTCGTCTTCCCCTACTCAAAGTGCTGTTCTGCATTTTGAGTGAGACCCTTAGGCTTGTGGTGGATTGCTAAAAGTGAGATCATGAGGACACATACTCCAGCTAGCAACTTGAAGGCAGCTTCATCTGACACATGCTGTGTTTAAACTGACATTTTGGTGGAGCACGAAACTGAAGTTTTGAAGTTATTCTCCCTGTTGCATCCACACATTGGTTTGGGTCAGAGAAAGGTTTCGGTGCACGGAAGGTGGACTCCTTCCAGAGGCCAGGTGTGCAGAGATGTGCACTGCCACTGTTCTGTTCTTTAGACAACAAAATGTGTGCTGGAGATATTTGGGATGTGTGGGGCCTGGTGAAAATCAGTAAAGCTCTCCAGCCACATGCAGTGTGGGTATGAGATCCTGAGTGCCAACTGCTTTGATCTACTGATCTCTTCTTTCCGCATCAAGCAATTTGCTTATACAAACATAGCCATAGGGAAATCTAAATAACAAATGAAAAACAATCACAATGTTTCAATTTGGTGCAAGAATAAAAAGCAACAACTTCTTTACTTTATAGGTTCTTGCAGTGCCCCCACTGATATCATGTGAGAGCAGATTCCAGAAATGCATTAAACACTCTAAATAATTTTAGTCATGTCTTATCCATTCTCTCTGTCATTTTCTCCTTAGGCAAAGAACTGTACATGCAGTGCTTTGTTTTGACTTTGTTACTAGTTAGTTATTTTATTTTATTACCTGTACCACATTATATTTGTATTGGAGTAAGCACACTGAAGATAAAATACTTTGGTGTTTGGAAAGCAAGGATCAAACTTTTAATGTACTTTAGCTTATGTGGGAAGTTTTTGACATCTTTTTTTCCTAATCAGATGTATTTTAACAATTAAAAGGATGAATTCAAACGATTTCCCTTCTGTGAAAATCTGAAAATATTTGCCATTTATCCCTGTCTGAGGCAAAACAAAGAAATACTGGAATGTGTGATGGGGTTGAAATTGTAATTTCTATTTATCTTTAGTAACCAAAAGGTATTGTTTATTTAATTGACTTGCTCTTTTCTGTTCAGCATTAATATTCCCCAAGTCCTTTGCCTTAAGCTTATTTGTCCAGATAAAAAGTTAGAGGTAATGAGGAAAAAAATCAAAAAAACAAAGTGAAAAATGGGTCTTTTTCCTAATTTTGAGATTTAGAACATGGGTGAAGACAGTGATAAGCAGCAGTACATCCACAACACACACTTCTTTTTTTTCTTTATGAATATACAGCTTTGCCATGAAAAATCAGGAGCCTTATTTCTTTTGTCTTACAGACACACAATTGAAATGATGCTTTACATTCAAAAAAGTACAGGGGAAGAAACATGGCCAGAAACTGCAAATGAAAAACAAAGCATAACCATAGAAAAAAATGAATTGTTGTTGTTGTTTTTTTGGTTTTTTATTTTGTTTTGCTTTTTGTTTTATGTAAAAAATGTCAGTATGACAAGTGTTCTGGGTCTTAAATTTCTGACTATATAAAACTTTGTGGTTCCTCTAAAACTGATGTTCTTATCTGAAGAATGTGCTTCCTCTTGACGTTTCTTCTAATTAAAAAAGCAGAAAAAAAAATAAGATACAATTCACTTGAATGCAGCAACCTTTACAATTAGTAGTTAACTGTCCATAAAAGTACTTATTCCCTTAATGAACCTGCTGCTAGCATTGTTTATTACCTTGAAATTAAGGAGGAAGAAAGAACTGATTATTAAGCAAATCTCATGTTACTGTTTACCTACCTCTAAAGTCCCATTATCATTTGTAATTGCATCTAGTTAATCAGTGCCAGTATCTGAAAAAAAAGTTTATTGAATGGAACAAGATGAAATAGATGACACGTCAATTCCCGAACTGTAACACAGACCTAATGTAATTCCTCACAAAAAGATAAATTGTAAAGTTTACATTTAATCCAACCAAATGTCACACTCTAAAATGTATAGATCATCAAAATGTTTCTTAATGAGGGAAATTATTCAGTTCTCCAGATATTCATGCTTGATTTACAATAACTAGAACATGTGACAGAAAGCAGTTAGAGAGAATTTGTTAAATTCTTGGTCTTTTTGGAGAATGTTTAACATGCACAATGACTAAACTACTTGCACTTCTCTAAGGGAAGGTCTTCAGCACAGGTTTCACAACTTTGTTTTTTAGAAACATCAGTCAAGTTCATCTCACAATTCCTCCCAGGTACCACATGTAAACAATCAAGTAGGGCAAATGCAAAGCAACACAAGAACAGTTTGGGATTTAGGATTTTTTTTTCTTCTTCAATATCTTCTTTAATGAAAAAATGTTAACTGCTAGGTGTCAGAAATGTCCAAAATGACAAGTTCCTATTTTTTCATAGCTACACATTTAAAATTTGCTGGCATGATCCACTTTGGCTCATTCTTGCCAGGACATTGCAACCACGAGATGATCCTATGGGGCTGTGGGAGCCAGGAATTGTGAGTCACAGATGGGGGCCAGTCAGGGTCCTCATTGGGATGGATACAATCCCACCATGCCTCAGAAGAGAAGATCCAAACCAGGGCCATCCAGCAGGACAGGGATAACCAAGCACCAGCAATACAGGTGATGACTAAAAGAATGGAGTTTAGGTTTGCTACTAGAAATTCTTTACTGTGAGGGTGGTGAGGCACTGAAACAGGCTGCTCTGAGAAGTTGTGGATGTCCCATCTCTGGAGGCATCGAAGTCCATGCTGGATGAAGCCTTGAACATGCTGGTCTAGTGGAAGTTGTTCCTGCCCATGGAAGAGGGTTGGAACAAGAGGATCTTTAATGTCCTTTGCAGCCCAAACCATTCTATGATTCCACAAGATTTCAGGACCAAGAACAAGAAAGGGATGTAAAAACAGGGTCAAGGTCAGTGTGAGGTCCCTACAACCCTTCCCTACAGCAAGGTGCAGGTCCTGAGCTTGCATTCAGCCCCAAGTGCAGGAGGGGACCGAGAGAAGCCCCCTCACAATCCCTTCACAGCAGCCTGATCCAAGGTCACACACAGTCTGAGCTGCCCTCTGCACCAGCAGATAAAGCCCTTGGTGGGGAGAAATTCCTGAGGAAACTCATCACAGATAATGATGGTTACAGCTGATCAGGGCAATTGGGGCATGTTGGTGCTCAAGACAGCAAAGAGAAAAAATAATGCTTCAATCTTTGACTGAAATGACTACTCTTTCGAAATAGAATCAAACATGCAGCTGAAAAATATAAAACCATGTTTAGACATGAAAAATGAAAGACAAATTGTTTGATATACTTGACTGAATGCTATGCCTTGAATTTTTAATTAACTTTTTCAAGATTTTGAATTTTCTTTCATAGTCAATATAGGTAGTCTTTTGGTGTGGGATTTTGTGTTTGGTTTGTTTTTTTTTTTTTTTTTTTTTCATTTTCTCTCCTGATAAACCTATGGACATTTTTATCTCATCGGGGTAATTACACAGAAAATTCTGGATACCAATTTTTTTTAAAGAATCTTTTTTCCTAACAGTTGATATGAACTTTTTCAACAAATTTCAGTAAAATTTTGCAGGTAGCTGTGCTGTGAGTAATGAACTGGAATGCTGACTCTGCCTTTCAGTTAATTGCTACACTTATAGAGTGGGTAATATAGTTATGAACTGCTTCTCACCCACATTTCCTTTGTGGTTGTAATAACTGTAGAGGGATTTTTTTTCTCTTTAAACATGATTTTTCAGTGCAGTTTCAAAGCCTCTATAGAAAAAACAGTAACACTTACAAACTACAGCTTCCAAATACCTATTTATCTTTGGTTGCATGTGTATGTACATATATATATATATATACACACACACAAATATATATAAAAATATATTTGCTTCTCATCTTTTCAAGGTAAACCAAAATACTTTTCATCAAATGAAAACTATCAAAATTTTTCTGTATTTTGCTTTTTTTTTCAATACCACAAAGACAGTATTAGGAAACAGGAGCAAAATTGAATTCTGATGGCTTGGTTTACTGCATATTAAAACATAAAAACTTACTTTTTTAGATTTGAATCTTTTGACTTTGTCTTTCTCTTCAAGTATACATGAATCTTTACTGCTTTGATGACATTTTGTTTAAATCTGAAACTCACAGAATGAAATTGGTAAGTTACTGGTTCACATACAATAAAGAAATATTTCTGCTCAAATTTAAATGCACATAATTTTGATGTTCCCTTTCTTGATAATAGCAGTATACAACTTAACTTGAAGAGTAGTAACTAAGGTGAATGACTACATTAAAAATCTTTTTTTTGTGTGTCATGCAAATTCAATGCTTTTTCAAACTAATCAAAATTCAACAAACAATAGAATTTCTCCAGTACTTATACTTTCAGGCCATGCATTTGAAATAAATTCATTTAATTTTCTGGTGCCTATCAACTCTTTGGTCAAAACAGTGTTTTTTAAGCAATTAATAGACATGAAAAATATTTTACCAGTTTTTCTCAGGATTTAGGCTCTAGTCAACACTGAAGTTTCTTTTTGGGAGCAGGTGAAAATAATTTTCCAGGTAATTGGAATTTTTCAGGTGAGCACAAGCATACATTATTCTCTGGGAATTTTGTGCTTCAGCCTAATACAACTCAAGAACATCAAGAGATCCCAAATAACCACCGAACCAAAGCTCCCCATGCTAGCCTATAGCATACTATCCTTTTAATCATATTACAAAAATTACTAATAAATAGGAGAAATATAGGATAGCGGGATCCATTTCAGATTCTGTTCATTGGACTTTGATAGAGAGAATAGCAAGAGAATTGTGCCTTCTTTATTATTTACTTATCTAATGTGTCATATAATTAATCTAAAACAGAACATCAAGTCTCTTTAAAGTTTGCTCCCCTGAAGTTTTGTTTGGCACTTTTGATTGGTAAGACCTTAATAAGTAGGAATACAGACTACAGAAACATAAGCCTTTTTTTTTCTCATAACTGGCCTTCCACTTCAAGTGCCATTTCTCCTGGGTGAGCAAAGAAGGTCTGTCCATGACCTGAGCACTGTGTTTCTTCAGTGCATGTTATCTATTCCTAACAGGCAAACGTATTTACTAGCCCTGGGACTTGAGCCTATATGGAAGGATTTTCTACTGTTCCTGAGATTTTATGCCCTCCCAATGCAAAGCTGGATAAGAAAGGAAAAAAAACAAATCCCAGAAAAAAAAAAACCCAAAAACCCAAAAACAAACCCCCCCCCAAAAAAAAACACAAAAAAACCCCAAAAACAACAACAACAACAACAAAAAACAACCCAAAAAACCCATAAAAATGTCACTATAAAAAGCAAATTGCTGCAGGTTTTCTAGATATTCCAAAGCAAAACAAGTAGCTGAAGTCCAAACAGACACATTCATCTAGGTCGTCAAAACAGAACTATTATGTGTTGCAAGGACATCTATATTTAGTGGCAAGGACTGCATCCTTTTTCTGTCACAACAGATACACTTAGCATTCTTCCTGAGGGAAAACTGTGTTAAATTTGGGATTAGTGTGTAGGGAGGTCTAGCTGACAAACTGTTAATGTATAATTTCTTATAGTATAGATGCATATAGGACATCCATTAGCTGACAGTGAAACAGAGCTCAGTAAATATCATAATTTGTTGTATGGGAGGAGAGGAGGAGAGGGAATAGCAGGGCAGCAGTGAAGGTTTTCCAACATCCTCACGCCTTGTATTGGCTCAGCTATCAGATGTTCTCCATCTACCTGATGAGCTCTAAAGGACATTTCCTTTCCCAACACCTGTGTCTTGGAGGGCAGTACTACATTCAAAGAAAAGTTACCTATACCTCAGACTTCTCTCACAAGACCTTAAGAACCCTGTCTCGACAGCTTCAACAGTCCTCCACTGATTTATACAGTTCTCTGGTACTCCATCTCCAGACCCAAGGCTTCGGTGTTGTTTGTTACAGAGTGAGAAGAAATGAGATTTCAAAATCCCTACTTTTTCAGTTCCCACAGCTTACAGAGTGCTAATGGAAGCAGACTGAAAAAAAATCTTAATTGCTGTGATTCAAAAACTTTAAAAATAGATTATTATGGTGAAGTGAAAGTGCCAGGAAGTTGATAACCTACACTCTAAGTCTCAACCCAGCATGAATCAAAATGACATTTATGAAGTCTTGGAAAATGGCAACTGTAATGAAAATGTCTACTGACCCCTGACTAATAGTGTCAGCAATCCAGCAGTGCTTCATTATTAAAATCAACACATGTCCTGCACTGACAGCCCAGTGTTTTGAACTGTGCAGTTCTGCTGAAGAGGTGGAAACAATAAACAGAAGTGACAAAATTTCTTTTTTTGTTCATTCCTTTTCTCTCTTTCTGCTGATTCCCTTCCACAGCAGAGTTAGAAAGGTCAGCATGACTATGTTTTCCAGGAGTTTTTTAGGCTGTGAACTACAACTGACTGATCATGGCTTACATGGGCATGCTCTCTCTGGGTCATAAAGTGGCTGATGGCCAGGTCCAGAGTGGTGGTGAGTGATCCTACATCCGACTGGCAGCTGGTCACCAGAGGTGCTCCCCAGGGCTCAGTGGGTGCAGCCCCACTACAGGCTGAGGATAGAGTTGCTGGAAACCTTCCTGGTGGAAAAGAATCTCAGGGTACTGGTTGACAGCAGCCGAACATGAGCCAGCTGTGCCCAGGTGGCCAAGAAGGCCAGTGGCACCTGGCCTGTACCAGCAATAGTGTGGCAGCAGGACCAGGGCAGTGATTGTTCCCCTGTACTCAGTGCTGCTGACACCACACCTTGATTGCTATGTCCAGTTTCTGGCCCCTCACTGCAAGAAAGTCACTGCGGTGCTGGAGCAAGTCCAGAGAAGGGCAATAGAGCTGGGGAATGGTCTGGAACATGAGTTTGATGTGAAGTGCCTGAAAAATCTGGGAATGTTTAGCCTGAAGAAAAGGTGGCTGGAGAGAGATCCTATTGCTCTCTACAACTACATTAAAGGAAAGGAGGTTGTAGCCAGGTGGCAGTCAGCTTCTAGGTAGCTAGAGCTGAGACACCATACTCCAGGGGAGTTTATGTTGATGTTTGGAAGAATTTCTTCACAGGAAGGGTGATTAGACATTAGAATAAGTTGCCCAGGAAGGTGGTGGAGTCACTGCCCTTGGAAGTTTTAAGGAAAGCCTGGACACGGCACTCAGTTCCATCGTCTAGCTGACAGAGTGGTGTTTGGTAACAGGTTGGACTTGATAATTTCAGAGGTCTTTCCCAGCGTAATTGATTCTGTGATTCTGTAGTGAGGTGGCAACACTCCAGCATTTACTGAGATGAATGTGTCAGTGCTGGATCTCATGGGAGAGCTAGAGCTGCGTGTGGTTTCCAAGGTCAGAATCTATCCATGAAGCACCCAAGCAGTTGCACTTGGGCATTAGTAATGAGGAAACACCTTTATCTTGAACAAGAGAGGAGACCAGCTGGGTCAGTGTCCCCTAAATCAGGAGGCACCCTCCAGAGAAAGTGGATTTGAGGAAGAGAGCACCCTAACTTCTGCACTACAGGTATTCCCTTCTGTTTTAGGTTCCAATCCTCAAAAATTGAGTGACAGGCTTAACTCCAATATATTAATTGTCCCAGTGAGGCTGATAAAAATTCAAACTAAAGTAAAATTTCTGGCAAATGAAATGCCATCTGTATTCACCCCTTATTCTGTTATGATACGCCTTCCTCATGACAGTAATTCGAGGATGAAACCTGCTTTGTCACTAACCTTCCTGCAGGCTGTTTTTCTTTGATAGAAACCCGGCAGGGGTCCTCACAGATCATCCAGCAGCACCCTGGGCTTGGTGATCAAAGAATCTCATTGCTGAAATTCTCAGTTCCACAGAGAACAGTTATCTTGCAGTACAGATGCAACTCTTGAAACACACGCTCTGTAAAGTGCCTTTTTGGAATTGCAAAACTCTTCTTAGAGAAGAAGACTTTAAAACCCAAATCACCTAGAAGTTTCCAAAAATGTCATCATAGATTTAGGAAAATGATAGTAAACCACTCTTCTCTCCTTCTGCTTTTCTTGTAAAGTGAAAGATTCAAAATAAAACCGCCTTGTAATTTTTTCAGTAAGGTTTTGAAGGCTCTTCTGCATTTAGAATTTGAAAAAATAAAAAAAAAAAAAAGTGAAACACAATAGCAGTCTATTTTCTGATATAAGAAAAATGCATTAGTTTTAAAATGCCTTTAAAGTGTTTAAACTTATTTGTTGGCAAAGAAAATCAGAAATATGCTGTATCAGGTATGAAAGAATATATTTTGAGAAATACAGTAACTATTATAAAATTGGAGATTAATTGTTACTGCTTTTTTGCTACCTGTACTCAAAGCAAGTTAATGCACTGAACTCTCATTTAATTCTGTCTTTACCCATTGCAGCATAGTGTGGCTTTTCAGCAGTGGGCTTTTTGGTGAGGTGAAGGTGCTGATGGTGACTTCTGTTTTAATAAAGATTGTGCTTCTATTTTTAAACTTCTCCTGGATCTAATACCAAAATCTGCATTCCCTATAGATGGAAATAAAGAAGTATTGCAATGAATATCACTACCAAAGTCTATTAATTTTAGCATGAAAGGTCATACAATATTCTTTTATCTAGAGAAATGCATAAAAAATGAAGAGAAAGCACTTTATCTTGCTTTAGCATTCTCTTTACTATGGTATTGGTAACCTGTCTGTAATAACAACTTAGTAGAGACCAAGTATTTCCCCTCTAATTTTGTATTAATTATTAAAAGATGCAGAAAATAGGGTACTAAACTTACCTGTTTTTAATTTCTCTGACTTCAGTATTTTACTCTGCTGCTGAATTTGGCCCATTTAAAAAGCTTTGTTACTGTAGAGCTGAATCTCCTTTCTTAAACATTCTCCTGCAGCTGACATGCATACTAAGCAATACAGCTGCAGTCATCTGCAAAAGCTTGGAATTAATTTTCCTCTTTATTGCTACAGCTTATATCATTCTGCCTTTCCCTTTATACTACAGAAAAAAATTCTCATTCCTTGAGAAGCCATTGCAGTTAGTTTCCTTCCTTTTATTATTACCTGTCAGTAAAGTAATCAATGCAACTGTTTTCATCTCTGCACACACTAACTACAGTATGAACATTGTCAGAAAAAGTTTACTTAAATGATAAGATAAATCAAGACATGAAACAAATCTTTTTTTGGTTTGCTGATGAAAATATAAGCCACAAAAATAAGAAGAAAAGAGGCAGAACATTACAGATGAGTATGTGGAGTAAAGGGATGAATAGGAAAAACAAGTTAAGGAAAATAAAAACTATATAGAATAAGCAGACGTCTTTGGGAAAAAATGCATCTTTTTGTTATGCTATTACAAAAATGTATATAGGACTACTGGGTAAAACTTATCTTTTCAATTGAAAAAGTCAGAGATGAGAAACATTTATGGTAAAGAAAACTGTGAAAAGATGAAAATGTAAGGTGTTTTTTCATTTGTTTGGTTGGGTTTTTTTCTTTTTTTTTTCTTTTTTTTTCTTTTTTTCCTTTTTAAATTCCTGATTTAGGGCTAAGAGATCCAAAGTTAAAGTAACACTTCCCCTGGGTTTAGAAATAAGAATAGCACTGGAACAGGGAAGGGGCTTATGTTTACATTCAAAACATTCATTATGTTTACAGTCAAAAGCTCTTTCTGAATCAAGCATTTAATTTCTATTGAACTTGTATTAGTCAGATGAATGAGTGGAGGGACTATCTTTGGATCGAGTTGTGTTGTGGAGATCATATTCATCCCACAACTGGATTCCATGGCAAAGTCTTCCATATGTATATATACACACGTATATATCACATTGGTGCATACATATGTATATTGTCCAATGTCTATTTCACAAGGAGGTAGATGAATGTCAGTCACCTGACTGGTGGTATGTTCTCCTTATACTCTGACACCTCTACACTTTTTACTGAGCAGAAGTGAGAGAAACAATCGTAATTAAGATGAACTGGATGATTTATCTGAGCTTCTCCTACTCCTTTAGACTCCATAGCATCATTGACCATACTCTGCTATATCAGCCTAATGTGTACAGGGTATGGCTGTGCATATTTTTAAGGTCTTTGCCTAGCATGCTGGCACCATTGAATCCCATTATGTTAGGTGAATAATTCTTACTTGCCATGGTGTAGGGAAGCTCGGACTAGAATTACTCCTGAAATGAGCAGAACTGTATCTAAAATATGTTACTATGATGTTTATGAATGAGTCCTGAGTGAGCTCACACACAAAGTTGTTAACAAAGGAGGGAACTGAGTCAACTCTTTTCATCCTGCGTCTCTTCCTCATCTCCATTTCCACAGATCTTTCCTTGCAACCTCATGCGGGCTGCTCGGCAGTACACAAGCACTGCCCTCTCCATTGCTGCACACACTCCCTTAAGGGAGCGTTACCTTTTCTGTGCACAGACCTGAATGAAGGCACTTTCTGGAACACAGTGTATTTCCCTATCCAATTTCAACTTCATGGTAATTTAGTATTAAATATTTTAACTAAAGTATGCTGGAACAAAGAAATGTTTCCCTGGGATAGCATTTCAAAATCATGTCTAAACTGTTCTTTCTGTATTATGTGAGAAGCATTATTCTCATTTCATTCTCTAGCTAGTGTTTTTTACACAGCCAAGAGTGAGTGAACTACTGGTGACTACATTTTCTGAAGCAAATACATCTGCTGCTTGATGCAGCGCATAATAAAAAATTATTGAACATGTTTGCACCTTGTCCTTCAGAGGATGAAAATCATGTCTAGATTCTAATGCTGAAATATCTCAGAGTGCTTCCAGTGCAAAAAAAGGCCATTCTTTTTACATAATCTAACTATATTACAAATAAAATCCCTTAAAGTGCTAAGATATTTTAAATTAAATAGTCTTTCATTTAAGTTATCATTGGTTTATATATCACCAGACATGCTGTACCCATGGTGGTGCAGTAGGACTGTTTGAGGAGGCAGGGGAAAATACCATGAACAAGGTCAATAAATTGGACCAGAACAGAAGCAAAGCAGCCTGCTGAACAAGCCTAACATATTCCAGTGCTTTCATGAAATCCCTGCAGATAGCAGTTGGCGCAAGCGAGGCACTGGGATTTGGGTCTCAAGACAAAGGAAATCAGAAATTGATTACAAGAAAATTTTCCCCAAAGAATATATATCAACTTGTTCCTCAGATCCACACTTTTTCCATGCTGATTGCTGCCTTTAGCAGTGCATTCCATTGTTTTAGCTATCACAAAACTAAAAGACATTTAATTCCCTCATTATTCAACTGAAGCAAAAAGTGGCACTTGCATCTCACAGTCAAGCTGATAATTATTCCCTCTCAATCTCTGCTTGCCTCGTCAGGGTAAGCAATGCTATCATCTCCCCTTTTGCTAACCTGCCCTTCTGCTCTTCTTGTGCCCATCACTTCTTTTTTTTTTTTTTTAATTGTCTCATATTGCCTCAAATTTAACATAATCAAGAGAAACTCAGATCAGTTGTCTGCAGTGAGTATTTAGCCTGAGGTGGTTGCATCTGTTCCAGATCTGGAGCAGGCCTTTTAAGCCTGCAAGCTTGTTTGTTTCCTACCAACTCTATCAGTTCGTCTAATAAAGATTATTGCAGCTCCCTACAAATATAGCTTCATTTATGCAATTAGACAGTCTTGGCAGCAACACAGCTACTTATCAGTAAATGTACACATAAATATATGGAAAATTTGGTGATTCACACAAACACAGGTATATGTGTAGCTGAAGCATTTTCCACAATAGACCAAGCTAGGAAAAAAAAAATCATTAATTTGAAGTTCAAATTATTTGCTTCATTTTCTGATCAAATACAATTTATTTAATATATGATTTTAATTTAATTTGGGCTGGTTTTACTCCTTTGAGATAAAATTAGCTAAAGTCTCTGAAAACTTTAACTGCTTTGAGGTATAAAGTATCAGTGCTTTGAAATGAAATGTGTCAGGAGTGGTTTGTGCCTGAAGATCTCTGATGAATGTAATCCAAATTAGCTTATTTGAACTAGGATATTCAAAACCTAGTTGCAGTCTAACAAAGACTTTTGGCAAACTTGCTGATGCTAAGAGAAAACAGAACTTCTGCTGCTATGTGTATAAAAGATGTTATAAAAAAAAGGTGGAGATATTGCAGAATCTTACCATCAAAACAATTTCTGGTTTGTAAGATGGGATTTTCCTGCTTCAGTAACTACCAGCTGATCTTCAATGAAAGCTTTCTTTAAGGAAATAGACTTTGATTTCCATTTTGTCAACACTAAGGGTTATTTTCTGCCATTGGCTTACAGCTGGAATGTTTTCTTGTTTTGTTACTTCATCCTAAAATAAAGAGTTATCAAATAAGTAAATGTTAACTTCTGGTGGTTTAATATACAGGTGCTACAAAAATCTTTACTCTTCAGTCCTAAGTGTTTAAAACTATCTATCAATATTTTCATGTGAAGTAATGTGTCATCTATACACCCACAACAAAATGCATTTAAAAAGTGAGAAGTTGGAGAAAATTTGGTTGCTGAGATGAGAGAAGTCTGTTGTTAGACTGAAGCTGTAGTAATGAGGATATATCAGTGAAGAGCAATGACATTTGACACTAATTTTTTCAAGGAAAGGGCTTTTATTGAGCAAGATTGTAGTCAGTCTCTCAATTAAAATGCTTTGTCCTAATTAAATAGTAGGCATGAGTGACAGCCAATTCCCAAAGACACGGAAGATATATTCAGCCAGTTCTACCACTGTTCATTCAGGCCTGTTTTTCTGACCAAGCAAGCTTATATTCCTTACACAGCCCTCAATTATTGTACACAGTTTACTGTAATAAGATCCGTGATTGAACAAACAATCATGAAAATAAATATATAATAACTGTTTTTAACAGCTTAGAACTATTTGGAAGATAGAAAAAAAAGCACATTTCATACTGTTCTCCTTATTCTCCTTTAGTGTTAGAGAAGCTATGAGCAAATCAGTGACTGGATACCTGGCACCCAAAAGAAAGCAAGTAAGAGTATGAAGAATAATGTATGTATATAAATATTTGTATTAAATTACATTCTGTCATTTTTCAAGACACTCCAGAAAGTCTGGTATCCATACAGATGGCTTTTCAAAGGCAAGCAGAATTTACGGTTGGGCACATGAAGTACTATGCGCTAAACAACACAGTACACATTTGCAAATTATTAGAAGTATCTTTGAGTGAAATAAGATACTCTGATTTCAAAATATAGTAATGACATACAAGAGGTAGCTCAGTAAGGCGCTTGGCTTTTGACACTGAAGTTACCGTAACATCATGAAGCTTCACCTCATCTCTTTCATCTGCTTTTGCATAGACTAGACTAAACTAGGCTAGATTATTTCAGATGGAAGGGCCTAGAAAAATCTTCCAGTCCAACTACCTGACCACTTCAAGACTGAGCAAAACTTAAAGCCTGTAATCAAGGACATTGTCCAAATGCCTCCTAAACACTGACAACTTCAGGCATTGATCACCTCTAGAGGAAGCTTGTCCCAGGGTTTGACTACCCTCTCAGTAAAGAATTGTCTCCTGATGTCCAGCCTAAACACCCTCTGGCACAGCTTTGAACCACTCCCATATGGGAATCACCGGATCCCAGGGAGATAAGATTGGCATCTCCCCATCTCCCTTCCTCAGGAAGCTGCAGTGAGCAATGAGGTTTCCCCTAAGAGTCCTTTTCTCCAAACTAGAGGAAGAGTCCTCAGCCACTCCTCACAGGACATTCCTTCCAGCCCTTTCACCAGCTCTGTTACCCTCCTCTGGATGCATTCTGAGACCTGAACATCCTCTTAAATTGCCCAGCACTCAGCACTCCGGCTGAGGCCACCCCAGCGCTGAGCACAGCAGGAGAGTCACCTGTTCTGAGCGGCTGGTTGTGCTGTGTTTGAGGCACCCAGGGTGGGGTTTGCCCTCGGGGTGCCAGGGCACACTGCTGGCTCTCATTGAGATGCTGTTGGCCAGCACCCCCAGATCCTTCCTCGGGGCTGATCTCCAGCTGCTCCTCTCCCCATTTATTATTGTGCCTGGTGTTACTCTGTTCATTCCAGATACAGGATTTGAAATTTGGTCTGGTAAAATTTCATGCCATTGGTATGATTAGTCGATGCATTACTTCTTTTTTTTTTTTTTTTTTTTTTTTTTTTTGGATGCAATGATGTATCGATACATCTCTGCACCCCAGTAACGTAAAAGCAAATATTTAGGCGGAATATTTGTGGCTGGCTGCATTACATGCTGTGCATTGTACATTGAAACCAGGAACCTTGACCAGTAGCACATAGCATGCCTAAAAGAAGCCAGGGGGATTAGTGCTAGACCTCTGCAAACAATGCCTGCCAAGTCTGGTGCCTAGCAAGCACATAATGATGTAGCCCAATATGGGCCCAAAATAAACATCCATCTGACACTGAATGTACATTTCCAAAGTGAGCTTGCAGCACGCACAGGTCTAAATCATTGCACAAAGTATTAAGCAGACCTCTACCCAGACTGTGACTGACACTGTTCAGCTGAGATTTGTGATTGTGTTATGAGAGAAGCGGTTCTTTCTCTTTGGTTGGCAAATTTTTCATGGGAGAGCTGTTACAGAGTAAATATCTAGATGTAATTTTGAAAGGATCTAAAATGACAAAAAGTGGAAAGAAGTCTGATGACTTGACAATAATTTCTATAAGCATTTGAGTGAACAGACCATAGTGTGAGATTAGAAAACTTCCCAGGAAATATCATTCACAGTTTTCTGTATTGTGTCTAGCGCATTTAAACCTTTATTTAACAGTAAAGACAATGTTAAACTAAATTGAAAATTTTGTCTTTCCTCTTGAGAGAACAAAGTTAAATACAATTATACTAATCTTTTGAGGCCAAGAATGAACATTGTACACACTAAAGGTGATTGTTTTGCATTACAGAAAAGGTCAGCCTTAGCTTCAAAAAGCATAAGCTCCCTGTCTCTTTCATTAATATAAAATATCTTTATTAATGTTAAAAATTTAAGATCAAATTTTTAGATTCCAAAACCTCATCTGGGTTTCATAAGAGTGCTTGTGCCCCATAAATACTTTTAGCAAGATCATACTGGATTAATAAGATAAGCAACATAAACATTTTCCAGTCACCTGAAAAGAAATGGATTTTGGAAGCCAATACTACAAAATATGACTATCTTGCTGTAATATATAGGATTTTTTAAGTCTATCACACATCATTAAGGAAGTAGTGTTTAGAGAAAAAGGGAAGTATTTTCTTTTTGCTGAATGTGTATACATGGCCATGTCAGACTGACCACTTTTTAGCAGGATCTCTTGGGCTGCCTAGAATCAAGATGTAAAAGTATGGAGCAGGGTACTTTGTTTGGAAGCTTAAGGATGTTTTCCCCATGGATATTGTCCTGTCGGGAATATTACTGATAATGGGGCCTCAAGCTGCCACCCAGAACCACTTAATTCATGCTTCCCTGATGTCTGCAGCCCTGTCCTGGTGCCCTGAATGCTGACAAGGATTTCAGGCAGGAACAGGCCTCTTGGCAGGCTTGGCTTCCTGTGTGGGGTCTCCAGATGTCAAAGCACTGCTTCTGCCTGTGCCATGAAACTTTTGACATGGTATGGAAGACAGAGGACTGCCCACACTTCAAGTATTTCATAGGGGTGATATTGCTTTTTGGTGTAGATTAATGTGAGATGTGAGCTCCATGTCCAAATCATCAAAATTGCCAATTGAAGGGGAGGAGGAAAAGGGTACCATAAGAGCCAATTGCTCTTCAATTCTCCTCTTCTAGTGGTACTCTCCAGGTTAGGAACTGGCCTCTCCAGTGGAGGGGATGCATTAGCAGTAGACTGTATTTGGTGAGTTCCACCTTCTCCTGCAGGGAAGGTTGGCTCTTCCACAAGCAATATGAAATGTCATAGTGCAGGTAAATTGTACTGCCTTTGCAGTTAGCCCTGTTCCCCTAAGAGATGGGGGTTTCAGGTTACTAGAATTTTGTGCTTTTCATTTATAATAAATGCAGTAGAGCAGCAGCACATCACTCTGGGTGGAAGCATGACACAAGTGTCAGTACCTGTAGAATATTAGTCTCCTACTAAATGAAAAATGCCAGTACACTGATTCATAGTTACTTGCTCTGATTTTGCTTGCTTCTTGATTTCAAAAGATTTTGTTTTGCTATAAAATATTTTGGTTTTTACATTTTAAGATATTATGTTTATTTTACTTCACAACAAAGTGTATTTCACTTTAAGGAATATTGGAGGCAACCAAAAAATGTTTCCTGTAGTCCTGCAGCTTTGATGGTCTTCTGGCATGACGTTTTGTTCCACACTACATAACTACTGCTAGCATGGAAGTGCCTGAATTCAAATTTATGGAGTTTCACAGGTATAAAACTGAATCACTCTAGCGATTAATTAAACCCACTGAATTACAGTGAAAGACAAATCCAGGACTCTGAAAAGGACTTTTGTTCAGGAACACTGGCAGAAACACATTTAAAGAAAAGACAGGTTTCATCAAATAAGTGCCTTATTTGAACTGAGTGTGTCACACCCACAGAGGATAAAACACTTTATATTTCAAGTTATCAGTGGCAGTACTCATAAATTAAAGACTCTGACTGAAATATACTTCCATCCCTATTGACTCACGTACTCTGTTCCTTATGACATGTTATATGACAATGTTCTGAATATCACATTCAATGTTGCCAAGTAAGGAATAAATTCACCCAAGTTGTTCATTTTGCTACAAGTTCTGGACAGCCTCTTATTGGTGGGTTTGTTTTTTTGCTCTTGTTTTTGGTGGTTTTTTGTTTTGTTTTGGGGTTTTTTAATTTAATTTTGTTGGGGTTTTTTGTTTGTATCTTTGTTTTTGTTGTTGGTTGGTGTTTTTTATTGTTTTGGGGATTTTTGGTGTGTTTTGTTTTGTTTTTCACCAGAACTCTGCAATATTCTTATTTTCTTTCTGCTAACAACAGGAAAGAATTACCTTCTAGCATTGCTATTTTTTTCACTGAAAACTGACACTTCCTTCTGTTTTAGCATCAGTCCATTGTGACAATTCTTTGCCATGTTTTAATTAACCTGGCATGATGATCTCAGTACAGTCCCAAATAAAATTAACATCAAACACTCATATGGAATTGTTCTAGGAGATAGCTTGGGTGATGAAAATATACCATATGGTAGTCTTTAAAAATAAAACCTGCCGAGTAGCATATTTAATGTGACTATCCTGGCATACCCATAAGGACTGTAAAAATCAAAAATAATTCTGAGCACTGCTCACTTCAAAGGATCACAAAATATTTTATACAAACTATCTATCTTTCTGAAATCAGCTCACCTACCACTTAAAGCAGTGCAGTGAAATGCAGCAGCTATTGCAGTAAAGCACAGCAAATTGGAACAGCAATTTTAGGGCAGGTAATGAAGACAAATGGTGTATCTTGTTTAAACTGCAGGGGCAGAAGGTAATTACCCAAATTTGGAGCCAGCTGAGATACCAGACCCAACACCTCTCTTGCAGAAAAGTGTCAGTCATGATTTTATAGCTGGGCTCCATTAAAAAGCACATGAGCAAGGCCTGGTATTAAACACTAATCAGGTAAACAAGTTGAATTCTGGGGGAGAAGGGTTCCTGCTCACATTTATGTGTGCAATAAAATCAGTCATGTCTTTGCTGTGCCGCATTGCTGGTTAGATGAGAATTTAGAATTGATTTTATGGGCATAACCTAAAGTCCACTGAAATCAGTAGAAAAACATTGGTTGGCTTTGGATCAGGTCTTTCAGTTCTGTTTTTTTAGAGAGGGGAATTGTACTTTGGTTTATGACTTTATCGCAGTGTGTTGTATATCAAAATACGGAAATGGTAGATTTGCAAGAGCAAAATAACCAATCAAGGCAGGATTTTTTTTTTTTTTTTTTTTATGAGAGTCATCATACTTTCCCAGCATCTTTCTGCACCAGTTGCCTGGCTGGACTATTCCAACTGTTTTTGTGGCTGCTTCTGACTAATGTACACAGCTCTTTGCAACATGTGTACTGTTAGGCTTACAAGATCCAACTTACAATGATTTACACCCTTTCAAATCTCAGTAAAGAGAGAGGAAAGGGATTCATACTATGTAGAGTTCAATTTACCATTTGGAGTTGCTCATTTGTAATAACAAAGGGAGGGATTACTATTGCCCACTATCCTAAATCACCTGTTCAGTTAATTGCCTCGTGCTCCATAGAGGAACTGTGCTCCACAGTCTTCAGATCTCTCAGCAGGATCTTGATTTGGTCTAAGGCTGGACTCTAAGATCTTGAAGGTCTTTTCTAATCTAAATGATTCTGCGATTCTGTGAAAAGAGTTTATTCCCTTCACCTTATTTCACGAAGTAAGAACCTTGCATTATCTAACCAGTTTTGCTTGCATTGTCAAACACTCTGGTAGCTTTAGAACTGCTTTTGACAGTTTATCAACATTTCACACATTTCTTCTTTCTGATTAGAACATGAGCACAATGACCTTCTTCCCTTCTGAAAATATTCTCTCATTCTTAGCTTTTCTTCAAATGTGCTTACCTTCAGGAAAAGAAATTAAAAATTAAATATTTTAACCATTAAAAATCTAGCTTTTGCAGCACAGTATAGTTCACTTTTTCTAACAAATCTTTTCAATTGGTGCAGTTCAGTTCCTGACTGGCTTTGAATAACAAAAGCAGGAGCAAAACTTGATGGCAACTTATGATTATTTTCCACATTAAATCACCTTTGGATATAACTGAAGGAAGAAAAGTGGTAAAAAAAACCATCTCAATGAATAACCCTAACAGTTACAATTGTCCTCCTAAAGGAGAATACCCAACCAGTAATGGAGGAAAAAACTCCTTGTACTCCCTGGGGTTAACCTCATTAAAGTTGCTTTCCTGATTATTCAGTATTTCTGTAAGCACTTTCAACTTAAACATTTGAAGATCCCTGTAGCTGTCAAGAGTCTGAAAGCTTTACTGATGCTCACCCCTATGGAGAACTTAAATGTTTTTCTGCTTTTCAAATTCAAATGGTATTTCATAGCCAGGCAGGATTCACCTTTAGCCATTTCCTTCTTTTATTTTAAAATCCAAGAGACATAGACTGACACATACATCTTCACAGTCTCACTAAAGCCAAGGGGCTATGCTGATGTGGTGTTTCACTTGCAAGGAATTGGATCAGAATTGATCCATTTCTGTCTTTAACTGCCCTCATTCATATGCCATAGGTAACGCCAGAGCACATATCTTCTTGCTTTCCTGTTCTAAACGCCATCTCTAAGCCTGATTACACTAAGATTTCTGGTCTAGTTCTGTCTCTGATAGAAACATGAGAGCAATGCAAAGAAGACCACCCCTCTGAAGGTAGTTTCTGGCTTTTGCATTAATTAGGGCAGCTGATATCACTGGTATTTCATTCCCTAACTATTTTAGCAAAGGTTTGAATAATTTAAGCACACAGATACATGTTTTGAAAGTACAGGGCAAGTAGGATCATCTGGCAAATGATAAGAGTCACAGTAAATATCACATCACACCAAAAAAAAGTAAGGTTTTGGGTCTTATCTCAGTTCTGTTTTGTTTTATTTTATTTTAGAGTAAAGGACTGTACTTTCAACCCTTGCTAATATCCAGGACAGACAACTGTAAACTGCTAATTTGTATTTGTGATTAAATTACAAGAATAACTTTTTGGGAATTGTCCACACTTTGCCAATTCTTAGCAGTATTAAAGTTTGGATATAAATCTCAGTAGTTTGAAAATTGACAGGTTTGTCTTCTAACAAAAAAAGTTTGAAATGAAAGTCTGATAGAAGCTAGGATGCATTAGGTAGGGCTATTCCCTAATCTGAAGCCTAGAACATCCATAGTCTTCGACAAGCAGGATTTTAGCCTCAGACTCTTTGGATGAATAGGAAAAAAAGTTCCTATTAATAAGAAACTTTGTTTCTTATACAGATTTGGGAACTTTAATATTTGCAAAAGACTTGAAAGGCATTTTTTTCAGGATTTAATGGCAGAAGAAGAAAGGATCAGGTGTATTGATTCCCAGGGATTCTCTCCCTCCCATTAATGTCATCTAACTGACATATAATCCAGATAGCATGATGTGGGTCACTCTGTTTTGCTTTACAATTCCCCAAAGCAAGCACATGCATTGGGTCCTGTAGGAGCCCAATCAACATTGATTCCCCATTGTCCATTTCCCCTGACCCAAGCAGCAGGATTGTTAAGCCAAGCAGGGCTTGGCAACATTTAGTTGAAATTTATAGATCAGGTGTTTAAGCCTTGAACTTGCTGCAGCTTTTCAGCCTCATATCTTTACTGTGCATTCTTTTCTCTGTGAATGTAAATATTCTATCCCAATTCAGTTGAAGTATCTTTGTACTTTCTTGAATTTTTGTAGTAGATAAAAGGGGGAAAATACACAGATATATGGTAGCAAAGAACTGAGAGCGTAGCTAAGCACTTACTAAAAAAAATGTGAAACAAGCAGCATGAAGTACAAGTACAGCCTGTATCTGGGGAGGAAAGGGAAACACAAACTCATAAAAGAAACAAAATGAAAGTTCTTTCAGTCTTGTTCTCTACCTAACCAAATCTAATCATGCTTTGGTTTGTTTTACAGAGTGACAAATTAATTCCGTCTTATTTCAAGTGCTGGCTTTTTGCCATTTTTATATTTATTTCATAAGAATCTGTGACTAGAAATATAGTTATCCAGTTGGGGCTTATTTTTAACTAGCTTTAGAGTGATAATGAATATGCTAACATATTCTAAGATTCCCTAGTTTTGAATTTCAGCCTTAGCCTAAATACAAATAGAAAAAAAAACCCAAAAAAACAAAAAAACCCCCCACCATATAGAGCTGCTTACACTTCTTTGTAACTGATGTAATTTTAATAGAAATGACATCTGACATAATAAAAATTAAAACCTTGGTCAAGAGGGTTGATGATTAACAAACCAGCATATACTGATCTAAATGAGGACTGGCATAGCCCAGCCTCATTTGTGAGCTGGTTCTGGCAGCAGTGCTCCTGCAGGCAACCATTTAGGCAGCTGAGGCAGTAGATTTGGGTAAACACAGCCCTGCTGCAGCAACACTGGTTTAGCACCTGTGGGATTGGCATGGCAAATGCATCTTCAAAAGAATATCCTCCAAAAAGTTCAAAGAATGGCCTAAGAAAACTTCTGACAGAACTTTTGAATTGCACAGGGAGAAACATACCTTCTTAGTGATGCCTCACAGGAAGTTTCTGCGTAGGTTTTCTGTGTTTGGCAAAAGGATCTTTTAAACGTGCTCAAAAAAAGTCCAGGCACCGTGACCATCAGGTGAACTTAACATACTCTTATCTCACAATGCCCAGCCACCACAGCTGCAAGTTTGTGGGTTTTGGGGGAGTTTTCCAGAGTGGCTTCTGGTGAGGATGGCACTGGAGCCTGAAGCACAGGTCTCTTCCAGGTCTCTTCTGGGGACTGAAGAAAGGGACACTTGAAAATGAAGTTAACAATGGCCTGTTCCTCTGTAATGTCTTGTGAGCTTTCATACAAAATCAGTCCAACAAAAGCTGTCAACCTTGAAGGACCATGCCAGTCTCGTTATGCTCTGTTTTTGATACAAAAGTAGTGTGTTCATGTATTGCAAATAACTCTGAAAGTATGCAAATATCAAAAAGCAAATTTTTTGTCTTTGGGGATTTTTAACAAAAATCCGGTTTTTAAATGGTTATAATATTTCTGACTTAAAATATCCAATATTTAAATTGGTTGATGAAAATTTTTTGCATGTTTGGTTTTTTTGGATAGCTAATAGACATCTAGAGAAGGAAGATGGTAAAAAGAAACCTCTCTTTGCTTTGATGAATTTTCTGAAAATTATATCCCAGTTTATAAAGACTTTTGGTCTCCAGTTCTCTCAGAAGAAGACCTTTTTTTTTTTTCTGGGCTAAAAAGACTGAGAGGGATACAATTTAGCATCATAAAGTCACCCTAGGACATGCAGGTTAAGCTGCATAAATACATAATATGTATATTAATTACAGTAATAAAAAAGAATACATTATTGCACATGTAACATATTAAATATTATATTATGTATACTATTGTTATCTTATAGGCATAAAAATAAACAAACATGTGTTATCTATGTTATATTATGAAATCCATAATCTAAATTTGAACATTAATTATATTATTAATAAGAATCTATAGTATTAGTATGAAATATTCAATATACACCTATTCTCTGCACAAAGCAGGCAAATATAAATACATTTACTGGTTAGAAAATCAGATTTTTTTTCTCAAAAAAATATTTTTGAGTTAAGAAAAATTCAAACAAGGAGATAGGCCCACAGGGAACAGAGATGAAACACAGTCAAAATATGACTCCAGTGATAAACAGCTGTAGCTGATCAGAATTGAAATATTTTATTTTCTAAGTAAACATTTTATCTGGAGAATTTTTTTTTTTTTTACCAGCTCCTTATCATTACACACTCTTTTCTGTGATAAATAGGAAACTGTTGCATGAAGCCACTAAAAACATTTCAGGCTTCCCTCTGAAAATCAGGTCAAGTGACAAATTGCAAAGTATTCCTCCTAATGGATGAGAACATATAGGGTGGTGCAGGCTTGCTGGGAGGGAATGAGTCTGTGTTTTTGGTCTTCCATTTTGTAAATAGTTGTGGAAAACACAGAAAACAGAAGAAGGGGGAGAACTTACATTGGACTGGGCATCCGTAAAGCATCTGGAGGAATATTGGTTGTGTCATGAAAAGGCTCTTACTTGAAGTGTTTCTGCATGAGTAATTGTCATCAAAAGCCCCATGTCCATCAGAAGTAAGTGAGAAAGATTATTAGTGTTAAATATCTCTTCTTTAAACTACTAGTGAGGAAACATCATCAACAACAAGAAAATAACAGTCCTCTATCCCAGCCAAACACAACTGTAAATTCTTTAGATAAAGAGGATATGGAAACATATAGGGTTATTCCTCATCTTTTTGGATAATAAAACATATGCCTTTTTATGTCAGAATATCACAGAGTAAATAAAAATTCACTCCTATCACATAGGTCCTGTAAATGCATTGTCAACTTTGAAAAATAAGACAAAACAAACACAAATCATTGCAAAGTTGAAATTGCCATGTAGCATACTCAGTTTCATTTATAAGCAAACAAAACATTAAATTTGCAACAGTGACATGTATATGCTTTAATTTAGAAAATGTTTTTGTAAAATCTTTTAATAAATTTCCAGTCAATTAAATATTGAAACCATACGGAGATTGGTGATGTATTTATATAATTTTTTTTATTTTGTATAGCAGAATGGAAAAGAAAACAATAATGCTGAAAAACTAAACTGCCAAAGTATTTATTTAAACATCTGTCTGCAGGAGGGCAGGGTCTTTTGTGTTTATATTAAAAGTTTGTTTATTTTTTAAATTTTTCTTTGTTTACAAAGCTCTTTGAGGCTAAATGAACTGAAAGAAAGCTGTTACTGAAATGATAATGCAGTGCTTTCACGCAATCTGAATGGAAATGAAATGTTCTATTGACACACCTCTGAATGAAAAAAAAAATGTGTTGGAACTTTATTTTCTACCTAATAAATCAACTAATGAAGAATTTATGCATTTATATTGATGAGATAGTCTCAGAACAGTCCTTAGCAAGAAGTAACAGTTCTACATCAGTAACCCTCAGGACAAGAGGTTATTGGTCCATGGCATCAGGACTGACTATAGGGAAACATTAATGAACCCACGTGCATTGGTGATCCCACATGCTTCTGCCTATGGTCAAGGTAGTGCCCTTTCCATCTGGTTTTCCCTTTCCATGATTGCTGTCTGCACACAAGCCTTTTTAGAGTCATTCAATGGACCTCTGCCTTTCCCAAGAAGATGATGTTCCTTGAAAGGGATGGATTCTCTGTGCATGTGAAGAATGTGCTACTCATCCATTGTTTACTGAGAAGTCCAAGCTATTTACTGATTGTTTATGCAGCAATTCACCACACAGTTCTTGTTTAGCCAAATGTCCCAAGTTCTTGGTGACACACTGGGGAGAGTGAGGATTTACTGGGTATAGGGGGGTACTGATGAAAGTTTAGATATTGCTGCAGAAGGTGCAAAAAAAAAAATACAAAATGATGCTGGATGACCACTTGGACAGTGGGACCTAACAGAAAGAAGAGAGAAATGTGGGAACCTTCCACCTGAAAAGCTTTTTATACAGTTTCAATGTCTCTTGGCAGCTCAGTTCTTAGAAAATATTTTCCCATCTTTTTCAATACCTTTTTCATATGGAATGCATTACTGGGCCCCAAGTGTGATCTTTAAATCTGCCAGTTCATAATCTTGATAATTCAGAATAACAGCTTATCACAAGTTATGAAAGAATTAAACCTAAAATTCTGCTGCTATTACACCAACTTGTCACTGTAAATGGAATGATGGATTTCAGTGCGCTTCCTTGACAGAAACTTAAATACATAAAATTGGTATCAATTATCTCTGTTTGACACCATCGTATTAATCTTCCTACTGACTACTGAAATAGGCCATCCTAGACAAGTTATACCTTTGTAGTCCTTTCAAGTACGTGTTCTGTGCAAGAGCTTTCATTAATGTTATCATGCCCCCTGAGCCCACTTCTCAATAACTCAATACCACCCAATTACTGACATAAAAGTCTGTCACTTTATTTACAGCTCAGGAGAGTCTGGAAAGGCAGTATTAGATGTGCATAATGGAAACAATCTCAGGTCTAAATTGGTAGGAATGTTCAACTGACCTTGTGGACATACAATTCTCTCAAACTATTCATGTACTTGTATTTCACCATTAAAGAGTCTAATTACTGCTTTTTTTCCCCCGCTTTTTGAGACATAAAAATTTCCTGCTCACTGGGTATGAAAAGTAACACTTATCATTCACAGACCTAACAATATTCTACATAAAGGTTTCTCTGTCCTTCCATTAATTTGAGGAGATCTGCCCCATTTCCTTTGAAATGTCAAAGGGAAATTAAATGAAAAGCCTTACAAACTCCCATTTACAAGATGTCCACTTACTCCACAATTTGGCTATGACGTGCACTTGCTTGATATGTAAAGTAAGTCTCTCAGGGAGCAAAAGTAGCTGGAAAATTGCATTTTTATCTGTTTCAGATCAATAGGTAATATTTGGATTGAATAAGCCAATTCAGAGTTATAACCATGGAGTTGCCTGGAAAGGAAAAAAAAATTTAAGAAAAGTTTTATCTCTGGATGGTTCAGAGGGAACAATAGATAACAGAGATAAATGGGAGAATATATATTAAAAAAAAAAAAAAGAACTTCTGAATGAATACAGAAATTTGGTTGAGTACTCTTTTGAAGGTAGAAACTATTTCAGCAATATTCACCATACTGACAGATTTGAATACGAGCTGCTAAAATCTCTGTATAGAAAGACCTTTATTTATCCAAGGGAACTGTTATCTCCATAATCACTTGTTCCATGTCTTTCTTATCTCCAGTCAGATCTATTAAACTTTCTTTGTCTTTTCCCATATCCTGTCACCTCTCATACTTTAATTTGCAGAGCAAAAATAACTTGTACTTTGCATGATATAATGGGTACAGGTTGTAGGTTTTGGGTTGTCACTTTGTCACTGTATTAGTTGTCTATTTCCCATTCCGGAATCATGCCTCTTGTTACATTCAAAGATACAAAAAATATACAAACTCCACCATTCCGGCTAAGCTTTGGGCATGACTAGTTCTTCTTTACTTTCCAGCAGATCTAACAGTGTCTCATTTCTATTTTGAGTATAAATAGGCCATTCAGGCATTTGCCAATAGAAAAAAAAAAATAAATCAAAATGAAATACCCAGGGAGAAAAAAGGCAGCTAGAATAGAATCACTGTGCAAGCGGATTGTCTGATGGCTGAAATGAAGACTGCAGACTCCAAACATGTCCAACAGTCTTTAAGGAAGAGCAGTTGCAGTGCCCAGTGATTAGCTGTAAGGTACTGATCTGTGTTCAGAAGCAGCTCTGGTATTTGCAGAATCACAGAACATGCTGAGCTGGGAGGGACCCACAAGGATAATTACATCCAACTCCTGGGCTGGCAGGACACTGCTGACTCATTCAACTTTGTGCTGACCACGACCCCCCAGATCCCTTACCATGGCATTGCTTTCCAGCATCTCGTTCCCCAGTCTGTCAGTACACCCAAGGTTGCCTCATCCCAAGTGCGGAATCCGGCACTTTTTGCTGTTGAATTTTATATGGTTGATGGACCCCAGCACCTGCAAAAACATTTTTCCCAATGGTCCTTCTTTACTAATTCCCTGAGCACCTCTAGTCAGCTCTCCTCATGTTCAGAGCTGAGGTTTGGCTGGCATTTTTCCTCCTGTCAACAGATTTTAAACTCGACCACTTTGTGGTCATTGTGGCTAAGATGACCACTAATCTCTGCTCATGAGATCCTCTCTGTTGACAAGAAGTACAAGGAATCCTGCTATCTCCTGTGCTAGAAATTTTTAGGTGCATCCTGTCAGGTGTCAGTGGACCAGGTATTGAGTAGATACTCCCATGATACAACCACACTCAGCTGACAAATCAAATTGTTTGTCTGGCACCAACCTCAGAGCTGTGCATTGACCTGATAGATCTGCCTGTTCCTATCAGTAGTATTCATTGTTACCAGAATAATCCAGGAAATCACTACTTGTGCTCCTGATCCTTCTTCAAATTTTTCCCAGGCCCTGTAGTAATTTCTGATTGCCCATGGACTTCTCTTTGTATTTTTATTGCACCATCCCTTCCACTTTTTTCTCAATGCACCAGGCAGTTAATACAGACCTGTCAAACCCTGGAGCCCCTCCAAAGCTTCTCTTCATCACAGATCAACAGAATGTCACTTATCCCTCTCCCCCAGGGCAGGCACTGAAGGTTTCATTCCTGTCACAGAACAGAGAAAGACTGAGGAAAAATCTGAAGACACATGATAAGGCCAGGTCAATAATTTTTCCTTCTCATAGACAAGGTCCATGGCTGAGGCTGTAAGGGGCTCTCTCCACCCTTTAGGACTAACCACCACATATCCCAAGCTCTTGTTTAGCAGTAAAGCTAGCTGGGCTCTTGTGTAGAGGGGAGAGTAAATAGCCTTCACATCCTGCCTCCTCAGTACGGGAAGAGTCAAACCACTGCCTTGCAGTGGCTCACAAACCACGTGGGAATGAAGATGGCTTGATCACTTCTGCATCTATAACATTATTCCACAGAAGATAAAAGAATATGCATTTCCTAGAGTTTATATGAAGCCATGGTCTAGCCCAGAAGAGCTACTGGGCTCAGTGTGCTGCTGCACAAGGGAGATGTGAAGTCTTATGGTGTTGGTCAGATAAATGATCTAAAGGTCCTGCAGGCCTCAGCCTTTATGAGTCTATTATATCACACTCTTCACAATCATAGACCTAAAATATGTGAGTGCCCTACCACTGATAGATGTACTGAATGTTTTTATAACCTTGCACAAAGCATTTTGACTGCAGACAATTTGTGATTTTATTCACTGTAAGTTCTGTTTCCATCAAATCAACTTTGGTTTGACAAAGTAGCTCTATTTATGTTGAAGGTCACCCCTTCATAAGCAGTGATTAGTTGGATCTTTTCTACAGTTAATCCATCAAAGAACTTTATTTTTTTTTGACTTTGCATCTTCAAAACTATTTATTAGTTTGTTCATTTAAAAGCACAGAACCAAATCCTGCTGTCCTTAATGCAGAAAAGCTCTCTTAAAAGATTGAGCTCTTTTAGAACCCCAGATTTTGGTACTTAGATTACTTCTTTCTCAGTAACGATTAAATCTGTAAATGTTTTATTATCAAATGATATGCTTCATAGAAAAAAAAGATCATCCTGCTCTAACTACTTTTAGTTCACACCTAAAAAGGTTAATTGTCAAAAATGTTATTAACTTGACTGTTGACTGCTCTTGCATAGCAAATATAGTTGAATTAGCTTTTATCTTTCCAGTTCATTACAGCACAATCACCGTATCTGTCAATACAGTAGGCTTTAATACTGGATAAACAAAGTACAGAGGGGTTAATCTCCGTATCTGTGTAATACCTAATAATACATTCAGTGAAGAATCCTCAGAGCAAGAAAGCTCTTTATCATTTACTTAATAAAAGGATGCATGAAAATATGTCCTTACAGTTTTACTCAGGTATTGACATTACAGATAATGCATGATAACGAGGACACAGTCTGTGTTTACATGCGAGTTGAAAGTGATTCCAATTTATTTTTAATGATTCTAAGGATTAAAATAAGTCTTCTACCCTCTCTGAATCTTGTGATAAACTGCAAAGATTTTGCTACCCTGGTTTGGCTATCTATATCAAGAGTTATATTCCTGGTGCAAAGGCAGCCAACCGTTTATATGGGACAGGTGGTGGGAAAGGATTCCTGTGGGCACAGATATCAGGCAGGAATAACTCAGGAATTGTGCATCAAGGCTAAAACTGTCCCTGTGCCCCTGCAACAAGCACTGTCAGAAATGGAAGTACAACTTAATGAACCCCAGTTTAGTCCTGGTCTAATCTGGGGCAGAATCTCTAAACAAGATTCTTTATGCTAGGCCTGAGATAATGCCACAACCCAGCCTATAGATGTGTGATATAACTGATTGCTTTCATTAAAAAATTTATATAACTCCACTTACTCCCTTCCAGATCATTTAGATACTCAAATTTTCCATGTTTTAGTGCCAGAAATTCTATGAAAGGAGCACAGACTCTATGTTGTAATAAACTTTAGTATTTAAAATAGGTTAATAAAAATAACTTCATCCCAGAAGCATTTCTTGCACTTTTTAATGTCTAAATTTTAATTATTTAATTCTGAATTAGCAGAACTTGTTAAAAATGTTTGATTGTTTTTAGAACAGAGTGGGGTGTCTGGACACTGTCAAGCACATTCAGCTTGGTACTATAGTTCTTTTCAGGATCAACTGAAGATGCTTAAGCAACTATTGGTCCCTTACATGTGTTTGAATACAGAAGTGAATGCATTGTTATTCAGTACAGATAATTTTCTCTAGCCAAGAAAAGTGAAAAATCACTGCAGCAGATGAGAAAACCTCCAGCCCCAATGTATCTGTCTTACATAAAACTATTCTCCTCATAGAGTCCTGGCAAAAGAAGAATGTGGGTTTACAGAATAGCAACACTTCAGTTTTCCTCTCTGCAAATGTAAACGTCCTGAACATTGTATAGAACAATTACTTTCAATGACTGTATGAAAAACAGGAGTTGTTTGGGGGTTTTGTTTGCTCTGTTGGTTGTTTTTTTTTACAGCAGGTACAAATCCAGTGCTTAGACCTCTGGTGTTATTACTGTCCTTAACAGGTAAGGAGGTGTAGGGTGGTGAGCGAGATGCAGGATAAACCTCCCTGTGGTACTGCTGAGACACAGCCCAAGACTTCAACCACCAGTTTCCACCCAACCCCAAGCGGGGGCAGACAGACTTCAGCTGCTCAGAACCTTGTCCATTCAAGTCCTCCTTATCTCTAAGCATCTCCTCCCAAACAGAACCAACTAAGACCAGTGACAGCACTGCAAGTCTGTTTCTTAGACTCTGTGTTTCTATTTCTCACAGACATCCACCACATTTCCCCAACAAAAGCGACAGCTGGAGCCTGGGAATTCCTGGAGCAGGGTGAAATGGCCAAGAGAGATGGCTGGTATAAAAGCTAATGAAGAGAGTCTGCCTCTGGTATGAAGCTATATCTGCAGAGTGTCATCTGACAAGGACACAGGTGTTCAGGAATAGTATCAACATCCTCCTCTCCGAGTTCACCACCTTACACCTCTGAACTGTGCTGGTTTGTCCATTAGCATGGAACTCATTTCCCTTGACACTGTTGCCCCAATGCCCTGGTATCCCACCCTGTTGCAGCAGCCCTCTTATTAGAGAGTAAAAATATTAGAGAGTCTGAGCCAAGGCATAGACTTCTTGTTAGACACAGCATAAAAAGGGTCCTGATTTATTCCTCTGCTTATTCCTAGTCATCTCAACTCCAAGAATTCACTGACCCTGGCTGCAGCAAGCTCCTACAGTAAGTTTCCATTGCATTCTCTGACTGCTAGTTATTTCCTGATAAACTCTGACTGCATGTGTTAGTGTACAGACTCTGACTGCAGGCTTTTACCTAGCTAGACTATGGCTGAAGGTTCAACAACAGGCTCTAACTGCAGACCCAGACTGACCTCACAGCAGTGATTCTGTCACCCCAGGATCCTGGTTCATGATTCTCTCGTCCATGATTCTCTCGTCCATGATTCTCTCGCCCATGATTCTCTCGCCCATGATTCTCTCGCCCATGATTCTCTCGCCCATGATTCTCTCGCCCATGATTCTCTCGCCCATGATTCTCTCGCCCATGATTCTCTCGCCCATGATTCTCTCGCCCATGATTCTCTCGCCCAT
Organism: Chamaea fasciata; assembly: GCF_029207755.1. Taxonomy (NCBI): domain Eukaryota; kingdom Metazoa; phylum Chordata; class Aves; order Passeriformes; family Sylviidae; genus Chamaea; species Chamaea fasciata. Next base: position 13,559,922 of record NW_027094091.1, read on the forward strand.
GATTCTCTCGCCCATGATCCTCAGGGTTCCTCCTCCCCAATGAGCCTTCCCTTACCAACTAACTTCCTCTTTTATCTCACTCATCCTTTTTCAATACAGCTGTTACTCATCAGGGGAAGGCTGTATTGGGTATTTAACACAGCTGTTACTTATCAGGGGTGAGGTCACCTGTATTCCCTTCTCCTACGCTACCCAGAAATTAGAAACCTTTATGTACCTATGCACCTACTGTGTGTGGTTTTGAGTGCTGAAAAATAAGAACATAAAGCTCTTAAGAGTGGATGCAAAGAAGGACTATGAAAATAGTGAAGCCATGTAAGGAGCAGATGAGGTTTCCTGACTTGTTCAGCCTGGACAAGAGGAGACTGAGGGAAGACCTCATCACGGTGTACAGCTTCCATATGAGGTGAAGTGGAGGAACAGATGCCAATCTCTTCTCTCTGGTAACCAGTGGTCAAAGCACTAAGCCTAAGAAAGTTCAAGAAGCATTTGGACAATGCTCTCAAGCACAGGGTGTGACTCTTGGGGATGGTGCTGTGCAGGGCCAGGAGTTGGAATTTGATGATTCTTTTGGGCTCCTTCCACTCAGGACATTCTATGATTCAATGATTATCTGTTGAAATATATTTGCACAGATATATATCCACATATATATTACTGCTTCCCTCTGGCTTTTTTCACAGCCATTCCTTGCAATTGAGGTGCAAGGCTGTGCACAATAGATTGCATTTGAGCATATCACATCTGCCTCTTTCTCTCATCAGATTCTCTCCACTCCACACCTCTCATACGACTGTTTCAGAGTCTGTGATTTTGTTTAGTAACTTTGAAAGTATATATAATAAATTTTGAAATATATAAGCTTTAAACGATCCAATTTATTCAAATACATCCTTCTGAAGACCACTTTTTGATTTTGAGTAGTAAAGAACAACATATGTTTGGTATTTCTGGGGATGTTTGGGCTTTGGTTTTTTGGGGGGTTTGTTTTTTTGTTTTGTTTTAGTGTTTTGGGTTTTTTTAAGGGGGAATTCTTTGGGGGTTAAATTGTTGCATTTTTGTCCAGATTATTAGCTGAATTTTACATATTGCACTTATTGGCCAACTGTACCTGACAGCTTCAGGAGAGACAAAAGTAATTTGGTGCCATTTTCCCCAAGTTTTTCCATGCCTTACTATCTGTAGCTTTCAATTTACCACCTTTTCAATGGTCTGGTCCTTGGAGGCCTCAGAGAGAAATTCATGTCGTTCACTGAAGACCTGCAATAATCTGTTGTCAGATTTCTTACTGAACATCTATGTGGGGCTCAGCAGAATATTATGCTTCAGAGAACAGTTATGTCATGCTCCATTGGTGGTGGGAGAGATGCAAGGAAGTAGGCAATGAAGCTATCAAGTTGGCAATCCTTTTGCCTTCCAGCTTCCTTAGGGAAGACTGAAAACAACTGGGTTTGTTCTAAATCCAGATGGAGCCAGTCCGTGGGAATCTGTGCAGGTTGTAACAGAACGTGACTGGGAGCACAGCTGGGAGTTAATCCCCAGAAGGATCAGCAGAGGAGGTGAGGGTTGAGGGCTCTGTGAGCCTCTGGGTGTTGCACAGTAGCTGAACACACCATTCATTGGCAATCTCACTAGAGCCTAGATGAATACAAAACTTTTGTGTCTCTTTATCAGCTCTGTGCCTCAGACTTTGCACTAATGTAAAAATGCAAATCCACAGCAATTAACAGCTGTTTCTACATTAGCAGAGCTCCCAAAGTTCTGCTATCACCATTTGTCTTTAAACATTTTATTAGAAATTTGACACCAGTGATGTGCTAATTAAAGTCCATTCCCTAGAATGAAGTACTTCTCTATACAGCGCTGTGGATTTATTCCTTCAAGACTGCCTCCAATTTCAAGTTTGCTTACAGCAAGTGTTACAAATAGTATTATTTTCATAGAGAGAATCATCATTGACATGGTGCTTAGGCTGCATTTCTGAAGATTGTTGATTTCTCTTAAGATCTGGTAATTCTCAGTGGACCTCATTTAGACACCAATGTTGTGTCCAAATTTGTTTCTGATTTTGCATAGAGAAGTTATGGTCACATATGTGGAGACACTCAAACCCATGCTGGGGATGAAAAGATAATTTGTCATAAAATGAAACTAGAAAGCAGCTCATATCTTGGATAGCAACAGAAAAAAAAAACCTTATTTGAGTTATGCATTGTTTTAAGGAAGAGACTACACAATGATTTAAAAGAAGTAAAAAGGAGCATCTCGCTTTGGAAAATGTCTTGTGGGCTAAAGAAACTGTATTTTCATTCTCTAACTTTCTGTAATCTGAATCACATTAGAAGATAATGAGAGGCATTCTTGATTGGATTTGTAATGAAAACAATTTGGGAGTGGAGTTGTTATTCATGTAAGTGTGAGAGGCAAACTTTTTATCAGAAAAGCATTGTTTATACATTTCAGTGAATTTGAAGGTTTGTTCTGTGAGGGAAAGGACTTCTTCCTGAGCTTGTTAGATGTAAATAATTTAAGATGGCAAAAAAGTATCCCATTTTATAAAACACTTAAATAATAGCAACAGCCCTTGAGATCCATTACGAGCTCATGGCTCATAATACAGAAGCAAAGATATTCAGTTATTCAGTAAACAAATTGGAAAGACATTATAATTATGGCTTATATCTCTTATTAGATTCAGCTATAATTCATCTCAAAGCTCCTCTGTAACTGCTGTGTGTTTTTTGAGGTAAGATGTTTTACAGCAAAGAGTCTCAATAGATCTCTAGGCACATATACATGCTACACTGAGTTCTAAACAGATGCCAGATACTACAAAATACCACTGTGGTATAATGCCTCATATTGGTTTTGGCTCAAATACTTTTTTGTTGTTGTTGTTGTTGTTGTTGCTGTTATTGTATTTTCATCACTGTGGATGTCTGAGATACTGACAAAATCATTATGTTTATTGTGTTGAGGATTTTGCACTGGTCCATGTTTTGGTAACAAAATTGTTTCCCCAGAATTTTAACACTCAAACCATGAAGTTAAGCTAGGAATTAAGCATACAGGAAAATACACACTCTTCTGTGTGTTTTACTTCCCCTCTGTTATGGCCAAATTAAGCACATTGTTTCAACACTGGTAGATAGAGACCTGGGAACGAATTCAAGTTCCTTCTAGGTGTTCCTGGGCAGTGAGTTGAGGTCTCTACATATATAACATCTCTGATGAATGATACAGTCTTCCCCATGGAAAAAACACTGCTAAGTGTCAGGTTTTTATAGTAGGAGTTAATTTATGTATACTGCATAACTATACAGGGTGTGTCTTGGATAATTCTTCTGGCTCAATGCTTTGGTATTGTAATCTCTTTAATTATGGGAGTTTCCTTGAACCCAGCTTCACCCACAGTAGTGGGTTTTCTGCTTCTGGACTTTTTAAAGAGTGAAGAGTTCTTTTTCTTTTCAGTTTGCTGCAATTTTGATAACTCTGTGAATACTACAAGGCATTCAGTCTTCCTTTGCACACAAGCATTAGTTCAGAGCACTGCCTTGAGCAACGGAATTCTTCTAAGTTTGTTGGTGTAAATACCCTAACTCACGTTAATTAAAATATTCTACCATATTCTATTTCACTTTAGATATGAATATGAAGGAAGCGTTTGTCACAGTTAAAAGTGTGAAGGGTTTGCCCCATTTTTTTTATTCCCTGTTAAAATCTGAATACTAAATAACAGAATACTGTTGGACAAGGTCGTATTTAAATTAGCCCACCCCAGCAGATGGACTATGTGATTACTTAAACTTTTTTTTTTTTTTGTGTACTACTTAATTTGAGGGTTTCTTTTTGTTTATAGCCTCATGAAGTCCTTATAGTCTTATTTTAACAGAAAAGTGAACTTTTGAGCTTCTAAAATGAAGATCCTCTGGGATGTAAAACACATCTTTTGTGAATTTTGCATAACTTATATGATTTGGGAAAAAAAGTGCTAAAATTTTCTGTAGATAAATCTTAAGCAGATAAAAAATTGCTGTATTATTTCTTGTTGAGCATTTGTTCTTTACTCACATCCATTTTCTTCATGCATAACTGAGCTTCTGTAAATATATTTTCTTTCAGGTTAGCTATTATTACTTAGCTCATTGACTTTTTGAAGATGAATGTTGGTTTCAGTACACAGATTTCTGTACTTGGCATTTTGTCCAACATCATCTGTAACTCTGAATGATGAATGACATTTCATTATATAAGTATTCTATTTTATCACATATTTGTTTATCCAAAGGAGTTCAAATATTGGTTATCAGAAATGCTGCTATGAGTGGAGAACCTCTAAATATGCTTATTGTGTACTCTACCACCATGATATTAATGAGGTATTCTCCCTCAGAAAAATCAAAAGGTTCATTTGATTTTTTTCAGAACATTAAAACAAAGATATTGGCTCAACTGCATTCATCATGAGCTTTGGTGTTACCTAAAATGAGTCTGTGATTTCAATCCAAAGGAGGAAAAGGGGGATGAGAGGATGGGATGGAACACAGATTCTTGTTTTGAGTCCCTGCACTCTCCCAGAGCCATGGCCTCTCTGCAGAACAACAGACTGTGAGGGACAATATAATCCACAGCACCTTGTGTTCCAGTGGCTGATTAAATATTTGATGTGTTAGGAGGGAAAACAAGCTCCCTTCTTTTCCTAGGGAGAGAGCATGTTGAAGAGCTTCAGTTTGTTTATCATTACATTATAGTGGCTTGGAGCTGATGAGCTGCTCTGAGATGCAGCAGTGAAAGACACCAGCCTTCTCACTTGGATTAGTTATTTTCCCAATTTTTTAAAATTCTACATTCATTTTGTCACCTTTAATCCTACTCTGAAATGTGAAATCATGAAAATTATGAAACAGTAGTTTAAAATTCTCCACTTTAAATTTTTTAGGAGGGCAGGGTTTGATTTCCTACAAAATTTAAATGTTTGTGGTCGAAGTCCTGGACAATATTGTAAGAGGGCAAAGAAAAATTATTTGGTGGGTGATAAAGGGTTTCTGTCTGTAACTGTTGTCTGTATTTTATGCTTTGCAAAGTCCAAAGATAAGCCTGAATGTCTCCTGTTATGAGACATTTTTGACTATCTGTCTTGTCAATCAGGAAAATTTAACATGCTCAGAATTCATCCTTACACAAGTTATTTTATTTTAAATTGTTATCTGAGTAAAGCAAGTATGAGGCTGTCCACACTGGCATAGACTGTTTTAATTTAGAGGGTTACTTCTCATTGTAATGACTGTGTATACAATCAGACAATGCAGAAAGCTCCATATCTTATCTGCATGTAAATTCCTAGACTGTTCTTCTCCTCAAAGTTATTTCTTAATTGTGTTGAAAACTAAAACTGGATGAATGACTGGTGATTTTTTGTTTGTTTTATTTTGTTTTAGTGGAAGGATTTTTTAAAATTAATTTTACATTAATGTAGTTCTCTAAGAAATATTTTTTGTCCGTCTTGATTACTTTGAACTTTTGAGCCTTATTAACTTAGAAGTTTTGTCTGAAGATAATTTGTAGATATTGCTGAAAATGTTTAGGTGAACCACCACTGAAACTAATACCTGGAAGTGTCCAGTGTGGAACGTATACAAAAGAGTTAAGGTCTGTTATGATGTAAGGCACCAAGCAATAGCAGCTTTCCTTCAAAACACATTACTGCTGAAAATGCACAAGTGAATAGATTTTGCCTGGCTGAGAAAGGAGTAACAGACTGTTCCAACGCATTGGGTAGGATCAAAAAATTTATAGTATGTAGACTTAACATTATACTCTTTTGCTCCTTAAATCATAGCCTTCTAGTAAACTTCAGCTGTTGCAAAAAAAAAAAAATATACACACACACACACACACACACATATATATATATACAGGCATAGGAGAATAATTCATCCCAAATTTCTGAGCTAAATACTCACAGGCTAAGAAAAACAAGGAGATCAGACCAGAAACAATGTTATCTCTAGACATTTTGACCAAAGATAAATTTTTTTGGATTTAACACAATGTCCTAGCACTAACCTTTCCATTCAAGTTGCTTGAAACTTCCCTATTACAGGATAAAACCCCTGGAATGATGGTAACCAGTTCTCCTCCAGCATGTGAAAGCCTTCCCAAGGGAAGAAAAGTCTGTCACACAAGACATGGTGGTGTTTGGCCCAGGGTGAGAGAAGTAATGGTGTGGCTCTTTGGTGGAGAAGGATGGAAAATGACCAAATGAAATCCCATCTCGGGGTGTCAGATATCAGAGATATGATATTTCTAAATGATCTGATATTTCTAAATGTGCAATAGGCAGAATAAAAATCATGAGTGCTAGACCTGGATAGTCATTTGGCTGGAAGATTTTCATTAAAATTTACACTGAAATCAACATTATCTCTTGAGAAATTTTAAGTTTTTCATGCTACTTCATACTGATTTTTTTTTCCTTAATATAAAATTTTGGACTGTTTTAATATACATTTTTCATTTCCATCTGCACAACTCCCTAGAAAATATATTTGGCCAGCCATTTAGCAGTGTTAGTAAAAAAATGTGCAGAAGGAATATCCTCATATTCATAATAGGCCACAAACATACTTATCAAAAATAACATTGACAGGTCATAAAGTGCCGTTTAGAAATAACATGTAATTAACTATGGACATCTTAATATTTTTCCATCCTTTTTCTGTGCAAGTTTATTTAGTAAATGATAAATGCAGAGGCACTAAAAGCCCACACAGGCAGTAAGGTGGTTGAGTGCCTGCCCAGTCCCTCTTGTGAACGTGTTCTACCTGTTTTAGCAGCCTGCACACCAGGGTGATGGTAGCTACTTACCTCCCTTCACCTACCACAGATAAGGGTATTTGGTTCTAGTTTACGTGCAAGTTTATGGAGGTAATTTCTCCAAATGATTATTTTTTTTATGCTTTTGACTCTGCAGATTAAGCATATTAAGTTTTCTTTTTAGAAGAAAGTAAATTAGAATAAATCAGAATGAATATTCTGGTTTCCTGACATACTGAAAATATTACTGGAAAAAAACACATTTTACATGAATTACAACTCAGAATCAGTTTGATATTTATTAGAACTACTCTAAACTAACCCCCACAGAAAAGAGTGCTGCTGGAAAAAGAAAAATTTTTTACACAGACAAACAGACAGCTTTTGTAATATTTGTCAGTTACAATGGCAGCAAAAGCAGCATTTAAATATGGCAAATGTGGAGTGTTGCTGCACTAAGTGTGATTGTGCAGGTATGGTTGCACCAGGCCAGCCTTTACAGCCACCATCTCAGTATGGCTGTGATTACACAGTGAAGTTCATAATTGGAACTGAATAAGTAGTGGGAGAAAAGGTATTTTATTTGGTCAGTTGTGATCCTCCCAACCACTCTTTTCATGAATACTGAAGTTTTCCACCTAGTATCCATACTCAGAACAGGAAAAATTTACAGTCCAATATGTAGAACATCTTTGAATAGTTAATTTGAAAGAACTGTCTCTAATTTATGGTTCTAATTTAATCTTTTTTAACACTGGTTGCCGATAAGGAAACAGAAACACAAAGTTGTACTTACTGGTGCAATGTAACAATACATTTCACAGTGCAAATCTTCACTGTTCTGTCTTTCTTTGGTCTTCAGACTAAGAGTTATTCAAAAGTGACTTGGAGTCTGGATCTCAGACTGGCATGAACTGCTCAAACGAGCCAGAAAATTTCCTAATTGTGAATAGTTAATTTGTTCCATGCTGTCATTGTCATCAGATATTTCCCCATTTCTCTTCTGCTTCGGTTTTCTATGACGGACAGAAGTAGATAAAGTAGTAGATAAACCTACTTATCTGTACGTGGTGACTACAGTGGGAATTTCTATGACTTCATGCCTTGAATTTATTCTCTCCACTCATGATGCTCACATACTCCTGGATATTACCCTCAAACTCCTTTTTGTTCACATTATTACCACAGCAGAATAAAGGCCTACAGTATTTCATTTCTTGTTACTGTTGGGTTGTTTTTTTTTATTACATTGAGCACAGAAGCCCTGACTGCACAAAGGCACCTGTTATAAAACCATACATGAAACATAATCTCTGTCAGGAAACTTGTGCCATAAGCTAGGACAGAAACATTAAATAAAAAGGAGGTAAAAGTGACATACCCAAGGTCAAAAATGTTCCTGTAGACCTTCCTGTTTCTCTTCTTGAGTCTTATTTAAGGCAATTATATAAAACCTGGAATATTGTGTGCACCAGATTAAGTTGCTGGTGCACGCAATATGACAATTACTTCGAAAACAGAGGATGTTTCCACCCACACAGTAATCTTTCAGAGAGACTAATGAGGATGCGTATGAAACATCTGCTGCTTGCCTTCCATTAGATGAAACACTTCTGAAAATGGGAAATCCCTCTTAGTCAAAGGAAAATAGGATTACAATAACAATGATCATCTGTGAGCTAGAAGCCAAAACCTAGTGTGGTAGACTAGTCCAATGCCATTTTAAACATCAGCCACTGAAAAGACACAGACTAACCTGTTACATCGAACAAAGACTCCAATGTCAAAGGAAGCTGTCTGTAATGAAAGATGGACTTGATACAAGGCTGATTTCCACTGTAAATGGAATATGTTATAACCTTCTTATTGGAAACAACTTTGCTGCACCTTCATGCAGAATTTCCCAAAAGCTCACTGAAAATAACTGTGGAGTATAGTGTCAGACAGTGTTCAACATTACCTACTGAAGACTCAGGAAAAAGAAAACTTGACTGTTGACAAAAGTGCAGCCAAGCATGTGTCCCTGTCCCCAGACACACGGGTTAACACGGTTTGGGTAGTGCCCATGGCCAGTGATGTGCAAAGAAGGGATGAGACCAGCACTCTGGGCAGCTCTGATGAGCAGGCACCCCTTTGCAGAGGCACTGGATAGACACTGCCTTTGGCATGAGCTTGGTTCAGGGCTTGAATTTGTGTCCAGAATCTGTCACAGGATCTGATAATATTGTTTCTGCTCCAAGAAAAATATATTATTGTTCCATTGATGTATACTTTCTCCTAAATACTTCTTCTTTATTTTCTCCTAGGAGGAAAGTGGGAATGTTGTTGCTGAAATAGCCTGTGAAATTAAACTATATTTATGAGATTCATATTATCTGACTGATTGTCACAGTATTCTGAGATACTTTGGAAAAGGTCTGGAACCTAATTTAGCAATATTTGTTTGGCTGGGTTTTTTATTGTGATAAATATCCAAATAACATATTTTGTTTTTATGAAATTCACTAATTTTGAATATTTCTTACAAACTCTCCCTAAAAATAATGTTAGCATTAAAATTATGTCTTTCAGCAGCTTTCTGAGTAGTTCTCTAGTTTGTTCAACAATTATTACTGAAATGACCGTGATCTTAGGAACCCTTATTCATGTCTGACATTCTTTTCCTGTAACTAATTATTTTTCAGACTGTTTTAATTGCAGGGTGTAGGATGCATTCTTTGTAACTGCTAAGTATTAGAAGGGGACATACTCTGCAGATCATTAAATGTGTTACCAGGAATAAGCATTTTTCTGAGACCAATGATATTTATCAAAATGAGTCAATGTGTTTGTTGAGGGCAGGAGGCCATCTCCAGGAAATGTCTCCCAGCAACTGATGGCATGGTAAGAGCTGTTAATTATTTAAGGTGATATGGAGACCATAGATCTTCTCAGGAGAAATGGATTTCTTGTTTCTTTTATTTACAAACAGCATGCATTAAAAACCCTGAGTTAATTGCATTTGTTTTTTAAACAATCCCAGACTGAGAATTTTTTTTGGTAGCCTGCAAGCATTGCTAAAGAGAAGGCAAGTAAGAGACATCAAAATATTATGCATATTTCATGGCTTCCTATCAGAACACAAAGTGATGCAAAATAAAAGTCTTCAAAGATCTGAACATCTATGCTCAACTTAAACTAGGCCAACATCACTGTGTACTTTCAAAGTCATTCACTAATGAGACTACCTATAAAACCTAGGTCAGAGGTACTGCTTTGCAGTGCTGTCAGGTAAAGTTTTTGCTTTCATTCTATCTGATTTTGGAAAAGTAAAGGCCCACGCTCTCTGTGAGTGTCCTAAGCCCCAGGTGACAAGAGCACGTCAGGAATGATCAGGGGTCCAAAAACCTATGAGCAAAGATCGAAGGAATTGGGACTTGTAGCCTAAGGAAAAGAAGATTGAAGAAGTGACACAGTAGCAACTTTTCTAGGTATAAAGATATCCCTGGAGAGAGCTACCTCTCTATGTCCAGGGTAGATAAACAAGAAATAATGGGATCATGTTATATAAAACAAGCTTCTGTTCAGAAATAAGGAAAAGATTTCTAAAAAACCCCCAAACTAAACACAAAACCCCAACCAAACAATCAAACAAAAACAAGCAAACAAAAACCCCAATCACAGCATTGCACTGGAATGAAGCTTGTCTAGTGTAATTTGAACTATCACTTCTCAGAGGTAACTTAGACGGAAATCCACCTGGGAACCAAAATAGTTTTTCCCAATGAAAATTTAATCAAATCAGGTCTGGTTCTAGTAGAATGTTTCAATTTTTGTCACTTTTGGGGTGTTCTCTTAGGTTTTAGGGGGGGTTGCTTACTTGGTCGGGGGGGTTTTGGGGGGGTTTTGTTTGTTTGTTTTGTTTTTTGTTTATTTTGTTTTGGTTTTTTTTTTCCTGCTTGGATTTTGTTTGCTTGTCTTTGGTTTTGCTATTGTTGTTTGTCTTCAGAATAATCCTTATCACCAACTGAAGAGTTTTGTCTTTAGGAGGGTCCAAACCATTCACTTTGATCACCACCAAGGGGTTTGGCATTACAGATCATTGCAGAAGGTCAGCAGGGCCAGGCTCCCCGTGGTGCAGCTCACAAGCACCGCGTGCTTAGGAAATCCTACCTTGGTTTACGCCAGAACTGCTGGCACTATAACACCCTGGAGGATAGAGTTTGGCAGCGCTGCCGGCTGTGTTTGGGCGAGCCAGGAGCAGCAGGCCGCCTCTCGGCTCCCGAGGGCGCGGCCGCGGTGCAGTACCCGGGCTCGGGGCTAGGTGGCGCTGGAGCCCGCCCGGAGGGGAGCCGGGAGAACGGAAAATCCGCGGATGTTCTTTGCCCCGCCTGTTTTCTCCACCGCCTCCAGTGGAAAGAGCACCTCAGCTCCCTCGCTTACTGAAAGGATGCTTCATTCCGATTTGCCCCACATTAATAAGCGCGCATATTTTATGGGGTTTTACAGCGTTTTCTGTTTACAGCAAGGCTAACTAATATTTTGATGAGGAGACAATTTACCAAAAGCTGACATTTTGGGAAGACTAACATTATTCAGGGGGAAAAAATAGAGAACTGTTAAAATACTTTAAAATACTTTATTTCAACATTTTCTGAGGATGGGGTTTTTTTGGTGCGTTTTTTGTTGTTGTTGTTGTTTTTGTTGTTTTTTTTTTTTTTTTTTCTAATTTACTTAAAGAATTCTTGTTTCACATTTCCTTCTCTGATGTTTACTTGACTGGAGAAGGGAGAAATAAAGTGAATGATATCTAAAAGTGTAAAGTGTGTGCTGCACCAAAAATGGATTGGAATGATTCTGATAAAATGAAAAAGATTTGGTTTGTACTTTTCCTGGTTTCACAAAGCAAATAATAATTAAGATAAAACATATTATATGGAATATATAATAGATCAAAAATCACTTTCACTTGGTTTTGGTTTTATCAAATATACACATTTCTTTTTTTTTCACAGTTAGAGTAACTACAGTTTCCAACACATTTTTGTGTGGTTTAAGTTCGTCCTATGGTGTCTGCTGAGGGTTTTTTTAAGAGACCAATGCAAGTTTTAAGACATATTGAAGAGAAAAATGTTTTATCAAGGGAACACATTAAAACTTCTTACAAAGCCTATGAAAAATAAAAGTTAAAATGTATTGCATTTCCTATGGGAAAATTTGTGGTATCAGACAATAGGTAGAAGGACCAAGGGATAAAATTTATTCTTAGATTAATAATTCAGGTATTTACAATAAGAATATTAGAATTATTCTCAAAGTCATTACCAACTGTTTGTATGTTATGTAATTCTGAAAACTACTTAAAATTATAAATAGCTGAAATCTAATTTGTTTGATGGCACTAAAGTCTGGAAAAACATTTGTCTGACTAGTTTGAGGGAATTTAACATTAATTAGAGTTTTAACTAGGAAAACAATAAGACTGGCTATAATTCTGTAGAGACAAGCTGTAGCAAATATCCTTGTAGGTCAGATTCAATTAATTTACAGGCAAAAGAGCATGAAAGCACACTGATTTAACAAAGCCAAAAGCATGACTGAGTTTCATTCATGAAAGAAATTGACCACACTGTTTCCATCATCAGCATTATTAGATAGCATCAGTTGTTTTCTGAACCATTTATCAGTTAATTGCTTCATTTTTTCAGGCATAGAACTAGATGGTCACTTTGCTCATATCTGTATGTCTCATGCACCACTGAAATTATCATTTCTGTCCTTCTACGATGTGGAGTAGGTGTCAAAGATGGGACAATCTAAATGGCCACAAGAAGAAAATTGCTCAGAGAAAGTCATATGATGAATGAACACTTACTGATATGAGAATTTATCTTGGTCTGGTGTTTCCTGTGACCATGAAAACTGAGAGAGGGAAGAGTTAAAACTCCGCTCATGCTGACGCTAGCCAAACACCAGTTTTTGTTGGTTACCATGGTTCCAGGTCCAAACAGGGCTAACAAAGTCATTTTGGGTTTAAATTGGAATTTAATTTGCATGGCAGCAGTAAGTCTTTGCCTGACATACAGCAGATGTGTCTTTTAACAAAAAGGGGTTTAATCCCTTTGTGACTAATGAATTCTGTGTTCAGCTGTGGTCATATTCCGTTTATTGTGTCACAAAATGTGACAGCTCACATTAGAGTAATTGTATTCCAGTGAGGTCAATGCAAACTTTGCCTTATCTGTATCATGACTTCAGTGAAGGGACAGTGCCCAAGACAGTAGAGAAAACTTGAAAATAAATCTTGATTACTTAAAAAAAAAAATTAAAGCAAAATAATTCTTTACTTTTACCTGGGGAAAATCCATGGCATTTTCTTTGCTCTGTTCCTTCTAAAAAGGCATGTTAGTTGTATATTATGTATTTGAGAAACAACAGCATGTTCACCTGAGAAATTCAATACCCCTCAGTCCCTGGTTTGGCATACTGTGCCCCTCTTGATGTGAGTTTTCACCCAAACCACTTTGCCATCTCCACCTGACTGGACAAAACCTCTCTGAAACCATCACTTAAACCACTCTTGGCAAAGCCCTCAGTAGAAAAGAATCCCAGCGTGGACTTCTGTTTACAGATTCTGACTCTTTACAGATTTTATGTAAGGAATGTATGTACTGTGATAAGCAAATATCCAGTAGAGCAAGGACTGGGACATGGTTCTAATTTATTGCTGACAAACTTACTGCTGCTAGCCAAATGTAGTTCTCATTTAAATACTGAATTTCTATGTCAAACACTTCAGTGTTTCTATGTCAAACACTTCAAACACACTTAAGTGAAAGGAGTCAAGAGCTGTGCTCACCTCCATCATTTTCCACCCAAGTAGCAGCTAGTTGGGATACTGGGATGCTTCTTCTGGTGTTTGGGCATGAAGTGAGTCATGTCCTGAAGAGACACATCTCAGAAACAGAAGAAGACATTGCACCCCAGTCTGTGTCTTCCTGCACGACTGTGCTGAGAACTGACCTGATTCCCATCAGGGTCATGGAGGGCTGGCCAGCAGCAGAGGTTGGAGTGCTCCTGCATGGAGAGCCCTGAGTCAGCAGCCCCGCTGAGGACCTTTGGAGAGAGCCCAGAACAGGCAGATGAAGCTGCTTGTGAGCAACCTCACAGGTGCTTTACTGACAGTGAGCTGTTGGGCAGAGCTGGCTGTGGGCTTTGCCTCTTTCACAAGCAGTGCGGTACCCACATCACCATTCTGAGAACTACAGCTTTTCACAGAAGAATTTAAGGTGTGTGGCTTGGCACATACCACCTGAGCCCAAGAATCTACTCAAATGCTAATTCCACAGTGTGAGGAAAAACTTACTTGTTGAAGGTGATTTACCTCTAGATGATCTGGACCTTTTTCAAGAAAGGCTTTGATTGACCTCAGAATGGGTTCATAGTTACAGACTTTCTACTCAGCTGAAAATTTTTCTGTAATGGCCTTTAAGGGTGTGTGTTTCTCAGTCACTCTTTTGTTAGGTGCAATGTGAGCCTTTGTGAAAAGGCTACATAATGACTCTTGGTATTGCTGTTTCAAAAAGGTTTCCACAAACTCTGGATCTATTTAAAAAGTAAGAGTTATCATGGTAAGAGTTACTATAAAAACATCTGTTTTCAGAGAATCCTGCATAGGTACAAAGGAGAAAAATTCTCCTTTTTACAGAAATTGAAAATATGCCCAGTGATAAAATGTCCCATAGATAAATAAAAGTCCAAAATTAAGAAGAAGTTCCCAGGTTAATGTTTATATGTCAATAGTCAAGCTAGGTTACGTACCACTCACTTTAAAGAATTTCCCAGTGATGCTGTCTTTCTTTGACGGTGAGAAAACTTGCAATTTTTGGGGGGGTTTGAGTTTTTGTAGGTTTTTTTGTCTGTGTGTATGTGCCATTTCCACTGCCGGTGCACTGCAGATGTCTAAGTAACAATCAAGGCTCTACAAGTTTAACTTTCATTACGCAAGTTGCCTGGAGCACAGACATTAACACATCCATCCTGAAAAATTTCACATAGAATTGAAATCTTCTCATCTCAGTCCTGTTCCAACAGGTATTTCAGCCCCGCACCAAACTTGAAACTTTTAAAAGAAGAGATTTGCTTGGTACAGTTTTATGTGATTTCTGTAGCAGGAAATTATAGTGCTTCTAAGATGCAGTGAACTGTCTGCAGAACACATACAGTCTCCTCGAAAAGCATAACATTAGAGCAGTAACATGCCTCATTTCAGAGCTAAATCTATCAGGGTCTGCAGAAATAATGTTAGAAAGTCCTTCACTGGTAGGAAATGTAATCACCTCTGAAAGTGTGAACCCCCAGAAATGCTGAGCTAGGGAATTTCAAACCTTGATTGCAATCTTATTATGAACAAGACACGTGATCTTCCATACTTGTAAAGTGAGCCCAATGCCTTCCACTTGGTTGCAAGATTGCCACTTGCATGCTGTCAGGGAAAGAGGTATCAACAGAGGCACATGAGAGTTCAGCTCTGAGCTGTACCAGAGAAAGCTGTAAAGACTCACAGTTTATTTGCATTAAAATATTTTTGGAGTAAGATATGCAAACAGAGGTAAAATATGAAGAAAGTAATTGGTGAGCAGAAGGTGAGCAGTATGTTTGGGAGCTGTGAAAGAACTGAAGGAATGCCAGGCTTGGATTAATTTCTTATTTGCTGTGTTTCCTAGCTTAAGAATAGAATAAAAGTACAAACCACATAGATCTCTTTGAAAAAGTAGACCTTGAAAAGTGAAATAAAAGTAATTAGTCTGAGCAGGAAACACTAATATCTGGGAGCTACTCCATAGAGGAAGGAAAGCCTCCTGCAGATGACCTTAAAATTACTTGTGGAAGCCAGAATGGGATGGGTGATAGGGAGAGAGAGGATTGGAAAGGGGAAAGACCTATTACTTCTGTCCTACAGTTTATTCAGTGTAAAATAAGAATGCTACACACGTGCAAAAATGCTCCATTTAAAGGGCCAGTCATTGGCACGGTTAAATCTTGGAAGATGTTAAGCTTCTTGCAGCTTTATTGGCTGCACAGTAGCAGGGCATGCTGCAACCCCTTTTAATTTTCCATCGGGTCTCTGGAGAACAATGAAAAAAAAATCACACCAAACCATATCATAACAAAATGAGACAAATGTAAAACAGGAAAAAACTGAACAGATACTGTATAACTTTCACAACTAGATCATCTGTCTGCTCCCATCCTGTCCTGACCAAATCAAGCTCATCAATTAGGTATCAGAGGGATGCTCAAAACTGGGAATACTTGAATTTGACTCACTGCCATAAAAGCACAAGTCAAATTTTCTATGTGCCAGAGTTTGTGTTAGAGTTCCAGTAGGAAAAAGGGAAGAAAACTCTTTCACCACATTAATCATCTTAGAACCTCCTGGCCTTTAAACACTTTCTTGTAAAACGTGGTTGAATGGCAATGTTCATATTTCAGTGAGTGGTTTTAGTGAAATCAGAATGATTATTTTTAGAAATGCTTACCAACTGGAGCAAGAGAAAATCTTCCCAAAACCACATGGATTGTCTTTTTCAGAAAAATACTGGTGGCATTTTTATACTTAAAAAGAAAAGCATAGGGTCCTTAAGCAGAATGTCTCTTATTGGATGCAAAGACATTTTTACAAATATATGCAATATTAATAAATGACTTTTTATCCAGGTGTTGCCTGGATGAATGAATAGTTTAACTGTGCCACCACTCATGATGCCCACAGGATAGCAGGGAAGAGAGCCTGTTTTCTCAGAGGTGTTAGTCATGGTAGAGATCCAAGTGGCACTCTGAATGCCTGTAAAGATATTTCTGCCCATAAGTGATTCCACATTCAGCTCATGCCAGTAGAGCTGGTTTATGAGAGAGTTGGCGGGGGAGAGTTCTGCCACCAGCACTTTGGATAAGAGAATGTATGAGAAGCCAACTGCATTGTTCATTTGTAATTTTCCCAAACACTTCCTAGTAGTCACAACGTCCACATGAAAAATTGCACAACAGATCCGCGTGGCAACATCAGATATTTAAGATCTGTGTTCTTGCTTTGTGTTGGACCAAAGAGCAGTACTCTAAAAATGTTTTCACAAATGCAGAAGTGAGTTGAGGTGTCTGGTGTGATGGTTCCTCATTTCAGCATATGCCAATGGACAAGGTGCAGAGCTGTGGGAGAACTAATTCATTCTTCATACAGAGTGCTCTTGTTCAAGTTAACTGATCACAAACATCCCAAAATAAAACCTAGGGTTCATAGACAACTTATATGGATTGACCCTGGCCAAGGACACACCAGCAAGAATGCATGAAGGCTTTGTCTGGTATTTGAAAAAAGTTTAGGCTAAAAAAATAGCATAGAAGCTGATGTTTTCAAAGCAAAATTCTTCTTCAAAACAAGGTAGGCCCTAAAATGCTGCAGTTGTTGTTTCACTGGAAGCACTTCCACTCTGTCACTGGTGGTCATGCAGGTGAAGGACTTAAACCTTTTCTATGTCCAGGAACAGAGCTAATACACAGGATGCTGTCCCCGCTTCATTCTTTTCTGCCTCAGTGCTTGGCTGACTGAAAGATTTCCAGTTTCAGGCTTCGCAAAAACATGTTAGTCAAATGAACTTCATCCAAAATAACCAAGTCAGCTTTAACAGCTATGAAATTTCTTTAATGTTTCCACAGTGCATTATTATTTGTAAGAAATGTTACTAAACTACAGCATATTTTAACTACACTTTTCAATATATAATTATTTTGTTTGAAGTATGTGAAATCAATGGCAGTGCTGAAAACAATTCTCATTGACTCAAAGGTAATATGTAGTACCTGATCATTAAAATGTGAGCAGCAACTAAAAGGGTGCCTACAAGATGAAATGGGGAATAAAACATAGATTTCATTTTTGAGTTAGCTCATGGTTTTAATTATGATTTTTATAAAAGTCTTTTCAAATAGGAAATTTATTGCTTGAATATGATCACTACATATTAAATTTACTTTAAAAAGAGGAAAAGCAGTTTACTTTTAAATGTATGTCACAAAATACATCATCGGGAAAGGGCACTGGGTTTATTTGCCCTTCATATCCTGATTTGCTGACTTCTACTTTTCAGTAGCAATGTCTTAAAACCAATTGTAGGTTTTTTCAACTCCTTTATAAAAAAATAAGAAAACATACTCAGATTTTGAACTTCCTGGCAATAAGTTTGTAAGACAACTAAGTTTGATTGGCCCATTTCAGGAACACATTATAAATCAGGTAATCTGTCTTGGTTCCATGTACAGGCTAGGGGTTGTCTCTAAAATGTGTTATTTGTTACATAAGAAAATTGTAGGCAGCTGACTGAAAAGGCTTTGGAGTTAAATTTATTCAAGTTTTCCTTGCAGATTTGACTTTGGAAATGAAGGACCCTGGCTGGGAAAGTCACTGAAATTCAGAGGGCTGAAAACAAAAAATCTTTTGAGCTCTCTGAAACAGTTCTCTGTTTTCTCAACCATAACAGCATGATGCTATTAAGCAGTGTCTTTGATCTGCAATAAGCATTTCTAATTTGAATTCACTTGAAATTACTGCTAGTATCAGCTAAGCCTTTGTGCATCTTCCAGATTGCAGGAATATTATAATATAAAGAATAACTTCAGCCCAATCAGGAATATTTGAATCATATGCTTTTTCTCTTCAGCAAATGTCATGTGCTGCAAATGACAGCACTTCAGGACTGTCAGTAAACCAAGAATGAAATCTGTCATTCACTCACCTGTTCTAGGAAAAAAAAAAAACAACCCAAAAAAACCCAAATCAGTTTTAAGGATCCTATCTCCTGTGGTAAGAAATCTGCATAAAGCAAAATATTGTATCATTAAATTTTCCTCTGGAGGAAATGACTCAAATGTAGTTTTCCTTGAACATTTGCATAAAAGTATTACTGCATAATGAATATTTCCTTACCCAATACACCCAGACTATCAGAATTTCTTCAGGATAGTCATGCATCTTACTAAATGACATGGAAGAAAAAGAAGTAACTGCTAGAAATTTCCATACCTTTCTACTACTTTATCATACAATTTTAAAAATTCGTTCAGATATGTACCACATTCTTCTGTCAAAATAAATAACTCTTAAATATTAACAGGCAATGTTTATTTTCTGCTGTCTCTTTTCTCTTCCCAGCAAGGCGATTCTTACTGTGAACTTTGCTTCTTGATCTTTCTGTGACCTGCCATAATCATCTCAGTCTTCTCTTTCAAAGAAATTCACTTCCATGAGTCACTGCATTAATGACTTCTTTCAAGTTTACCCTTGAAAACAGCATTAACTGGTACTCATTTGTTAGAGACACACATTGCAATATGGGGCCTGACCAAAAGTCTGTGGCTGGGTAACCAAGATCTTCTCAATCTCTCAAAAAGATTTTTATTGGGTCCCAGACCTTTCACCTCTGTAAAAGCCAGTGCAGCACCGAAGTGTAGCTCCTGTTAATATAACCAGTACAGCTGTTACCATAGAGAAAGCAATGCCAGAGAGGTGACCATGGTGGAACAGCTCATGAAGGTCAAGAATGGAGAGGACTCTGTGTGTGCACCATCTTTACTTTCACGAGAAAATTAAGGATGAATCTACAGCCAAAAAGCTTTGGCCATGGTCTTTGGACCTGACTGGGAAGTCAGCATTCAAAGAGCTCATGCAAACCCACCAAGTCAAATAACACTGCTGAGTTTTCCTAAAAGGAAGTCCTTCCAGTCATTTATGATGCAGCAGCTTTATGTCACAGAGGATCTCTCTGCTTGTTGACTTCTTTGGTGAGAAGAAGACCCTTGCAGTCAGACCATCTGACAGAGAAGCAGGAGGAGTGTCCCCAGGATCAACCAGTATTCCTATTCTGAAATGTACCTTGGAAACAGGCAATCTTTTGTTACATGGCAAAAGAATATTTGAGATATTACATGTTCAGTGTTGAAAGGCATTCAAGACTGATGGGAATCCATGGAACATCACTCCTGAAACATTCCTAGTATATAGTACAAAATTATAAGAGGCTTTTTTAAAGACTAATATCGTCCTGGATGGAAGTAGGGGATTCTGATTGTTAAAAGCTTTTCTACTCTGATGGAAACAGAAATCTTAATCTTCTCAGTTTCTTAAATATGATTTCATAAAAAAGATAAAAGAGGACTTTTTTATTCAACAAGTTTTTATCCATATACAACCATTTTCCAGTTCATTAGCTGGGTAACTGAGCATCAAGGAGCAGCCTCCCATATCCTGTATTATTCAGAATAGGATATATCAGAATTGAGAACTTCCTTTAAAAACACAGAAAAATGGAAACTGGCAAGGAACAATGTCTAAGAAATTGTCTGCTGTGGCTTCAGGCTGGGCTGGAGGCTACATAGATGCATTGAAAAATCACTGCTAGCTGACTAACAAGCCATGGGTCTTCAGAAGGACCCAGGAGGACTCAAGATATTGTACCCTAGAGAGAAGGCTTAGTGATGGCAAATTTTTAGAGTATCCATGATAGAAAAGAGGATCAGCTCTTTTCTTCAGAAAATTTGTAATAATTTTTCTCTCTCTTCTGACCTTTTATAATTTTAATTTTTAAGGCAGTTTTAACACAAAGATGTTACAAGTTATTCCTGCAAGGTATGTGGGTGGTAGAGGAGAGGGGTAGACTAAGTTTTGGTACCCAAGTTCTGATTGTGGTTCGAGCTGATTTAAGATTTCATACTTATGAATAGTAGAGTTTTCAATTTATTTAATGAAGGAATCCATGCTCAGACATTTTATATTGTTAATTCTTCCAAAAGTTCCTTTAATTTTTTTTTATTATTTTTCTTTCACTGTGATAAGTCACACAATTCTCTAGAAACAGAGAGAATACTTTCCCTTTTCTAGACCTGATCAAAGCCCTTCCAACAGCAGTTGCTGTGTTTGAACACAGCAAAGGTTTATAGCTACACTTCCAGTGCTATTCCTCTTCTAAGACTCCATGGAAACAGGAGTCTTTTTCTATTTATTGACTATGCAGCAAGAGGATAGAAAAAAATACTGGGGTGACATATAATGCCCTTGCCTGTTGCTGTCAAGATTCCCCAGGAAAAAAAAAAAAATCCAAGCAGCATATTCCACGTATTTTATAGTGTAGGCCACCAGTGACCGGAGCTAAGCAAATTTTCAGTGGATTTGTCTGACTCTGGTGGTGGCAGGATTTTTGAGAGAGCTCATTGCTCCTCTTCAACACAGTGAAAATATGCCTTCACAGCAAGAGCTCTCCTTCACCACATAGTCCCCAAAAGACATTTCCTCAGACAAAATCCTCTGATTTACTAATAAGACCATAGAAATATGGTCATCAGGAGATGGAGACCATGGAGTATCATTCTCAGTAATGAAGCACATAAAGTAATGGAAAGAAATGTGAATCGTGGGTTTTTTTCTAGATATCAGTCTTGGCCAAGTGTACTTTTTAAAAAAAAATTTTGACACAATAGGAATAGTGAGAAATACAAAATAAAGTCTGCTGCCTGATTGGTGTTTTAGAAAGGCAGCAACAGGTGAATAAATTCAGTACCAGACGTGCAAATTGAGTTCAGCCTGGAAATCGGCATACACCAGTCATTTTTTACCTATGGGGTTCCTCTCCCAGTGAGAGCACAGACTGGCACAAATCATAGAAGAATAAAAAAGATCTGTGAGTAGGAGTGCAGTAAAGTCAAAGGCCTTTTCCTGGTTAAATATGAAATCAGAGTATATTTTGGTACAAACCCAATTTATGGCATCTTAATTAGAGATCTGGTTCTATTTCTCTGTACTTAGAAGCTGCTCAAAGCATTTTTTTCCAGGCAGACAGGAGCTGTAGCACAGGAAAGCACTCTGAGGCACATAGAGTATGGAGCTGGATGAAGAGTTCACAGTGCCAGGTCTGTGGTAGTGTAGTTCTCATGGAAGCCAACACCAGCCTTTTGCCATCTCCTATCCCTCATATTGGATCTTAGCAGTCCTGGGGGGATCCTTGACTGCATTTAGTCCCTCTTTCCTGTCACCTGTTTGCAGGCTTGAGCTTCATCACAGCAGTGCCTTTGCTTGTGGCACCCAATAACTATAACTGCTCATTATCAGTAAGAATATTTGGGAAGAAAAATTTATTTTTCAGTTCCATCAAAACAAACAGAACAAATGCTTTTCCAGAACTTCTTCTTAAGAAAGATAAAAAATTTAATGAAAGAAACCAAGGACTTAAAGAGACCTGGCTAGAGTGAAGGTACATATATTTTTTGTCTTCATTCCTCCTTTGAATAGTTAAATCTGCAGCAACCCACCTCCTGCAGCATTATGAATAAAAATAGAGGAGGATAATCCCCAGCTGCTGTTGTCAGCAAGACAAATCTACCTGTGCAATTGGAGACCTCTGTCATTTTTGCTAAGAAAGAACTGCAGTATGTGCTTGATGCAGATGTGGCTTGTGACACACACAGCTGTGCTAAAAGGTCCTCCATTGCACATAGGGTTCAAATATTTGTCTGGAATTGGCAGTGTTTAAATTTCAGCTGAAATCTCAGGCACTGAGGGTAGACTCTAAAGCAGATGAAGATTTCCAGCAAGCTTCAATAATACAAAATAAAACCACTCTCAAGCTACACAGCAGAGAACCAGCATACATGCACTGTGCCTTACAAGATCATCTTTGCTTTGTAACATTCACTGTAGGAAGATTTAAAATACAATCAATTCCCTCTTCTTGGATCGCAGAACTTCTGCAAGAAATGCAGGGATCTCTTTTTCATGGAGGTGAAGTTGAATTTAAGGAAACAAATAAATAGTGACATTTTTACCAAAGAGAGAAAACTTTGAAGTGCAGAGACTTCCTACATTCAGAACAGAAGGCAATACCTCTTGTTTCTTGAACTTTTAATTCCTAACATGGAAATATGTAGTATAGTTGTTTATACATAACATTATATTTATACATTGTATATAAATAATGTAAATAAATTTGTACATAAATAAATGTATATAAATAGTTCTATGACATCCCTGAGGAAGGAGGCACTGAAGGAAGGGATCTCTGAGGCAAGTAAGAAGCAATTCAATGAAGCTCCCATTTAATTATCCTCTCTGCTGGAGTTCCTTACAAAACTCAGCCAAAGAAGTTCCTCCACCTTGAATGACTTTCATCTATCAGAAATATCAAAAATGCCAATAGGCAGAAAAACATCTATATGTGCAAGAGAGAAGTAAAATTTAGTGGAGAAAGCCCCTGAACACTGTCATGATTCAGATTGTTGATAACAAAAAATGTATAGAAATTTCAAATTAAGAAATAAGTAGGTAATATCTAGCGGGATCTTGATTCTTCAGGAATAAAAATTTTACTATTGGTTTCTAAATACCAGTAATACATATAATAAATATAATATAATATAATATAATATAATATAATATAATATAATATAATATAATATAATATCATATCATATCATATCATATCATATCATATCATATCATATCATATCATATTATATTATATTCACTCTTTTCTCTATCCCATCTAGTTTTTACCTGAGCCTTGTTGAATGCAGGACAACTGCAGGTCATGAAAAATGTGAGTTATTATAAGATGTATTTATTGGAAGCATTATTTCTGCTTTTAAGTCGGAGACAAAATTATTTTTTTCTGATCCAGAGGAGACTTATTTAATCAAAGAATTACTTATATATAATCCAGCAACTTTATTGGAAGAGAGAGGTTATTTATAAGTAGGCCGCTTTGCTTAGAGTGGAGTTCACCTGTAGGTAAAAGCTTTCCTTTTGTGTCTGCCTGAAAAATAAATGTAGAATTGCTCCTAAGACTTTTCCAGATAGACTTTCATTTGCTAGCAGAAAGCACTAAGGCACTTTTGGGAAGGCACTGTTACAAACACTGGTGTAAGTAACCTAGGTATACATAAAGGGTGTTTGGCTTTGTGGTTTTAACCTTTCTGTGTCCCATGGGGGTGTGAGGGTGAGATGTAAAATCACCCAAGGCCCTCCACTTCAGCCCCTGTGATGAGATGTGTGTCAGAGAACTGCAAGAAACAAACTGCAGTGAGGCTGTTCTTTGCAGGGACAGCAGGAGCTGAGCACCTACTGTGTGATCCAGGAGATGTGATAAGCTCAGGAGCAGCAGCCTGAGCCCTGCAGCTGCTGCTATTCTCTTGGCACCAGGACTAAAGTCTGCATTTCTTTATGCACATGTGCAGTAGCTCAGCCTGGAGAGATATTTCCAGTCAAGGAATGTATTGGTGCTTATTAATCCCAGCAGTGAAGAGACAGATTAGAAAGAGATCCGAAACTGGGTATTAGGCATTCAGATGAGTGCTTTGAGAAGGATAAAAATCATGGCCACAAATGTGACCTTTTCTTATGTGTGGCACAAATGAGTCTGGGGAATACTTACTGAATGAATCCCTGGGGGACTTATCAAGAGTACCTGTCCCAATTCATAAGCATATGCAGGGTATAATTTCTTGCCAATTTTTCCACTGCTTCGCTTGCACCCTGGAGCAAAAATGCAGATGAAGAAAGGTGTTGGGCATCTTCAAGTTTAAGTAGGAAATAAACAAGTTTTTTAAAGATGTCAAATGCACCTAAAATCAGATTTCAGTATCCTAAGTAGTAACTAGGCAAGCAAGCCACGTTGCAAACACACATCTAAATAGTTAAAGCAGAGGAACTGCTCCTTTTAATAATGCTTGAAGTTGTCGGAATAAGACCTTTCAAAATTCCTCTAAAATGCTGCCAACAGGAGAGACCAAGAGTCTTTGAAGCTCAACTAGCAATAGTGCGAGCCCTACCAGGCTGTCATTTGCTTTATTCTGGAGGGCCTGGTGGGCAAGGAACGGACATGACAGCTGTGCCCAGGCTCTTCTGCAGAGGCAATGCCAAGTATCTGACTCCTCACAAACAGGCACCCCACCTCACATTTAGCATATGGGGGAGCTGTGTGCTTTCCTTGGGCTTTCCCCAGCTTAGGGCCAGCAGCATTACCTACACAGCCCCTGTGCATGGTGGATGTAAGTCTGCATGGAGAAAAGATAAAGGGCACAGAGGTTCCTTGTTTTCAACCAGGTCAACCATGTCTGTTATGTCTCCTGATCTCCAAGTGAGATCCAGCAGTTTGGACTAGACTTACTCCTTCTGACTAACACTAACACAACAATTTTCTGTGGTGCTACTGTGTATTTGACCCGGTGCAAGTGAAAACCAAGACCTGGGGTTTGAGCCCTGGTGTGATTACTACCATGTCTCAGTAACAGCCAGCTGTCTCCCTGAACAGGTTACAGGATTGCCAACTGTGCTCTGCTGTTCTCCAGGGCAATCCCTGGAGAATTCACATTCACATTCCCTGACAGCAATTCACATTGCTGTCACACCACAGCCACGGCTTGGCAGCAGGGAGAGCCCTGACAGGGCAGCTACAGCCCCGTGCTTTATATTTATGAATGTGAAGCCTTGTAGGGAAAGGCTTTTGTAAGTTGTAAGTTTGTAAGTTAATGAAAGTTAATGGAGTTTGTAAGATAAATGAAATTTTCAAGTTCCCATGAGCTCTACATGTAGGATAAATCTTGCTGTTGAATCACAGCAAAGTTTTAATTTACTTAATGGACTAATACTTTTTATAGAAGTGGCCAATAACTTTCGAACAAAACACCACATGGAGCAGGCTGGGGAGGAAGAAAAGACTTTGCTGCCTATTCATTTTTTATCTTTTTGATTATTTCTAAACTAAATATAGTGCTATAATAGAGCTTGATTATCATTGTGCTTTCCATGTTCTGTTTACATTAAAAAATTTAGAAAAAAGAACTCAATATAAAAGAATTTCACATACAGTGCACTGGAGGAAAAAATAAAAACCTTTAGTGGACAAGTTATATTCTCCCTGAAAAAGAAGTAACTTTGCATGCTGTGAATAGCAGTCTTTCAGTAAACCACCTAACAGACTTTGATGGAATTATAATCTATGATGTATTAATTGGACAAAGCAGTATTAATATTTTATCCCAGAAAAAGTTGCCCCAAGCTTAGCAAAATAATATATTTCAAACTTTATTTGACTCCATTCCCAGGGAAAGAAGTCTTTTTTATATTGTCAGTTGGAAAATGGCTCCTAAGAAGTAAGTTTTCATAGTACACTTCATTTCTTGGGATAATTTATACTCCTCTACTTTAAAACATATTTGTAAACTGTGCTTTCTCAGAGAAAATATTTACTATTACATCAGTATCTGAAACAGCCTTTCAACTTGTATAATACAAGGATTCCGTTAATAACCACGAGGATTCTGCTTGTAACATTCTATCAGTTTTATGGGAAGTTTTGAAAGTGTATTTACAATTTTTAGTAAATTACCACTTACAATAGTGGAGAAAAATAACCACAACATTACTGAAATTTATTTTAAAATTCATACACCACATTTAATGTTACTTTTTATATTCCAAAATGTTTATCAAATATGATATGTACCTCAGAGTGTTTTTGACTAAGTATTGAAAAATACCTTAGTTTCCTTTCATTGAAAAAAAAAAGCAACAGCTCAGCCTATATTTCTTTTTTCTTTAAATCACAAAAATCTGTTCTTTTCAGAATGCCACTAATTAACAAAAACAAAAAAAAGCCCAAAACAGAAACAAAATTAACTAGAATTTTTTAGACATACAAAGCTCTGGTAAAACAGGTAAGGAAAATGTCAAAATGGGTTGTTCATTATTCTTATATCCTGATAATGGAACAAGTAGTGTTGGAGTCACTCTCTCTACAATTTGCAAGAACCTGTTTATTTTCTAGAAACAGCCTGTGAAAAGCTTGTTTGCAATTAAGCCCACTGATGGTGTTCATAGGACACAAGCCTTTTTCAAAGGGAATTTGTATCTGTCATAGACATATTTTCTTTTTGCTGTGGCTGTGAATGGAACTTAAATATTCAGCCTTACCTACTGTGCATACTCAAAAATTTAGAGCCAGACCCTGTGAGTATCATAAGGAAAAACTAAAAATATATTTCAAAGACTCTCACACATTTTCTGATTTTGCACTTGCCTTTTGGATTTTGACCTTTTAGAAGTCACAGGTTCATTGTA
This sequence comes from Chamaea fasciata, assembly GCF_029207755.1. Lineage (NCBI taxonomy): Eukaryota > Metazoa > Chordata > Aves > Passeriformes > Sylviidae > Chamaea > Chamaea fasciata. The sequence continues at coordinate 13,586,878 of NW_027094091.1, forward strand.
CCTCTGAGGACAGAGAACTTGCTACAGCCACAAAGAGGGAAGGGAGTTATAATCACATGGCTCTAGGGGCTTTGGATTTTAGAAATGCACCAAATATCTTTACTTTGCAGTGTAATTGGATTGACGGCAATGCCATCAGCACAGCAGAGAATGTAAATAGCAATATAAATACAAGGAATGACCTGACTTCCTATTTCACTCTTTTCTATTTTAAAGCTCTAAGGTATCATATCAGAGAGCTACTAGGCTCAGGTGGATCTTCATCCCCTGCCACGCATATACTTGTTTTCACCAACCCTCACTTCCGTTGTGTCCTTAAAATTTAAGGTTACATTGCACTGGCACAATAACAAAATCTTAATTATACTGTTTGCAATTTGAATTATTTTTTCTCCTTCCACTAATACCTGAAACAAAGCAATTAATCCATCAAAACCAAAACCAAAAAAATCACAGATGAGTAATAAAGCCAGCTGTCTCCAATTTGCCCATTGCAGTGTGAAATTGAACAAATGCAGCTTTTTGAGGGGAAGGTGTGTTCTATGAAAAAAAAACATTGCATTAACATATTAAGTGCTCCAGAGTCACAAAGAAAAGAGAGTCTGTCTTTTTCTCCGGTGATGTCAAGGTGTCCATCATGTTTACAAACAGCAGTGCTGCAGAGTCACTTTCTGTAACTGCAGAATTGAGGAAAATACCTGACAGCATTTAAGGTCCAGGGCAGGATTTTCTTTAAAGTGCACCATAAAGATACTTAGTTTTGTTTGGTTTTTTTTTTTTGGTTTGTCACCTATAAAGTTTTAAAAGGGAATAAGTTGTTGTTCCTTTAATGTAGCTCCATACTGTGTAAGACTTTTACCTCTGGAAATTTACCTGCTTTCTGATGGCAGATTTTTCTCTCACATCTATAGGAATTAATTAGCCCCCACAGATTTTACATCAGTGTTTGCAGGGTGGATGAGAAGGAGCAGTCAAGTGCTAGGTTTTATGTCCCTTGTGTGTCACTTGTCTTCTAATCTAGTTCAGACAATTAACTGAGATCATTTAACTAGGATTTACTGATGCTGCATGGAGTAAAATCTCTCCCCCACTTCTGCTTTTTCTTCTCAGTTTTTCATACCTTATTCCTTTCTTTTTTTTTTTTCTTTTGATTGATTGCTACAAAATCAGTAGAAATGAAATTATTTCAGTTCTTCTCTCGTTAACATGTCCTTCCCTGCTCTGACTTGAGCTAAGGGTCAGGAAAGTTCTCTAGGATATTAAAAAAAAGAAAAAAAAAAAAAAAAGAAATAAAAAAAGAAATAAAAAAAAAAAAAGAAGAAGAAGAAAAAAAACCACCCTAAATGAGCTAAAGTGAGATCAGGAGATGGAAAATAGAGAGTGGAGACACTGCCTAGCTAAACCCTCGGCCTCAGTTCCAGGATGACCTGATTTCAACGCATTGGTTACAGCTCAGGGTGGGAGAAACCTGCTTCTTCCATGTATTTATGTCTTTGTATTCTTCAGTCAATGGGATGGAAGACAGGTGAAGAGGACTTCATTTAAGAATTGCCTTTAGCCTTTGGATTTGAACAGCTGAAAATCTAGGAAAATCACCAGTCTATGGATCAGACAATAGAGGAATGAATATTTACCTAATAAACTTAATTAAGGAGAATGCGTAGGGAGTTCTCTAAATCCTCAGTTTATGTATTTCACATAGAGGAAATATTACGGCCCTCAGGTTGTATTTATCTAGAAATAGCTAAATATCTTTTTTATGCCGTTGCTTACCTCTATTTTGTACAATAATGTCATCCAGTTCTTTGTAGTCTAAACCAATTTCCTCCACCACAGAATTTTATTATTTGCTCATTGTCTCTAGGTGGCTTAATTACTGGTAAGAGGATAATGAAGTAAACCTGGAGCCGGTATTTAAGTAGAGTGGAACTACTCGAATGTAATAAGCATTTTAAATTTGCCTTTTAGTACTTTTAGTACTTCGTAAAGACCTATAACAAAAATGCCTCCCTCCTCCTGCCTTGCCTATTAAAAGGCTGTCAGGAGTGGGTACGCTGCAATTAACACCCAGGGGCAATGTGCCTGCCAGGAGGTGGGGGGTGGGCGGAGGTGAAGGGAGGCTTGCTGCTGGCTGGGCTCTTCAGGGCTCCATTTGCATCATGCTCTCATAGCATCTTCACTGAAATAGAAAAGCTGGAACACTGGGGTCTTAAAAGGTCTCCTGGTGTTTCTTTTTTACCTCAAGGAGACCATTATGACTTACTGTTGATGCCCTCAAATATTCTAGCAAAGTTCATTATTTTCCATCTACTTAAATAATTTCCATAATTTCAATTATATCAGCCAGACTTCACTCTTAAAAGTTTTGTTTTTCTTGCTTGTTTTGGGCTTCAAACCAGAGCTGACTTCATTTCTAGTGACAAGAAAACTCCCTGTACCCTCCCACACACTGTCTGAGGGATGTCAACCCCAGCAAGCAGGAATGGCTCAGGCACTGGCATGCTCTTGCTTGTGGCTGGATCAAGCAGGCAGCACAAGTTAGGAGGAACTAGGTCTCCCTAGTCTGAGCATATACAGCTTAGAGAGCAGAGGATTTAGCTCTGTGCATTTAGCTGTGTTTTCTTCTTACCAGCTGATTCAGAAAATGAGTCCTGATCAGCTTCCTTGATTGTGTAACCCAAAGAACTAAGTTGAAACTTGAGTGGTAGCTTCTCTTCTGCAATTTCTATTCTTTGTGGTTTGTGTGGAGTAATTTAATCAGCTCCATAGATGAGGGCAAATGGTGTTTCATTTCCACGTACAATAGAACTGTCAACTTAGGGTGTTGAAATATACTCATTCACAGAATGGACTAAGAAATATTTGGGGTCCTTTGTGAGTTTTAATCCTTCTGAGAAAAGAGAACAACGCTTATTACCCTTGCCATATAGGGATATTGTGTGGTTGTTTAAAGCAGAGGAGGAGGAGAAGAGTGCAGCCCTGCAGCCACTCTCATCATTGTGATGATTTTAAGTGCAAGTTTCTGACTGCTGATGGCTCATTGTGTCCCCCCAGCTCAGCCCAGGCTTGGGAGCTGAACTGCCTCAGCAGGATCAGAGTGTCTTCTCAGCCTTTCCTACCAGGTAATTAGATGGTTTGACACTCAGTGATGCTTGATGCAGTTTTAGTTCTGTCCTTTCCTTAGAAGGAGTTGCAAGACTGACTGCTGCTAGAAAGAGACGTGACTAAAATGAAATGCTGCAGTTCTAATCATAGTGGATTTAACTTGTTGCCACTGTGCCTTTTAAGAGAAAGGTACATCTGATGCTGGGCCTCATACCCACAGTAAATAGACTATTAGCCCTGACTGTGCTGCTCAGCTGACTCCTGTGAAAACAAGGCCAAGCGAGATAGTGTTGTCAGCACCAGATGAATCTTTGGTCTGGAGCTGAATCTTCTTGAATTATGATGTAATATACATCTAGAACATAATCAGTATGCACCATAAATACCGCAGCCATAAAAGCATACTTGGCTGAATACTGTCATGGCATATCAGGCACAGAAAGTGTGCAGAATTGAACAGATCCATGTCCCATGTGCCCCAAGAGTTAATTTGGCCTGTAATCTTTCTTGTCCTGTTAACATTTATTTGCACCTAATAAGGCATGAAGTCATTACTTGTGGTGTATGTCCTAACATTTAATCCCATTGTGTCATATTTTAATTGTACAGAAAAAGTAGCTAAATGGTTCTAATTCCCTGAGGATGTGGTTACCCAGAAATGATCACAACCCTTGAAGCTCCCTTATTACTTTTATTGAAATAAAATCCTTCATGACTGAAATACTACATAAGTTTTAAATTGCATCAAAATGAATTTGATGGTTTAAAAGAACAGATTGCAAATTTAGTTCATACAAGACTGCCCATAAGTAATACATTATAGAACACTTTCACATACCAAGTCCCCTAACTATAAAAGGGTAACGCTTCAAACACTCAAGAAATGCAGCTGAGGGCATGACATCTTCATAGGCCCCCTGAGGGGTCTGTGAGGCTCAGACCAATAAGTATGGTTTGAGGCTTCAGCCTTTTTTATGTATATTACATAGCATGTGATCAGATGGAAATGAAGCACCATTTCCTGTCATCTACTGGGCCCAAGCTGATTAAGTCACTCCATGCAAACCACAAAGAACAGAAATTGCATAAGAGAAGCTATCACTCAAGTTTCAGCTCAGTCCTTTGAGCTATATCTCACTGATAGCACAGACTAGAATTCAGTCTCTACTTCCACAGAAATATAAAAAAAAAATCAAAATATTATTATTTTGTGTTGGAAGGGACCATAAAGATCATTCGGTTCCAAGACACCTGCTGTGGGCAGGGACACCTTCCCCTAGACCAGATTGCTTAGAGCTCCATTCAACCTCGCCTTAAACACTTCCAGGGATGGGGCATCCATAATTTCTCTGGGCAACCTGTGCCAGTGCCTTACCACCCTCAAAGTAAAGAATTTCTTCCAAATATCTAAAATAATGTACCACTTTTAGTCTAAAAACATTCCCCCTTGTTCTATCACTACATACCCTTGTAAAAAGTCTCTCTCCATCTTTCTTGTAGCCCTCTTTAGGCACTGGAAGGCCACAATTAGATCTCACTGAAGCCTTCCCTTCTCCAGTCTGAACAATCTCAATTCTGTTAGCCATTCCTCATGGGACAGGTACTCTTCCTCTAAAGAGGCTGTAGCACCACTCTCCCTACTTCTCTTTGGACAAGTTAATAACTTTGCATCTTTCACAGATTTCTCAGATACCCTACAACTCAACAGAATTATATGAATCCTTAAAGACAACCAAGTAATTTATCTGATTCCTTGATTTATAGACCAATTTATACAACTGTCCTTAATCTGAAGTTCTCCACACCTTTGTATAAGAAATTATAATCATGATCCTCATATTCTTTTCCTCTACAGCATATAATGTATATATTATATAAATAAGAATATAGTAATTTCTAAAGCTTGGAATTGATAGGTCATATTACATATGCTCAAATTTTATAATGGTATTCCCTAGGTTATATATGCATGAAAAATCAGCTGCAGGCAATTTTTTAAGCAGTTTTGCTTTCCTTCAAACCTACCCACACCTTTTGGCCTCTCCCAAAGAAGGTGAAAATTGTGAGAAATCCACATTATTTCTGAAAATTGGTGCAGCTAGGAAAAAAAAAAGGTAAGTAAAGGCTACTAATCAAATCTCTAAAATGTAGCCCATGGTATTGCTAATAGACAGCAGCCCCTTCTTATGCCAAAAACTCCTGAACTTAAAATATAAATCTCTGTAAATGAGAAAAGGTTGCTCTTAAAAAAAAGAGGAACCTTCTTGGTTCTGCTATTTAATGAAATAATGTGCCCTATGATTTATATTTCACTCTGGTCACATTTATAACTCTTCATTTTTATTAAGTAGTAACAGTTTTCACTATACACCAACTCAAAGAGCATACTTATGCTGATCATGTTGGGCAAAATCTTTCTGCTGATTTTCCTCAAGTGACTATTGTGACATTTCATAGTTCATATGGATCACAACTGTGGGTTCAAAGCAAGCTTGAAAGCTTGCTGAAAGACTTGAAGTAGTTTTAACTGCTTCACAAATCAATGCTGTCAAGAGAAAATCTTGACCTTTATGCAATTCTAATTAATTTAATAAAAACCTTTGGCATGGTGAGTAATTTAGAGATGTACAAAAAACTTGGTTGTCTAAGTAGTTTCTGTCAGTTTTGACAAGGACCCATGATGGAAAGTGCATCAAGGTCCATCAAACTTGTCTAAAGCACTCAAAAGCATTTAAAGTCTTATCCTGTTTGTTCTGTTTTATACAGCAAAGCCAAGCAAGGGGAGCTGCAACCTAAAGAATAACACCAAAATTTACTTTCAGACTGCCTGAAGATGATTAAACATTTAGCAGACTACATATGCAGTCTAAGGTTAATGAATGGATTTCCTGGAGCTCTGTTGTGTTAACTACTTTGTACTGTTAGTGTACTGGACCAAGAATTTTTGGTTCATTGGGAGACTCGTCTTCTGTTTCTGCACAACTACTTGTACTGACTTGAAATCTAAGAAGGAAAAATGTGTCAAGCAACTCCCTTCAAGAAGTAGCTATCCATAGAAAAGAACGTGGAGAATAAATTAGCATGAACTCAAACTGTTTTGAATAATGCCAACTTTTCCAGTTTGCTTCCATGCATATGAGGTAGCATGCTCTTCAACTGATTCAGGAAGTATACCAGTAAGATACCCTGGTCAGATCACCTGATTAAGTGTTATGTTTCTCATCACACACTGACCAAAGTGGTACAGCCAGCTCTCAAGTGGTAAAACCTTATAGCATGCTGACTTGTGCCCTGTGGTATTAATAATCATAGGAGTAAGGAAAGTGGGTTTAAAATAAGAATTTGTTGTAGATGTGGTGAGACATAGGAATAGGTTGCCCAGATAAGCTATGGATGTCCCTCAGTGGAAGTGTTCAAGGCTGGATGGAGCTTTGATCAACCTGATCTAATGAAAAGGGTTCCTACCCATGGCTGGGGGCTTGGAACTCAATGGTATTTCAGGTCCCTTCTTAGCCAAACCACTCTGAGATTCTATGATTAGTGACACAGGTGTAATAGGCTTGCTCTGTGGTTTGGACACAAAAAATATGAATATCGACTTCATGTATTACAGCTAAAATTTCTGTGCTCTGAAGATATCTTTTATTTGCTTGAAAAGAGTCTTTAATGTGGGTAAGACTAAGTAGAATTTAGAACAGAAATGCTGTGTTCTTTGTTGCTGGTGTGTATCAGGTTTACAATGCACATGATGCAGATGGGTGGAAGTACTGTCTGCAAAGACCACAGAGCTGAATCAAAGAGAGAACATCACTACCTACATATAGAATAGTACACGCTTAGGTTCCAGTTGGGAAAGTTAACAGTGATTTAATATTCTCATCTGCTCACATTTAACACAGGGTTTTATGTGGAGAGGGATAAGCTAACATTCGACAACTAATTATACAAACTCCAGGTCAATAATCACAAACCTTGCAATCAAATTGCTTAAAAAGGAAGTAAAAGCCTGAGAAGACATGAAGGTCATTCCTGTGACAAAAGCATGTCTGAGCACAGAATTATTCAAGAATATTGATTCCATGTTAAATTTCCATTTCACCATACTTAAATGTCAAGTATTGACATGACCTTATTTAAAGAATACCAAGTAAAGGCTGGTATTATTCATAATCGGACCATTCAGTGAACAAAATCAAGAACATGAAAGTCCAGGATGTTGTAAGCTCCCTTTAAGGCTTTCAGAGCTCCAGCTAGCTGTTGAGTGGGAGTTCTACAATGAGTGTGGGGAGCTGCAGGGACACAGACGGTGTCTGCTGCAGAACCTCTGGGGTGGGCAACCCCAAGCCAGGCAAAGGACGTGACAACAAGGATCTGGGCAAAGGAGTAGAGGGAGGCTCTCAATATGAGGTTCCAACAAGAGGTTTATTGCCGCTGAAGGGGTCAGGGAGAGAGAGCACTGGGCACAGAGGTACATCGGTTTTTAAACAGGGGGTGGAACGAGGGGTGGTACAATTCAGCAAACAGTGGCAACATTGTGGGTGGAGATTGCAAGGGGTGGTGCAAAGGGTCACTGCCAATAGGGAGATACAAAGGGAAGGGTACGAAGTTAAGGTACCAACTGGGTACCAAGGAACATAGAATTCTCTGGAACAAAAGGAGGGAACAAGCCTTGACTGGCGGGCAAGGGGTCTGGAATAAAGGGCAGGGTTAACTTGATGGATAGGAGGAGTGGCGGGAACATTCTCAAGGACTGAACCAAGTATATGGAATAAGAGGGGAAATCAGGGATGCACCACAACACAGGATACCTGATTCTGAGTTTCACTCAGAAGTAGCTATTTTGCTGAGAAAAATGATGTTAATCATAATACTGGTTTGGGAGACTTCTTTTGTTATCACGCTGTGAAATGGCCAAACTCTCTTTGGCTGCATATAGCATTGTAACTGTCTAATGAAAACAAGTTTAGATTTTAGGGTTAGATTGCCTATCTGCAGATTAAGAATTTCACAGTACTTGGAGAAGCCTGATTGCATGGGTTTTGGCTCTAGGCTCATAGATATACACCCCAACAGCTGCAGTGGCACTGGTCTTGGGAATGGGCTGTGGCTTCTGTCACTCACCTGGGAGCTCTGGGCTCATATGCAGAAGCCATTCTTCAATTTTCCACACCTTTATCTTACATCTTCAGGCACTGAAAGAGGACACCTGGGTTGGGGTTTTTTTAGGTTCTCTAGAGAAAGGAGTTTCTATACAGAAATCCAGTCAAAGTAATTTTTAAAGCTATTTAGAAACTGTAGTTTATATTAAACCCTCAAATTTGAAAATTGCAAGAGCTCATGGCAATTAAGAATTTTAAAGTAAAAAAAATTGCTTTCCCATTTCCCCTGGCACATCTCTTACCGGATCTGTTAACCTGTGCTCAGTTCAGAAGCAAAATCCAGTGTAAAAACTGGCAGCCTCAGAAAAAGCGAGAACATCTCCTGGAAGAAGCTTTTGAACCTGATGCAGTTGCCCTGAAAGGAAGAAAGCCAGCATGTCATTTTAAAAAAGGGGTTTATTTTACAGTTTGAGCCTTTAACTCAATTTCAGAGTCAAAACAGGAGAAAGGAGCTGATTCTGTCCTAATATATTACTCTACAAGGCAGCTGTGATCCTCTTGTTGCCTGTGGAGTGACATCTGTAAGACTAATAAGACACATGAAAGAGTAATACCTACCAGAATGTAGCTTTCACTGAGATTTCCTGACACTACCAGAATGCTAATATGAAGCAAGGACATAATTGACTCTTTAGAATGCACATGAAAGACAATATCAGATGTATTGGATAATATCCTGGCTCTGCTCAAGAACCTCTCTCTTAAATTTCAATGGGTCCAGGATTTCATCAATTATATTCATCAGCAACAAAATTCAATTATTTATTTCTGACTTATTCTTTTGTACTAAAGTTCTTCAACTGTAGTAAGAAATTACTGCTAACTTAGAAATTTTGTAATGTGATTTTTCAGTAGTGAACTACTCTTTTAAATATTATGAGTACTGCCACTTCAAAGCATGAAAGCATTTTAATTGGATTGTATAAACTGAATACACAGCACAGCTTCCAAGGAAGATGAGAAGAATGAATGCAGAATGGTAATCCTTTATGTAATCATACACGTGATAGATTTTGTCTGGGTTTCTGGGAAGACAAAGGCTGTCATAGGCAGCTACAGGAAATGAACACATTCTTTTCCCATCTCTGCAATTTTCTTGATTTTAGGAAAATAGAAATCAAGACAGTCAAAAATCTTAAAAATTCTCATGAATAAATATTTGAATAAAACCCCCAAAACCCTAGGCCTGCCAGAATATTTTTTTAAACACTAATTCAAAATTCTTATTGCTGACAAACTAGCTGAAACATTGAAATTAAAGAGCATGCTGATCTAAGCACACCATATTTCTCTAAATGTCAAACTTTAAAATGTCATATGTTTCCTTAAAATAAGGAAGATATTCAGAAAACTTCTCAAAATTTTTCCCTTTGAAAATTTTTTCAATAAGAAAAAGGGATTAAAAACTTCATGGATATGTCTAAGGGGCTCCTTGGCAAGACAACTTAAAAATGAAATAAAAAGGAAGACTTTGGACACTTTCTCACATCATAACTTCATTGAAAAGCCGGCAAAGTACACACTAGGTGAACGAGGTACAAAATAGTTAAGAGGACAGTTTAAATCCACCAGTTTAAATCCACCAGTGAGGTGGATTTAAAACTGATTGAAGAGTCAGCCCAATGGTTTCTGATCAGCAACATGACTTCCTGCTGGAGGCCAGTCCCCTGTGCTGGGCTCCAGGGGACTGTACTGGTGCTGATACTGTTCAGCATCATAAATGACATGGACTCTGGGACAGAGGGCTCCACCAGCCAGTTTGCTGGTGGTGTAGAACAGGAACAGGGGCTGACACACCACTGGAGTGTGCTGCCATCCACAGGCACCTTGAGCTGGAGGAATGGGCAGAGAGGAACCTCAGGGAACACAGCTGGGTAGGAACAACCACAGACACCAGCCTTCATGGAGACAGGAATGCTGCCAGAGAAGGACTTGGATGTTCTGGTGAGCAAAAGGTTGACTGTGAGCCAGCAATGTGCCTTTGCATAAAGATGGCCCAGCCGCATGTTGGGCAGTGGTAGGAGCAAAGCTACCAGCAGGTCAAAGGAGTTGACTCCTCTTTCTGCACTGGTGAGGCCACACCTGGTGTGTGGAGCTTTGTACAAGAAAATGGACTTGCTGGAGTGAGTCCAATGGAGGGTCACAAAGATGGTTACTTGTCACCAACATTTTTACCAGAAATCGAGATTTAAATTCGGTTCCTTTGTCATAAGTTTTTCTGTGGTATTATGTGATGTTTTAAGGATGTCTTATACAGATAGCCATGTCAATGAGCAAACTGTATAACTACACATCTGTATTCTTGTCTCTTATATGACTTCATGATCTGTATTTATGTTAAATGCCTTACCTGTTGGAAACACATAATCTGAGGCATGGAGTTGTTACTTTTTCCAAATTTCTACTAGGAAAATGGAACTAATTTCTAAATAAACTTTTCAGCAAAATTGGTTTGCTCTCTGTAGAAGTATTTTTCAAGTTTGATTTTTTAGACAGAACAATATAAATCTCTGTAGCTCCATGCAGTTGTGCTTTCAAGAAACACAAAAGAAGCTTCTAGGGATTTGTCTGTACATGTGCACCAGTCAAAATTCACTAAATAGAGTATTGAATGAATTACAGTTAAACTCAAAAAACTCCTTGAAAACTTCATGACTACAAGGAGAAAAAGTTCTGTATGTACATATGCAAATCTGAACACTTTGTTACATTTCTGCAGGCATTTTGTAGACAAAGAAGGAAAAACAAATATGCATTCCTGAGCATTTGCAGAGAAAGCTCAGAACATCTGATATCTCTGTTCCTTTAATATTATTCACTAAGAAAAGCAAATACCTAGAAATCTGAACATGCAGTAATTTTCTTTATAACGAATGGTATTATGAATGCCACAATTCTATATAGTATTAAGATTCTTGATTGTGTCAAGGCAACCTGACCCAAGGGGTTTGTATTTGATAAAAAAAAAAGGAAGACAACTTCGGTTGATGCCATCCTGTCTGCACAAACATCCTTTGACTGTCAAAAAATTCTAGAGCTACTTTTACCACTACTGTGCATAATGTCTGACCAGAAAGAGTAGTTAATGTTTATATGCAATTTAGACTTGTGTACTTCATAATCTTGAACTATAAATGTTGGATTTACAGTAGAGAAATGGAAGTTGCAATCAAAAGAGCATGTCTTAATTTGAAGAAAAAACCACAAAGAATTAGTTAATACAGGCTGAAGAAAATAAAACCCAAAAGGAACCAGGCCTGACCCAAAGTCAGAAGTAGTTTAAAGAGGAGGGAGGGTACTAGTAGACTGAACATTTGTAGGGATGTTGTTTCTGGCTTCCTGCAGCACTCTCTGTGCTGCTTAGACATCAGTGGAAATGTTAGGCTTAGGCTACTGCCTTCAAGAGATGTGCAAATGTGTTCAGCCAGACACATTTAGAATGATTTAGCTACAAATGTAGCTTCATTTAGTTTGAAGTTAAACTAAGAATAATAGGATATCTTCTAGAGAATAACTCAGTATTATTAGAATCATGCCATCAAGTGGTAAAAGAGATTTAAAAAAACTGGGACCATTACTACTCTAAATTTCAAAATAAATCATTATAATATGAGTTGTAAACTATGACCTCATCCTTAACACCATTACCCAGGGCACTGTCACTGACCAAAGCACCAAACTAAGGTATGAATAGCCTTTTAAAATTTAACCTTACTGCTGACCTAAGTAGGTCCAACCAATCTAATGGTAGCCTTTATAGGTTAAGCTTTAATTTATTTATTGTATTGTTCATGTGTATTTTATTTAAGTATTTCTTTTCTTTCAAGGATTTCACACCCTCTTGAAATCTGATTTTATGTAAACAAAATAATACAAAAAGACATGACTGGAACTTCTATCTAGAAACAAACAGAAAAACTTTCCATGAGTAGAGAAGATTCTTATGTTTGTATTTGTGTCATGTACGAAATTCTGTTTGCAGCTCTGTGGGAAAACAGCCTCTGATGGCGAACTTCAAGCAGGCATAGTCATATTGCTTGTTGGTGGCAAGCAACAGCAGCTGCCTGCAGCTGTGACACCCTCTTCTGTTTCACCAGGCATTTGAGGGGCACCTGTCCCAAGGGCTGCAGCTGAGAGACAAGGGGACCAGAATCAGCTTGTCTGAGCAGAGTCATGAAGACCTGCCCCAGAGTGGGAAGAACAGCAGGGAAGTGTGCTCCTTCTGCTGAACAGCCCTGCCCTCCTGGTGGCACCATGACCTGCATTTGAACCCCTCAGAAACATCAGCATTTGTCTTCCTCAAAATCCTCCAAGGGATGAAACACAAGAAACATTTCACTTGTCAGGACTGTTTACTACTTGTTGAAGTAAATGTAAAACTGATGTTTCTCTATCAGGAGCTGACGGCTCTATTTTACAATGACATATCCATAGACTTCTTGGCATTTCTTATTAATATGTTGACACTAGAAGCCCTTTCCTGTGATTTAGTGTCAAAGCAGTAAGGTCATCGTGAGTTGTTTAAACTCTTGCTAAATAGGAGTCTTAAAAATAAGAAGCAATAACATTATAAGAAAGAAGTGTTCTGATATATCTCACTACAGGTATCCATGACTATTTCTCTGTAGCTACAATATTTCTACAATAATATTTATTAAAGAAATATATTGCTAGTGATTCAGTATGGATCCTTTAGTGAAACTGCATTTTATTAAGGAATAGCTTCTGCCATGAATGAATTTACAATTTGAATAGGTCAAACATGTAAAATCAAAGAACACAAAGCAACAGAGAAAGCAGAGTAGCAATTATTGATTGTTCCTTGACCAGTCTTTAAGATGTTTTAATTTTAACCAAGTGATCCCCTCCTCTGACTTGAGTGATTGCCCTTCTGGCTCTGGCAACTCAATATGGAAAGTTGCTGACTAGCAAGAAAAGATGAGGAGGCTTTCCACAGTCCGATTTTAATTATAATAGCATTGTGGGTTGTCCTTAAGAAGTTATTGCCCTATCAAGAAAATCATGCTTTAGCAGATATTTCACTACCATATTTGTGAATGAAAGTAAGAGAAAAACAAAATCTATAGTGGGCACTGCTTTGCCTAAAAGAAAACAAATAAAGATACCATAGGACCACAGGTTACTTCCTGATTCTGGTAAACTCTCCCTTGCATGTGCTTTCTAAAGGTTAAGACTAACTAGGGCACACAGGACCTTAGGAAAAACCAAGAGTAACTTCACAGTAGCTCTGATCTGTATTTGTCTGTGGAAAGGTTTGTTTTAGTTCAGTTACAATGTTTAAGTCAATATATTTCAAAGTTGTGACAAGTCTGTTAGAAGCACAAAAGTTGTCATAGACATTCATGTCCTAATTGATCTGAGATGTGGGGCTAATTTAAATGATTCACAGGGTTGCAAGGACATCAGTCTTGGATCTTCTTTGCTGCTGAGAGTTTATATAATTTTATTCTTAGTGGACTCTGTACAGTCTCTGCAGTATCTCGTTTACATCTGGCTTTACACAAATGACTGTCACATTCACTGGAAAAGCAATGTGGAAAATCAATAAGTGCTACAACTCTTTATCACCACCACAAACTTTTAATGTTTGCTCTCAAAACTTTCTTTCTGTGTGCAGTTTTATGCATCAGTTGATATGGATTTTACTTTAAATCTTGTAAGGCAAACCACAAGGTCTTCAGCTGAAGTGCACATTTAAGGAATAATTACTGCATACCAATGATTTTTATGACATTTGGAGGTTCCAATCCCATATTTATGAGTGTGGATTCTTTCCTATTTATATTCAACCTCTACATACATCAGCTAAGCTGTTTTATTTCTTCAATGGCACATCTCTATCATCTGCAGCTTCTACTCCTTCTGCATCCCAGTTGGCAAGTGCTTTAACTTCTGTATGCCTCTGTGCACTTTTTTCTGTTAATATTATTCAGATAGAGTTAAGGGTTGTGAGTTTACAGACATAAATTTCTGTTGGCTACTACAGCTGTTTCATCAAGTTGAGATGGAATTTCCTTCCAAGTGAGCCATGCTGGAGGAATAGCTCTAGACTGGTTGCATGACTGGCAACACAACACTTATACTGCAGTGTAGAAATATGCACTGTTCTTTCTCTGTAAGTATTTTAGATAATGCTGGAAGGTATATGTTGTGCATGTACAGAACCTTCTTTATTCTTTTTCCAAAAAAAAAAAAAAAAAAAAAAAAAAGAAAAAAAAAAAAGAAAAAAGGGCCTTTCTACTACTTGGAGATTCAGTGATATGTGAGCATGTTGTTTAGAATTAGCAGACTAGAAATTCTCATATTTGCCAAATGAAGTGGAAAACACTTAAGATTTCCAAGCTAATGAATGCTGCAATGCCCCAGATCGTTGCATACACACCAGAAGTCTGTGTACTAGTATGACTAAGATACTCCTTTTTCTGTTTGGAAATGTCCTTGTCCTTTTCCACTGTTGCAGGGATTTTTTTCCAAAGTGCTTTCACTTACTGTTAGAGGATTGCTATAATTTCTGCTGATTAAAAGTTCTTAGGTGCAAAAGTTAATTAGTAAAAAAAGAGCTTGCTACCAACTGCTAGCAGTAACTTGGTATACTATCAATATCCTTCCTATAATTTCAAGATCTCTGTCCTGACTGTGGTGTGTCCTGGAAGTTACTTTTAAAGCATCTTCCATATGAACAGTAAACACAATATCAAGTCTTAACACATTTTAAACTGTTCACTGATGTAATCTTCTGTGATGCAAAGTCTCTCAAAGTCATATTGATGTCTGGCTATAAACTATTGATATCTATCAGGAACTTCAATAAGAACATCAGAAAGATCACATCATGAGGCAAGGTTCACTTTATTTCCAAGGTATTTTATCAGTTTGATTATCTCACCTGATGATAGCTTGTTATTTTTAGAGAGAGATTGAGGATAACATTGGTTTTCATGGCGACAGAAGTCTTGTAAGTCACCTTCTTTCTTCTGATAGGCAATGAATAATTACAGGAATAAAATAAAATAATTTTTAGAAAGGCTACCTCCTTGTTTTGTGATGTAGTCTTGAAGAAATTACATATGAAGAAATATTTCTGTATATAAGCTCAGATAATTTTTATCTTCACAATTTTTTTTCAATCATTATATAGTGTAATATCAGTATACCTAATGATCTTTAGGTTTTCTGAAAACATGCAAAGATCACTTGTTAGGAATTCTTAAAGAAGATACAGAATGTTTTCTAAACATAGTCTTGTATTTTCCTGTCATGTAATTAGCAGACAGCAGTTCAGAGAACAACTTCTGGACTATTGCAGTGTGTGATCTGAAGCAGGTGCTAAGCAGATATAATATTCTCATTGCAGTCCCATTACTATCTGTCCCAAAACTGTGTCCCTGTTGAATCACTTTCATTATCTGAATCTCTCACAGAGAAATCTCTTTACCTAGACTAGATCATATCAAGTTTCTTTTTCCTTCTCTGCACACTTCCACACCTTTCCTGCTCTCTGATTGTCCTCTGCTTCCTAAAAATCATCATAATCCTATGATCGAGCAGACGTAGGCCATGTGTATAAAGCTACAAAAATTGTTGCAGATATGATGTAGAACCCTATTAAATGCTTATTATTTTAATTTAGAAGGAACGGGGAACAGATTCATTACAACAAAAGTCTTCAGCACAATTAAGAAGTTCTTTATTACATGTTTTCTTTAATTTTTTCTCATTTCATTTTTTACTATAAATTCGTTGCAATATTATTGATGTCAGATGCATGCAGAAATATTTGAGGACATATTTCATTCTACATAAGTTTGTTCCTGTATAAGTTTTCCTTAATATATTTACTTCTACAGATGACAGTTAGTATTATTCCTGTCAAAACTTACTCTTTATGTTTCAAATTTCAGCACCCTTTTGTTACAGGATAGTGGTATTTTTTGCCAAACTTGTCTCTTTCTCATGGTGACATTTTGTTTAAATAAGAAAATCTGTATAAAGTGGCTTTGTGCCTATGGGTGAATTCATTTGAAGTGTAAAATGTCAAACTGGCAACAGCAATAATCCTGTAAATTAGGTAAGTCAAATAATGTACATGTAGACTTGTGATTCATCTAAGAGTGGAAGAATTTCTATTTCAAGGAACCTGAGTCATGAGTTCCCATTTCTTAATTGGTACTCTTGACAAAAGTGAGGAATATACCAACATAAAAATTTTATAACTCAGAAAATATTGAGTCTAGATTAAAACTAACACCATCTCCCAGTTCAGCAATTCTCAGAAAGAAAAAAGATGTCTCTATACATGGAACAGAGTTCATCATTGAGCAGTAATTTTCTAACTAGCAAACTGCTATAAAGAATGTCCAGGATGTTGCCTAGAGTGGTGCATAAATACATTTACATGCTGACTGTGCTGTAACATGGATTGTGCTGCATGAGCCAGTCTAGAACAGTCACAGCCTCTGAGACAATTTCATCACACACCATCACCTCTGAGACCAGGTGCATTCCCACTGGTAAGACTGAATATGACTGGGGAGACCAAAGAGCCAGAAGGAAAACTGGGTGGAACACGTATGGGGAAAATGCTCTTCACCACATGGCTGTGGCACTTACAGCTGAAAAAAATCACCTTGTCATCAAAGCTGGTCCCTTATCTGTAACCTTTCCTGACCCCTCTGCTGGGTAGAGCAAAGGGTAATACTGCCTCTTGGGTTCTTCAAGTCCAGTGCTAAGACAGGCACTTTCTGCTCTTTTTTGGTCAATGTGAGACAGATTATCAAATGTCAGTCTGAACTATTTAAGTTTGGTTTGAAGGAACTAAGTTACAGAGTGCTTACCTAAGCAGTTTTCCAGAAAATCTGAAGGGCAGTAAGGAGTATTAGTGAATATGGAGGAGCACATTTTTTTCTAATCCTATCATTTCAGCTAGAACATTTCAAAATTTGAATTTTCTCTGTGAAAGGGTAAGAAATTTTGTCTAAGTAATGAATTTATTTGCAGGTATTTGCTCTAATTGCAGTGCCAACAATTATCCTTCCTCTGAGAAGACTTAGCATTTTCCTTCAATGATAAAATGGACTAGGGCACAGTTCAGTTCCTATTGAAGTTTTACCAGTTCTCACTCTCTGAGTCTTCTCCTTGGTGTAACAGTGTCAACATGCCTGAAACACCTACCATGCACTCTATTAGTGGCATATGAGTATCTAGAATGCTATGGTATTGTGTTACTCTATTATTGTATTATGGATGTACAGTAACTTTGTGCTATGCAACATGTTTTGGAGTGTTTTGCCTGCCACTTTGTGCACTGCAGTGCAGAAATTTCAGCAGTAACTATTTTCTCTTACAGAGAAATAAATAACTTAGTTGGATTAACAG
Source organism: Chamaea fasciata (assembly GCF_029207755.1). Lineage (NCBI taxonomy): Eukaryota > Metazoa > Chordata > Aves > Passeriformes > Sylviidae > Chamaea > Chamaea fasciata. Next base: position 13,604,538 of record NW_027094091.1, read on the forward strand.
GTCACAAATTAAAAATGGTACTGTCCAAAAAGAAAGAAGGAAAAGGGTAAGTAATTTAAATTATTACTTATTGTATGCATACCATGTTAATCCTGTGGTATACACAGAAAATAGGAGCTTTCTCCTTCTCTCTCAAATTTTTGTGCTTCCTGAGGAATAACACTGTTCTCAAGAATTACTAAGCAGCTATTACACAGTGCTTTTCTGTGAACTTTCTCATGGACTCATATAATTATTGTCATTCTCTGCATTTGAGGAGGTAGGCTAATTATAGTAGGTGTATACACCTAAATTAATTGGGATTAGCTACATGCAGCTACACTGGTCCCGCCTGGTAATGTCACAGGGTAATGTCACTTCACAAAGATTAAATAAGGTATGGAGGAATATTCTATTCTGAACTGAATACTGGCCATACAGTAGGTCTCTAGCCTTAAAACCTTAGTGATCCTTTAGAGGATGGGACAGAGAGGATCAGGCTCCAAAACGTCAGCACTAAAAAATCCATTACTGAACCTAATTAGTCAATTAACTGCCAGAAGTAGAACTCGTTTGTAGTTCAAACACACTAGAAGAAGATTTCTGCAAAGGAGACCTGAAAGAGTTTTGTGTCATTCCCAGCCACCAGCACCAACACAGGGACATGGAGGCACCAAAGCATCCATCAAAGAATCTACATACAGCTACTACACCTTGCTGCTTGTTTTGGGCACAATGCAAATATTTTGTTAAAACCTTGGTATCTGAAAATCTCCCAAGTAAGGCATACAGGTAAAAGAAGCTGTCCATATATGTGTTTTTCCTCTTATCTTGTAATGAATTAATCACTTTGCACAGGTTTGTTTCTGTTTATTTTCAAAGTCAGTGTAAATTTTCCAAGCTCTGTTAAAAATGAAGTATTGTCAAGAGCAGAACTAGATACTGAGTATATCTTTAAGTGACTCTGGTTACCTACCCTCTTTCTTATGTGTTAAAAAGTTGAAACACTATTCAGAGTTGGCTATTAGCCGCACTGCATTCATATACCACTCTGAATTTATTTTTCAGACATTCCTCAGTGTTAAATGGTATAAAGTACATCACATTGTTTGTGAAGAAATCTCACCTTTATGATCCATTTAATTTCTGCCTAATTGTCTAAGATAAGAATAGCTTGCTGTGCCTGAGGGGGAAATTTTCCATTACTGCTGAAAAGATAAATGGTAGAAAGCAAAATAAACTTGGCTCATTACAATCTCTTGAAAAAAAAGGCAAATTGGTCTTCAGAAATGATATAATAGTGCTGACACTTTTAATAGTCTGGAGTTCAAATGTGGCATTTTTTGTATTTTTTCCATAAAGTATTACACAAACAATTACAGATGCTGGCAATAATGAATGGTACTTAGTTTCTTTTGCTAGCTTTATTCTGTGAGTTCCAGGGGGAGGAAAATGGTTTTACCGATAATTATTTTAACGAGGATAGAAAGGTTACTTTTAAAGAAGCATAACATACATTTCAGAGTGTTTCTAGTCTTAATCTCTATAATATTTGCACTAATGCATTTTGATCTACTATGAAAGTGCATAAAATGCTTAGCATGGTGAAAGCCAGACAGCTTATTTGATACTTTAAATATCTGGTGAGCTTTGCAGGACAGGTCTGAAAAATTATTTCTTTCTTAGTACTGAACATATTTCAGACTAATGGTCAGGCTTTGTACTTGAGATTCATTTAAATCAGTTACATCTAAACGTGTTTTTATTGTGCTGTGTATCGTGTCCTTAACAGGTATACATTGATTGGCTGGAGTACTGACTAACATTGCACAATTTCATGTGACAGTGGAAGGGTTTGAGTATCCTCACAGCAGAACTACGGATGATGCAATTGAGGTAAATGGTTGTGATTAATCTCAAAAATCCATCCTGAAAAGGGTGAGAAAGCTTATCTCTTACATGTATCACATAAGTCTACTTTGGTAAATTGTTTCAGACTAATGGAAAGGAGTTTGCAAATCTATTGAATACATATATATTGAATACAAATAAAAATATATAGATGTAAAAAATATATTAAAAGACATGGATATTGCTGTCAATCTATGTACCAGTTCAGGAGAACGCCTAACTATTTAGATAAAAAATCTTCACTTTTGTAGGATTTAAAGTCTGGGTTAGGCAGGTTTTAAAGCAATGCTGAACAGAGGACTTGACTTGAGGGCATAAGATTAAGATGATTTTTCTGGCAGTTTAATTCCATTTACTCTGCATCTGACAGTCATTTTTTATTAACTTCAATTTCCAAATACAAACAAAGAAAAACATCTGGAAAGTGTAGTTGTAGTTTGTACATGATGCTCATGCATACAGAAAAACTTTTTGTTTTTCAATGCAGTTAGGTTCACAGATCGACATTTGCCATGAATATTTTGATTGTACTGATTAGCACATGTTGTGGGAAATGCCTGCATTTGTATGTAGCCTGAGGAGAGCTTAATACATTGCAGGTATTACCTAAGTAGAATGCAGTAGAATGAGAACAGTAATAATAATTCACAGATATTCAATTATTGCCTAACACAACATTACACACATTTTTATGGATGCTTATAACTAGAACAACACAAGCTCATTAGCAATAGGAGAAATATTTTAAATTATTTTATCAAAATGATTAATGCTACTTTTCCAGTCTTATTGAGGTCAAATGTGTGCATTCATTTATGTGAATAAAAAAATAGATAAGTTTGGTACAAATAAACTTGTTATGTTTTCCTTGCTTATTCAATTCTCCCTCTTACCCGCAAGCAACCTCTGTGCTGTAGGAGGAACAAGGTCATACCCACTAAGTCTTAAGAACACAATTTGCAACCCTTCTATGTACATAGCTCTAATGGGAAGGGGAAGGAGCTCGTAAGAACTGTGGAGTCTACTTCTGCCTTCATGTTGTGCCAGGTCGCCAAACAAAGCATCTCTGGAAGTATACCATGGCTCCAAATATGCCAGGTGCCCTTTTTTCTCCCTCTATTCTACACTTCTAGCCTTTGACCTCAATCTTCTCTCTTTCCTTTCTTTTTCTTCTTTCCTTCCTTCCTTCCTTGTTCTTTCTTTCCTTCTTTCTCTCTATTTTCCTTTTCAATTTTTCATTTTTTTCTGCCTTAGAATTGCACTTTTTTTTTCTAGTCTCTGTGTCCCTGCTACTTTCAGACAGATTTTCATTTTTTCAAGGTGAGTTTTAACATTGTCCTGCAGGTTAAAACTTAGATGCATTGGAGCCAGAATAAGAAAAACATACACAAGAATCAGTAACTGCTATCTATATGAAAGGGAGGTTGTACCAGCTTCACTCAGAAGGCTATGTCAGCACAGATCAAATGCCATTTCTTTCAAACGTTTCTTGAATTTGTACTCTCTTCAACAGCAGAAGTTCAGTTATTTATCAAACTTCTTCCACAGTAAGTCAGCAATCCTTGTCACAGCCCCCAACCGATGCTGAACACAACTGGTCAGTAAGTAACTCTAGATATCACCCCAGCACATTTATACAGGCTTGCTGAAATCTGGAAGAGTCATTTCAATAACCACATCTCTTGCATTTTCTTGGCATATCTAACTGACAGATTTCTCCCCCAGAGTTACCAGATTTCTGGAGCTCTAAACAGTATGTTTCTTCTAAGTCAGAAGTCAGATGCTCAGTATTTTTGTGTAAGTGTCCATGCTGCACTGAGATGTGTGACTGCAACATGCCTACATGCCCCCAAGTCATCAGTGAGAGACCACTCTGAATGCAAGTGGCCATGCTGCAAGACAGTTCTCCCTCTCTCACTCTACTGACCAGCTGGACACTGGTCACCTTTGGCATTTTAACAATGGCATTGTTAGCACTCTACTGTTAACACTGTACCTAAATCCTAAACTCTCCTGAGAACACTGCAATTAGGGCAGGACAGTCCTGTGCTAATGTCCCATATATGACTGATACTGCTATCCAGTTTTCAGTTCTAAGCTTGCTTCTCACAGCCAGAGGAGATCAGTGACCCTCAACATTTCCACCTCTACCTGCCCTAAATGCTCACTCAGTGTCAGTGGCAGGCCTTGCAGACTCCATGTTGAACTCTGTGCTGCCAGCAGCTGCACAGGTACCAGCCTGACCTAGCTGACAGCTGCCCACGGTACAGCTGCAGGGGGACAGTCACACCTTTGTGCTTCAGCGTCAGCACGCCCTGCGCTTACAGCAGTGAGGAGGTGACACGAGGCAGAGGCAACATGAGGCAGAGGCCAAGAGTATTACCCCATTCGAACCAGCTTATATTAAGTGTGAAACTGGCCTAAAACAGTTTATTTTCAAGGTGAAGGGTATACAAAGTGAATTTTTATTGCTGATTCTACAATTCTTCCAGTCTTCCTTAAGGCACAGATTTCTGTTCAAATGGTTTAGTGCTACTATCCATCAGAGGGTTCAACCTCTGCAATATGTTTCACAGTAGTCCCTAGGCTTGACTCAGCAACAGTGTATCATTTGGAATTGCTTTATGGCCTGTTGGCAGCTGTATATTCATCATATTTATCTATTTATTGAGAAAGGATGTGTGAAATTTCTAATAATCAACATTATATTGAATGTGATAAATAGAAATAAAAAAGGAGGAATATCAGTGAAAGGAATATCATAGAATTAATAAGCAAGAAATGCTAAAATTAGCTGTCAATATTAACTCCAGTTAACTTTAAGTTAAGTGACAAAGTTAGACATTGCTCACAAATTTACCGATATTCCTAAGGTTGGAAGTGTTAACCACACTCAGGGCAGGGAAACTCTCCACTGTAGGAGATATAGGCTGTGGTTGAATCATCCAGACTGAGCCACATTGCTGAGGCCTTTAGGCCTCAGCACTGAGGTCTGTACGAGTTGTGGCGCAGGTGGAAAATCAGTGCCAAGTGTGTGTCACATTAGAAATCATCACTTAAGGTGTTAGCAAGGGTCAAAGGGTTTTATAGTAGTTAACAAGTATAGTAATTGGTGTGGACATAGTAGCTACCTTAAAGGGTTGGTAAACAATAAGTGTTTGCATTCTTTCTTATTCTGTGTGCCAATTAGAATTCATCTGTTAATGTAAACTATATAGAGTGTATAAAACCTGCCATCTTTCACAGAATAAAGGAGAAACGTAGCAGTAATCATATTGATTGGACCTGCATTTACTTTGCCGACTTCCCTTCATTATCGGGGTTCCCCTGCAACTTCGGTCCACCTTTTCTGTAGCCTTCAAGATCAAGGATCTGCATGACAGACTTCTTTTTTCTTTTTGAAGTTTAAATTCTTATCAATATATGTATTGTAGTCACTACTGTGCTGGTACATCTGAGCCCCCTTTAAAATATCCTGTTAAAGGACCTGTAGTAGATCAGCTGCGGTAGAGAGTTGAAAAAGCCCTGTGTGCACTATAATCTGTAGGAGAATCAAAGTAAATTACCAAGAATCCTGGTCTACTGATGTCACACCACATCATTTTTATCCACACATTGTTATGACACCACATTGTTTATCCACAACAGAAGAGTGGTACTTTGCTAGAATAAATATAGTTTAGGTGAGCTGGTGTAGGAACACCCTCACAAAGAGTTAAAAATTATGAATCTCCAACAATTACTGAATAGGGTCCTGATTTGAAAAAACAACAACAAAACCAAAACAAAACAAAAACAAACAAACAAAAAAAAAAAAACACACAAAAAAACCTGTACAATGAATTAAACAAATGAGAACACTGCCAAAAGAAAGCATGGAATAAGATATAAGTACTGCCTGGAATCAGATCTACCTTGCTGTAAAGCCGTAGGACATCAAGTACACTAGAACTTCTAGCTAGATTTTGATGGGTCCTTGGCCAAAGTTCTTTTCTACTCTGATAAAATAGGAAGGATTAAGGTGAAGAAAAACACAGGGTTTCCTGGCAGAAATCTCCTTTCCTAGTAAAATAGGGGTAAGTATGGTAGTCCGTTATATAGCAAATCCCATAGGCTTCCTAGGAACTTGCTGCATAACATGATCAAATTAAATTTGAGAAAAAATAGAATTATAATTTAAGAGGTAAGAAATGTGTTTCTGTCATTTGAATCACTAAAAGAAAATTTTTCTAGAATTTTAACTCAGCTTTCACCTGTACTGACAGCTGTGAAGAAGGGTATCACTGCTCTCCCAGAGACACACACCAGCAACTTCACAATCTCTGCTCCTTCACCTCTTCCACCTTTGGGTCAGTATCTTGTAGAAGAGAATGGACAAGTGTGTGTTCATACGATGGAAAGATAGTGGAGCAAATCCACACCCAGAAGAGTAATTTCTTTTGGGGAAACAGCTCCTCACAGCTCAAAACTCAGCTTTCTGTGTAAAATAACCAATATTAATGCTTTAAAAAAAGTTGAATCAGTCCACTTTATTACTAAAGAGATGAAAAACACCACAGTTGTTTTATATTGTTATTGCATATGGTAAATAACTATTAAGCTAACCCTATAAATGTAATAAATCTTTAATTTATTTCCATCACCACAAATGCATGAAAAGACCTTGAAAAAAAAAAGATAAGGATTGTGATCTTATTGAATAAATGCTTCATTCTAAACACACTATTCCAGAAAGCCATTTTATTTTAACACTCTAAAGTTCTTGTCTCTGCATTTCCATGTCCTTAGCAGCAAGGTGCATCCATCTATCACTGTTTTGTAAAGAAGGATTCTTCTCTGCCAACATGAATAAGAAAATCTAATTTTACTTTCTTACCATTAGAGCAACCTATTCTGTAAGTTGAGTTTTGAGTTAATCTCAAACAGAATGCTCCTCTATCAATCAGATTTCTTCTCTTACAAAATCTTTCATGATGTGTTTCTGGTGATGAAAGATGGAGTTAGCTAATAAATCTTTCTGATATTGCTTTTCTTGCAAACCAATAAATTCCCTGAATTTTAGTGTTGTTTCAAATGGCCTGAAATCTTCACAATATAGTTTTGTTTTGTACGGCTAGTTGGGGGAGAAAGTCTGAATTCATGCAAGAGACTATTCTCTTCTCAGATGGGGATGTCACTATTGGGAGTACTCACAGATACTCAAGTGTAGAGTTTCCTGAGATGAAGAATGTGTGCCCACTTCTGTATCCTGAATTTCCAGCATTTCAACATTGATTTTCCAGTCATGTACCTAAACCTCACGCTTTAGAGCATTTGGGATGCTTTAAAACATTTGGACATCTTTTCCCCAGTTTGCATAAAACATAAACTGTTGTCAGTAAAGAAGTGAGGTTGAAGAGCTTTGTGGTTGGAATTGTCACCAAAGGTGGATGAGAACTTCCTGCCAGGCTGCCTTTTCCAAACAGCCTGACCTGCAGTGTCATGGTGCTTCTGGTAACAAATATCTACTACTTTCTGAATGGAAAAATTGCACCAGCAGTATCTGCCTCAGTTCCAGGATATTTAGATTGAAAATGTATAGAACTGTCTTTTCTTTTGGCAGGGAGGACCCCTCAGAGATGGAAGGTAACAACAGATTCTCATTCTCTTGGGTAAGTGATCTCACAGTTCAGCCCTGAGATAGCAGGGAAACATCTCTTGGGTTTTTTACTTGTCCCATCATTATATTTGACTAAATTCTGAAGAAGGAACAGTTCTGCCATGATGAACTCCATGACTTTGCTTGCTGTGGTGTAAAGCAAGTCAATATATTTTAAAAGCATTTTCATCTAGAACAATTTAGGCTGTTGAACTACAGAATTAATTATTCACACAACCCTATTAAACAAATAGGCAGATCTAAATATGATCTTTATTATTTATCAAAATTTTAAAATATGTTGTTCCAGAATCTGTTCTTTTCCTTTATGTACACACTCTCTTGGTGTTTTCTTCCAATTTCCATTCATCTACTTCTCCAATCACACCTATTCACACACTATTTTTTTGTACTTCTTAATACAACAGTAGTGTGTCAACATATTTCTACATTCTATTTCACTTAAGCTCAATCTTGTCCCAGCACTACTTTTGCTCTCTTCCTTGATTTTACAGAAAGTGCTTATTCTGACTTTATTCATAAGTGTCACAGTGACACAGTTCTTAGGTATGGATAAATGTGAGTTAAACTGTGAAGAATCAGGCTCTATGCAAAGGCAAGTCCTGCAAAGCTAAAGCTGTAGCTAACATGATGTGGAATAGGAATTTTCATGAGTCGAATAGAAAATTTCATCTCAAGAATCTGATTAGCATACAAATGGAGGGTAGTGATTCTGTCCAAGGTGAAAAGCTGGTTCCATGAAGAAAATACCAAAATTATTTGCTGTACATCCATATAGAACCTTCACAGGGAGGTGAGTAGTTCCCTTGAACTTTTTATTTAACATAGGTATGGATCAGGTTTACTGTTACTCTTCCAATACTGCTGCATTCTGCATATCCTTTGACATTACAAAACAGTTTTCAAGTACTGAAGCTATAACAAAAAACCCAATGTGGACAGATAAGGAGGAGACAGCCAGATGTCACCCATGTTTCTCTTTCATTTCTCCAATGCTTTCATTCTTGTTAATATGTTTACTCTATATGTGTCCTATTGACATCCATGAAAATGAAAGCCTATTAATCATCAAAAAGAGGACTGGATCTTATCCCACACTCTCCTTGGGATGAAATTTCAACTGGTTAACAGCCAGCAGATATTTGGTCTGAAGAGAAAAAACATTGTGATATTCCCAAGAGAAAAAACAGTGTGATATTCCCATGCAGAAGTCCTTCAGTCTCACTTTCATGCCTCAGAGAGATGGAAATAGCCTATCTATGCATTAGTCAACACAAAATTTTTTACTTTCTTCTGTTTTCTCCTTTTCCTTCCCGAACCAACCCCCCTCCCCCCTCCCCCTTTAGACTGAGTTGAACTGAAACCATAGGTCAGCTTAGAAAACTTGGGTCTTAGCATCTCTCTGATGCACTTGACTGCACTCCAAGCACAGCTCTTCATGCCTTGGTTTTCCTTCTAAGTCAAGATAGGGTTTCATAATGGTGAAATGACTGTTTTTAGGCACACCATGTACTATCTCACACTATGGAGAACCAACCTCAGCTGGCCATTTCAGCACCTTCTCATTTCCAGAGAATTGCAGAGATACAGTATTGTTAATAATTGATGTCCATCAGTAACTTGGGAAAGCACCAGAAAGGAATTTCTGTTGTACAACACAGAAAAGAAGGGTCACATTTTAAAGACCAGGATCAGCAAAGCGAATTAAGTTACAGAGCCTATCTCAAGTGATTCTGTATGCAGGTAAGTTGCTAGATCTGTATATATTTATCCAGTTAAGATATTCATATAACCCCTTGGTCAGTTCAAAACCCTTTAGGAGGAATTAAAAGCAAGAAGGAAGAGTAACTATCCTAATTCCTTGGAGAGCTCTCTAACTCTATTCTTCTACAGTGACATGTAAACAGTATGCACTTCTGCATGTTTTCTTAGCAAACCTGGAGACTACCACAAAATGACTAATGTTCTAACAGCAGTGTGACCTCCAGAAAGGGTTTTCTGTCACCTGGGACCTTTTTTTTCTCATCAATACAATGAGATACTTACAATGGGAGACTGTAGCACTTTCTTTGGTTTTCAAATTCCCCTCATTATTATCCATAGGAAAGTCTCAGTTTCTTTCAGTGGGTGTTGACATGTCTATTTCCAGAGGCAATAACTCTGTGATCTGCTCAGTCACACATCAACCTGAATTCTGCATTCAGTGAAATTAGGGTGAAAGCTGTAGCTGTGTGCAGAGTAAATAACTGAGAATGTGTAGATATTTCCTATGTATTTCAACCTTGAATGACCTCCTGATTACCCCTCTGAAGACAGAATACACCAGACTGTGCCAAAGCCAAACCCAAGAGTCCCAGTGGAAGCTGAAATTCTACAGGTGTCCTTGCCTTGTTTGTTAACATCATGGAACTGACTTAACCAAAAGAGGGCTCCTTCACAGTAACTCGTCTTGTGAGCATTGGGTTTCATCTAATTTGGTTTCATCATTAGTCAGAGAACACTTGGTCACTGTTCATTTTTGGCAGTCTTAACTTCCAACACAGAGAAAGAACCAAGTCTTGTATTTACTTTTTAATTCTCCCAAAATTAAGAAGCTTGGAGCTGTTACTGTTAAAATTTTACATTTACTCTTTTGTTTCTTATTTGTTTTTTTCTGATGTGATAGAAAAATAGAAAAATACATGAATTCATACAAGCATATATGTATGTTATGCATGTGTCTTCTGGGATGAAATTAATGCTCAAAAGACTTTTTTAGTTAGCTAGGTGGTCTTAAAAACAACAACAAAACAAAACAACGACAAAAAAAAAACCAAAAACAAAAACAAACAAAAACAAACAAGGAAGACTTGTCTTCATATTTATGAAGCAAGGTGATGTTACTGAAATCTCAAGGTATTATATTGCCTGCCTTATCTTCCTCCAATATGGAAGATGGATTGACTCTGATTAAGAGTGGTATTGAGGACAAGGATGTAAATTAGTGGATACAGTTAACAAGCTTTGATGGATGATGCAATACATATTTTTCTTACTAAAACACATCTAGAAATCAAGTCTCCAGCTTTAGAATACCGTAATGGTAGTTCATGAATTACCTGTTTTCTCACATTAATTTTAAGCTGGCAGGGTTCCATTACATAATGTTGACTTTGGAGTGAACTCCTTCAAAGCTCTCTTGAAGGCATTAAATTTCAATTTCAAAACTGCTGTAGAGGAACAGCGATATTGGATCTCCTTGGAATAGTTATGCTGTGAGGGCAATGCTGTAATTGCTCCTGGGTTAGAAACTATGCTGAGAAGGCTCACAGTCTGTTGGGAACATCTTGCATTTGGACTGAGCCGTCAGTACTCTCTACTCCAAAACTGCTGTAGAAAATGAATAGTGTACCAACCATCTTCATCACTAATAATCTCTCCACAGTCCTTAAAGTATGGGAGGGGAAAAAACTGTGAAAGTTTTCACTACAAACAGATCAGACCCCAGACCACAATTCTGTTCTGAAAATGTAACATCTTAAATAACATAGGGATATGATTTAAATATTTTGTGAAACAATGAATATTGACAGCAAAAAAGGAAATGTTGAAAGCTCCCTCCTCTTAATGATAAGCCATCTCATTCAGAAGTAATAGCAGTGTTTTCCTGATGGTGTTAAATCTATCCTCTATAAGTTACTGTACGATTTTGAAAAGACTAAAGAAAAGGAAGATTTTTTAAACATGATATTGAAACAAAACAACGTCTACTTAGATATGTCTCATTCTAACACTTGCTCTAACAGTGAAGGAATTGTATTTTTACAGTGGCTCAAAACTCCATGCATTCACAATGGAATTGTGTAAATGAGAGATACAAATTAATAAAGCAAAGTGTGAATTCAAGGTTCTTAATAATTTCAAGTCTGTCCATCATGACTGGTAGGTGATCCATTGTGGTCCCAGAGCTGATCACTTGGCCCATACTTCAAAAAAACTTTCCCACAGGTTTTGCTAGCTGTTAGACCCATTCTACTCTGGTACTATTCCTTTTGGTAACTCTTCTGGAGTTCTTATGTCACTTAGCATATGTGCATTTTAATGCCACTGAAGGCTAAGGATTCTATATGAATCTGATTTGCATTCAGTTACTTTTTAATGACCTCATTAGCATTCCTTTTTTATCCTTCAATAGTGACTATTTAAATCAGAATCTTTTTGTTTTAATGGAGTGCTGTCAAAGAGAGTGGAGGTCTTTGGGTTATCTCTCCAGAAGTAACTTGGAAAATAAGGTCAGTACTACAGTACCTAGGTTGCAGAATTCTTGGAATCATAGAATGGTTCTGTTTGTAAGGAGACCTTGAAGATCAACTAATTTCAACCTCCCTGCCATGGGCAGGGACACCTTTCACTAGATCAGGCTCCTGAGAGCCCCATCTAACCTGGCCTTGAACACTTTGAGGGATGTATCATTTAAAATTTCCCTGGGCAACATGTTCCAGTGTCTCACCACACTCAAGGTAAAGAATTTTTTCCTAATATCTAATCTAAAACTACTCTCTTTTGATTTGAATCCATTCCTGATTTGCTTTCTGGACTAATTAGACACCTGTCTGCTTCTTAAATACCCCATCTTATAGGTTACAATTATGCTGAAGTAACTTTTTCTGCTACTTCTCCCATCAAGGGAATAACCTCTAAAGCACAACAGTGAGGCAGTGAAGTCTGCAACTCACAAGTAAGAATCACTTCAGCCTGTGTGTTGGAACAAGAATTAAGTCCAGAGCTAAGCAGCTAACCATACTGGTTCAGTTCCAGACTGTCTTCATCTCTAAAAGTCACTATTGTCTCTTTAAGACACCAATCTCTAATCCAAAGTATGGATCCTCAACACTTTTACTCAGCTTTTGCCTGGTTCCACGGACACATGCATGCTTTGGAGCGAAACAGTTTCCCCGCAGTGAAACTATAGATGTGTGCCTGAATGAAAGCTCCTGGGCATGGTAATGCTAAGCAGGTAGTTGCCAAAATACAGCAGGGTGCATGTAGCAGATGTTCTTCTCCCAGTGATCCACAGCTACCAAAATTCTTTGCACTGATCTTGGCATTACTCTGTACTCTCTTCTCTGTCAGTAGTTGGTGGCTAGATACTTATCCAGAAAATGAAAACCCAGAATCAATTCTGTCTGATAGCAGGAATATCTAGGTTTCCTTTCAAAGTAAAGATCACCACCAAGCTCACAACCAGTGTGTGAGTCACCTAATTTTTAGGGTCCTGTCATAGGAAATTTCAGTGTGGGCTGAGGGAAACAGCAGAGCAACTGGAATTCTAAAAACGTACCTTGAATACTAGCCTAGAAACTCAGTTCTATTCTTTTAAGGTTTATTCAAACCACTGAATACATCAGGATGAAGGCCTGTCAAAAGTACTTCCCAAATTTACTCAAATGCTTGTCCAAATACTCGACCAGCCATGATTTTGGATATTGTCCCTAGTGCAGCAGGCAACATCAAGCTGACATCAGAAATAGGAGAAAGGAAATTTTGCATCCATACAAGGCTGTCTGAGGTGGCTGGATAATTATTAATTGCTCTGGTTCACCCAGGCCATTGTGATTTCTGCTTGCCTCAGGAAAAACTGTAGTCTCCTTCAGGCTGAAACCAAACCAAGCCTCTTTGTTATGTCCTTGCTTGCAGTTATTTTGTAGGACAGAAATTGTGGCACTTCCCACTCTGAGTGCACTGCAGTTCGTTAGCTCGAGAGTTGCAGTGTGTCCTGGGTGAAATGTGTTAGCTGAAGTTACAGTTCCAAGGAAGACTGCCATGTTTGCATAAATTTACAGTTATTTTTTCTAAATGTGCTGTACAGACAGACTTTGATGTTATGACCTGTTTTCAATATTCATCTTTTCTTTTCAAAATGTCAAAGCAGAGGGAGGCTGGGTCGTGGTTAAATTACAGCTACATTTAGACTGATTTTGGACTGATTTTAAATGAATAATGGAGAGGATGTATCATGTTGTCTGGGAATAATGTTACAGCTACTGAAAACTGGGGCTTCTGACTCACAAGATTTTTAGTGCTATTATTTAATGACTGAGTTCCAGGGAGACAAAGAACATCTTCCAGCTGAATCTGGGCAACTGCAAAGTCAGGCATGAAAGAGGCTGAAGCAGACAGCTCAGCACAGCACAGTGCTTTAATCTATCTTTTACAACATTCACTAGAGAACTCTCAGTCTATATCACCACATCATTCCTGGATTTTTTATTTTGAGAACTACCTAAAACACACTGGCAGTCTGAAATACAAGGATCATTGATTTTTGCTAACCTAGCTGAGAGCTTTAGCCTACAGAATTAGACTACTAAATCACAAAGCACTAAGCTTTATACCTGCAAAACACTGACGCTGCACCCCTTTTATATAAGAATTTTCTAAGTTTTCTGAGTCAGAACCTCTTGTGCAAGGAAATTTTTTTTTTTTTTAATTTTTTTTTTTTTCCTGAAGAAGAGCCATGACAGGGTTCTTTTATGACAGGTATAGTACAGATCCTTCGTAAGAGAGGCTGATAACAAGTTTATAATAAAAATGTGAGATGAAAAATACTGTTTCTTGATTTGTAAAAATATTTGAGATTTTAGAATAAATGTCAAAGTAAAAAGAGAATCTTATTTTGAAAATGGATCTATTTGTTTCATCACATATCATAATAGTTTTGAGAAGAATATTTTTATTTTGACTTTTAAATGTAAGTCATTAATGTTTTATTTACTAATATGATGAAGTCCAGGTCCTTTTCCAGTTAGAATATCATCATTACATCAGAAAATACCAGCATCAACTTGTCAAACTTTTAGCAATTGTAGTTTCTGAGACAGGACATTTACTAACAATAAAATGGTTTCCAAATACTGTGGAAATTTGCAAACTGCCTCTATTTTAATGCACTGAATATTTCTATCTAGTTAAGGAACTATCCCATCGAGGGCTTATCAGACCACTCCTCTCTTGCCAAAACCACATATTCTTGGAAGAAGTATCTGTCAACTTTTCCACAAGCCAAGCCCACATACAAAGAAGAATGGAAATCAAGGAGTGTATTTTAGAATAATTTAGAACAATATTCTAGATCTAACAGCAGAGCTGAGGCTGAGACTGCACAGCAGAATTTGGAGTCATTAACATCAGCAATGATGATGTTACCACTTTCTCACCACTTTGAGAAAGGCACGCTTTTGGTGACCATTTTCATTTAAAAACCCAACACTTGAAAATGAGTTTTGTTGACAACAGCTGCCCTCTGAATTTATAAAACTGGCTTCCTTGGGTGGTCAGTATTTTAATCTTTCCTAAATAAACATTGCTAAATATCACTGAGTGCTTCAACAGACTGTAGAGTGGCCTTGAGTTTTCAGGAAATTAAATGAAACTGATAAGATTTTGGTAGATAACTGTGAGAAAGACTGATATGTCGCAGCACTTTTGATAAGAGCGAGGTACAGCCTTTGCAGCTTGACAAACACTGTTATACAAAAAGACGAAGAGAATTACATATTTAGAGTAATTGATAAAAGAGACCCCATTGCCACTTATAATCTGTTGCAGTCATGTCTCACAGTTTCACAGAATATCCTGAGATGAAAGGGACTCACAAGTGTCACTGAATCCAACTCTTAAATAAACGGCCCATACAGGGATTGAACTCATGATGTTGGTGTTATTAGCACCATTCTTAGTACCATCCTCTAACCAACTGAGCTGATCTCAGCTCATTAGCAATGGGAAATTAAGAGCTCCAAAATGGCCATATAATTATATGGTGATCTTGGTTCAGCTGCCAGTGTCAGTGTGGTGGTCACACCTTGCCTCCAGGCAGGTGTAGCACTGCCTTTGTGAGGCACAGTTCCTCAAGGCCAAGCAGGTCCCAAGGGCTACTTGGCTGAGAAGATAATACATGTGTTATTATCTTTTACAGTCTTTGTCAGTTTTTCATTTAATGGTATTTTAGCAATCCTTTTGAGAGATGTCATGCCAGTTTTCCTGATCAATCCAGGAGACCTGAACTGTAAGGAAATGTTCCTTTCCTTCCAAAACATGCAGTTTCGTTCTTTGCACAGTCTAACCCCTTGGTCTTTGGATTTTACTAAATAGATTCTATTCAAAATGCAAATTTTCAAATACAAGCTACACCAGAATTTAGACAACAATCCCATGCTACTCCTTCTTCACTGTATTTGTAACATTCAGAGGTAACTTCTGTTATAAATCCTTACTTTAAATGGTTTTTATCTAGTGTCAAAATAAATATTTCTGAAAGGTGTTCAAGTTTCAATATTATTGCATTTTATTTATGAATCAAAACTTTACTTATTTCCTAAGCAAGAAATAGAGATCTAACTCCAATTCTCTGTGAACAGCTGTAGTGCACTCCATCGCACCTTAGTTCAGGACTGACAAGCTGAACATCCCTTTACAAAAGAATAGTAATGGATATGTACATGAACAGCTATGTTGCATATTTTAGATATGATTTGACTTGGACATGGATGTACTGGTGTCTTCAGTGCAGAAAATTGAAGACAGCATACATTTGATCAGTTTTGATGTGCTTCCATTGTCTAATCTCCTTGAACACAGTAAAAATATGTAAAGTTGTTTTACAGTGGCCTAGATTCTTACTAAGGTGGTAAATGTTAAATTAACAGTATTGAGCTAATTTGACAGCAGTCTTTATACATTAAAATTTTAAAAATATTTTAATTACACTTTTCCCTTTATTTAGTTTTTGACAATTTCCTATGTATGCATAATATGGGGACGCACATACACACACATTCTTTTCAAGGTATTTTGTTTCAGTTCATCTGAAAGATTTCTAATCAGTTTGAGTTCATTTGAAATACAATGACCAAACTGAGCTGAAAAATGTTTCCAACCAGCTTTAAAGCTGTGTGTAAACTACACTTCAAACTGAACAGGTACACCTCTTCCTTGTACAGAATTTCCAACTCAAAGGATAAGAAACACCATTTTCCATGTATACAGGGCCCTGGGCACAAATCCTTGAAAATGTTGTCCTTAAAATTTATTCTGAAGTTCACTGTAGCTGCAGCATAATGCATTTACCGACACGCTTTAGTACAGTAAATGCCTTTTGGGCCATCTCATTCCGTTCCATAATTGTTTTCTGGGGAAACCCTTACCCTCTTCTTGATTTATGCAATACAGATGGTTGGTAAAACTTGAATTTTTATTGATGCATAGTAATATCTTTCTCAGCACCCTTAAAGAAAGTGACATAATTCTTTAAGACATAATATTACACTTAGGAATTGCTCTAGAGGGTCATCAATCTTTTGTGAAACTCTTCCAGCACTCTGCTAGTGTTAAATAAACCATGACTAGAATGAAATTCAAAATAGTTTGAGTGATTTCTGCAAAATGTTCTCCGTTTGCCAATTATGTAGTAGTATATTTCATCCTATCAGTTATTCATTATTCTTTGCTAAAAATACAGCAATGGGAAGGGATTTTTGTGAGTTTCAGAAGAGTTACAGATGACCCACTTCATGAAAACCAGGAACTATTTTATAAAACATGACAAAGCTGATAACTAAGTCATGATGAAGTGGTATTTGTTTATAATTCTTGTTTTTTTGATAAGAAACGATATTCAAGCCCAATGGGAAGAGTGTTCAAAGCCATTTTCTAAAAAGTTGGCTGGATCTTCTGAGCTTATGCTTAATTCACACCCCATCCTGATTGTCCTTAGTTGGTACCAGAGTTCCAAAAGGCAAAACACAGAAGAAATAAGCATAATCTAAATACGTTGGTCTAATATCAAAAAAAGGCCAGACTCATGTCCATGTTCCTTCTTCACAAATATGTTTGAAATGCTTTATTTACTTCCATGTTCATAACCTTGCTCAGCCAATTCCTCATGCCAACTTTTCCTTTAACTTTGTCACTTTAGCTAAAATCCTAAATTGGGGCTTTTAAGTACAATCTGAGTTCATCCAACTAAATTCATTTTAAAGCATTCCAGGCATTTTTATATGTCTATTGTTGGGGGTGTTTTGACTTAGATTCAAACATCAAAGGAACTTCCTTTCAAGTCCCACATCCCCAGGAGCTCTGACCCAGGGATAATGATGTTCCACAAGAGCCTGGCTCTTCTTTCTGCAGATTGAAGGCATCAGCCTAGACCTTGAAGAGTTCTTTGCCCATACAGAAAGCTGAGTAAAGAACCTGTTTAAGGCTCCAATGTGATGTCTAACATAGAAAATAAAAGCAAGAGCCTAAAATAAGTTAATAAGGTGGGTGCATGGGAAGGCAAAGGCTTGGTATTACTTTTTCTTTGTCCTTCTCTTTTCTGGCCCCATAGGCAACCTTGTCCCAGTTTAACAGGGAAAAAATCTTGATGTTGCTCACAGTATGTTACATACCATCCTTATTACCACTAAAAATCAGAACATACTGACATAGAAGTTTATAATTTGAAATATCTCCATTTTTTCAGACTTCCTTTACTAGTTGATCTCTCACTACAATCTTTTTGATATGAGGAGAGAACAGCTATGAGAGAGGACATCTTCTTCTTCTGTAGTAAAAGATGGTGTGGTCATTCAGAGATATAATTGGGTGTTGAGCTTTGATTTCTATGCTTGCTAAAATTCTTTAAGCTCTTCTCCTTAATACTACACATTCAAAAATAATGAAGAAAATCTAGTTTCCTAAAATATGTACACTATAAGAGACAAAAAATTAAGGAAATCTGCAAAATAACTTAGGGTAGTTTCTTTAAATTATGGAAAGGAAATAATAAATTTTATCTCAAGTAAAAAAATATTTATGTTCACTTGTTGTATTAGTTTATGTCAAATGGATTCAAAGTTTATCTTATGTGTTTTAAATAGTGATTTTCCGTTAACAAGGCACACACACACACAAAAAAAAATCCTAAAAGAACTGGCCCTTTAGTCTTTATTATGCTTTGATTCCCAGAATATAACCACATCTTTCAGTAAAAATCAGTTTAACATTTTAGAATAAGCCCCAGAGTAGGTGCTGGTATAGTGCAGTGTTTGATCAGGCTGTTCCCCACTGAGTGATTAAAGTCCTCTCAGGACACAACTGACACTTCTGCTTGTGATTTCATGGGATGCCACCTCCCTTACATCCCAGCTGAGGCATCTTTGCACCAGGGTCCTTTGGAAAAAGCACACTCATTGCCTTGGGGGCAGATAGGTAGGAGCACAGGAGAATGGCTGTGGCTGCGAGACCATGGACTCAGGTCCGAGGAGAATCATAGGGAAAGAGAACTGATTAGCAGACCATAGAGCTGTGGGGAAGAAAAATAAGAGCTTCATGATGTAGCTTCATAGAAACAGAAAGCTTGAGTGTGAATAGAGGCAAATGTGATGTTGGCCTGAAGTCCGGCAAATTGTTTTTAGTTTTCCAAAAGAAGATTCCATAAAAATCAAATAATTCAGTTTGGACAAATCCCAAATTTTAGTGAACTATAGTTTAGTTGAAGATATTTAACCAATTCTAACAGTTTATGAAATTTACAAAGACATAAGGAACAGATAGAGTCCACCATCTACTACTGTAAATAAAAAAATTTTACTCTGATGTTTAAAGCAAATAAGGCAGCTGTCATGACATCCCTCACACATGATTAAATCAAAAGCCTACAGCCCCTGTAGAACTGACAATTTGCTGCAATCCCAGCATACGAGACTTGAGTCTGGGAGTGAAAATCTTTATTCTTACTGTAACAGAGTAAGACATGCCAACACTGCAGAAGATGAATTATTAAAAATATTTATTTGCTAAAAATTCTTCACCAGAGAGAGAGGATTTTCCTCATTAGATGTACAAAAATTACTAATAATGTATTAACCTATTGTTTACAAGAGAAGAGCTACATGTTTACAGGCATAATTTCTTCTCTCTTGAGAAAATAAAATAATTATTTGTGATATACTTTTGTAAGCTGACTTGACATAAAAAAATCAGAATTTTCCTTACATGAATGGACAATGATTTTAAAAAGGAAGTTGCTGAGAAATTTTTTGAAACTTGTCTCTTGTGCCTCCAAGTAATTAATCTACTTCACAAAAGAATACCTCTCTGCTCTGAAAGTCACTGCCTAATTAAAACTCATAGTGCTGTGCCCTTTCTGGTTATGGCTGGCTTTTTCCAAATTGTAAGAAATAAAGCTATATCACCATATCTGTAGATCAGCATTTTTTACCCTGGAGATTTACTTTCAAGGAGAAGTGAGACACTCACCTCACTAGATGAACGTTCAAAACCTGTTTGAAATACAGCTTGAACTCAGTGAGTTTGGTTTAGTGCAGGTGCTCTTCCTGCTTTCTTATGTCCTTGATTACTTTCAGCCTCATGACAATTTTGATATCAGTCTTTCTAAAAGAAGGTAAAATACTGGTTAGACTGGTTCAAACTGAAATCAGTTTTAGCAGAGACGGGCCTGACTTTTCACAGAAAAAAGTAATCTGTTTAAGAACTACACTCAAATTTTCAGGTAGACTAATGAACTCATCACAACTGAAACAGATGGCACAGCCCATTTGCTAGTCTATTAACTTTTATAGAACACTGAAGAATCATTATGAAATAGAAGTAATCAAGAAAACATGGAAGACTCCTGAACTAGATTAGGGTGTATTTATAATTTTGATTTGATTAATAGGGTTTCTTAATTTTGTAACACAAAGAAAAAAGATACATAAAGATAGATATAGATATATAGATATATAGATATATAGATATATAGATATATAGATATATAGATATATAGATATATAGATATATAGATATATAGATATATAGATATATAGATATATAGATATATAGATATATAGATATATAGATATATAGTGGGCAAGTCAAATAATGTTGTAATGTAGAAAATATTTATAAGCAGAATATAAACAACCTGAGCTGTGTGCATTATAAATAATTTATGGAAGTTAAATCCTGAGATTAAATGGTAGTTTGAGGTAAGTAAATTTCACCATTAAATCACTTTTAAGTTATTTAAGCTACTTTGTACAAGTATGTAAACTACCTCTATAATTCTTTCAGAAAGGTTATTCCATTTTTCAGTGGAATCAAGGATAAAAGATGGCTGAACTTTCCTTTTAAGTTAAGAAAAGAAAATGATGGTTTTCCTTGGTATAAAAATATATGACTAAGAAAAACTAGCTCATGAGAGCCTCCCCATTGGGTATTTCATGTTAAGTGTAATTCAAAGTCTCATTATAAAAGTTTGACCCAGGGGCTGCTGCTTCCACTCAGTTGATATTCATTCACTCAGTGAGCCACCTGAAAGACAGCAATTTAAAAGCTGCCATGGGATGCCTCACTATATGATATATTGTAAAATTATTTCTGTTTGGAGACTCATCCTTTGGTGTTTTCAACAACAAGAAAAGTTTATATGTGAGAATGTGTATAATTTCTGAGCCACATACTTCTATTTGTGAGGCAAAACACATCTCACAAAGCCAATGAAGCAGTCAAATAGAGAAATCTTCCTGTAAATTATCAGTAATTTACAAGTGTTAACCACACAAAATATTTGCATAATTTTTTGTACTATTCAGTTGCTAATATAATTTTTTATTAGATCCAGTTAAACACAATGACTGATCACATTCAATTCTTTTTGAGGGCCATTAAGTGAAATTGAAACCATTATTAGAGTAAATTAGGATTATTCAGAATTTAAAAGTTAGGACAGGGTAGCAAATATATTTCCTACAAATAAAAATGCGTCTTAAGTAGCCTATAACCACTTCAGAGGACCAAACTAATATGATCCACATGAAACAAGGGTTAAGAATTATAAATCAAATATGATTTTGTCTTTTTCTACTGTTGTGATTTAGGAATGATGATCCCTAATGTGGTTCTCCCACCAAGACTCCAAACCACATTGCCACCTGCTTCCTCCCACCGTACCCTCCCCTTTCTGCTCTGGCGGGATTGAGTTGAGAATTTGAGGCACAAAAGAGGAAAACCACAGTTTGAGAAAAGAACAATTTATTGGAAGCAGCAATGAGATAAGGAAATAATAAATAGCAGCAACAATATTAATAGCACAATTATAAGACAAAGAAATGATTTACACAGAAAGCTCACAACAAACGAAACACTGACCCCACCACTGCGTTCTCCCCCCAGAAGGAACATCCTTCTCCTCAGAGGCAGAACATTACCCCCACCCCTGGCAATGACATGAGGGGATACAGAATCACATCTGGGCCTTAGCCATGCCCACCTCCCTCCCACCTACTGTAAAA
Source organism: Chamaea fasciata (assembly GCF_029207755.1). NCBI lineage: Eukaryota > Metazoa > Chordata > Aves > Passeriformes > Sylviidae > Chamaea > Chamaea fasciata. The sequence goes on from NW_027094091.1 coordinate 13,626,402, forward strand.
AATTAACCCTATTCTGGCCAAAATTTGGACATCTACACGTGTAAAACCTGCAATATCTGAACCTACTCAAAAAATACTTCTCACACGTGAACAGGTAGTCCTAAAGTATTTTGCCCTATTAGGAGAGAACTGTTTCCATTTTTCTTTTTCTTTTCTTGCAGCCTAGTGTCAATACAATCAGAATTGCAGCATCAAACACCTGATGTTGGGCCTGACTTGAAAACATACTTAAAAATAAATAATGTAATAATGAATAATAAAAAAAGAAACTGGTTTCCTACTAGGTCATTTTATATTCTCATTCTGCCACAATATCTTATAAAAGTTTCCCCAGCTGGTTACAACCTTGCAATTCACCATATTTATTTGACAGCATTTATTATGAATTTCTATGTGAAACTTTACTTCAGCGAATAAACATAGGTATTTTCTATGTCCAAAATAGGCGAGGCATGAAAATTGAACTTACAAGTTGCATCTAATCTGTATAAAATCAATAAAAATCTGCAAAAATCATAACACTACTCACAGAAATAAAACTCAGCAGATAATTGTTTGTTTCTAGGCAGGATATTTCCTGTCTGGGCTATTTTAAGCAGGTATCAATAGTTCTTATCCCATCCTTCTTTACTTGTTTAGAGCAATTTATTGATACCCATTGTGGTGGTTTTGGCTGAGATAGAGTTTATTTTCTTCCCAGTAGCTGGTAGGGGGCTGTGTTTTGGATTTGTGATAGAAAGAGTGTTGGGAAGTCAGGGATGTTTTAGTTACTGCTGGGCACAGTCAAGGCCTTTTCTACTCCTCACCCCATACCACCAGGAGGAGGCTGGGGATGCCAAAGGGTCTGGAAGAGGTCATAGCCACCACAGCTCATCCCAAGTGACCAAAGACATATTCTATACCATATGGTGCCATGCTCATCCATAAAACTCTGGGGAAGGTTGACAGAGGGATTACTGCTCAGGGACTGTCTGGGCATCACTTGGTTGGTGGTGTGCAGCTGTTTTCATTTGTATCACTTGTCCTTCTTGGATTTTATTTCTCTCTTTTTGCTATTTCCCCTACATTAAAATTGATATGTATTACTTTTATTTTTTATTTCCATTATTAAACTGTTCTTTTCTCCACTCACAATTTATTTCACTTTTATGCCTCCAGTTCTCTCCCCCATCCCATTGGTGTGGAGTGAGTTAGTGACTGTGTGGTGCTGAGTTTCCACCTGAGACTAAACCACAACACTTATCTTCTTACAGTATTAGGAAGTTAATGAAAGCAAAGTTAATTTCTCATTTGATGAACAGCTGTAGGGTGCGAAAAGGTGGCTGGAAGCCTCACAGTGCTGTAATGCACTGGCAGACAGCAGGCAGAAGCAGGAATGAAATTTGAGAAAGCCACATACTGTACTTCCCAGCTGCAATGGCCAAGTCACATAGTTTAAAAAAAAAGCGAAAAGAACCACGAAACAAACAAACAAAAACACACTCAAAGAAGAAGAAAAACAAACTAACAAACAAACAAACATAAAACAAAACAAAAACAAAAAACCCCACCGAACAACAAAACAAGACCACAAAAACCTACCAAAAAAACCAAACCAAAAACAAACAAAAAAAAAACCCACAGAAAAGAAAAAGTCCTACTTAAGGCAAAGTTTTCAGCTTTAGAATAAGAGAATCAGTTCTATTAACATATACTTTAGTGCATATTGTACTGCAGTAAAAGAATGAGAAAAGCAGGAGAATAAAGTGTCTTTCCCACTCAGCAAAAGGGGAAAAGAATGCATCTGGATAATGACCCCAGAAAACAAAATAATATTTTTCTTTTTTCAGACAGTATGTCAGCATCTTTGACTTTTTAAACATCCCAGGAAAATTACAACAAAACAACATGCACACTTCCAAAGAGACCTATCAAGGCAATTGATCAAGTGCAAAAAGCACTACTGAAGCAGATACAGGTCCTAGAAAATCACAAACAAGTTTATGAGATATGATATTACTGACATCACTGGAAAAAAAAACCATAGTAAATATAAGGCACCCATTGCAATCGTAAAGAATAGTAAGGACTTAACTTTTGAGAGACAGTAACTTGTCAAAGCATAAACATTGCATACAGTGAACCTCAAGCAGCGAATTGAATTGGTTTGCAAACAAGTGGTCAAGTTATATTATATAACAAATATGTGGTGCTCTGATGGAAACATTTAAACAGGGAAGTGGGGAAATCAAGGTTAAATTTGGTGGGAGAAAAAAAAGTCATAGACTTTGCTCAGAAAGAGCAGCTTGAAAGTTGTTTAGAGAAAAGAGAAGTTGAACTAGCTCATCCAAATCTGCAAAGAAAAATCAATTGAAATAATGGTGGTATCTCAGAGAAAGTGTTATCTGTTATGAGAAATGCTACAAATACTTTCTAAAAAGAATACAAAATTTGCTGTAAATTGGTCTGCAATGTTATGAAAGCTGAATTCTTGGAAATGCCTCTAAAAGCGCATAGGCAGAAAATGAAGATAAATCAAGCTTGATTTTTCTTGGAGTCGTGCTCCTTAAGCTCAACTTTCACACCACAGGGAGAGAATCAGTGAGCTACTGCCACTGCAGAAGCAAGGAATGAGGGGCATTTGATCTTATGAAAACCTTTTCAGAAGTGGTCAGGGTTAACAAAAAGGAGTTTAAAGGTTATTTTTTCAGCCTTTGTCTATTCACAGTCACAAATAAAATTTTTGGGGAAGTATTTTCAACAATACATTTTCTTTCTGGAAGTATTGTAAAGTGGTACTTTCATTGAGACCTTCTATGATTTGAAAATCTTAAACCAAATGTTTTCTTCCGATTTTCCTGTTAGTTAGATTATAGCCACAATATTTCAAGATGTTCACTGGATGAACATCAGAGAGATGGTCAATATGACAATCTGTAAATGGCATAAGAAAAAGGCCATTTGAAGTTTGAAACCATTATAATTTATTTATTAAACTATTATGAACTGCTTGTACCTAGAGATAGTTTAAAATTTTGCAAAATTGGTTGTACTTGTCTTTACAGTCTAAAAATATATTTGGATTTTTACGTGGTAGTACAAAATGAATCAAAGTTTGATTTTCACTGATATTCTCATTGAGAGAAAATATTTTCATGATGAACATTTCTTGTGATTGTTGTTGATCTTAATAAGTACCAATTGGACCTTTTCCAGCACAGAACACTCCTTTTCTGTCCTTCAAAACAGAATTGCTAAAAACTCTTATTTATTTCCCATCCTTTGGTGTGCAATCAAGATCAGATGCCAATCCCCACAAATAAATAAGTTACAAACAGTGTTAACATCACATATCAACATTTTTAAAGAATGGAGATATTATATCAGATGTGTTGTTTTATTTATAGATTGTTAGTATTACTTTCTACATCAATAACTGTAGAAGAGGAGCAATGTGAAAAATTCCCAGTCTTTCCTTTTTTATTATCTTTTTGACTGAGTAGCTAGACTGGAAATACACTAAAAACAATTGGGTGATTTAAATGCCGAGTTTGAAAATTACTTCGCTATTCTGATGGCCAAATATCATAGATTATCAACTGCAAAATGCATCTTTTACCTTTTGAAAATCAAACTCAAAAATCCTCAAATATTCACCCTATAATTAAATAATATTTTATTCATAATCTCTAATCTGAACATTCTGAATATTATAACTTTTATATATATTTTCTGCTTGGAAATACAATATAACTCTATATTCATCTACCCTTCATATTGCTTCAGAACAAATAAATATTATTCTTTTTACTTTTTAATCAAAAATAATTTTTCCTTGATTACACTTGAAATATGACACGGATATGAAATAATTTAGGTAAATGGCATATAACCATTCCTAAGAGGAAGTGTGGGCTACACGTGGTGTATAGTTCACACTTTCTAGTCAGTATATCTTTAAATTTATGCTGTCAGTCTCTCACTAAATCTATTTAGAAATTTGAAGATTGTTCTGGCTGTTTGAAGTGTGACAAAATGGTGGGTTTCCTCTGAGTTACGTGAAAGAAAGATAAATCATGTAATCTTATAACAGCAAGGCAAATCAGTACTTAAAATTGGTGCCACATTAAGGCCTTTAGTGAAGGAACTTGATACCTCTGATGAGCAGCTGTCACTTCCATAACTTTGACTATACATGGAAGAAATAGCCTTAAGACAAAAAAAAAAAAAAAAAAAAAGGAGGTTAGAAGTTGTGTCCTTGATCTAAAAAGAGAGACTTGCCTTTTACCTTCTGTATTCTGCTCTATCACATATTTTGGTTCTTTGCACTGTCCCGTCTGGCTGTGTTAATCTCCAATCAATCTAAATATTTCTCAGTGACGTCATTAATTCTGTTGTCATTGTCAGTTTGCAAGTGCACCCCAGTACTTTCCCTTCATTCTTGGATACCATGTATCATAAAAAAAATTCCATTGTTCTAGTTCAATACACTCGGCTTTATTGCCTGCTGTTAGAGCTGTGTGGGAAAATTTTATTGAAACAAGCTTTTAGTACAGAAAATCAAGAAGATATTTTCATAGTGAAAACAGTCTTTAAAACTCCAGGCATTCTTTTTTTTGTGTGGTTGTTTTTGTTTGTGTGGTTTTTGTTGGTTGGGTTTTTTTGTAGTGCAAGTGTTAGCTGTTATCATTCTTTGCAGAGCATGCTGGCCATCAAAAATAAAGGCTGTAGCAAGCGTTCTACTCTCAGACATGAGACCTCCAGCTCATTTATATTCCTTTTCATAGACTCACATGACTTTTCCCTCTTTCCTCATGATTCCAGCCATTTCTTGTTTCTTATCAAACCATGTATTAAACTGAAACTTTGCAGGACTTGGAATGTTGTGACAAATTTGCACACAGGAAGCTTCCCAGTCTACTACTGTGCTGCTGAGTGCAGCTGCTTAGAGTTCCAGACATTCACTGAAGATAGAATTGGGCCTTTCTGGCCTATCTTAGGAGCTGAACGAAATCCCTGGTAGTCAGTGGAGGTAAGAATGAAATATATGATTTAAAAAATGAACTCAAAATAATGTGTCTTGGAGGCATACCACATCCGTTTCACAAAATTCTCAAGGGGATGAGATTTAATTGGTAGTTGTTTGAGAAGAATAACGACAAAAAGATGGAATTATCTTTCCCTGAACAAGCTAGAAATTTGCAGAGCTGCTTGGTTAGGAAGAGGGAAGTGAGCCATTCTTCCAAGAAAACTATCTATGAGACTAGAATAGTAAAAGCATATATTGAAATTAAGAGGAAAGTGTTTATGAGAGCTGTATATGAGCCACAGTGTTGGAAAAATGAGGAAATTACTTAAATCTTAGTATGCCCAAATAAGACAAGTGTGCCTCAACTTAATTGAACATCAGTGCTTCAGAGAGACTCTCTCCCACTGCTTTCTCATTTGTTTTCAGGGATGAAGCATAGATTTTTGTTCCCATGCTAGGGTAAATTTGGATCTAGTGCAGCTAGATTGATTCACACTACCATGGCAAAACATCCCAGTGAAAGTCCTTGGTGAAAACCCAGACTCTGCCAGAGCACTTTATGTGGTACATATCTCATTCCTTCTCATACTTTTTTTTTTTTTTTTTTTCCCACTGAAGGCCTCTCTCCACACAATCAGCTTTGTACTTAACATTAGGGCAAAATACAACCATGCCCTATATCCCTAATATCCCTAATACATAGTAAGGGATGCTACTGTTTGTCTCCATCTTTTCTAAAAAATCTTTCACCTTTTTTTAAAAAAAAACCTCAGTGTGAAGAAAAGAGGGAAGTCAGACCTTTATGATCGGGTTGCCCCTAGGAGTTTAGACAGAATCCCTCCTTCGTAGGGACAAAACCCTTAGATCAAAAGACCTATTCTAGATTTTTATGTGCTGAAAGCCTTGTCTTTTGGCCTACAACAGGTACAAAATCAGAAAACACTGAAAATGGCTTGCACTTCTTGACTGGTCTGATCATGTTTCCAAAGATGGAAGACCAGGAGGAGTCTGATGAGATGGGAGGGCTGTGCAGCATGTGCCTGCGGGTGGGTTCCTTACAGCAGTGCATCTTGTGCTGTGGATTACTGTCACACTGAGTATACTGGACAAGATTTAACATGCTTCCAGTGTTCTCGGCACTAACACAGGATCTTCCTTGAACAAAACACAAACCTCAGCATTTTGAAGTTCATTAATTGGAACACTTCCGCTGCGATAATTACCCCACATGAAGCACTCAACACCAGCTTTGCAAATTCCAAACAAAACCCAGGTATATTTTACATCCCCCAGAGTTCACAGCAGTTTTTACAACATGCACTGAAAATGATCTTGAAACAAAAAAAAATTCAAAGACATTTGAGAAATTCTGCCTGAGTGCACAAGGAAAATGCAGGGCTCTTTCTCTTTCATATTTTTGTTTGCTTCCAAAGTTTCGTAGCCATTAGGAATACTTTGCCCCCTTGAGGCTTTTGCTGGCTTTTGGCAGACTGGTATTTTCCCTACACAGCAGGCTCTGACAATGACAAGTGAGAGCATTGACTCTCTGCTTCTGGCTACCTGCTGCCTTTCTTCTCCTGTTTCCTCAGGAACAGAGGCTGATCTATGAAAATAAAGCAAGAGAAAATGATTCTGCAATTAATATTTTAAGCCCTGTGCCTTTATTTCCATTGCATTTTTAATATTTCCTCCTTTTTATTTTAGAGGAGTTTTTTCTAAAAGTAAGATACCATATTACTATTTTGTCTGCAGAGCTGGGATACGTGATTTCTCAAGGGAGTGTGGAATATTAATTATGACTGTGCGTTTGCTGGGTGTCTGAAAACTCAAACTTTCTCAGCCAAACAAATGGCTCTGTTCAGAAAAACAGATTGTTAACACCCAATAATGTGCAGTGTCTTTTTCCTCTACCCAGGGAACAGGCTAGACAAAAGAAAAATACACAGAAAACCCCACAAAACTAAAACCACTGAAGTTCTCACCTGGGCTCTCTAGCTGTTTCTGAACTGTGACTGCACAGCACTTTGAATTGCTTTGTCCCTGTCCCAGTGTCAGCCATCAGTCCTTTTAAAGCTTGCTGTCTTCTCTCAAATAAATCTGCCCTTTAATGAGGGGAGTTTGCCTTAGTACACGAATTTGTAACCCGACTATTGTTTGAGGTTCAGGTGGGTGTTTGCTATTTAGGTTTAATGAACCTGCAAAGAGCAGCCACCCAGGAGAGTGCTGTAAGAACATCCAGCTTATTTATTCAAGTGATCAGTAAACAAAGAAACGGAGAGTTACAAGTTCAAAACTAGATCAAGACACCTGTCATAATCTCCATTTTAAAAGTAGAACCCATTTTCAGCACGTTCCATAGAGAAGGTAAAATAGCAATGGTAAGGATTTATTAAGGACTATGGGAGAGATGTTATTAAGGACTGTGAGAGACAGGAGTTTTGATTTGTTGTTAGGTTTGGCTCTATTTTTCTTTTTCTTTTTCTTTTTCTTTTTCTTTTTCTTTTTCTTTTTCTTTTTCTTTTTCTTTTTCTTTTTCTTTTTCTTTTTCTTTTTCTTTTTCTTTTTCTTTTTCTTTTTCTTTTTCTTTTTCTTTTTTTTCTTTTTCTTTTTTTTCTTCTTTTTCTTTTTTTCTTCTTTTCCTTTTCTTTTTCTTCTTTTCTTTTTCCTTTTCTTTTTTTTTTGTTTGTTTTGTTTTCTTGTTTTGTCTTTGTTTTCGTTATTCCTTGTAACCCTGTTGTAGGGTCTTTGACTATTAATACTTAATTACATTTTGAGAAGATTTTACCTTTACTATCCTACGTGTAAAGTGATGCCTGACCATCAAGGCCATCAGCGTGGTACTTCTGAGTCACACAGCACCATTTTCGACGGGTCGAAATACATGGGGTTTCTCATATATTCAAAATATTAATCACATGAAGAGCAATGATAAATTCACCTCAGGCAATGCAGGCAAGGCAGGAAATGGTAGTCAATGAAATGATAATCACAATGCAAGGAAAAATGCATCTGAAAAGTAAAGATCAGATCAAACAACCATTTCCTTCTTTTTTTTTAATTTTCAGTGACATTACAGATTGGTTTTGCATGAAATGAACTGAGAGTCTGGGTAACAGGATGCAGTCAACATTGGAAAACAAGTAAAATCGAGAGAAACAGAACAGTGGAATAGATTTGAAAAGGCAAAAAGTAAAAATCTATAAATAAGAAATTAAACAAAAGATATTACAAGGTAATATAGTGAGGACATGGCAGGAAACCATCACTCTTTCCCTTTAGGATTCAAAAATTCATGCAACAAGTTCCTTATCCCCACAAGAAAAAAATAATCTTCAGTTTGAAACAGGTAACATTCCCTAATGCAGACAGTGTTTCAGCAATGTCCCATCCTTCTCCATCTAGCCCTGTTGCTATTTTCTACTTCTCTGTCACAAACTTTGTGCTATATCAGAAATTTTGCCCCAATATATAAATTCAATATAATTACTACCAAATGTTGCCATGATCTTCAGTTTATTCTGCTTTCTCATTTTTGCCCTGTCCACGCCTCATAATCTTTTTAATATCTGACTTCAGCCTACCCAAATTCCTACCTGCTGTCTCCCCTAATCTCAAAGCTTTTGAGTGATTTTCTTGTCCCTGGTTCCCTGCATCTCTTGTCTCCTTCAGTTTTGAAAATACTCTCCTGGTCAAGGGGTGATATTTTGTGCTTGGGTCTTTCCATCTTGCAAAGTGTGCTTATCTTCCAGCTCATCCCAGGCTTGTGGTTTCTGACCTCAATAGAAGAAATGATGGTTCTCTCTTTGGTTTTGGAAAGAACAGGATTTCTTTATTTGACTTTTCTTCCTAAGGGAACAGGGTTTATGTTATTATGTTGTCTGCCTCTGTCAGAACCATCCTTCCCCCACCTTTTGAATCAGTAAGCCTATTTCAATCAAATTGCTTGTCTCAATCAGGTCTTACACAGGGTGTATGTATTTTTAAAAAAACTTAAATTTTCCCAAGTTTCCCAATGGGGAATTTGGGGAGCAAAAGAAACAGATGCTTAAACTGAAGGAAACCCTTCAGTGCAACCCTGCCTATTGTTACTGGAGTTTCTACACTGGAGAAGGTTTAATAAACAGGAGCTGTAGAGATACTCAGATTAGAACTGGTGCTTTCTTAAACTTCCAGTCAATCAGTTCTGACACTGCATTAACTCATGCACCATCATGTTTCACTGTGGTTATCAGTGCTCAAAACATTTCTTTCCCTTCTTTAATGAAAACAGTAACTTTCCAACATCAGCTCTTCCCTTTGCCCTGAGTATCATGTGTGGAACTTGGGTAGAGGGTGAGAGTCAGCCCAGGTCTCTCTATGATAATAAACTTTGGGCAAGTGGCCTGCAGTTTGTGGCCTGCAGTTTCTGAGGATCAGCTCTAGATCTCGGCTATCTAATTGAATAAAAATAACAGTTTCTTGACAGAAAATAATTGTGCACATTGGGATTTTTTTATTTTTTAAACTTATGAAGTACTAGTAGCTCAGCATATCTGTAAGCAAAGCAAATTATAAAGGCTCCCCCTGCAGCATATGTTTCACTTTTCCTTCCAAAAAAGCATAATATGTTTACGAAATTAGGGTACTGCCCCAAAGGGCCTTGAATAATGATAAGATATATGAAATAACTACTGTAGGCTTTGAAATCAATGTTGCAAAAGATAAGGATTTAGATAGTATGTAGCTTAGTCAAACCTGATTAATATGTGCCTGCTAGTGCCTAAGCCACCAAAACATTTCACTGGCAGGCAGTGCAAATGACAAGCCACTGCTTTGGTAGTCTGGAGTGGATTCTTGTTAATATTTATGAAAACAGTCTGCAAACTGATTCTGTCTAACTAGGTCTGTCTGTACTACCATTATCTTATCACATCCCACAGGGATGCAAAACCTCAATACTGAATTAATCGTACTATGATATTTGGAAGAAAAAAAAAAGGAAAAACTATTCTGCTGGCTCAAACTACTCTAGATTACAAATTGTATTTATGATTGTTGTTTGAGTAAATGACAAGTATGTTCTAATAAGCATATGTAAATAAACATCAAACTATTTCTTTCCCAATATTTCTCTGCACTTTTTCTCAGACATTTAAAGATGCTGGTCTCCACTGTAAACAGATTTTAGCAAGAAGTTGCATTTACCTGGACCTGACAAGGTAACTGACTTTGCAGCAGTTTAAGAATATAAACAGTAAAAATGAAAGTGGAGATATGATCAAATCAGTATGAGAAATTTGCAGCACTACAGTACGAAATTGCATGTTATTTTACAGAAAAAGGACTTTCACTGAAGCTATCATAGAAAATAAGCATATTAATTATGTAACATATATCTGCAAACTGACTCACAGTGACAACCATGGCCTTTTCCTGTGTACATGTGTATAAAAGTATGTGTATTTTCCAACAAATTGCACATTAACAGCTTTTAACCAAATCTGACAGAGGTGAAAACTTCAAAGACATTAATTCCTACCAGCATATTTAAAATAGGAAGTTAAGCAGAGAACTTAGAGTGTCTATGAACTTCCCTTGAGGTTTAAGCTCATCCCTAACTTGAAACTAGAGAAACCAGGGATGCAAGAGCTTATGTAGGACCTTGGAGTAAGGGGGAAGGACCTTGAACAATTTGGACCTGGCAATCTACTGACAAGACAGAAATTAATTATCTGCTCTGTTCCTTGCAGAAGGACCATACACTGGTTTTCTGGAGGATTGTTTGTTTTCAAACCACTGGATTTTGAGTGCTGTGATTCACATCAGTTGATTCTGTGAATAGGAGCTTGGTTTTCCATGTGTGCTACAGGTGAAAACTTGACTAAATACTGGAACCCCACCATAAGTGTGGCTCCAGGATGTTTGGGCAGAGATGTCCATGTGTATGCAGGTAGTTGAGGAATTTTCAAACCAAAGTGTGCCTCCTCAAAATGTAGCCACACTGTAGGAGAATTCCTGGGTTTTGAACACGGGTACCTAAAGCCTACACACAATTAATTTTAGAAGCTCCAGTCATTTAATTTTTTTTTCACAGTTGTATTTGAAGGAAGATTACCTGAAAATTAATTTAGTTCAGTAGTTGGCAATCTGATAACACAGTGGAAGACAGATGCACTAACTTCTGAGAAAAGGTATAATACAATGCAAGCCAAGTACAAGTGAGAATGAAAGCAAGAATGTTCTAACAGAGCTGAAACATATGGCAAAGAAATTACTCTACAACCCTTTAGAGCGCAATAGACAATAATATCCTTGTTATGGAGGTTTTAAGTAATTCTGTGCAACTTAATTGCACCCCTGCTATAAAATGTAAAGGTCGGTTTAAAGTGGCAATAGGGTGGTTATCATTTTCTACTCACTTCTATTTATTATTTAATGTCTCCAACTCAAGAATAATAAAAAAGATTTCTTCCAAAAATTTACTCAAAATTCTTTTACAATATATTATCAGCTTTATGATTAAACACTTTTCCATGGAGAGATTGGCTTCTTTCCATAGAATCTTCTCTTTCTTTTTCTTTTTTTTGTTTCCTCATTAAAATAATTTGGTTGAAAACTTCATCTGTTGATGACAAGTGGAAACTTTCAGATGAAACATTAATGAAAACAGAAATGTATCTAATCATTATATTAGTAACTCTGGTCCTATAGAATACCTAATGTGTCCTACACGTTTCATCCTTAAATGTAATCTCAGTCCAGTGACACAAATGAACTGTAGAAGAAAGTTTAGTGTTGAATCACAAGTGATGCTTTGTTGTTTTCATTTCCTGCTGTGTGTGATAAAATTTCTATTCTTTTTCTGGCTACTCCTGTGTCAGCATAAATATTATTTCTTAGCATGACTCTCCCATATTCAGATTAAATTTTTTAAAAAATTAAATGTTTGTAAGGAGTGATACACTGATTTTTTCCAACAAATTTAATAGGAATAATATCTATTCCTTCAATCAGCAGCTTAGGATATGACTCACTATATATGAAGTGTTTACTTTCTCAATCCAGTCTCTGCATTACCAGACATTTTTATGGGCATAGGCTAATATTACCAAATGAACTTCCAAGGCAGGAAAGGAGTCGGAAGTTTACCTCAGCTAGAAGCCATTTTGCAAAGCTTTAGTTGTTGAAAGCAGGAACTATATTTTTGTTTGAAAAGAATCAATGTAAATTCTCATACTGCCCAGGTGTTGAAGGGACACTGACAGAAACAATCGTTTTCCCATGGATGAAATATTTAAATCCTTTTGCACAGACTACTTAATTTTTGCTTTCATATGGGGAAGATGAAAATCAGGTTTGTTTTGACAAAACTAGAAGATGATGAAGGACTTACTATAAAGCACTTTGATATAAAAGTGATTAAAGCATTAGAACTATCTAGGGAGAAGAAGATGAAAAAGCTTCAAATACTGACTTGTAGTTGGACCAGCCTATATCCATTCCTTATAGGAAATCTGCCTTGAGCTTATACATCCCACAAAATATTAAAACTTTTTTTACCAAGAGATGACTTCAAGGAACACAGAGGAAATGGATTTTAAAATCTTCAGATGAGAACAGAAACAGATTTTGAAGGGTATATTTATGACTTATCTTGATGTTATGCATCCACTGATAAAAATTCAGGTGGCTCTAAAAGGTCTGACCTTGGTCACTGGAGGCCAGCTGCTTAACTTGCAGTTGAGTCTACTGCTGAGGTCTTCAAAGACCAGGAAACTTTGTTTTTCAGATAGTTTGAACAAAAAATGCAGTCAGCTTGAGAAGGGGAAAAGTAATGTTCAGTGGACATCAAGGGATCCAGAACAGAGAAGTAACCACATTGCCACAAAAAGGCCTATTGCTCAAAGAACTAAGATAATTTTCATTCAAAATAAAGTCAAAGGAAAATGAGGTTTAATAAATAATAAACTGAATTTCATTTCAATAGATGGCTTGTCAGAGGTAGAAGCATCTTGAATTTTCAAAGTAAGGTCAAAATGTACTTGATTTCTTATCTTTTAAACTGTTTCCTTTTGGTATCAAAACAATTTAAATTCCAGAAAGGTTAGGCAAACTGCTTTACATCTTGTCTTCACTGACCTAAAGATACATATAATTTTCTTTGTCCTTTGGGCTGAAATATGAGTGTTTCTCTGTGCGTGAGTGAAGATAAAGGACTTCAGTTTTACCATAGCATAGATTAGGAAAGGATGAAGTGCTGACCCGGTGAATCAAAGCCTTGCAACACTGCAGTGCCTTCTTCTAACTGTTACCACCATAGTTTTTTTCTAACCACAGAAAAAATTCCTCAGAGTAACCTCCAGTAAGAACTTCATATCCTTTGGTGCTGAAATGAGTCTACAGGAACTCAAAGAGGCAAGAAGGATTTTACCTAATCATTTGAGAGCTGGACCCAAAATGCATTAGATATTCAAAAGATTTGGAAAAATGGAGGCAGCGTATTAGTCAAAGGGAGCCTTTTACAATAGCAAAAAGATTGTGAACAAAAGACAGGAAAAGGAGATAGAGCAATGGATATGGGAAACTGTGTGGGCAGGAAATAGAATAAAGAGTAATTCTAAGTATCCATATACAGGAGCTCTTGGCTGAAATATGTTTGGAGTGTAGTACGCTGTTTTGAATTCTTTATCATCACCCCTGTTGAAAGCTCTTACAATAGAAAAATAAGCAAAATCTAGATAAAGGTAGATTAAGTTCATTCATTATTGCAGTCTTAGTTAGTCCGTTCATTTCTGTGCTGCAAGACCTTCTAGTGATTTCCATGCAAGAAGTAAAATAGAGATGACTATCACTACAGCACTGTACAAGTCTTATCTAAGTTTTTATTTTTGTAGACCTAAGATCAAAAGTTTCCTTCTCATGGTATTACCACTAACAACTTCTTAGAATACACTTTTTTTTTTTTAATCTGGAAAGAACTTACTGAAGGACCAACAATTTACACTTAAGTAGGAGATCCTTTTGGCCATATAAAAATATTTATGTATGAATAAGCTAATGAGCCTACAGATTTCTAGAGTCTGTTTTTACATGACATGGAGCAGTTTCCCCCATAAGCACAATTCATGAAAGAAGAATTCAACTCAGAAGAATAGCACTGGGCTGTGCTTTCACTTTGCAGGTATGCTGAGATTCCACATACTCTGCATGATTTGAGATCTCTAATTCTGCATGTGGTTTCTTCACAGAACTCTGATCATGGAGTAGATTTCTCCATTGGGATTTGCCTACTCCCTGCCTGAAGCTCCACCTCCAGGTTTCAGTTTGGTGTCCTGGGTCTGAACAAATTCAGGTTCGCTGTCACAGCTTGCTGCATTGCCTCCCATCCCCAGGCAGAACACCAGAAAAAATGTGGCTTGAGCTTACATCAAAGCAGAGGTGAACCTTAGATTCTCTCCAGATTATTCACAGATTCACACTACTTAGCCACAGCCTGAAATTAGAATTTCTGACAAAATTCAAAGCTAAAAAAAAAAAATAATCATATGGTGTCATTTTCCACTGAAAACATTCCTTTCAGCTTTGATAAATATATTATAAATCAATATACTCAGGACTTGGGCAAACTGCACTGAAAACAGTGCAGCTGAACAAATCATTTTGGCATTAATTTTTAATACAAGTACATAAATAGTACCGCCTGCTCTGGGTCTTGCAGGCTCACCCTTTCCAGAGGGACGGTGCAGAATCACAGCCTGTAAAAGTGTCCTGCTGCTGCCACCTGGCCGCCAGCCGCCCACCGAGCCCAATTGGCACTTCCAGAGGCTGCAGCCAGTCAGGGGAGGATCGCCTTCCACAAGTGCTGATTTAGTGCCTCAGGAGACTGATTGGCAGTGACACAAGGTAAAAAACTGTGGAAAGTACAGTAGAGCAAGAGAAGTGAAAAGAGGGGAAGGAAAAGTAGAAGGACCATAGAGAGACCTGCGGTTTGGTACACAGGCCGGAGAAAAACAGAAGAGGGTAGGTGGAACAGGCGACTCTGAAAGAGCAGTTTAGGGGAACTTTGAAATGATGTCAAAATTATTCTAGGATGGGAGCAGGGGAAAGCAAAGTCTGAATTTCAATTTTCTTCAGTATCTCTGACTATATAATAGTAACACCTATATGTTTTCATGAGCTTTTCCAGGCCATTAAATTTTGTGCTCTATCCAAATAAATGATTTTGCTTTTAAATAAATGTGCTGTTTTGCATAAATGGTTTTGACATCACTGATTTGCAGTTCCATTATGTGTGCTATTCAGGGATGATGGCATCAAAGAAGTAGTGAGGGTGGATGAAGTCCAACATTTGAAGTGTGGCATCCATATAAATGTCAATTTGGTGAATTAATTTAGTGCTGCAGTTCTGTGCTCAGGTGAGTTAAATGACTTGCCCCAGGGTGATGCAGGTGAAGCTGTACATGCACAGAGAGGGCCTCTGACATTGTGGCTATTAGGTTCTCATTGAGTTTAATTCAGGTCACTGGTGAAAGTCATTTAGCATTGTCAACTGTTGAGAGTTGTGAAAAAGCCACCCCACAATGTGACACCATTAGTTATTTCTTCTAAGAGGAAAAGTCTTATTAAAACAGCAGGAATGCTGCAGTGTAATCAGACGTGAAGTGCTCCATGCCTGCACAGTGTCAGCAGACTGACTTTGTGCTGTGCTAGGCATGGCTCTGCCTTCCTTCCCCATCCCAGTGACATTTCTCTCTGCATGAAGTCTTGTGTCTAGCTGAGAGACTGTTGACATTAGAAAAGTCAGAAAAGTTCAGTTAACACACAGCCAACCACTGTGTGAAAGCACTCTCTTAAAAGGGAAGAAGCTCCAGTTCCTTGCAGTTGAGCTTGAATGTGTGAGCTTGAAACTGCTGTGCTCCGTCCTGAAAAGTCCAAAAATGTTACTCCTTGGCTTAATTAGCCTTAACTCTCTGGAGACCGTCATATCATGAGAGTTTAAGCAGCAACATTAACATGAGGATTTCCTACCTGCTATTCCTATTTGGTTTTTTCTTGCCAAGATCACAAATTTTTCCCTCTTATCTGCGATGTGTGAATACCCAGGACCAGAACTGACTTCTCCTTGCCTCAAGCCCCATGTTAGGAATTGTCAGGAACTACATTTCCCTTGAATGTAGCTGTAGTGGTTTGAAAGCAAAACAAATGAGAGGCTCCAAGTCAGAGATACAATTTAATAGGAAGAAAGGAAAGAAAGTAAAATAAAATAGATGCAATAATACAAAAGACCACTGACAGGGTCAGAATACAACCTGAGCAGAGTGATGGAAGCAGTCCAGATGAGGTGGTCTTCCTGAAGCAGTGATCCTGTAGAAAGGTCTGGTAGCTCAGGTCCTCTGGGAATCCAGTGGGTAAGCGCCCCTCTGGTGTTCAGAGTCTCAGCTTATATCCAGGCTGGAATGCTTGGTTCCTCCCTCTGGGCGGAGCATCTCACAATGGGATGGTGAGTCATGTGATAAGGCCTGATGGGCCCATGAACAGGAGATAGTCCAGGAGGGGGTTATCTGTGAGCTGTGTAGCAAAGGTGCTGATGGCCCATTAACAGAAGATAAGCCAGAGTGGAGGAGGCAGGGAGCACTGCCTCACCTGGTTTCAACAGTTCATGAAGATGGTGATAGAATATACTTCAACCTAGGACAGTAGATTTGCTTGCACCAGGGGTAAATCAAACACAAAAATAAAAGCATTATCAGTGTTTTTGTCAGGCTTTTAGAGAGAAAAATCCTTCTTATGAAAAATAGCAATTTCACGTTTCAGAGAAATTATTTTCAAGTTGCAAAGGCATGACAACCTAAGAGCTCCATGCTGTTGTGATCAGACTGCTGGTGGTAGAAGAGTTTGTTTACAGCTAGTTCAGGTCTCTCTAAATAACACTGCAGATTGCAGCATACTTGTATCAACAGCAGCTACTGAAACAGTAGTGTCCTCAAGCACACCTTTAAATAGCTGTTTATTTGGGTTTGTCCCATTTTATTTGCTGTTTTCTAGTTTTCTAGTGTGGAGTAATTCTTTTGGCCTTTGAAAAGTTGGTTAAGCAGTTCTCTGGTGAGCACTTCCAGGTGGGGATACAGATGCCATGTAAGGTGGGAACAGCACTCAAATTTCTCTGATCCTTGAAAAAAAAATGCTTTAACCACCAAATTCTTCTCTAAATCATGGAAACTCTGGGCACTGCTATCACGAGCAAACTTGCACATTGATTCGATGTTTCCTAAAACATCTGGTTGCCTTGAAAAGTTGGTGTGGTTTTAGGCGTGTCCTCCCTTGGAGCACTTTGAATCATTTCACATGAAGAAATTTCCCGTTCACTTGAGGCCTGGAAGATGGTCATGGATAGGTGCCCTGTGTGCAAGAAGGGACTGGAAAGAACTGGAAGGGCTTTTATTCTACTCTGAATCACATTCCAGAATCAAGAATTATCTAACCCTAAATAAAGGTAGATTTAGCTTTTTTGTTACTGTGGTTATTTTCAAATTCTTACTTTCTTATAATTATGTAACAAGTGATGTAGAGCAATCTCTCAGAATAAAAACAATAAGCTGGTTCTGAAAAACAGTCTAAGTATACCTTTTATAAGCAATCTGCAGACTAAAGAGAATGAATTAAGAAAAGTCATATTGGGTTAATAATAATATGGGCAGTTGCCCTGTGGAGAAGAAAGTTTAAGACACATCCTCCTCTGGACTCTGAAAAAATATCCAGCAATAAGCAACTTCCTTTACAATGTCCAGACTGTACAGCTAGGCATGCTAATGTACCCCACTCAGGAGAACATTCTGGTATGTTGTATAAAAACCCCAGAATATTAATGGATGCTATTTTTAGATACAATTTGTGAACTATGTTAAAATTCATACAATTACATTTCTTTTCACTGGAAAATGTTCTTCTAAATTTTGTCTAATATTTACCATTTGTTGCTTTCCTCTGTCTCCATATGCCTATGTCTTCACCCACTCATACAATTGCCACTAGCTCCAAAGAAATTTCTCCTATGAAGTTTTAGAGTTTTTAGCAAAGATTGGTTTAAGTAGATATTTTGTCACATGTGGGTTAAAATCTGCCACAGACACATTTGGCTGCAAGAGTAATATGAGAGCAGGTTATGAGTTTCAGATCTTTAATCCCTTAGCTTCTTGGGTTTAAACAATTAAACAACTTAGTTTTTACTGCAATGAAAAATGCTGGGTGTTCTTTGTCACAGTGCTATGCCCTCTAAACAATAATTACTATTCCTGATAGTTATTTCGAACATATGCTCTGGGTACCCAACTTATCGTCAAAACCTATTTAAGTGTGGTGGGCTCATCATCATTGTCACGTTGCAGTATCAGAAATAGCTTTCATAAAGAAATATCCATCTGGTCCCCTGCTTTATTTTATTCTTTGCTTATTTAGATCATAATTACAGTTGTGGGGTGTCAGGTAACTACAATTCAATATTGATCCTCTGTGTAACATCTGTTGAGAGTCCCTGATCTGAATATAATTAGGTAGTTTGTTGTATTTCATTCTGAGTTAGAGCATATTCTTGTGCAACAATTTCATGTTTCTCAGGTGGCTGGTGTTTTAGCTCTGAAGACAGCACTTTGTCTTGGAAGCAGTAGCTGAAATTATATTTAAATTATATATTATGTACTTTTAGAGTTCTCAGACTTTTACTGACTTTGTGGACCATTATGAAATCACAGTTGATTTTGTTTTCTGTCTTTCTAGACTACTGTATATCCAGATGCTGAACAGTTTCATTATATGTGTTTGAAAACTTTAGCTATGCTCTGCCCCCAAAGACCTGGGGCAGTACTTTACCATCTTGAAATGATATGATATTCAGGCCCAGGAGGACTTAGGGGTACAATTGTGATCATCCAGTCTGATTCCTGCTTTGTAGTCTGCCTTAACTTACTGTAGTTATTATCTCAGTAAAGGGAATTCTGCTCTTCCACATAAGTGGGTAATGCAGTAGTAGCTGCACTGTAGCACAACTGAGTTATCAGCAAAGAGAGAGATGAAGGGGAGATTGTTTTACACAGTTAAATGTTGTTTCTCACAAAATGGTCCTGTCACACAGCTGGTGGGGACATAGAGAGCTTAAAACAGCATTTTAATGTCCGGAATCCACAAGCTAGAAAGAGTCTTCATGGAAATCTTTTATTTTAAAGCTTCATTCTTCATAGCATTTTCTTCATTGTTCACAGCAAAATATATTATATTTGGGTGTATCCACTTCCACAGTGGATAGTGACAAATTTAAGAAGAGTTACATATGACATTGAAAATGAACCTACTGAGGGTAGAAAAAGCATAGGAATATTTGTCAGGCAAATATTTCTTCTATTCATCCTTTAATAAGTTCCCACATATTAATTTTTCTCCCTTTTTCTTCCTAAAAACATTACCTCTGAAAAAAATTTAGTTCACAATCAGTATATATATCACACAGATCTCTCTTATCTGGCATCAGCTCTAGAGATCAGATTAAAATATTGGAAGGTCACATAGATCAGAACAAAAAGGTCAACAATACATGTGTACACATCTGGTCAAGAAAAAGCACATTTTATTACAGACTGGCTCTTTTCAAATAAGATCTATTCTCACGATACCTGTACTATTTAATGAAAAACATTCAAACAGACAAACAAAGACAATGTTCCAAAATATCTCTGTGTTCATCCTTGAACTGGACTAGTTGTGCTGTTTCTTTCATGTCTAACCATATACTCTCATTGTGACTGCACCACTCCTATTAATAGTTTAGAGCACTGTGTGTGATAATAAAATGCCTGCAGAGTTTACAGCCACAGCTTCTGAATAATGGACTACTTTTTCATAGTCAAACTTAGCAGAAAAAGTTCCCTGATTTATTAGACATTTATACAATACACTTGGTATCTCACATGTTTATTTGGATTTTGCAAGATATTTGCCTTGCGAATGAGAAATGTAATTAGCACTCAGGAGAAGTGAATGCAGTTCCCAGCTCTCTTGCAGGGAAGGCATTCCTGTGGATGGCAGGAAGAGATGAAGTGCCACATTCATCTAGCTGTGGCTTAGCTCTCACTGTTGTTCTATGCACAGATTAATGAGAAATTCAAGACACCTACTCTCCAGGGTTCCCAGACACACTGTCCTGTCAAACAGAGGTAGTTATGACACCTAGGTCAGCTGCTGGCAATACTTGGTTGGCTCACAATAGATTCCCTCTCTTAGGGGATTTTTTTTTTCTCAGGGTGTGCTGTCTCTCTAGTCCTGAGCCAAGAGATAATGTGCATATACACTGAACATGCATTTTGAGCTCTTGGTCTTTTTTGTGGGGTAAGTGGTAGGAACAGTTTCTACACACTGAGAATTGTTAAGTATTTATTACATAAATAAGGAATATGAGTTTAATTCATATGAGGAAACATGGAAAACGTTTTGGCAACATCCTTTTGATTGCTGTTTTTCATGTTGTGAAAATGTGGCAGTGTTACTTTTGATGGCAGTTGTGTTTTTCAGGAATGTGCCCTTTCTTCAGATGAGTTTATATTTTTTTGTTCACAGGCCTTGTTTCTTTCTCTTTTGCTGTCTATTAGAGTAAATACATTCAGTACAAGAAGATAAATTGAACATTGGGAAATGTTATAAGTTCTAGGCAATATTTTGCCATTTATCAGTGAGACAAGAGATTGTCTCTTTTAAAAGTATAGAGGAAAATGATTGATTTGAAAAATGAAACTTCAGTCATCCTTTACTGTTTTAGTTATGCAGTGATCCAAAGTCCTCTATTGGATTAAAAATGGTTAAAAGGTTATTCTCTCAATTTGCAGATCTTTTGATATTTTGGGGGGTTTATTTATATTTTAAATGAAATTGAAGCCTGGAAATTGACTGTTCACACCACTTTTATGCAGTTCAATTTACTCTGAAAAGATTAGAGTAAGGCAGACACAGAGCAGCAGAGAAACTGGAGAACCAGCCATGCACTTCTTTGCCCTTTGCTCTCCTTTAGTTGTCTTCATCATGTACCTTCATGTACTTCATAGATGAAGGCAAAACTGATATATTTTAATGAAAAATGAATTCAGGAGTAACCCAGTGTAGCTCTAATGAAATGAACGAAATAAAGTGGAAGCAAACCATAAAAAAACATACATCAGACTTCAGTTTTTAATTCATTTTACTATATTTTAATAACACAAATTTCCGAGGAAAGAAACTCACAGCTCATGGAGCCAGGTGGTTCTCTCTTCCTGATTTGTTTCCTGTGTTGACTTTAGTGCAGAGGAGGTGCCATCTATGATTGCTGTGGATGGTTTGGACTGACTCACATATCACATGCATCTTATATCAGATTTTAAATATATTCAGTTTGATCTATTTAGGGGAGGCATTTTGAAGGATGTTTTGTGTGGTGAATGGTGCATATATTTTTTTTGATGTGCCTTATCCCATAGCTGGTAGCAGGTAAGTTCCCCAAATCATGGAATTCAGGAATTGTTCCTATGACATCTGTTGTCACTAAGTACCAAAAACTGAAGGAGTGTTTCCTTTGAATTTGGTAAGGGGGAAAAAAAAATAAAATAAAAAAAATAATAATAAAAAAAAAAGTCAGAAGGATGAGTAATTTAGTCCTGAAATTTTTCACCCAGATATCTGTAGAATATGTCAAGGTGACCCACTTTTCAGCTACTCATCCATATTCAGGGGACTAAGTACCTCATGGGAAAGGATTTAGATGGTGAGGACTGGAACTGACTGAGTTCTGACAGAGGAATATGGGTTTGAGAGGACAGTAACTAAGTATACACCATTCAATATTTAATCTAAAACTGGGCTTCCCCATGAATTTGCCTGAATGGCAAATGGTGTGAAAATGTAGAAAGTTGTAAGGAAGGGCTATAAAAATGTTCTGGCATAAAAGATTTTCTATTTTCATGGAAGCAGGGACAAATTTCCCAATGAATAAAATATAAGTAAAATACAACTCGGTTACTGAAACTGCACTAAAGTGTATGTAGAAAAGAAAATTACATTTTTCCACTCTATCAAATTGTCTAATAATAATAGCAGCCATCTTTTAAATGCTACAAATCAAGCTGTCACTTCATATCATACAATTTGACTGCTACATTTCTTTTTTCTTTAGAAGAGCCTCATGGGATTAGGGTGGAACAAGAACTGTCAATTTATGACAAGAAATGTTTCATATTCAAAGTTGCAAAAAAAGCTTGTAGGTGATAAGATCTGGAAGAAAACCCTCCATAGTGTCCCCCACGAGATTAATAAACAGTGGAAATTGTTGATATCTCACATATTAAAATTTATATGACAAGGACAGTCCACAGTATTAAAGCAAAACTGGAATTTGCCAATAATTTTACTAAACTGAAACCAACTTCCCTTCAGTTATACAGGAGCTACAGGGATTTGAGATTATATGCTTTTTTTTTTTTAATGTGCACCTACTGTCTTTTAAAGAAGATCTGGAGAAATAAGATAAAATTTTAAACACTTTACTCCTGGTCTCTCTTTAATATGGTGTTTTCTGCAGTCTTAAAGGCTGTCAGCTGAAGAGAAGACTTCAGAGTCATAAAATACTTTAGTCTGGATAGAACCTTTAGAGATCATCTGGTCCATCCTCTAACTTGAAGCAGAGCCAACTTTGAAGTCATATCATCTTCAGGGAATCCCTGAAGTATTTTCAACGGTATATTCAAAAGTTGCTCACTTTTCCCATTTAAACAGATCTCTCTGAAAAGGCAGCTCTGTTTTGCAGCCTTGCAATAAAAAAAATCAAAATAGAAGATAAAATACCCATGTAATAGCAAATTCCTTCAAACAGACAATGAAATTCTTGTATCTACATGTTTTTTTCTACACAAATAATTTTGAAATTTACTCACTTGATTGACTATTGAATACCTTTTGTTGCTCGGGATAAAAATAATTCAGGTAATTGGAGAAAACCAGGAAGGAAAGGATTAGAGTACTTTCAAGCTATTACCATTAAGAGGACTTGGCCACCATCCTTTGCGGTTCTTTGCTGCTGATGATTACTTCTTCCATAGGAAATATATATTATTATCACAATGGCTTTGCTTCTGAGGGCATTGAGGAAGGAGTGTTTGTTTTCCTGCATTTTTTTTCTCTGAAGTAGCTACCTTTGTACCACAAGAACAATGAATTTGCAGTTGATTTAAACATATTGTTTGCTGTTTTTCAAAAACACTATTGACTGAAAATGTCAATGACCATGAGTCCCGCTCTGTATGTATCAAATTTATTTTAGTTGTGCATTGCTTTGGAAATATTGATTGCATTTGAAATTAAACCATACTGTGCTGTTCAAGCATTCAGTGAATCACCTGTAATAAATTTGATTGCAGAACTTGTTTAACTACAGTATCTGAAAAAAAGAAATCGATGGCATGTGCCAGTTGACTTTTAAATTAGCAAATGTAATAAGGAAATATTGTTTAGTATCTTCAGTCTGTGTGCTGCAACTATTCTTGAACACCAAAATGCAAAAAAAAAAAAAAAGAAAAAAAAAAGAAAAAAAAAAAAAAAAAAAAAAAAAAAAAAAAAAAAAGAAAAAAACAAACCCACCACATTTTAGCTGCTGTAGAACAAGAAACTCCTATTCAATTCACTGACTCAGAGCCTGCAGTGTCTGACTTTTTATGCAGACTAAGCATCTTTGATTTGTGTTTAGATTTTTGGTATACTCTGTTCAAGGAATAACACCATTCTCTTATGTGTATGTACTGTCAAATGTTTAAGACTTTACAGACTTTTCAGCTAATTGAGAGTTGAGGTACAAGTAAATACACCTAAGAAATGGGTATGTGACAGCGTGTTACAAGATGCCTACTTCAGACAGCTGTGTTAAAAATGAAGTGGCAATGCTGACTGAAAAACTCCACTTCTTCTCAATTGTCTTCTTCACTGTTGTGCATAAGTAGCCATGAAACCATTTTAAAGCAGTGAAAAGTTTGTATTTGTTAAATACAACCTCTTGGCATGCTTATTTTCACCCTGCACTCACTTCATGTTCATCACCAGTCACAAAAGTTTCTTCACATACACAGTGTGCAAGTCTAGATGTTTTTAAAAGAACATACAGAAGAAAATGCATGAGGCTTCCTAACTGTTCCAAGGAGTGAGCTGATTGATGAGCACGACAAATAAGACTTGTTTCTGAAATGAGCAGGTAAACAGAGTCCTTGTCTGCACCTGCCTGCAAATGTCCCATGAGATTGTGGATACTATAAGCAGAGGACAAAATTGGGTGAGATTTGGTAATCCAGCCACACTCAGCTAGAAGAACTGCTTTTACTGCTAAGTGTACAAAGTGTTGTTAACTGTCTAGTTATCTTTTAAGATAAGCAAGTTTTTATTTAAAATGGGCAACTTTTCTACAGAAATAAACTTATGTGAATTTGAGATTCTATGCTGGCTTTCTATAGCCTATGATTTTCTATAAAATTTTAATGCAGAAATTAAGTGTAAAACACAAAGTATGATCCAATGCAGCACAATGACAACATCATGGCCACCAAATTCTGAAGTGGCAGGCTGCATATTGCTCCTGCAATCCAGGATCACTCCCTGCTGCGATGCTCTGATCCTAACTAAATCATGATAATTCCTCTGAAACCCATGGATCTGCTGCTGTGGCAAAACTGGGTGATGCATGACCAACCGACATCACTCATTCTTCTGTGTCAAGGCAGAGAAAATCCGTGAGATCTCAGGCTCAATCCACAAGGGGAATAACTCACATGGTTGATAAAAAGCCTGACAGAAGCTCAAGCAGATTTAGCTGGAATGCTGGAGACACGGAATGTTTCTGCTGCCCATTGTACTCCTCTGCAAGTCTCTGTATCATTTATTATAAACATTTGTGCAACTCTTCCTGCACTGAGGTCCATGCTGATGGACTACACAGCAAACAGGTCAGCTCATTTTGCTACCATGGTCTTGGTAGGATGAGAAACTGTCAGAGGACCTGTCTTGAACCAGCCACCATTGCTGAACTCCGCAAAATGCTTCATCTTCTGGCATATATTTCTTCCAGTGAGGAATACAAGCTGTTTTATTCATGAAACAGAGACCTGTTAACTAAACTGGATTAGCCAGTGCTGTGTTATGTTATGATATGTTGTTACGTTACCAAGCCTCTACATGCTTGTTGAAGCACAGATCTCCATCTGCCCTGGCTTTTGCCAGGACAGAGTTAATTTCTTGCTGTAGCTGTGAGGGGGAGGAGTTTGAAGTCATGTGGGTGTAGTGAGTAGATTATTCTGCACCACTTTACCTCAGCATTTGGGGAACATTTTGCCTTAATCCTTGTGTCTAAGACAAAAAATCATGTGGCTTAATTAACAGGAAAGAGAATTTAGGCTAAATCTGAAGGAGAAAATTTAGGGTGGAAAACCACCAGGACATGATCAAGAAACCATTAGACCTGGACAGCAGTTGCATAAGACAACATCTGCACTGCTATTAGTGTCCAAATTTTACGGACTGAGAAATATCAAACCCATCCTGATGACCTCTCAACTTTACTTATTAAGTATTGTAATAGCAGTGGCTGTACAGTAATTTGTTTGAAATCAGTTGGCAAAGTAGGTGACATCATGGATTGCAGTGTTGCCCTCTACAACAGCTTATTGGAAATTTAAGCTCTGGGCATGGATATGGTATTTATTTCATCCATTTTAGAGTTTTGGAAAGCATTCAGAGACATCATTTTATATTTATTTATTGCTAAAAATATTATTTTGCTTTTTCAAACATATTCAGTCTTCATAAACATACTTAGAAACTGGGGAGACAGGGAAAAACATTGCTTGTATTTTTTCTTCAAGTCCACTTTAAACTAATCTCAGAAATCTTTAGGTTCTCTCCAGTGCCACAAAACAGCTATAAACTAGCTTATCCAGTCTTTTGAGAATGTTCTTACACAAGGGAATTGTCAAATAGGCAGCAGAGAGCTGACATAGCAAGTCTCACCAAAAATGCCTGCCTAAGCTTTCAGTGCCTAAGATGTTCTCAGGTCATCTTCCCAGGGGCAGATTTTGAGCTTCTAGGTGTGCTGACATGTAAAATAAAACTTCAGTAACATTTGATTTGCTCCAAATGACTGTGGATAAAAAAAAAAAAATCCCTATGAGTAGTGGAGCAAAACTGTGATTTTGAGGCAGTCCAAGTCCATACAGGAATAAACTAACAAATACAAGAAAAAAAAATACAGTATTTTTAAATAATGTTATTTCTGAATTAGTTTTCACATATGAAGAGCCAAATCATAGATCACAGAATGATCTGGGTGGGAAGGGGCATTAAAGATCGTGTAGGTACCACCACCCTGCCATGGACAGGGACACCTTCTAATAGACCAAATTTCTCAGAGCCCCATCCACCCTGGCCTTGAACACTTCTTCATGGGGCCTCAACAGCTTCCTTGGAAAACCTGTTCCAGGGCCTCACCACCCTCACAGTAAAGACTTTCTTCCCAATATCTAATCTAAACCTACCCTCTTTCATCCTAAAGCATTTCACCCTTACAAAATGTCCCTCTCCAGCCCTCTTTAAGTACTGAAAAGTTGTTCTAAAGACTCCCCAGAGCCTTCTCTTCTCGACTGTCTCAGCCTGTCTTCATCAGAGAGGTACTCCAGTATGGGTTAAACCCACACCTCTGAGGGTCCAGCCTGGCAGAGACATGGCTTGTACTAATTAGCCAGACGGCATGATGGAGTGTATCTTGAAAAATCAAAAAGGTTTTAATAAAGAAGGAAAGTAATACAAAAACAAAAGCAAGACCCAGCACAGTATAAAGACAAGTCTCCTACTTGCTACAACACCTTGAAAAGCATGGAGTTTCTTTGTTCTCTCTCTTTAGTACTTAATTAACAGCTTAGGTGGGCTTTTTGGCTCTTGGCCCAATGAGATGAACAACAGACTTTAGACTTTGAGTTACGTTCCTGGAGTCCAATCCACACTTCTGTGCTGGTTCTGAGCCAATTACAATGAGAAACCCACAGAACCTTCCAGATAAACTTCCTAAAATGCCTAAAGGTAAACTGAAACTTTTTCCCTATTTGGAGGCACTTATTGGAAGTGTGGGGTGCTTCACTACACTCCAGCCCTCTGATCATCTTTGTAGCCTTCTGTGGACTCATTCCAACATGTCCATGTCTTTCCTGTGCTGGGGGCCCCAGAACTGGATGCAGCAGCACTCCAGGTGAGGTGTCATGAGAGCAAAGGGGCAGAATCACTTCCATTGCCCTGTTAGGTGCTTGTCTTTTAATGAAGCCTGGGATATGGTTGGCTTTCTGGGCTGTGAGTGCACCTTGCTGGGTCATGTTGATCTTCTCAGCAGCCAACACCCCTGAATCAGTCTCCTACTGTCCATCCATTCTCCACCCAGCCTGTATTTGTGCTTGGGATTTCTCTGACTCAGGTGCAGGACCTACACTTGGCTGTATTGAACTTCATGAGGTTCACATGGTCCCAACTCTCAGGCCTGTCAATATCCCTCCGGATGGCACCCCTACAGTCCAGTGTGTCAATTCCACCACACAGATTGGCGGCAAACCTGCCAAGGGCACACTCAATCCCACTGCCCATGTTGACAACAAAGATGATAAAAAGTTCTGGTCCCAATCCTGACCCCGAGGAACACCACTCACCACTGGTCTCCACTTGCACATTGAGCCATTGATCATAACTCTTTGATTGTGTCCATTCAGCCAGTTACTTATCCACCAAGTGGTCCATCCATCAAACACACATCTCTCCAATTTTGAGACAAGGATGTTGTATGGGACAGTGTCAAATGCTATTTACCAGTCCAGGTTGATGGTATCTGTTGATCTTCTCTCATGATATTATTTCACCAGAGGCCTCCAAATTTTTCAGGCACAATTTTCCTTTAGTGAAATAAAATCTGTAAAAAAATTGCCTATGCTGGTTGTTGCCAATCACCTCTTTATTTACCATGTGCCTTCACAGAGTTTCCAGGAGGATCTGTTCCATGATCTTGACAGAGACTGAGGTGAGACTGACCTGCATGTAGTTTCATGTGTCTTCCTTATTTCCCTTTTCAAAAATTGGGGTTATTTTTCTGTTTTTCCAGTCAGTGGGAACTTAAGTGGAATGTCAAATATGATGGATAATGGCCTAGCCACTTGCATGGCCAGTTCCCTCAGGACCTCTGTATGGGTATTGTCAGGTCCCATGGCCTTGTGTACCTTCAGATTCCTTAATGGTCTCAGACCTGGTTTTCTCAATAGAGAATGGACAGTAGCACATGGCACTTGTACAGAGTTGGAGGTAGACACTGTGATTTTGAAGGTGTAGTTTCAGCTGTGTGACCAAAATACCAGCTATTTGTGTCCACCTTAAAAACTTTTCTGTTCTTGTCACTGCTACGAGAATGACCCTTAACATGTCCCATGTCTAATTTGTCAGAGAAAGTGGTTCTTTCCTTGCATTGTTCTAAAAGAAGAGCTAATCAACTTATGGGAACATTAACAAACATAAGAACAAAATATCATAATATATTTTTTCTCCTGTGGAGAGTAGTAGAGGAAAGTAAAACAATCTGTCCAGGAGAGACCTTGATAGAAGGAACTACTGCCACTCAGTGATTCCTGTTTTAAGCACAGTGATTTATTACGTTTTATTTAAGGAAACTGCAGTTTCTTGTAAATTTGTACAAATCCATCCAATATCCTGTTTTCTTCAGGCCACACAATATCAACCAATTTGGTACAAGAAAAAAAAATAGAAATATCATATGAGTTGTAGGAATTTAACAGTATGTTTGAGCATGTAAAGGCGGGAATCTTCTGACAAAGCTCCAACTATCTCTGCAGAATGCAGCGGAAGTAATTTATGAAAACAAACTCAGCATGAAGAACAAGACTCCACCTCCTTCTTTAAAGCTTCTGATTATTTCCTATTCCCTTTCCATTATTTTACTTTGGTTTTCTAGGACTTGGGTGGTAAATTCTTACTACTACTGATTGTTGAAACTATTATAATATGCTTACCTCAGGTACCAAACCATTTGGGTGAACTACAAGATTGCTCCTCCATACTGATGCGTAATTAATTAATGCTTAATTAATTCTTAATTATAATATTTTGCTGGTTGTTCATAAAATCACTTAATTAGGAGACAGATTGAATAAATTTTTAGCTCATATTACTGGTCAAGAAAGTACGTGACTCAGCCTTTTTAGCTGCTCTCCTCCCATTGCTGGAACTCCCTTTTCAGAAGAGACTGGGAAAACAATGCCTAGAAAGTGATTCTTCACCTCAGTATAGAGGCTTTGAACTGAAGCTTCAAAGTCTGTGCTTCCTCTATGAAGTAATAATAGCCTTCATTTTTTATAGTGCTACTTACCAGCTGCTCTGAAGCATGGTACAACAGAAGAGAGTATCATAAAGTCCCAGCAGAAAGATAAAGCATTTGAAGTATACAAAAAAAAAAAAAAAAAAAAAAAAAAAAAAAAAAAAAAAAAAAAGAGGGAAATGAGAGACAAAATAGCACTTACTAAGCTTTTCCAGGAATGTTTTTAGGTAGTGATCCTTATCTCCGCTGCTCAACCACACTAATTACTTTGTAAGTTCACTGCTTGTTGTTAAGATGCAATCCCTATTCTGTTGAAAAACATGAATGAGGATATGTGGGTATAAGAAAAGTCAACCTCTGGGTTTGGGTTACTACTGCAGAAATAATTGTGTACTAGTGTGGATAACTGGATGTAAAATACTAGTAGAGGCAACACAATATTTGCATTTTATTATTTGATTGTAGCAGTACACCTTTAAATCCAATTACTCAAGAATATCTTGAGGAGCTGCAGCTTCATAAACTACCTATATGGTGCCCATTATGGGCTTTCTTAATTGAGAATTTTTATTTATGGTTGCTAGAACTGAATTATTAATTGGTATATTAATTTTTTTGTTTGTTTTCCATCAAATCAAAACTCTGAATCATACAAAGAGTCTAGAATACAGCCAGTTGATGAAAACCTAAATCCCCTTCTTGGAAATTTCATAAATGACCAACAATTTCAGGAAGATAAAATTACTGTTTGCTTTTTTGGCAGTAACTTGGCTCACATCAATTGTGGCCCAGCTTTCTAGAACCACTGAAAATGTATTTTAAAAGCAGGAATGCAGAAAAGTGATTTTCACCCAACACTTTGAACTTAAGCCCTGTGATGTGTTATCCCACTTCAAATGGTAATTTTACAATCATTCAGGTTTCCGACTCAGTAACTCTGACTGCAAGAGAACATGTGAAAACCTGAAAATAAAGAGACAAATTGATTTCAAATGAGAATACTAAAGAGTACAATGTATTAGGGTACAGGACATGACCTGCAAAAGACACATGGATGAAGGAATGCAAGCTCTGCAGTGGTTTTCAAAGTCATTACAAAAAAAGGGGGAAACTAAAGCCCTCTTTTTTTGTTGTTTGTTTTTTTTTTTTATTCAATTTATTTACTGTTTTCCTGCAATATGTTATGAAAGCAACAAAACTGGAAAAATGTGTTTGCCACAGGTTATGTACCTTTCATTCCATGCTTCTTAAAACTAATAACCATGGTGCTATCCTTATGAAATGTGTACCTCCAGTCCTAATCAGATAGTTCTATTCTTAAATTACATTAGTAATGGAAAACCACAAACTGATATGCAGGAGAATAAAAAAAGTGAAATATCCTTTGATCCTTGCTGAGCTTAAACCAAAAACACTAAACTTGGAAAAGACCTAAGGGTCACTGCAGACAGCAGAGACTTAACAGAGGACAAGGGATTGGAAAAAGGACAGACTGCAGCACTGTGGATTTCTCTGTTTATTAGTGGCACAATACCATGTGCTCTCAAAAACATTAAATCACTAGTTTTTCTAGTACTTGTATCTGTAATGATTCTCTGACAAAAGTGGAAGCTAAACATCAATATCCAGTGCACTTGTGGAAAAAAAGACAATTTACAGTCAATATATATTTCTGTATTTGAAAGATAATTTAATACAACACCCTGATTTAATCTGAAGAATGACAGCTGAACAACTTCTTTGTTCATGGTCATATTTTAGACCAGGTCAAATGAATTTCCAAAACAGTTTAAACTAAATAGGAACAAATCACTTTTCTTCCTGCATAGGACTGGTCACACAATGAGGATGAAAATAATTTATTCAGTAATAACTAATCCAAGAACCTCTTGAACTATTCTATATATAGAATAAACCTTGATCTGGTAGCTTTTTTTTTTCCCCTACAATCTGTTCCTGCAAGTGACACTAATCTTGGCAGTTTTAGTCTCTGAGGAGAACTATTGTCATTCCTGTAAGTACTTTTAAATTATTCCCGGTTAACCATATTCTAAACTATAAATACACAGTTTAAGATTAACAACACCATTTATCTGATATGACATACAAGCCTTCCATGCTGTTGTGAGAAGTACTCAACATTAATGTCCATTTTTTAACAAAAAACTTCTGCATATTTTAAGCAGAATTATTTCTGATACCAAACTAATGATTCTTATTAAGACTATAGGTGACACTAGTGCTAGAACTGAGAAGGTTTTAAATGTTTTTAGATAAAATAAGGTTAAAAGGGCTAGTATTCTTTCTTGGGGCAAAAAGGAAGCTTTCTCTGAAACACAGCCAATATCCAAGTGAGCAGTCTTGTCATCTGAAGATAACTGCTGTCAGAATTATGCTGTTTTTTTACTTGATCCAATTAAAATTTAAAAAAAAAAAAGAAAAAATTAAATATGCAAAGTTCCACTGCTATTCTTCTCCTAATGTTAAAAAATAAAAATTAACAGTTTAAATTAGGTTCTATAGCTTTGGAAAATTGCTAGATAAGCAACCAGATTTGGTTAGAGAAAAATTGATGGGGAATAAATTAGGTACTAAATGTTTTGCTGTTCCATCCTATCTCTAGTAGTCCTGCATGACCTTCTGTATAATCTCTCTGGGTGCAATGTACACTAACTTCAGGGAACAGGATGAAGCTTCAAAAATGAGATATCCACATCTAACCACTTAGGAAACGTGTCAGTGACTGCTGATGAATTTAAAATTAGGCTACCATCTGATGCTGAAATAACATCTATAGATAGATGCT
This sequence comes from Chamaea fasciata, assembly GCF_029207755.1. NCBI lineage: Eukaryota > Metazoa > Chordata > Aves > Passeriformes > Sylviidae > Chamaea > Chamaea fasciata. Next base: position 13,658,601 of record NW_027094091.1, read on the forward strand.
GTCCATGGCCAGTTTCCTTCCCTTCCTAATATGTTTCTGGAGTGCCATGCCAGTAGAACCTGACTGCAGAAAGCATTGTGTTGGAAAAGAAAATTTCAGGATGCTGGTCCTGCAAGGACTATGGATGATACAAACACTGCTGCTATTTCTTGAATGAACACTTTGGTAAAAAACAGCTTTGCCTACACAATAAGGATCTGCAGTTTTCCCTCTGTCTACCTTTTTAACTTGATCAGATACAAGCATGCATTTTCATATTGCTGCAGTCATGAAGGAAGAGCTTGTTCAGAGGTCATTCTGTGAGATGAATTTGCACAGTGCATTTCCTCAAGGAGAAAATTAAAAGCAGTCTTAGCACATTGTCAGTATTGCTTGCAAAACACAGAATGTTAAATAGTAATTTAAATAGTAATTACCACTGAGCCAGGGTTTATGTATGGCTGAGAAAACTTTTAGGAATGACTGGTGTCTGAAACATAATTTTTGCAGAAGTTTGAAGAACTATTTGTAGCAATAATAGCCATAAATTTAGAAGGAATGCAGGAGGTTATACTTCATGCTAGTTCCAGTCTTTCCCAGATAGCACAATCTGTAGGAAAGAGACATCAGAAGTCCTGTAAAATATGTAATGGAGTCACACACTGGTCTGCTCAGTGTACCCAGTCAAGGATGCTATTACGCCCAAAGAATGTGAAGCAGCTATAGATGAATGCCTCCAAATGCAGGAGGTGCAATGCTGGCCACATTAAAGGTAATGGAGTTTTTTGTCTCGGCCTTCAGCAGGGTACTGATTTTGTTCCAAGAATAATTCTATTTAGTTTTTAATGAGGACTGCAGTACCTGTATCAGAATACCTTTTCTCTCTTCTCACTGTTTCCTATATGGACCTGCTACAATTCAATCTTTCTCTAAGGCGTGTACTGTATGAACCACAGAATTTTGTTTAAAAAAACCAATTCATCCTTTAAAAAATAAAGAAGTTTTTTTTGTTTGTTTTTTTGTTTTGTTTTGGTTTTTTTTTTTTGTTTTGATGATGAATCACTGAGCTTGCTGGGTTTTCAGTGACTATTATTCTACTCCATTTCCAGATAGCATTGTTTCCTCTCAATATTTATGACCAAACTACCTGTACCAGGTTAAACCTGTGATAGGAAATCATATTAAGTGAAAATACTTATGTAAATTCATATCCTAAACATGATGGCTACCTGCCATAGTACTACCTGGACCATTCTGCTATGGACTTGCTGTTTTAATCCTTCATAAATCACATTTCTTATCTAGTGCTTATTAATAAGGCAGAAAACAAAAATGAAGAAAAAGTGCAAGTAAATTGCTTACCAATAAAGGAGTTTTCTCCTAAAGAGAATCCTGCTTTGCTATAAGCAAAATTAAACAATGGCCAATGGAAGGATTCCCTTCCCATTCAACACTGGGTACCAAATGAAGTTCTTTATGCAGGACTGCAGTTTCACTAATACAGCCCTAAGAGCTCTTTAAAACTTGCCATTTGTATCAAGTTTAGCTTGTTCAAAAATTTGTTTAATATACCAATCAGAAATATTTTGCCTTAGAATTTCCCCATTTCTTTTTGCAATATAAGAGCTTCACTCAAATATTATGTAATGATCTGTTATACTGCCATCATTTTTACACAAATAATTTTAAAACTGAGTAAGATTGTTCTATCCATTTTCTGCTTATGCAAAAGAGATACTGGGATATTTCTCATTGTGGATTGCATGAATATTTCTGAACACCAATAAAATTCCAACATGGTTTCAATCAATATCTGTTTTATTGACACGGGTAATATATTTTTTTGAAGTGATAATAAAAACAGTAGTATTTATTAACTTTTCTTAGCTATTCAAACAGTAAAATATTTTCCTGTGTTTACTACAGTTTAAAGAGCATGTTGTTATTGTGTATGTAGCCTGAAGTTCAGAAACGAAGAGATTATATGGATGGCAAAAATAAAACTTTCCCTAGGATTTCTTTGAAAAACTACATCGGTTCATGGTTTAGATTTCATAGAGTAATTACTCTCCATTTTCTGTTTTACAGCTAGAGTACCTACAGGTAAAGCAAGGCATTGGACTGCTTTATGCAAGTATTTTTTAACAAATGAAACAATGATACATCTGTCTCAAGAATCTCACAATCTTAAGCCTTGACAGCAGGAAATACAATTTTGGTTTTAGTGGTCAAAAATTTGTACATAACCAGTAGCCCACCACATTATTTGAAAGCTATCTCAACAACAACTGCAAAAAATGCCAATGCATCATCTTTTAAACTTCCCCAGGTGCATCTACATTTGTAAGAACTAGAAATGAATTTGAAGAAATTAAAATTTTGAAATAGGAACAAATCTCCTTGGGAAGGCTTACCTGAAGCAGAGACCAAACAGAGCCAGAGAATAAAGTAGATATTTATTCAAAGGCCTTTAAGGGTACACCTTGGGCAGGACAAGAGCCTGACCAGCATTACACCCAAAGTGGACTAAAAATGATCAGAAAATGAATGACTGGTCACGAGGTCTTACGCTTTTATAAGTTTTGGTTCATTTGCATATTGGGGTTTAATTGTCTAATTACAGCTTCAGGTTTTGAGGTCTCATCCTTCTTGTTTCTCCCTTCAGTCCACCCTTGTTTATGCTTTTGGTCCTGAAAGTTGTACTTGTGGTTTGTCCTTGGTCTTCAGCAGGAAAAGGATTTGTTTCGTCAATCTTCTCTGTGGAGAGCTTACTAACACTTAATATGAAGTTCAGAATTACACCCCTAGGCAGCACAGAATCTGAAAAACATGAAAGCTAAAACCTAAGGCATCAGAGGAAGCTTAATAAAACTAATCAAAGTTATGTTTTCAGACGTCGGGAGTCTTCTAGAAGATTTTCATGCAGATCACAGCAAGTACTCTGTCATTAGGATCACAACACACAAAGACGTGTCTAATTCAACACCAAGGAAGAACAAGTCAAAAGGAGAATATTATAAGAAACCAATGTATCCAGAAAGTATGCAACCATCAAGCAGTTTGGACTCTCTCAGTTTTGATCTAGAAGGCTTTCAAATTTAGGCACTTTTGATATATTGTTCTGTGATCATGTACTGTTCTCAGACACAAATAGACATGGCTGCCAGCTTGAAGTCAATCTGTCACCACAACAGAACCCAGTGTAAGATTCCCATGAACCAAATCCAGCATATATTTTATGGTAAAATTACAAGCAATTCAAAACTCCTTTCTATCCAAGGATGGAAAATTATAGGGATATTTATTTAAAAATATTTAACCTATATCTCTTTTGGACAGCTTAGAATAACCATTGAAGTATCAAAGACAGCAGTGAAAATTAAAATTCTGTCTCCACTTTCCAGTTTTCAGGTATTGAATATTTTAGGAATATCCCAATATTTTAAGTTGTCAGCAAATTCCCTTCAGCTGTATATAAATCTTCATTTCCAAGCTAAAGAAAGGAAGCAGCAGGAATTGCTGGCAAAGGATCTGAATAAAATTTTTGTCTTCTAAACAGATGAATATGATATATGAATCAAGGTATCTTCGAGAAAGTAAAACAGTGAGATTCCCAGGGCTAAAACTGTTCTGTGGAAAAACAAGAAAAATACCACTTGTCCTTCCAGGATATAACTAATGAGGACAAAGAACAAAAAACATTCTTAATCACACCTACTGTATTAAAATGCTTTTGGGAAGCTGCTTTGACTTCACACAATGACGAAAAGTATAATCGATGGGTAATTCTTGAGTGTAAGCATTTAAAGGACCCCATAACTCACAGCACACCATATCTGAGCTTTTCTTCCAACTGTCCTCTCATGGGGAGTGTTAGTTGAAAGGCTCACAACAATATATTGTAATTGTACTATTACAAATTGCCATATCTTCAATATTGACACTCTATCAGTTCCCTGCAATGTGTAAAAATGAAACTTAATATCCCAGTACTTAAACCAAGAATCCCCAGCCTTGTCATTATTGTGGGCACAATAGCAAGCCTTCTCGGAATTGGTCATCCAGGCCATGGGGAGGCTTGGAGTTAATTACATCACCTTAGACAACAATTTGCTCCTTGAGGTGGTAGTTATCTCTTTCCACAGTTGGTTCTCTTTTTTGTTGCTTTGTGATGCCCCATTAATCACAGCTACATTTAATCCGTGTCATGTGATTCATCATCCTTTATCCCCACAGCTGTTTTCATCCTAGACTCTGATAAACTGCTAATTTAAGTAGGTGATGTCCAACCTTGAATATCACAATGACTTGTAGCACACCACAGAGAATCAGCTACTACGTTCACACAGCCCAAGGTTTTTAGAGGTTTTTAGTAAGGCTAATTATTCTACTGCCCTTGCTCATTTGTTGGCGTGGAGATCATCTGAAATAAGTGGATAGCGTTTTTAATGTGGGCTTGACATGATGGGGCATAAAAATACGCAGAGTTTTTCTAATGTGATAGTATGCTGCTTCTTCTCTTCTCTCTTTTCTTTTCCTGTCTTCAAGTCTTTCAAGATTCTTCCAAACATGACATGAAGCTGTCTGTATTTAGTGGTCTGTTGAGAGGTGAGAGGAAGAGAGAATGGTTTTGCTATTTCAAAACATTTTCCTACTGTCTTCAGTCTCCTTCTATGATATGTGTAATACAGCAGTGGAGAGAAACATTTGTATAAAAATAAAATGAGACCTAAAGCAGATATGGTGTCCAATGCCATAATTTGGAGAATAAAGGTATTTCAAATAATAATATCCCTTGATTTCTGTTTTAAATAGGAGGATTTTGCTATGATTTTTCAATTTACACTTGTGTTAAAAGACAACAATGAGTGTTCTTTCGGTGGGAACTGGTATCTCATTAATGTGGTGTATATGAGAGGAGTATTTCAAAATGCCTGAAAAAAAGTACTGTTAATGTTTATTTTTTTACCTCAAGAAAGAGCCTGAGGGCAGGTGTAAAACACTGACTCACTCTTACCGCATGAAAATTGTAACTCATGATGTCTTTGCAATAGGACCGGCTGCACCAGCCTGAACAATGAAATAGATTTCTATGCAGGAAGAAAAAGCTCTTCTTCACAATTACTTCAGTCTGCTGTCTGATGCAGAGGAGCAGGTGAGAGACAGCAGCAAAAAACGTGACACCACTGCTGTGCTGACAATATGGCATTGCTGGTAAGGCGTGAGTGCCAAACTTTCTGTTGTTGCAGTGTCACATATGGCTCCCAGGTAAATCCTCCTCTGAGTTTTGCAAAAGAGCATGGCAGAGGGGTGAAGGGGAACTGGCAGAAATGTAGAAATACCTGCTCATTACCACAGCTTGGTGGAGCACATGGCACTTCTCATGGTGGCAACCCTGTTTGGATACTCCCAGTTTCAGACTGGAAGAGATCCAGCTGGGAGTAAGCTGCCCAGCTGGTAGCCTCATAGTCTGAGAAGCTTAAATAAATGACACTGCAGAACATATTTACACTCTCTGAGTCTAGAACAGATCTTGCCACTGTCAGCCCCATTTGCTCTACTGCTTTTACCCAACCTTACTATTTTTGCTTCTTCTAGAGAAAGATCTCAGTTTTCACCAAAGATAGGCATTTAAGAATTGAAAATTTACTATATTGTTTGCTGGTAGAAACACTAATAACATTTGAAGAAAAAACAAATGAAAGATACATATTCTATATGGAAATCTTATGAACACTTTGGTCTTGTCTAAATTAAGTTTAAAGAATGTGAGGTCAGTATGTGTTAATTAGGTTTTGATGAGTCTGCTTGATGAGAGATTTCTGGTCCAACTTGAACATCTTAACAGATACATCAGGCAGAATATCTCTTCTTCAGATTTCTAAAGAATGTAAGTCAGGATGATAGCTGATTGAAGTTGACTCCAGCTATTTGAAGTTAAGACGTAGAACTAGATCTTAAAAAAAAAAATTAGGATGCTTAAAATAAAAAATTGAAAATGTTTGTTTTGTTTGATTTTTACTGTTTCTCAGATAACTCATTAAATCTCATAAACCAGCATATTTCTAATGATCATCAGAAGATGTACACTCTTGCAGAGGCCAAAAGTTCCACCATCTGATGACTGACTCAGGGAAGAAGTTAGCAAATCTGTCAGAGTACTTTCTTTTCCCTGTTTGGTGACTACACCACTCATAAAAAATTCATGTTGAAACAGCCATGTTTTGCAATGACGTCTCTTGTTAGGGGCTTCATTACTCATGCTTCAAGAAGGGGCTTTCACAGGATCAGCCAGCTATAACTTTATGAGGAAATTAAAGAATGGGATATCACTTTAAAAGAAATCCAGTTCCTTGCCATTTTATTGCCTGTAGTGAAAAATACGGATTCAAAAATATGCTCTTTGTACAGAGCCTGCACTCTGCACATAATCTGCTATGTTTTTGTCAAAAGCTGTGTCATAACTTCACTAAAGTTTTTTAGTCTAGTTCTCTGTGAAGAAGACGTGTTGTTCCACCTACTTGATCCAACCCTGAGGGCAGAGGATCAACACACATTTTTAGGCATGAAATTTCTCCTTTCAGTTCTCCGATCCAACCTCAGACTGACAGATCCACAAGAGCTAGTGAGACAGTTTCTGTTCCCTGCTAACCTCTTGGCTGAATGACTTTTCCTCATAAGATACCTTTTTAGAGCAAGGACATTTTCTCTGCTATCTCACCATATGATATAACAAAGACAGAATATTTTATATTCTTCAATGTTTCGCAGAACTGATCTCATGCAATGGCACTTCAGAGCACCATCATCCACATCGACATTTTCCTCTGAGACATGAGAGCTTCTCCAGAGACACTTTGGAGATGCAAGGAAGACTATGACAAAGGTACTTCAGCCTTCCACATAATCTCTTCCAGATGGAACAAGCAGACTATCTTTGCTTTTCCACTCCCTGTAGCTTCCTGCTTTTGTTGGAAATGCTTACTGGAAACAAAAGTCAAGTTTCTTGTCATTTGCATGAGCACTTTGACACTGTGTGCGAGTGCATCCTGTGCTTGAGATGCCCGTCCTGGGGTGACCTCAAATCTTGCTTGAACTCTTATGGGAACAATTTGGAAAGGCTCCTTCATTTTATGACTGTGCCACAGTTGATGGTATTACTAAACAGATCTCTGAGACAGATATTATCAAAAGTTCCTCCTGTAATCCAGTCACTCACATACATTCATTTTTAAAAGGCTTGTTCTGGCTCCAAAATTTTTGGTTTAATTTCTCTGCTTCTCAGGCTCCCCGTATTCAAAGAGGATATATTCAGAAGCAAAACATTAAGAACTAGCTCTTACTTTTCTTTTTACTAGAGCAAATAAAAAGTACCACCATTATATGAGAACTTTTTCAGTTTAGTATTTGTTTGCACAAAAGGCTGAGACCGTATGTAGGATGCAAACATTACATCAATTATTTATCTGAAAATTCCATTATACTATTATCTTATTCTGGTTGTACTTATGAAGCAGTGAATCAAAACATAGCAGGAAGAATTTTGGCTGATATTATATAGTATGTAAGATCTTAATTTATGTCACATCTTCCACTAGTTAAATAAGATTCCTGACACTAATTGCAAGTGTAGAGGATTAACCACATATGCTGAGCATCCTCCTAGGACAGACACACCCTCCTGCACCTGCAAGTCATTGTACAATGGATCAAAAGAAACAGGTGCATTTCAAGGCACCTTCCTGCGCTGCAGAAACCTGGCAATACTCCACATTTAACATGAAATTTCTTAATGACTTCTCACTTTTAAAAACTGTGTCATCGCCACATTGTAAATGCATGTTGAAAGCCAAGGACAAATGTAATATAAATTGACAACGTTCTTCACCATGATTGATGCTTGTTATTTTGCATAATTTGTTTATTGTTTGGTGTGTGAACACCAAGACGTTTTAGAATGTCTATTCAAGCCAAACCCTCAAGGCATTAACAGTAGAAGTCTAATATCTCCAAGGACATACTTTATGCTATTAAAATCTCACAGAGAATAACACTATGAAACCAACTAAATTAGATGAGCACTGGAGTTCCCAGGAGTGATGTAGGCTATACACAAACCCAGGTAACAAGAAACTGCCCAACTGACATATATTTTGTTTATAATAGTATATATGTATTTTAAAAAACAATCTACTGCCAACAAAATCACACTGAAATTTAAGTTAATATATTAACACTTCTGAAAAGACATCAAAGGAAAATGTCAGCTTGTAAAACAAATCAATTTATGCATTCAGCTTTTGATTCCTAGAACTGTTATCTATAATCCAGACTCACAGGAGAGCATGTGCTTACTTGAAAGAAATGTCATAGTTCTGCTCTGTTACCATTAAAGTGAGAGGGACAGCCCCTGGTGTTCAATCACAAGCCTGTATATTCAGGTGTTCTGCATAGTCCAGAGTGCTTAGGCCTTCATTATGCTTTGTCTTTTCTCTTCAAATACTGACACAAAGGAAAGTCAATACATGACTATAAGGTCAATATAATTTTTTTAAAAAGCCTACAGTTTAAGTTACTACACATAGCAGTCTAGCAGTCATACTATTTTGAAGCAGCAACAATTTGGTTACATGAGATCCACTTTTAGTATTCAGTACTTTGTTTTGTCATAGCCTAAGATATTTTCTGATTCACAGCTGTCTCTCAATCAATCAGAAAGCAGTTTGTATTTCCATCCTCTGAGAATCTTAATTTTTGATAATAACAGACACATCAATATATACTTTATAATTTTCATATGTTATTCATGTATTGATCCCAAGATGCCAACATGTGGAGGTAGTTGGATACTGACTTTAAAATTAAATTATTGCCGATTTTGTTTCTTTTTCCACTTAGAGCAGAGAAGATGTGGTCTGCCAAGTTAGCTGAAGGTTGGCTGTATCATAAGAACTCACCATGTGCAACTACTGTAAATGTGGAGCATATGAACTTAGATGCAGATGACGTACTGTGATTCCTTTCAGTCTTGAGATGATCATATACACAACCCAGATTATTATTACTTATTCTACTTTATGTCCAGTGATAGTAGATATGACTGAATTATGCATTTTTATGTACTGCCAGCGTTATTGCTTACCATACAAAAACTGATGAATTTACTTAATGTTCTAGATAACGTGTAATTGCTATTATTTTATAAATTCCATCAATCAAAGAAGATCCTTGTGAAATTGGCAGATAGTTTTTGTAAGGAATGATAGGGAGTGATGAAAAAGAAATTGACAAATTAAGTTGCCTCTGCTGCTCTTGTTCTTTTGGACCTAAATATTTATTAGCTGACTCCACAATGGACCCATGTGTAGTTATGAGAATATAGAAACTGATCCTCAAAGGTGGTGAATGCTTTAAGAGTTAATAATTATTCACATCTTGAAAGGAACAAAAGATGTTTTCTCAAGTACAGTAATAAGTGTTAAACAATGAAGATGTCTGCAAGGTTCTAAACAGAAGCAGGGCTAATGATCAGTATTGTAAGCCTCAAATCCTACCCAAATGTTTTCAGGACTGAGTTCAATCCAAGTGCCTTTCATTTTACACCAATGCTGCTTGATCTTTGTCAACAATTAGTGTGAAGTATGAGGTGGGCCTTGTAACTACGAATGGAACACTTAGGGAAAACAATGCTGTGGATATTTGTTACTTCAGGATGATGATGACAAATTTTTTACAGTTGTATTTAAAGTAAAGAGCAGCTGAGGTCCATGAAGTCTCCTAGTGGTCCTGATCCTGTAAGAGTCTAGATAAGAAATACTTAGGGAATAGCCCAAAAATCGTTTCTGGCCTGCATAAATTTCTTTCCTTCTCAGGCAGCTAGGAAGAATATTTATAATTATCCAGGTTTATCATTCGGACAGGCTGGGATTCTGCTAACAGGGGCTAATGACACAAAGCTATTAATAATGTTGCAGGTGCTGAGCTAATTTTAAGCATGCTTCAGAAATGTCAGCATAAGAGGAAAAGCATAGTTCAGGTTGCTCTTTTCGTCCCATGTGGGGCAGAGAGGGGGGAAAAAAAGCAAGGAAAAGAAAAAGTGTCTGATGGCTCTCCTGGAATAAACAGAATGATAGAATTGGATCAAAGTCTCTTAGTCCTTTCCTGACAACAACTGAAACACCACTGTTTTATAAAAGGTGCCTGTGCAGGTGCTATTTCCCCTCCCAGCAAATTCCCTCAAGGTGTGCATCCCAGTATGCCAGGCTCTGAGAGAGCTATTTTTGCATCCATATCTCAAATTTCTCCTCTAAAAACTAAAGTCCTATCTGGTCACTCTGCCTTCAGAGAACACCTATTTCTTGCTGCCATTTTATCATCCCAGCATGGTTGGACTTTTGTGAAAAGAAACAGATTCTGTAGGCAAGGCTATATTAAAAAAATTAAAAAAGCCCTTTCTATTGCCCAGGAAACTGTCATCTGCATTGCAAGGGTTTTTAATTTCATGCTTTTACACTCACATTTACAGTACAATCTTCAAAGGTGTTTCATAACAATTATTTTCAGCCATTATATCCAGTGGAAGTTGCAAATGGCATAATTACTCATAAGTTTGTCCTTTTGCTTTCAGAGGTGCCTTACACACTTCAGTGCTCAAGAAATAATAATATTGGAGTAATACAGCATGAAAGTCAAACCTTACATTTGGCCATTTGTTACTGATTTTTATATATTTATGCTCAAAACAGTGTCTGATTTTATACATTTTTAGCACTGGAATATTTTTATCTCTTTTGTCCTATTTGAGAAGAAAAAACCCACCCCCACAAAACTTCTTCTAGCACTAATTTGCTTATCTTCTCCTGCGCATTCACAGATGGAATGGTGATGTTAAAATAGAGACCCACATACTACAATATTATTACTACAGCTATATTGTAAAATAATAACAATATTCACAGATTACTATTTAAGCAGTTGAAGCAAGATATTGAAGGTTGATTAAGAACTGCATGAAGCAGCCTATTGTCTCACCTAAGCATTTTGGTGCTCAATAGGACCTGTCACTAAAGACCAGAAAGCACCTATGAGGACTATCCTGGAACTGCCCCTGCAGCAGGCTGTGCCAACTGCAATAGCCTTTCTCAAATATTTAATTTCTGTCTGGCCAAATTATACTGTGACCCTTTAAGTCCCTGCACTCATCTTAGCCCTTCTGTAGAGGCAAACTATGACACCAGAAACATCCAAAGTATCCAAAAGGTCTTTCTTAGGTAAACTATGTGGAAATATATATTCTGAAAAGTCCTAGTATTATCTTTGAAAGAGCATTGCAATACAGCCCGTTGTACTAACAGATAGTTCCTGTACTTACCAGTCCCTAAGTAATTGTCGAGACCACAGAGTTCCAGAAGCTCTGAAGGGAAATTACCAGAATATAGTTGCTTCTGCTGGAATCAGACTTAGCATTTAGAATATTTTCATTGTCACTTTCCAGCTCATTAGCCTTTCTGCATCAGAAAAAATACTGATATCCAGCCAGGATGAACTCATGAATCATTTAATTTGTTTCAAGTCTGCTCAAATAAAATCAGGAGAAAAACTAGATGGAGATTCTCAAATGTTTATTTTTAAATTACTATCTTGGACATAAATATAATTATGATTTTTCTTTATTTTAGTGGTAATTATAGTTTACATTAATAAAATGGCCTTGCAAATTGAGGTAGAAACTGAGACAATACTTCCAATTTGTTGATAAATTTCTCCAGAAATGTGGCAGAGGGGGAAAAGTGGCAAACATCACACCTGAATGAAAGCAAATCAGTTTTCATTAGCAGGCAGTAATTATTCACGCTGGTATTTAGGAATACCACTACCCTCTACTATGGGTGAAACATATTCCTTCAGACTTTTGGACTCCCGTGCATGAGCAGGATGCTGGTGTCTGTTTAACAACACAGAAAACTCCAACAGCACAGTGCTCTCAATGCCGTGTTGGGTTTATGACAGAGGAAGCACTGATACCAATTGAATTTTTGATGCTACTTTTTGTACTGAAAATTTGTTGCTCTGAATCATCATCAGCTAATTTTACACAGCCCCTGTGTAATTTATCTCACTCTAATGCTCCAAGGATTTGTCCTGGGCAACAGGGGGGAAAACTCAACTGAACAATACTCTCTGTTCAGGTGATTACAGCCAGGAGCAGGTGTGTAATCTTCAAAGACATGCTCCTGGCTATGATAAAGATTATTCATTCTGACTTGTGGCTGAAAAACTCTCAATAAAGAACCAAACTGGCAAGTAAAGATGATGTAAAGTCAGAGGGCTGAAAACCCTGTTCAGTCTTTAACTGTGGAATCACTGTTAAAATCTGGAGTGAGATGGCATGGAAACTTGCTTTTGCAGGGGATGAGATACTCTTCAAGAAACTTCAGGAACTGAGGTATCTAAATCGTATCACTTCTACTAAATACAGAAGTAAAATAGCTGTGGAAATTGAAGTGTTGCCTCCTGGGCAGTAGGTGCATGTTCAGCAGCTGAGCTTTTAACAAACAAAATATTTTCCAAAACTTGCAGTGATAAGTGGTTAAACCCTTGTGGTGGGTGCCTAAGCCCAGATTGCTTGTAGCAGATGATATCCATTCAGTCAATTAAGGCTCAGCAGTAGTGTCCTGCCTCAACTCTGCTGACCAGACTTTACAGCAAAGCACTTCTAACTGATGTCTTTTAAAAAGTTAGTAAGTTCCTCTACTGCCTTTTGGTTTGGGTTTTGTTGTTGTTGTTTTTGGTTTTGTTTGTTTCATTTTCTGCACAGCCCAGTCCCATTAATTTTCTCTGAGGAAATCTGCAGCCAAGGTGTCAAGGTCTGGAAGTAGGACAGACAGATAAGGATGGACCTAAGTGAATGGACTGTGACAATGCTTTTAGGGAAGCTGAACACTGTGACAAATGTGATGCCATGCAGGGGCCAAGGTGAATCTTTTAGCACCTGAGAGGTTGAGAGTCAAATGTTTTCGAGAGTAGATATTAATTGAAAAGAGAATTTCAGAACTGTAACTTTTGGTCAAAACCTAGCATATAACTTTTTTTTTTGATCAAAGCATTTAAACTATTTCCCAAAGAATCTTTGGTTGCTCTAACCTCATACTTGTTTCCTTTAAATGACACAGAGTGGTATCTGAAAAGGACAAAGGTGACATCCAGGTGACACCAATCATGTCAGAAGACAATCATGTGAGAAGACATGGAAAAATCTTTCCCTAACTTCACACACATTGGTGCAGAAACATTATCTATCTGCAGAGAGCTGTCTGAAATCCAACAAAGGCAAATGCAGGTTCCTGCACCAAGGCAGGAATAACCTCAGGCTCCCCAGGCTGGGAGAAGACCTGCTGGGAATCAGCTCTGACAAGAAGGAGGCGGGGGTCCTGGTGAACAACAAGCTGCTCATGAGCCATCAGTGTGTCCTTGGGGCCAAGAGGGCCAATGGTATCCTGGGGTGAATTATGGAGAACATTGCCAGCAGGTTGTGGGATGGGATCCTGCCCCTCTGCTCAGCCCTACTGAGGACACACCTGTAGTGCTGTGTCCAGTTCTGGGCTTCTCAGTACAAGAGAGACATGGAGCTCCTGGAGCAGGTCCAGCAGTGGGCAATGAAGATGATGAAGGGACATGAGCATCTCTCTTAGGCGAAAAGGATGAGGGAGCTGGGCCTGTTCAGTCTTGAGAAGAGAAAACTGGAAAGGGACCTTGTCAATGTCCATCACTGTTTGAAGGGAGAGTGCCAGGAGGATGGAGCCAGGCTCTGCTCAGTGGTGCCAAGCAATAGGAAAAGAGGCAATGGGCAGAGACTGATCCACAGAAGTTCCACCTGAACATGAAGAATTTCTGTACTGTGCTTCTGACCAAACACTGGAATAGGTTGCCCAGAGAGGTTGTGGAATCTCCCTCACTGGAGGATACTGAAGAAGTGTCTGGATGCAATCCTGTCCGTGTTCTCTGGGATGGCCCTGCTTGAGCCTTGGACCAGGTGACCCACAGTGGTCCCCCCTAACCAACCCATTCTGTGATTCTATGATGATGTGTGCTAGTTGCAAATTTGAATTTCACAGCATTACCACCAATCTGTCAAATCTCAAGGGAAGAAAAAAAGTAAAAGAAAAAAGAGAATTGATAAACCCCTTTTCTGTAAATAGCGCCAGGATTAGATTAGTTTGAAAGCTGAAGGAAACACTACAATATTTACAAATCAAATACGTTTACATTGCATGTTAGAAAACATGACCAGATTCCACTTTGCTGATCCTGTATTTAAAAAGATTTTGTTTGGAGTCCATAAAGAAATTCACTGAGTTTCAGAAAGTATAAAATAGTCAGAATGTTATTCTGGTTTTGTTGTTTGTTTTTTTTTTTTTTTTCCCCAGGAGACTTTTATTCCACATTTACAGCAAGAAAAGGCAGAAAAGTTGGACAGAAGTAACTAGAAAATGCACTGAATAAGATTTAATTTTATGGGGATTTAGGTGTCTAATTCCCATAGGTTTCTTTGAAAACTATCTATTTAATAAATGCATTCAGTAAGTTAAGATCTCTGCATTAATATATTTTCAGACTATGGATCATCTAGTCTGCCTACTTTTATTTTACCAGCTATAAAACTTCATCTAGTAACTCCCCCAGTAAGCCAAATAGTTTGTGCTTTGTGAATAAATCTTGGGGGAGGGAGACGTGGAAGGAAATCCTTCCTGGAGCTGAAGACATGCATAGACAGAAGACCTATAACTTCACTTGATAGATATTTCTACTTATTGCTCATTCCCATGGCTTGATTTCCCAACTGAATTTGTTCATCATCTCTTTTTAAGCCTTTTATTACAACTTTTTAAACAACTTTGGAAACATTATGTGCTACCTATTTTTATATTACCTGTTGTTGGGTGATTTCTTGAATAAAGCTGTTATGCTAAAAAATAAAATATTTATTCAAGGAGATATCAACCTACAGTTTTTTGTACAGAATGCGGTAAATCTAATATTCCTTCTTTGCATATTTCACACAAATGTTCTTATCCTCTCTGAACAAGCAAATTCTGAACGTGCAAGAGGCAGTGATGCCTCTGCAAACATTTCTGGGATGGCTCTTGCTATTCACAGATGTAGCCAAAGCACTTTATCTCTATGAACATTCTTGCCAATAACATTTTCTTAGATGAGTTTTAAAAAAATTATAAAAAAAAAAAAAAAAAAAACACAGAGAAGCACTGTGGACACTCTCAAAGTAATACGTGGTATTTGTGTGCATATTTTTCACAGACTGTTTAACCAGTCTACTATTTGCTTCGTTTTTCCTGACACTGGCACATCTGTATATTTGCCATGACCATGACAAAGTTTGTAGACACATTGGCCAAAGAACTAATTTGTATTTGAAATACTACTACCACTACCATGCTCTGAAATCAGATGTAAATGGGACAGTTCTGTCACTTGCTACCAGGATCATCCCTTTCTAAATCTATAAAAAGTTACTGTGCCAAGCAGAGACTGTAGGGTATTCCCCATGTCTGCTTACTCAGGGGTAAAATGATTTTGTCACCTCTTTCTCCCTTGTAGCAGTATCTTGATACCTTCTCTTCTGTTCTTGTACAGGACATTTAACTAGAGCTACCATGCTAAAAAAAAAAAAAAAAGAAAAAAAAAAAAAAGCAGGCTAAGAAAATTGCAAAAACACATTGTGAGTATCTCAGAATTTCAAAATAGCATGTCTTCCCAGTTTCATGTGTGAAAACATTTTTGGAAACAGAATTTAATCATATGAGGTTAAAGTAAATACTTCTGCAGAAATTCCATGCCAAACTGCAAAGTAAGTGCAAATTAAAGGATGTGCTGTGTGTATATTTTCCTCTATTAAATTACATTTTTTACATCTTTTCTTCCATCCACTAAAGAACTATCCAGTTTTGAAGTGCTATGGAAAATATTATGCACTATGAAAGAATTTAAGCCACAGGCTTCTTTAATTGCCTACTTCAGGGGTCTTTTTAAGTTTCTTCTTGCTCTTTCCCATCCTTATCTGCCACCTGGCACTCTTCTGTTAGTGTTGGAAAAGCAGGCCAAGCTTGCCAATAGCATTCTTTGAGTGACAGGCTTTGAAAATGGAAACACTCCACAAACACATCATTTTCCTCTGGAAAAACAGAATTCGACATCTCTCTATTTCTTGGGGTTCTGATGTACACTCTGCTCCATGGACGATAAGGCCATGGTCAGTAATTTCATCCAGCAGATCTAAAAGGGTTTTATTGAGAAAAAAAAATTTAGAAGCAAAAGTTCCTTCCTTCCTTCCTTCCTTCCTTCCTTCCTTCCTTCCTTCCTTCCTTCCTTCCTTCCTTCCTTCCTTCCTTCCTTCCTTCCATCCATCCATCCATCCATCCATTATGTGTTGATGAAGTAGTTGCATGCATGGTTTTCTATTCACACATGATTTATATACAGAACTCCTGAGACTAAAAAATTCACTATTTTTTAACCTAAAGATTTGTCTTAAACTTTCAGTTATGTGCATTTGTTGAATATAGCTTTTTAACTCAGGTAGCACATTTCTTGAACTATTCTGGAAACAAGTTTCCATTGGAAAAAAAATCAAGAAATTGTTATTTTTTAAAATAACCTTTTTTCTTTGACCCAAATATATGAATTACACAATATAAAATAAAACTTTTGCAGGCGTGATATTGATCAGATCCAGAATAAAGTTTCTTACAAAAAATCAGTATGTCTATTGCCACGTCTTTGCATCACATGGAAATGGGTTGAAAACTGTACCCAAAAGCCCTGCTTTGTTTGGTTCAGAACAAGAGTCTAAGGCCAAATTTCCCACCTTGGCATCTTATCCTTAAAACTAGAAAGTACCCACTGACTTTTCTCAAAGAATTTTTTCCCCAAATTAGCCTAACATAATTTATGTACAAAATTAAAACAAGTTTTTAAAATATTTGCTTTTTCACATAAAGAATAATGTTTCTCTGTGCAGTTCCAGTTAAAAAGAAAGCCACTACAGTAGCCAATTAGACGGTCTTGTAAAGGTTAGCCCTATACTCCAACAATTGACCTCACCTCTTGTACCTTGGAGCAAACCAAAAGCCTGTTGCTTTGCCCATGTTTTTTCAATGGAATTGCTTGTTCACCTTAGTTACTAAATGCTTTGAAGCTAGACAAGAGCTATTTCTCAGAAAATATGTTTAGGAGAATATTTTGGAATTTATACAATATCTGTGCTTCAAAAGTCATTTTACTATGAAAAATTTAACTGTAATTCACTGTACAGTTTTAAATTTAAAAAAAAAAAAAAAAACCAAACAACAACAACAAACCCCCCCCCCCAAAAAAACAAAAAAAAAAAAACAAAAAAAAAACCACCCACCCCACAACAACACCAACACCAACCCCACACTGCGCATCACAGAATTCTAGAATTCAGTATAATCTGCCTGGATTCAATGGGACCCACCTATAACCATAATGGAAAAATATAACCACTTTTTTCCTTAACTGTGATTAAAGGCTATAGTGACTACAGTGGCTACACTGAGCAGATTGCTTCTCCCTTTTCCATTGACTTCAATCCCTCTGACAGATGTGTGCATCTGCTGGTAGCTTTCATGAATCTAGTTTGACTGAATTGTCCGTGGTAACATGAGGGGGGGAAATAGGGGGGGGAAAAAAAAGCGGCCTAAAAAATGTACAGACACTGAGTTCAGGAATACAAATACAAATTAGTCCAGAGTAACTCAGAGCAGACCAACATTCTGCATTCCCTAAGTGCTAAGTACTATTTCCATGAAACACTTAACTTCCAAACAGCTCAGGATTAGGTGCTACTTTAGAGACTTTATCCAAAGTAATAACAGTGTTATGGTAGTCCAATATTTTCATTAAAGAACTGTTGAGAGGATAGGAGAGTCACTCCAAAACCACTGAAGCCAAGAGCTGCTTTTCTCCTGAACACAAGACAGCACAGTCCAGCTCCCTTCAGGTATGTGCACCTTAAAGACTAAGTACCACATTACTTCTTCTGTGTGAAGTGCATCTATTCTTCTGGGGTATTTTTGCAATATGTGGAAAGTTTGGGGCAATTGCCCTGGTGCTGGCTGGACTAGTTTAATAAGATCCTGCAGTGTTTATTAGCTGAGAGAAACAGTTATGTCTCCAGCATTCCTGGGAGTTTATTTTGCCAGGAATTCCTGCTCACACAACAGATTTCAACATTCCTCTTTTAAGACTGGAACAAACAACTGAACCTACTGAGAGTACTCTTTGTCAGAACTTGGTAGTATTTTCCTAATAAAACACAGATGATTTATATGTTCACATGGGAGACATTTTTGGCATATAAAGCAGTTTCAGCAAAAGATTCTTGGGTGCCAGGAAGAGGTTTCTTGTGATTGCACAACAAAGATCTTCTGTTACTGCTCTGAACAGTCAGGGAACTTTAATGCACAACATCAAAACTGTAAGATATTCTCACTGGTTAACTGCCATAGCCTATTTTTCTGGGTGCACAGCAAACCCACACTAAGTAGAATTGTTTTACCATGAGACAAATCCCTGAGAATTGCCAGTGAGCCAAAGAACAACAAAGAACAAAGAACAAAGAACTACATCCATGTTATGGCTGTAATAATTCATTTGTGTATCACTGGTTCTATACATAACGCTCCAGCACAGATTTAGGGAGCCAAAAATTCCTCCCTCCCCAGTGGAGGCACTGCCAGGACAGAGAGGTCTGCATAGAACTGCCATTCTCTCAGGAGGGCACAGCTTTCAAGATCAGTGAATTTTCCTGGATAAAGACTGCCTAGAAAAGGCATTAGGCATTCTATGTCTGTCACAGTGTTACTGCTAGTTCTGCACTACCTGACTCAGCAGTCATGGGTATTTTTGATGCAGTTGAGTACAGAACCAATAGCCTATGTCCAGTCAGATATTCAGGGATTCAGGTCAGGTGGAGGAGTAACTATCACAAAAGGTGGGCAGGAGGAGGCAGACTCACAAATACACAGTAAGAAGAACTTTGAAGAAGCCTCACTTTTTAGTTCTTTTTCTTTTTGGCAGACTTTCAATGTTAAAGCAATAATTCCCCTCACATCTTGGTGTGTGTATGTGTGTGTGTGTGTGTATTTAACTCTTTCAATACACTGATAAAACTGCATAAAGAAGGCAAAATTACTGATGTAAATGGCTCAGATGTCAAGCTAAGCATCCAGGTGATGGGTTGATTTTTACCCCACTCTGCTAGTAAATTCTACTAAAATGAAGAAATGCAAAAAAATCTGATGTGTCTGACCTCATTGAGGTCTTGATCAAATTTACTTTATGGCTTACCTTTTCTTTACTCATTTGACATTCATAGCATACAATATCATCAGTGAGCACAGACGTGTAAAAATGGAAGAACCATGAATCAGCCATCCCTGGTACCAAAACCTGTTTGAAATGAGCTTGAAGGAAAACACTTGTAATGCAGGCAACAATCACATTTCTTAAGTAAAACACAGACTAACAGAATAATTGATTTTATAACAAATAAGAATTCATGCTGGCAAAATTACTTTTCAATGCTCACCAAAGGGAATGGGGTAAAAACCATTCCTGTGCAATAAAACACATTGATCATTTTAGCAAGTTTCATAAGCTGTGTGTTCTGTATGCTTTTTGTGCTACTTCCTCCTCTATATTTATATACAAAACATGCACAGGAAAAAAAATAAGCTTTTTCCAGATTTCTGAGGAACAATAGTCAGGCTATACATTTTAAATATGAATTTTTAAAATTAAATTCACTTCTGTTGTCTACAGGGCTGAATATACTTTGCATAGAGTTTCAAAGCATGGCAACAAACCATTAAAAGCAAGCCAGTTACTAAAAAATGTGATATAGATTGAATCAGACTAACAAGGAAATAATTTATTGCAGTACCTTTAAGCTCTAATTACACCAAAACTTTGTGGTTTGTTACTTACGAGTACTCCAATGGGAATCAGTTACTTTTGCTGCACAAAACACAGCTACTGTGAAAGAAAACAGTCCACATGATCTACAAAAGTCTGTCACCTACAAAAGAGGCATTTAGACATGGCAGAATGACAGTTCATAGGTTCAAATGAGCTCACATCATTCATTTATTTCTCTGAGATAAATCAGTCATCTTTCAGCAAGTCAGGTTCTAGTAAGATTCCCACATTCATCAAATTATGTGCGTGAAGCAGGCAGAATACATGGGCTGCTCTTTATAAAACAGACAACAATTAAAAAGTATTTCTGTGCTAGCAATAAAAATAACTGATCACTGTGCTGTACCATTTTGTGTCAGGCACTACCAGTTTATCACCTGTCGTAGACACTCCTAATATCTTAGCCAAATAACATCTAAAAGTAAGACACCCAAATATTTTAGTTAAGGTCTTAATTCCATGGTTTCCCATTAAACACTAAGAGAAGCCAAACAAAGAGTTACCAGAGAATGAGGGCTTTACACAACTGAACTTCAGAATAAGCACTTTACAAAAAAGAATTTCCTGTGAGATTTCCTACCTATTGTACATCATCTCTCAGGGGGGAAAAAGTGGAAATAATAGCTACATGTTGTGCCCAGATTAAAGCACAGCTCTGAGTCTGTTGAGTCTGTTGCCAAATACCTTCAAATCTGAGGTATAGGAAAAGCAGAGGAATCATTTAATGAGAAATTTAGAAGTTGCTACTTCACAAATCAGTTTATTTTTTTTACGATTACTTTAAACAGATTTTTTTCCATGCAGCTTTTATAAACCTAAGAAACATTCTCAGGCAGGTCTGTTGCTGCATTTATTTGGAAACCAGTGCTTTAAGACAATAATGGGAAGACAGTAAGGGTAATAAAGTTTTAATGTACCTATAGTGGTAAATTTTGAGGTAGGAATTGTTTGTATGAAAACTATGCAGTCCATTCCTTATTTTTAATGAACTGCAGAGTTTAAGTATCTTTCTCCCTCACCATTTCAGCATCAAGTACTGCTAGCTGATGCAAGTGCCTCTCACTGTCTGTTTGATTTATTAATTATCACAGGAACTAACAACCTTTGAATCTAAATGTGGGGGTTTGCATAGTATGAATAGGAATGCTTTTCTAAGTTATTTCAAACACTGACTTGACTGTGGAAGGTTTAACATGTCTGTCATGTGCTAGCAAAATTCTAGGACACTTCTGTATCTGTCATGCTGCAACTTACTGAATTTTATCTCAATTTTCTGTGGAACTTTTCCAACTTTGGCTGAAAGTTATTCCGAAGAACATTCATTTGGCTTTAAAAATGTACTCAGTGGCACTTACATTTGCATCTGTTAACATTGTCAGTGTGCTGAGTGCCATTCCTAAAATACCAGAAATGAATAAATTCATGGGAGAATCTTGGGGATTTTAGAGACACAAATTTTAGATCATCTTCTACACTGTGAAATGCAGACTTTTCAAATTAGCTACTCCTGCATAGAGAGTGTTAAAAACTCAACTAGGTGCTGAAATTTCCTTGAAAAGGGAGTTTGATAGTCAGTGTTGTAGATAACTCTGAAAGACAGGGTAATTTAAGCCGCATTTCTCGTTAGTGTCCTAATGTTCTCAAAGATTCTCAACATCAGACTTCTTCCAAATGGCTGGAAACCATCATTTTTTTTCAAACAAAACAAGAGATGATAGGCAATAGTTTAGCACTGGGATTACCCACCGTACTAGTGCGGGAGCTGAATGTCACAACGTCAGCTGAACTGCAACCTGGCTTGGGCAATTTCTTACCATTTTATCCTTTCAGAGGTATTCCACTTCAACCAGACCACAGACTTGGGACTCACCAGAAAGGCAGAGATGAAGAAATGGCTTCTGCAAAGTATCTTCCTCCCTTAAAATGCTAACACCTCACAGGTCTACACTTTCACCTTTACACTTTTCCATTACCAGCCAATTAGCTCTCCTTCATTATTGGAAATGTAAACAATCCAACTAGCCCACTTCACCATCACAAATGGAAATAATATATTTTCTTCATCTGCACCTTTTCCCTTCCTGCCTCCACCCTCCAGATATTCCCCACCAGTCTGGAAAGTGATTCAGTGATTAGAACATTTATTGGCACAGGGGCAGGAAGCCAGGTCTTGCACCTCCAAGTCATTATCCTGAACTGAAAGCAATAGACTCAAGCGAATTTTCATTTTCTTGTTCTGGGCCAATGCACTGCTAATTATTTCATGCTTGAGCACATCTGTTCGTTGGAGACTTCCACGTAAAGTAGGTGAAAATGTTGTGAACCTTGGCAGGGTTAAGGCCTTAATCACCTGCCAAGTATCTCAATGCTGTGAAGACTTAACTGGCTATAGCAGAGCACCAACATCTTTTCCAAGTGAATGCAGATGCAGAAGAAGTTTTAGACACCTGCAGGGCTGGGGACAGATTTTGTTCATGACAGTGGGTGTCTGCAAAATTAACTAGCTCCACTGTCAATCTGGCTCCCAACATCTCAATCAAGTACTTAAAAATGAGACAGTAGGGCACCGCTATTGCAATTTGTGCACATGAAGTGTTCAGCTTCATTTAAGTACAAAAACATAACTGAGGAATGTTATTGTTCTACTTTTCCCCTGAAAACCCACATAATCATATTCTTCATCTGCACAATCTGCCTGCCTTTCCCCAGTGACTGATGCAGGAGCTGTCCACACCAGAGGAGATCTCCTCCGAGCTGAGTAATGCTGTTTGGCAGTGATTGAGACATCTGGAATAATAAAATAGACTGTCAACAATACAATACTCGTGATATGTTCTGTCTTCAGAACTTTTCTCCCCTAAGTCTTGCAGTGAATGATGCAATTAAAATTTTGGAATCTC
Source organism: Chamaea fasciata (assembly GCF_029207755.1). Classification (NCBI taxonomy): domain Eukaryota; kingdom Metazoa; phylum Chordata; class Aves; order Passeriformes; family Sylviidae; genus Chamaea; species Chamaea fasciata. The sequence goes on from NW_027094091.1 coordinate 13,681,496, forward strand.
AGGCATGGTGATTGAGTGCTCAGCTTCTCATTTTCTCTGGCAGTTACTCAATTCCTTTGTCCAATTATGGCAGGAACCAAATTAATTGCAAGTGAAATAAGTTTTCCTCAGAGCATTTCCATATTGTCAGTATACGCTTCATGTTCTGAGGACACAACACCATTGTGTCTTCCACAGACATTATTTCAAGTTGTTAACTTCTTCTGAAAACCAAGGACTATGTAATTACACCCAAAGAAACACAAAAGAAAGTAGCCTTGAACTCAGATAAACTTGATTCAAGTTTATCTCTTGAATAAAAAAAATCAGAAAGATTGACTAAATTGTATTTACATCACTGCAAAAATTTTGGATATTAAATTTGCACTTCTAATTAATATTTTTGTAATTTGACTCATACTCAGTGCTATTTCTCATTATTTTGAAAATTGCTTGTTTGACTTCTTTTTGACAAAATATGTCCAATATCATGGCCACTGAAGAATATCACAGCCACTGAAGAATATCACAACTATTTCCTCAACTTGGTAGTTTATTCTAGTAGCATTATCTATTTTTTTTCCAGAGTTAGTTGGAATTATGTTAATGTAAATTTGTGTGCAAGCACAGAAAAAGCTGGCATCAAAACTTCACTGTAAGTTCCATTCAAAAGGGTTTGAAATGAATTAATAAACAAGCATCACAAGATAACAATCTTAGGGTCTTTGCTGAACAAAATGGTATTTTCATGGATGTGAGAGGCTGAAGTGTTAAGGGTTAAGGACTCAAACAATCAGGAAACAAGAGCAAAAGCAGGTAGTTTGCTGAAGCCAGGTTTGAGCCCCTCAATAGAAGGAGATGAGGAAAGTTTTTGGAGGTGTGGTGGTGAAATCTCTGATGTATATAACAGCAGCGGAGGGGGTTCACACCATCCTGTCACCAGAGCAGGACTTCAACAGATCAGCCTTTGTTTAACAACAGCCTGGGGTCTGAGTCAGGTAAGGGAGAAGGCTGATAAGAAACAGATCCCACAGAGGAGGAATAATGCTTTTATCATGCCAATGTCCTTCCGTACACAAATGGCTCAGGTATAAAACTCCCTTCTGGGTAAGGTATCAGGGACATTCACAAGTATTCATCCCTCCTGATGGGGCATAACTGGCTCAACTATATGGAAACAGCTGTCATGTCTTAGAAAGTGTCAAAGGTGAAAAAGCTGTCAACTGTCAAAAACCCCTGAAGCGCCCCCAGACTCATTTCTGAGCCTTCCTCCAGAGGACTACATGTGATCTATAGTGTTGCATCAGAAATTGTCAGACTTCCCTGCAGGGGAGTTTCTTGAGTGTGAGTCCCACCTGAACCTGAATGTTTATCAACCCACTAAACTCCGTGTTTCAGGTCCTTCCTCCACCTCCAATGGATCGAGACCATGACCATCACTTTGATCAATGGACACAGCTATTTCAACAGTCAAGTTTTCTCAGTGGATCTATTGGTGGTGATATTTTTCCTCTCCACTATCTACTCTTATCCTTTCTTTCTCTTTCTTTCTTTTCCTTATATATTTTCTTTAATGATATCTTTATACTTTTATACTGTTGCATTTCTATAGATAACATCCAAAATGGCTGCAATACCTCCTTTCAGTTGCAACCAAATTATTCTAAAATAAACCTACATAAATATATATGTATATGTATATGTGAGTATATATATTTATGTGTGTGTATATATATATTTTATAAACATTGGTCATTCAGTGTCATTTCACTCTAATCTGCCCCAAACAAGAACCTGAGCTACCCTGTCCCTTGGAGGAGGGGGAGGAGGGTTGTAACATGCATACACATGACTAAGTAGACATGGAGAAAAAGCAGCACATATAGATTAGTCAGAATATCTCTGTACACAGGGAGAGCTGATTTCCTGGGTCATAAAATTCAGTCCACCACGGTTAATTGTAATTCTGATATAATCTGTTATAAACCTTGAAAGGTCTAACCTGAAGTGATTTAGTACTTTTGTCCACAGTATCTATTAAAAAGCTGTTCAATAATTTCTATGGAATGATAATAAGAAACCATTTTATAATTTCTAAATAAACATGGGATGGTAAATTAAATTCTGTTCGGTTTTGTACTAACATGTCTTCTTTTTAAAAACCTTTTCTCCTTTTGTTTTTTTTTTCTCCTAAACCTGTTATCAAGAACAGCTTTTTAATTTCTGATATATTATGTGAAGGAAATTAACTTAGTTAACTAATGTAGTTAGTAATTGATTAGATAGTAACTAATGAGAGTTATTCCCCAGTGTTCTCAAGCAATCATTCCTAGTATTTGTGTCCCTTTAGTGCCTATATCTCTGTCTGTAAAGAGTAAAAGGTATTATGGATGTAATATCCAGGACCTCATACACTGAATATTTTACCTAATATTTTACAGCATCAAATCCCTCTTTGTGTCTACACAACATTAAAAAATTACCTCTATGCATTTGACTAATAAAGAAAAGCTCTTTATCTTAGATGACTCAGGAACCCTCAGTTTATATTACAAACTGCTCTCACAATTCTTTGTTTCACAACTCTGGTCTAAATTTTTCCAGTCCTTACCATCATTAATAGTCCAGTCATGTTTGTAACTTAGATGTGTATCTGAACACTTAAGTTTAACTAAACTTACTTCTATGAATTTCACTTTTGAAAATAGTGCATTAGATTGGCAGCATCTCTGTGAGCCTAATTGTTCTTCACTGTCCCAGTTAGTTGTCCTTGTTTGTCAGCTATTTTTATTTCTCTGTTGTCCTTAATATTTTTTTCTTAATACTGTGTGAAGTTCAGGCTTCAGGCTCAGGTTAGGATTTCTGTAAAGGAGAAATCATTTTTACTAAGGATAATCTATCAGCTTAAACTGGTAAATCTATAAAGCATTTTATCTCCATTTTGTTTCATTTGTATCCATATCCTAAAGATTCTCTAATGCAAATTGTAGCCTGGATCTACTGATTTTAGACTAATGTGTCTGTAGTGCCTTGATGGCCTCCTTACCTTGCTTTTAAAACAAATACTGTTTGTTACACTTCAGTCATCTGGTATCAATTTAAATAAATGACTAGAGTGATTTAAAATATTTGCAGCCTAATCTGTGGTTTCATATACTAAAGCTTTTAGTCTTCTCAGATGGTGACATCACTTCTCTGTTTAAGCTCTGCACCTGAGATCCTCTTCAAAGTTATCATTTCCATCCTTGTTTCCACCAGCCTTTGCACCACGTCTATCATCATCTTTAATTTTCAAAGAAGGACCTGGGGGTCCTGGTGAACAACAAGCTGCCCGTGAGCCATCAGTGTGTCCTTGGGGCCAAGAGGGCCAATGGTATCCTGGGGTGAATTATGGAGAACATTGCCAGCAGGTTGTGGGATGGGATCCTGCCCCTCTGCTCAGCCCTACTGAGGCCACACCTGAAGTGCTGTGTCCAGTTCTGGGCTCCTCAGTACAAGAGAGACGTGGAGCTCCTGGAGCAGGTCCAGAGGAGGGCAACAAAGAAGGCTAGAGTATCTCATTTATGATGAAAGGCTGAGGAATTTCAGCCTGTTCAGCTTCAGGAAAGGATGACTGAGAGGGACCTCATCAATGTCTATCAGTATCTGAAGGGTGGGTGTCAGGAGTATGGAACTGGATTTTTCTCAGTGGTAACAAGCAATAGGACAAAAACCAAAAAGGAGCACAAGATAACACACAAGAAGACACATGATACTAAACAGGCTTAAATTTGGATTAATAGCAGAAATCATTGTGTTAATGATGTCAATTACAGTACTGTAGTGCTTCACAACTCAGAAAGGTTATTTGCTGTTTATTACATACAGTGTAAAAAGGCCTTATCTTAATGCTTAGACAAATGCTTAGTCTAACTTACATAAACACACTAACTTCAGTATAACTGTGTTGAAATATCTAAATACTACTTTCCAGACTGTCTAATACAGAAAACATACTGCTTTTTTCAACTAATGAATGCAGATATAGAAACAGAAGAGATATATGAAGATATAATCTAAGTTTCTTAACGGAAACATTTGTAGCAACATTTTCTATTATTAGAGTCATGCTGCCAGAACAAGCCTTGAACTTTACAACATACTCATTCTCCTTTTTTAGATCATTTCACTTATTTTTCAAAAGGTTGAATCTTTAAATGTATGAAAGACATTCAAAATATGTCTTAAAAATCCACAGCTGACATTCTGAATTTCTTTTCCATTGAAAGTGATTAAAATCTTTTAAAAAAAATGTTTTTAAAGCAAATTACAAACTGGTCATTTAATTTTCTGCTGAATTATTGCACACAAAGTGCCAAGAAATGTTTTGCATATGTCAAGAAACTCTTTCTCGAATTCTCTGAAACAGCAAGTTAGTGCCATCTATAGACAGAATTTAAAACTGAAATCAGCAGGAAAAAAAATAGGCTTAGCAAACCAGTCATATCAAACAAAGTAAGGTCGTTCTATAGTATAAAAGTTAATAGAAAAATGTCTCACATCTGCTCATTTCTTTCAGTTTTCCTAAGAAACATTTTAGCATTTAGAAACAAATGGTGACTTGAATCTATGACAAAGCAATTTATTATTCCTTTAAGTAATCCTGTGGATTCATTTTAGTAGACCCTTGTTTAAAGTAACCCAGCAGCACTTACACCATTCCTGAGTCATTTTGCTTTTTATTGTTTCAATTCTCAGTTGAGCTGCCTTCCATTCTTATTATAATGACTATTACCACTTGCAAATCTAACCTTGCAAAGCTTAAGCTCCTAAGTCACTTTAATTATACGAAAAAGCCAATTAACTTCAGCAGATATTCACATGCTTTGTCTGGCAGTTACATGCTCATAGATCATAAAATTATCTGTTGTATGCATCTTGCTTCTTTTAACTGCAAGATGATTTTCCACCAGAAGTAAAATTGAATATATTTAAAGTAAAAATAGCATTGTAAAATAAATAAAGAGGTATGCTGGTAATCAACATCCACTTAAATACCTGATGAGCCTTAGAATATTGCCAGCAAAGTGTTACTTTGTAAACTGTATTAAATAACCTAGTCTGTAATTTAGGTGGTGAAAATGTAAATCTGTCTTATTTTCCATCTCTATTAAAAAAAAAAAGGGTGCAAGTCCAATGCATTTTTCCAAAAAACACCTTTTTAACTAAATTAGGTTTCAAATCTAAAGCAACATCAGATTGCCAGAAAAAAAGCCATGATACAATTTGTTGAAGTCATACAGAGGAAAAACATTGCTGTTATTGACCACAAAGGGTCGATATTTTCACTACTGTCAAGGGACAAGCACACCTCCAAGCCCTTTTGGGCAACCTCCTTTCATTAAATCTCTATTTCTGTTCTGAGAGTGAAGAAGAGTGTAGGTCTAGAAACACCTGGCAGAGGATTCTGCTCTCATGTTGCAAAGGTGCAGAGCAGCAGCAAGGCAAATAAGAGCTCAGGGTGCAAAATGTGCTGTGGTGTCTGCAGAGCAGTAACTCTCTAGCTGCAGAAAATACGTCACTTGAAAACAATACACCACTTGGAATCTCTAAATGGCTTGCTTGGAGCTAAAAGTGAATATATTTGGTCAGGAAAGTGCACGTTTTTAGGTGCAAAGTTCAAACATCTCAAAGTAGTTAAAATACTTTCTTCTTAATTAATTTACATATAATTGACACTACTATGCCAAAATTTTATGGTACATCTGAGTTAACTTTGGCACATTCAAAGGGCATGCCTGTATATTACTGCTTTCACTTCCATAGCTGATATCTTAGCAGCATTTCAAGACTGCATTGAATACACACATCCATACACATACATAAAATATAAAAATATATGTAAAATGTCAGGAGTACAATTGCTTTAAAATATCTCCAGTTCTGCTGCTATAACAAAAATGAGTATGATAGTAAAATATGAAGCATTACAGCAGACATTTAAATTCTTCAGTGGAAGGAAAACAATTTCACAAAGAGTTTTCTTTCTGTCCAGTTCAGCACAATTGTGACCTGTGGTAAAGGCTTTCTAAAAGGAATTAGGTTGCTTAAATTTGTTTGAATGTCAAGCTTATATATTATCTCTCTCTCCTTCCATTTCTTCCAAGTGCATAGATTAAGTTTCTTCTTTACTAGCCTATTCAAAAGGCAGATTTGTGTATAAAAGTGCTAAGCTTTGAATTTTCTTCATCTCATGCTAGTCAAAGAAATGTCATAGTGTCTCCTCAGATGTTAGCACAGACACGTGCAGCAGAGCCACACATTTATTGTGACTAAGCTCAGCAAGCTGGAGATTAGCAAAGAGGCATGAGTGAACAAGTGACTAAAGGCAAAGCTAAAGGCAGTCCCAAAAAGAAACACAGTTTTCTGAATTTGATGATTTTTTATTATTGTGTCGAAAGTTTTCATGATGTCCACCTGCATCTTCAGCTTCTTTTTGGTAAACTCATGAGCAACCTTTATTTTCCATCTGCTTCAGAAAAAAAAGATGATATGTTTGAAATGGAGAGGCCTGGGTGGAATTTGGGGCAGGATGATGAGAAAATTAAAACAATGGATTTGATACCTTTATTGATTCAAGACAAAGAATTGCCTGTTTTATCCCTAACTTAAGAGCTCTGTTTTAAGAAAAATTTAGAAAAAAATGGATGAAGTCCTAGAGCTTTTACAAACCTTCTGTTACCTAGGTACTACAGGTAGAGAGTGGTATACAGTTCATTTGCCTCTCCTTTATTTAAGCCCAGGAGATTCACAGATAAATATTTGTCAATGAATTTTAATATATTTTCAACAGATCTGGAAATCTGAAAGCAAAGTAACTTCCATCCCTTTTTCTTTCATGTGCAGCATTGATTCCCAGTAAGAGTACTGCTCACAAATGTGTACTTTAATTTCCTTTCCTAAATGAGAAATGATAAATAGATAACTTTTTGGTATGCTTCTGTTAAAAAAAAAAAATTATTCTTACTTTAAGTATTCATTTACAAGGAAACAAATTATCAATTTGCACACAAGGGATCCGGAAGAAAAGAAAGAATATGGGGCTTATCAGTTTTTAAATGTGTCAATCAAGTAAAATTACTCTTTGACTTCAGGCTGCCTTATGAAGTATAAAACCAAGGAGTTGAAGATCATGATCTAACACTTGTTGAGGCTACTGGAACTCTGGGCATGGGATCGGGCCATAAAATATCATATCTTTTTATATACCACTCTGAAGTGAGACAGTAAGGCAAAAATCTCATATTTAGGAGACCTTTTCTAAGATCACAGTCACTTGGAATGCTGTGAATAGTAGAAGAGCCAAGATGAACACAAAAAGAGGATATATCTCAAATGAACCAGCTTTTTGACGAGGTTCGTAAAAAATATTCAGGAAAAAGAAAGCAGTAAAATATTTTAAATTTATTTTATATTTTTCTTTTTTTTTTAAACAGAGTTTATAACAAAGAGACAAAAAAATACCTTATTGGCAATTTGGCCATCAAAGATAAATATCAAGATAGTCCAGAAGTAATTCAGTTATATCTACACCTATTATAAATATGATATGATAAATATCATGGAACAAATATTTCCTCTAAGCACCACTTGAATTACATTAATTAGGTTTGAATATTTACCCATAAATTGCTCACATACCAGTAGAGCAAAAGCTTATATCCCCTCCTAAATTATAGGTTTTATAGCATATCTGTTGCCCGATACAAGCAATTTCAGACATATGTGGATATATGTATGTTTATAAGTAATACTGCTAAATGAGGAGATAAAATAATTTGATGCAGATATTAAAAAAGAAAAGCTAGGAAAAACATTCAGTGAATAAATTGAATATAACCAAATTTCAGGGGGGTTAGCCTTTTTTTTTTTTTTTCTTTTTTTTTTTTTTTTTTTTTTTTTTTTTGGGAAAAAATTAACTAATTTGAAAGGCTCAGATATTTCCCTGCTGTGGTCTGGAGTTCTTGCAATATAAGTTTATTGACTCTTGTGCTGTTTTGAATTTGCATGAGGCCATTTATACCATTTATGAAATTATGAAATCTCATATATTACTGTGAAGCACATAATGTGGTTATGTAAAATGTGTTTTAGTTGCCAAGGAAAATAAAGAAGAAGAAGAAGAAAAAAACAACAGAAAACCTTGGTGTTTTTGAGAGATTTTGGTATGCACTGAGCTTTAGAGGATGAATACAAAGCCAAATCCAACCTGAATATTTTGGGTTTGCCCTGAGGCCTAGAAAGAACAATTTCTTTATGTACTCTGTCTCGACTAGGAGCTAGATGCTTATAGAATATTGAGAAGCTAAATAAAAAATAAAAAGTCATCCATAGCAGCCTTGTCCAACTTCAAAAACACAGATTATTTCTATCCTCTATCTATGAAAACTTTGGTTTCTTCTTACTAGGAATTCAAAGAACTGATAGAAAAAACAATATAATGTGGAATAATTGGCTGCTAGATCATCCTTTCCCATGGAAATGGATTCAGTCAGTCTTCTACAGCAAAAGCTGTAGACTTTTACTTAATATGAAAGCATTCTACCTTCAAGGTCTGCAAATCCATGTGAAGGGAAGTTTCTGAAAATTTGAAAAGGTAAAGTTATGGAAGGAGATTAAGGGTTATTCTGTGTCCCTTGCATGAAAAAGCTTTGCTGGAGTTGCAGGAAGGAAAGCAAATCTGTCTGGAAATATTATGTTATCTAGAGGTAAATTGGATGTTAAGTGGGTCAAGCTCTGCACAGATGTAAATCTGCTGTAGGAACATCCAGGACACTGTGTCAGCACAGCAGCCACTCTAAAACACTGACTCTCACCCATAACAGAGAGCAGCAGCTCTCCTGTCGGGCTTGAGAAATGCAATCCTGCAAGTAACTTTCTGATCAGCCCATTTTAAAATACAAACAATGGAATAACTAACCAATTTCCAGTCCAAATAATTAAAATACTGTCCAGTGTTGTAGAACTCTGTGAAGGAAAGCACCTACAGAAATGCCAGTATTTATTGATGTTGCCCATAAAAGTACAGATAGAGTAGTAACTCTTTTCTCACTTCAAATATGAAGAAAATAGTCCATGTGATGGTTAATAGTAGGAGAGGACATTTTTTTCTTCTCATATTAAGACATAAGATAAAGCATGAATACTTTCCAGGCAAAATGTTATGCTTGGAGGCTTATTGGAGTGAGTGGAAATAACTGTTTTTCTGCTTTTGTTTTATAGGAATATTGCATAATTTATAATAGAATTGTTTTGACGTGCCATTGCCAGCATTAAGCCTCACAAAGATTGCCTCCAATTTTCTCTTAGAATTGTAGAATATAACAGAATATTTCATGTTGGAAGACACCCACAAGGATCATCAGGTCCATCTCCCCGTTCCTCAGAGGGCAAAATAAAAGTAAACCATAAGACCAAGTGCATTCTCCAGATGCTCCCTCAATACTGAAATGTTTGGTTCTTCACAATGCACCACAAGATGGTTTATGTTTTAAAGATGTGCCATGTTCTGGACAGTGCATGTCACTCACTACTCTTCAGCAGGGCATAGTCTGCAGATTTGGCAGGGTCAAACCCAGGACCAGTGGAAAATCCTCATCCAAGTTTATAAATGGTAAATACTCCACTGGGTTTGGCTGCTGAACTCAGTTCTACTTCTGGAAATTGTGAGTAATCTTACCACAGATAATCCCTTGTAAAGCAATGCTATCAAACCAAAGAGAGTTCATAAGTACTTTGGAGAATTCACTTCATGAGGAAAAACGATCACAGACGAGTCAAGTAGCTGTAATGTCTTTTGTTATCAAAACACACTTATTTCTTTCTGCAAGAGAGAAGACTGCTTAAGAAAATGAAACTTGACAAAAAGTTTAGGGCCAACTCAAAAGATGAACAATCTGTTTGCATCACATGCAGTTACTGTTTTGAAGTTATCATCAAGTTCAAGATTGTGAATTAAACAGAAAAACAGGGGTGTTCTTTGAATGACTAAAACTAGTTTAAATGACCCAGTGTCTATACCAAATGACTTACCAATTTATAACGTAGTGAAGATTGACTGAAAACAAAACCCACAGCCTTATACACACACACTGTAGTGTAACATTAGAGGAGAGATAGGCCAATGTGATTAACTTCAGTTAACAAAAAACAAATCACACTGTACATAAAAGGTTGCAACTTTCTGTATACTACTTCGCAGGAGTAACCTTACTATACTCTGAAGAAGTTTGATTCTATGTTAAGAATAAAACATGTTAAAGCTTTCTAAGCATTGATAACCAAATCCATATTTTTTATTCATGTGCTAGCAATTTTGATTATTAAAAACACTGTGCTCTGCGGGTCATTTCAAAAATCAACCAAAAGCAGAGCTGCTTTCTATTTCTGAAATTCATTTTATTTAGGGTATCTATGAAATCATTTAAGGATCTGAATTGACACTGAAATACAGACACAGGCTGCATTTGCTATTGAGTGCATCGTTCTCATATAAAATGGAATATTTCAAGGAACCTAACCTATATATCTACCTGAGTGAAGGCAGGGACACACCCTTTTCCATTTCAGATACAGGATGAATTCTTGAAGCAGCAGCACCAATGCAATTCCCTCCTCCTCTCTTTCTCGGCAGTCTCTTAGCTGTTTTATTCTTCCCTGGTCCAGGAACTCAGCTATTTTATTTATGGCTGCCACAATCCCTGGCTGTCTTGCTTTACTCTGGTAGAAGTTCCTTGTTTGGTTTATATATGTTTTCAATGTTCCTAAGAAACTTGATGAAGGACAGATAACAAAAGAGGCCAGACCACCAGTAAGTGTAAACTGGATAGCTCTGTGGATTTGAGTGAATTAAGACCAAACGGTACTGATTCACAAAATATGTTTTTCATGCTGGGACACTGTTTCTTGAAATTCTGTTGTGGCTGCATAGACTCTCCATTTTTTGGATGCATATTTAACAAGCAGTCATTTCTGTTTGCTGTGCATATTCATTTCGATATGTGTTTGAAGCCAAGGAGATCATCTGGATCCACAAATGAAATGCCTGGAGTCATTCATGTCCTCTCAAAAATACTATTGGTGTGACCAAAGGTGCAACCTGTAATTTAGTTGTCAGGTTTTGTTAATGGATCTATAAAGTAAAAATTACAGGCTGACAGCATCTTCTGTTGAGAAAATTGCCACTGAGATATTCTGAGGTCTCAAATAAAAACTGAGTGAGAAAATTCCTGTTAATATGGTGGTGCTTTGGGGTAGATAGATTTCTTCCCAAATACTGCCCTTGGAGGGCAAATGCATATGTTAATATCCTGTCTCCAGAGGAGATGTGTAAATTTTTGGGGGAAGAAAAATGGTGCTTAAACACAGACAACACTTACACTGGGATCTTATTTATTTTCCATAATGAAGAATCTTGCAATGAAACTTGAAGTCTTCCTAGATGTGCTACACTCTAGCTCTGGTTTGTGGGGGAAGCAATTGGCAAATTGCAGAGGCAGTGCTATGAAAAAGTCACCAAATTCCTTCTTCTCCTTAAAAATCTACTAAAATGTGCTTTACACCAAAACAAGTATTTACTAAGAAATACTGTCATGTTGCAGCAGCATGGTCCAAAGCTGTGCCCCTGCCGTCTCAGAACCAGGACCTGCTCCCCTGCTGCACACTTTGTTCCTTGGGAGGACCGAAAAAAGTTGCCAGGAGTTCATGGGCTTACTTCTACTCTGATAAAAGAGCAGAGGGAAAAGGCTGTTCCTATAAAAATATTAGGCATATTTACACAAACCTTTTCATTACTGCTATCTGTAACTCCACCTAAAAATTCTCTTCAATGTGTCACTAGGAATGTTTTATTGTGTCTGAAAACGTAAAATTATCAAAATCTTTCCCCCCAAAACTTGAAGGAAAGGAGAGGAATTTAACTGTGTGAGATTCAGTGCTGTGAAGTGCTAGAGACTTGCAGTTAATTATTAAAACTCAAGTCTTTGGGGATAGGCCCTTTTGTGTGGTCACACAGGTAGGATACAGGGCCTGGAGGGAATGGCAGAGTTCTGAACATGGAAAGAACATATGATGAAGTAAATTCCTGTCATGTTTAAAGCCTGTAGTAACAACATCATCTTTTTTTAAACCAAAGTTGAGGGTAAGAATATTCTTCAATCCATTTTTATCTCTACCACTTCTTTTCTCAACAACCTGGGGCTTCTTCTAAGTTTCAAACTCAAAGATTCTATATGGGATGAGTGATACTTTGACCTATCTACAAATGCAAATAACTCCCTCAAAGCTACAGTAGTGAGAGGGACAGGACAGTAGCAAATACCTCGTATTATACCCTTTTCTCACTCATTTTTAGATATTCTACTTTTTCATTTTCCTCCTTTTTCTTTCGTTCTTTAATTCCCAATTCTCCTTTTTTTCTCCAGCCATCTCCCATTTCTCTGTGGTTCTTATGTACATGAGAAACTGCATCACTGTTCTTGGTAAAACAGGAGAAGCAAAGAGTTACAAGCAAAGCTACGCTACAGAAGCATGCTCACCTGGGGCCACTGAGGAATAGAGAAGCTTCATATATTACTTAGTGGTGTTTAAGTGCCTAAACACTTACCACAACAGAAGTCTACATGGTTTATTCATACACAGATTTTTCTAGGCAGTTCACTATAACTAGTATCCAAGCCACCCACAACTATGAAGCAAAACTCCATATCATTGTATAAACAAGTGTTCCATGAAAAGTAATTTCTCTCTGAATCCTCAGGGCTTTGTGGGTTTTTTGTTATTTATTTTTTTTAAATGGCTTAACAAATGTACTCAGATGCCGCAGTGAAAGGCAAAATATCTGAAGCAAAGTAGACTGTATGTTGAAGAAAATAGAACAGTTTAAGATCAGATGCAAATAATTAGCTACAGATCAGCCTCTTCTTTCCATCTTATCTAGACTGGAATAGAAGTGATTAAGCAGTAGCAGTTACATGGAAGAAATTTTTTTCTGGACTACAGGCAGAAGGACAGAAAACTGCTTTTTCCTATTTACTTTTTGAAACCTCTTAAGATGTACTTCTTTAAACTTTCACCCGGAGCATATCTGCGTTGGTCCATTTTTCCTGATGTCAGGGGAGGACCTTTCAAGAGCAAAAAAGGAGAGAAAACACATTTAATATGATCTCACAACTTAGCAAAAGGTAGGAATGTTATACTCTACTGCTTTTTAAGTGTTGAATTTTAAAATTTGCAATAGTAAATTTGATAGTGTCTGTATTTGAGGCAAGAAGGGACATTTTCCCCTGAATTTTCTAATTTTTTTCTTAAGACCTATTCTTAGAAAATTAGTGTTGTTTATCCAAATTGCAAAGTGAAACTGAACACAACCACAGAAAAATAAAGACTACATATATTCTTATGGTGATTAGAAAAAAAAAATGTGGATACAAATAAACAATTTATATGGAATTTGAGATCAGCCTTTAAGAAAAATAATGGTCACCACTTATTGATTCTTAACATCTTACCTCATTTTGTGTCCCCTAAATGCCAACTTTGCAGGGGATAGGAGGATTTCATAGCACTCTTGCTTCTGTGTAGGACTGCTACATTTTCTTTATAGCTTTTTACCTTTTTTTTTCTCTTTTTTTTTTTTTTTTTTTTTTTTTTAACCCCATTTACCCAAAGCCCTGCAGTTTAAAGCCGTCAAATGCTCTGTGGGCACCAGCTCCAGTTTCTGCACCACATGATGTCTTGGAACCCATCAATTGTAACATAGAGCAGTGCATTAGTTCCAATTTCTCGATGAAAACAAAGAAGGGTAAGATTATGAGGAGAGCTTTATCAGGATGAACCTTGCACTGTTCTGCTTCCTTGACACTATCCACACATTTAAATGCACCAGTCCTTATCTAGATATATCAACAAAATGTATAAATGTGACCATATTCTGCCCAAAATTCATCCCACTACCTACATAGGTGTCTACAACTTTGTTCAAAGCTACTAAGTTCACCCATTTCTTGTTATCCCTGGGAGTCCAGCACAGGCAAGGAGCTCTCCTTGTCATGACCAAGACCAAGGCTTGCAGGGTCAAGCACATCTAAGCCAAAAACTTTTTGTATGAGCATCAAGGGTCTTTCACAAAAAGGGAACCACCAAGATGTGTCACACCTATCCTGGCCTGGAGGCTGGTGAAATACCTTAGCAAAGAGACATGTGACTTTTTCTTTTTTCTGCCTGGGGCCATTCAGGCTGGGCAAGAGAAGGCACCAGGAGGAAACAGACAGGAAAGGGATGGAAGAGTATTCCAGTTGAAGTCCTGAAGAAAATGGGAACTAGGCATGCAAATTCAGACTGGTAAGGAGTACATTGATGAACTGAACTGAACAAGCAGGCAGCACATGAAGGAAAATGATGGAACAGAAATGAGTTAGGTTTTACAGCAAGCCATCATGTGCATGCTCTAGGAGCTGTCTTCTAGGGCATCTGTAGCCCCAAAGACTTAGGGAAAGTAATGGTTCCTTTTTTTGAGTATTTAAAACAAGCTGTCTGGTACAACTCAGCCTTCAGGCTCAAAAGAAATCTCTTTAATTGGGTGCTAGAGGCAACAGACGCTGTAGGAGAATAGAAAGATGTCCCCTTCCACCTTCAGTGACTCCTTTGGCTTCACCAGCAGGTGCATGTAAGGAATAGAGGTGACCCCAGTGGTGACTGACACTTGTAAATCCTTTCTCACTGTGAGGCTGCCCTTCATGTCCAGAGCAGGCAGGGGAAGGCCACCACCCTATGTCAGGAGAAATGTGAGAGAGCTGGGGTGGTGAAGGAAGGAGAATAATCCTAACAGAAAGCCTGTAATAATCCCATCACTCAGGGGTTTAGGACAATCTTAACATCCTAAATCCACCAACATGGGTTGTGAACACCATCCATGAGGAGAGAGATACCCCAGAGATAGGGTTAATAATTCTGAAAGAAAATCTCCATAGGAACCTGTGGCAACTCCTATTCCTGGTACCTGAGCCTGAAGCTTTGCCTTCCCATCTTCCTGTTCTCTTCAACAGTCAGCTTAGAAGAATTATTTACCGAGGAGAGCATAAAAATTAAGTCAAGAATTACGCTTCTGTTCCTAATCCCACCATTTGACTTAATCTGTGGCTTTTGCTAAAACACCAAGGCACTCAGCTTTATCCATGTATGAAATGGGGATAATACTAGTTTAATGACTGTAATGCACTTCAAAAAACACTGAACAAAATATGCAAAATAAACCTAATTTTTTTTCTCAGCCTTTATAGTCAAAAGAATAATTCACAATGAATAACTTATGCAGTGATATGAACTACTTTTCCTTAGAATTTTATTCACCCACAATGTATATTTTTTTCTGAGTTATTTGTTATTCTACACTAGTTAAATAATTCCCATAAATATTTAATGGTTTATGGGCCGTTCATGAAAAGTTTATTCAGAATATTTATTACATGAAATGAAATGAATTGGATATTTTTGGTACATCCAGTCTCTGCTTCCTAACTAAAGTCATGTAATTTGTTGAATCAGGTCTTTTATGTAAATTATTTTGCTTGTACATCAATTATATTATCTGTACATATTCTTGCTTATAGTGTAAGTTTGACAACATACCTAGCCATCAACTCATTCACCCAAAAACAAATGTAGCTTTAAATCACAAATGCAGATAAAGAAAACCTCCATTTGCATCTGATCTTACTGTCTTATTCTTCATGTACAGACATTGAATACAAAGTTAAAATATATCTTAGTCCTTTTCTTAATTTAAATTAAATTACCATTAACTTCTTTCACGTAAAAGTAATTTAATGTGATTAAAGAGAATACTCTGTGGATTTACATTTTCCAAATGGATTAGAAATAGATCTCTTGGAATTCATCAGGTATAAGAATGAAGCTGTAAAACAGTGATTTAAGTAAATGCAGGGAATACCAAGAGGATTAAAATGAGATCTCTAAGGTCAATAACATTGCAGTGTAGATTTTATTGTAACATTAAATCTTTTGAAATATTTACAGAGAAGATGTATACTTTAGCTCTGAGACAAATTATAGAACACAAAAGTTTGAGTAAGATATGATTTACATTTTCACTTACCTGAGGGAATCACTAATTGCTAGAAACTGTTCATTATTTAAGAGATCTTCAAGTAAAATGAGAAACGGGGAAAAATACTGGGTGACAAGCAAGGCCAGTTTTAAATATAGCTTTGTACTTCTGTTTTTGTTTTCTTAAAAAACTCTTGTAATCATATTTCAATGACAAAATAAATGCATTAAAATATTTTTATGTTGCAGTTTCATCTTAGTGTAAAACTGTAGAATAGCCAGCAAAGTAATTAACTGTGAGGACATTTATATTTTTAATGCTCACAGTGTTTTGTAGGATTTTTTATTTTCTTAAACATGACTTTAAAGGACATCAAGGAATAGCAATATCTCATGGGTCATAATCTCCAGAGTATCATCTTTCTGCATAGCTGCTTTTCTCTACATCAGCACAGTGCTTTGCAGACAAATTTTATTTTTAGTCTGGTGGAAATCTCAGTATCTTTCAGGGTAATGGACAAATGGATAAACTTTCTGGAGTCATACTTTAAAGTTTTTGTGAAGCATGCACACATTTGTATGCCTGTCAACCTAAGTGTCTTTCTGCCCTCTCCCACCAAACAGGCCTTCACCCCTGTAATTGCTGTATATGTACAAACACAAAAATTCACATACAAACAGAATTTCAGGTATGGGAAACTACCAAGTATCAGGGGTGAACATCTGAGAGTTGCTAAATATTTAGCTTTAAAATACTTGTCTGAATACACAAATTACTGCAAAAAAAAGTAGTTTTCCCTGATAAATTTTAGGCTCAGCTATATTTCAATTACACCGTACAGTAATTGTAGTGTCAAAGATAGCATATACTAATTTAATTTAGTACAAAGAAATCTCCAAACATAACTTCCCATTTCAAGTGTTCATAACTTTTATCGCATATATTATCTCAGAGTAAAATTCGTTTTCTCATCTCTCCAATTAAATCTTTAAAAATCTGCATGCTTATTCCTATTTTTAAAATGACAAAGAAAGATAAGAGACTGTTGACAGAAAGTATGGCTATGGGTGAAGACCCAAACCTAACCTGTACCACTAATTCTAAAATATAACAGACTTGAAAGACATATTCTCTTGAATATTTTCTGCTGCTTTATATTCACTGACACAAGGGTACTCTTTAGCAAGATGTTGTTTCCTGAGGCATAATAAGTGCTGGCAAGCTCAAAAGAAACAATGACTACAGAAAACACATATATTGATTGTTTCAGACAATAACACGAACATGCATTGTCTAATCTTTCTGCACTCTCATCCTCCCGCACAAAGCAACATGGGCTAAAAATTCACTAAAAAATACAGGAAAAAAATCTGCCACAGACATCTCAATAGTTATGCATTTACTGACCATTCCACCCATAGGGAAACAAAGATTAGGAATTTCAGAAAGTTCCTAAATATAGCATTGACTGGACTATGAGACTACTGAAATAATGTGTAAAGGCCACTGACTTTGAAAACTACTGACGTGCTGTCTGTAGTAACTATGCCTACGGGACATCCTTAGATAGAGATAAATCACAAAATCACATTTTATCACTATACAATGTTTTGTTTCTATTTGAGGTACAGCTCATTGGTACTAGATAGAAGACACTACATCATAAACTTATATCCTGGCACTGTGATTAGCTTATGAAAGAATTGCATCATGAAAGGCAAAAAGCATTTTCTTTGAGTTCAGTCTCCTGCATTTAAAAACAAAGCTGGTAAATCCAACTGTATCTGGCAGTTCCCAGAGTAGTTGCTACATGCTAGTTGTAACTAGAGCATGAGACAGTGATGGATAAATAGCCTGCTGTGGATGATTTTGGGTTAAAAAAAAAAAAAAAATTTTGGACTGTTAAGAGGGTTTACAAGGCTCAGAAGGTTTGGGATTTTAGAAGCATAAAATCTTCCCAGCTGCTCTCAGTGGAATTCCACAGCTCCTCCTGCTGCTCACAGCAATACATTATTTAACACATGCAGGGGAGAAGCTTTTTGAGAAAAACAGGTCTTTACATACCAGATGCACAGTTTTCTCACACGTAATTTTCCTCAGATTGTCACAGACAGCTTCTCACTAGCAAGGAATGACAGCACTGTCAAATTGAAAAGACTTTGCAGAGAGCCTCTTTGGCTGATCTCAGCCGTCTCCACTGCTTTCTGGACCTCAGTACATGCAAGTTTTTTATTTTTGTCTTCAGGTTGCCTGTATATGGGTACTCATTCTGTTCTGAATAACTACATTCTACTGCATTTTCTGTGGACCCTTTGTCTCCTCTTTTTTAGGGCACCCATTTTAGCCTATAGCCCCTTTGGGACTTCTTGTGGGTTGAGTAGAACTTCTGATTCACAGTTCTGGCTTTATTTTCCCTTTAAAAACCCTCCCAAAGTTGCTTTTCTTACTAGTCAACTGCTTTCCCTGTCATCATGCTTAATGGGCTTCATTTTTTTTTTAATTCAGTCAGTTCTCAACTGCATATTGGCAGGTTATGACAGAGGATTTAAGCATTCAAAAATCAAAGCTGTTGATAACAAAAGTCAGAAGTTTGGCTGTATGCATTTAAAACTCTAGTAAGTGGACTTTTGCAGATATCTCCTTTAAAGAGCAACAGGAGACTGGCAAGCAGCATTTACCCTGCCAAGCTCTGCAGGGCACTGTGTTGCAGCAGGAAACCTCAGCAACAGTGATGTTCAACAGCTTGAATAATCCACCCCAGGCTGCAGGGGATTAAACTGTGGACTGTTAAATCCATTGAGCTTGTTGGTTGAAGCTGGGGTTTTTTTAAAGTACTGGACACAAATTTTTAAAGTACTGGACAAAAGTCAAAGCATTAACGAGCAACCATGAAGAAATAGAAAGATTGGATTTTTGGATGTGTGGTGGGAGATTAGTGGACACATCTGATTTGCTACTCAAAAGGGAAAAATAAAAAGAAAACCATTTATGAACAATGTATATGTCATTACTTAAAAAGCAAACCAAAGCAATATTGTAAAGCAAGGGACTTAATCAACACCTATCTATGTATATTCTATTGCACTGCGTTACTGAAGTATTTTTGCCAATAGCAACTAGGCAAATATGAAATTAAGTCTGAATTGCATTTCAGTGCAGCCATGTTGTGCCATTTCTGTAAGATCAGTTCTGTGCAATGGCAGAACAGTTTAAATCCTGGGGTTTACTTTTTGGCTGGACCTGCCACTGAGGGTCTCTGCCACCACTGAGATTTGCAAGTTAGCTAGGGAGAGAACAGAGGAACAAAGAAAAACGTGTAGACCTCATCCATAGCCACAGGTTCAAAGAGGCTATACCTACTTGAAGAGGATGGTGAGGAAAGCAGAGGCACGGGGACCAAAGCTGGAGATACAGACTGGCACCTTGGTAGGCAGCAGATTGTACATCAGCACCCTCTTTTCCTACCATCACAAGGTGAAGAGCTGGTTGGACCTACTTGTGGGCAATAAAAAAGGCAAAAAAAGAGAGAATTAATCCTGCAAAAGTTACAACCTCCCACCTTCAAAAGCCTGGGGCCATCCTCCAATTCCCCCTCTGCTAATTTTTCCTAGATCATGCTCCTGTCAACCTTTCCCATCCCCCTATACCATCTTTTGCTGAGATCTCACTCTGCTGCAGCATTAAACTTTTCTTTCATGGGACTTTTTACTCATCTTAGCCATAACCAAAAATGAAATTGGATTCATGTTTGCTTACAATACAGAAAAGGCTTGATCCAACTTTTATGTAGCCACAGAAATGAACCACCAACCTCTGTTGGTTCCCAAATATTACTACAGTGTGTACTGTAAGGAATTCTAGGGAGATCAGACATGGATGGCTCACATAGTACAAACCACCTAATTGCTGAGCAGCCCAAGGAGCTGGGTAAGCAGTATCCCTGGTCAGCACCTCCTCATTGCTAAACTGAAAAACTACTTGTGGTAAGGAGTCATTCTTTTCATTTAATTTTTGGCTTTTATCTTAAGCCCAAACTTTCATCACCCTTTCTTTCAGTCACAGATTCTGGATTTCCAACTCCGTGGCTGTAAAACTATATGAAACAAAATACTGGAGACAGGCTACAAAAAAAATAAAAAATAGGAATCCTTGATAACCAGCATTCCCTAGAGTTATTAAAGAAGCTATATGCACTGTTTGCTTTTTAGTAACAATATATATATTTTTAATATATAGGAAAACTCTAGAGAGAAAGATGCAGGGAGAAGCCAGACAGAATAGTAATCTTGCAGTTTCTTATTGCTGGTCAGCTTGGGATATTCTGAAACCAAACAGGTGAAATCAGAGCAAGAGAGATTGTTAAAGATCAGTGATTAGTGTTGGATCTTTTATCTAAATAAATGGCTGAAAAGAATTAATGGACTCAGAGGTCGCTCTTTGGCTGTAGCCTTTATGACCATCACTGTAAAAGTCATACTGAGCATTATTACATGCTCAGATTATTTTAAAGAGACAAAAGCACAGAAAACTATATAGGAAGCAAGGTGATTTTCCCTCAACCTCCATCATTTTTAATTTTTCAGGAAGGATTAAAGTGGTCGGCATCTCTTTGCAAGAGGTGAAGGCTATTCCTGACAACAACTTGCATGCACACATGGGTTCCTAGAGAGAGGAACCCATGCTGCCAAACATTCCTTGTGTCAAACCAAGCATGTAAACCCTGGTTGGGGAGCAATCTGGAATAAAGACAGAGTCTCAGGAACTGGCAATAGATGTTTCATCAAGTGCACTGTGCCATGGTGGCTTCCGTGGAAGTTGCACTGCTGTTAATGATAGCAAAGTTATGTTGCAGGTAGGTACTTTTGGCCTAAACATGTCATGTGGAATTGTAGAAATCCCTGCAAAAACACTGAGTATGTCAGTGCTTAGTGGGTAGAGTCTGTGAAAATTTCTTCAATGTCAGTTTTCAGGAAGAAAATAGATACTCTAAAACATTCATTCAAACAGGTCTTCTCAGCTAATTTAAATGACATTTTTTAACTTCCACAAGCAAAAATATCCATTAATTGCAAGAAATTTCTACTACTTCACATGCTTTCCAACACAGTTAGTGCAACCTGAGAGATGTCACAATACAGTGTTGAACCATATTCCAGGGCTGGGCTTTTTTCTTCTTCCATGAATAAGGGACAGACATCTTATTCCAGCATGAAATCAGTTGACTCAGACCACAGCTGAGAGCTGGACCACACAGACACAGAAACACTGCTTATTTTTTTTTTTTTTGTTCTGTACATCACCCTGTAAAATAAGGTCAAAGCCATACCATATTCCCTAACTCCCCATCATTTTATTATTTCCCTCATTTTTATTTACAGGCAGAGATCAATGGCTTTCTATACATTCTTCAATGGCAATGCTTTCCATATACTGTAGTCTGAAATCCACCACATGGTCAAAAAATACTAGGCATCCATTTTCCAGCTTTAAAGAGTATTTTGAGTACTCAAAATAAATTAAAAGGGCTTTGTAAGCCAAAAAAATTTTGACTTTAAGAAGATTCATAATTTTCAAGGTATTTTGCCATTTTACATCCTGTTTAGTTTTATATTAAGTCTCATTATTCAGAGTTATATTTATTAGTCTACTGGACTTTTTTGTCTGGAATGTGCATAGTGCATCCTTTAAAAAATGGTCTGTCACATAACTTACTTTATTCTTTATACATATAAAGAAAATATTTCAAGGTTGTTATTTCCCTAAAAAGTACACAGAAGTGCTTTTAATTCACCCTTGAAAACAAAAACTAAATGAGTAATAGACATTTATCTATTACAATATAATTTCTTGTGTTAATTTTTCATGTTGTGCCTATAGGCCATTTGCATCAAGAAGATTCCTATGCACTTATAAAATCGAGCACCAAGTTTATAATGTGTAGCTCTTATAATTTTTGATTTCATTATTTTAATCTAAATTGTTAATAATTAACATAATATAATTAATAATCTAAAGTTGAAAACGCCACAAGAGAAAAGCAACAATGTACCTCAACAAATAGTGTCTAGATAATTGCAAGTGCTAATCTTGATGAAACAGAAATGTTTTCTAAATATTTGCATCAAATGCCTTTATAGCAACGGGAATGATCATCTGATGTTATCCTCACCTATTCTGACACATTTATTTTTCAGTCCTTTTGATTATCATAGTCCTTCCTCATCTGCAGATAGCCTGTTTGTTGTGGGTAATTACTCTGAGTGTTAGCCAGCTTTTCCTAATGCGAAAAAATCTATAATGTCAAAGAAAATAATTCTAAGGTATCCTCATCTAGTGGATTTATAATGACAATATAATATTTTATAAACTGATACTATGATGAAGTTATGGGGTCAACTTGGCAGGAGTTTCTATGGAAAAAAAGAGAAGAAAGAAAAGACATTGTTAATTTGCCCTTTCTCAAAATACTGTTCAGGGATTCACCTGTTAAAACTCTGAACTATCCATTTTAACAGTTATTCCAACACCACCAGGAAACATGAAATCTGTCTTCCAATTACCAGAACAGTAAAAATTTTAAGCAGAATCAAAAACTGCAGGAGAACTGAAAAAGAAAAAAAGAAAAAAAAATGAGGGGAAGGCCCCCAGGAGTCACCAGTTGCCTGGGAGGAGCAACCTGAGGTGTGCCAAGCTGCTGGCGACATGAAACAGGGCAAGTCCACCCCCAACACAGGCAACACTTCCTTCATTGCTTTCTTTAAGCAAACAAGATGGGGAAAATATGCTTTTCCATATCTCTGGAGCAGCTTTTGTAAGGGAACAGAAAATGAGGCAGATATGGAACAGTCACTTTAGAAGAGCTGTTTTCCAATATTGGAGAGAAATCAGAATGACAGGATTAAAGTCAATTGTTCCATCTATCTCTACTCAAGCAAGATTTCATTAGAGATCTCTAGACTCCTCGGCAGATCCTAACTCTGAGAAATCCTGATAGTTTTAGCAGATCTGCTTCCTAGAACAACAGTTACATCTTGCCAGGTGTACCAGATCAATATACACATTCCACTGTCATTCCCAGAAAGTCAATACATCCCAGTGTGTGAAGCTGGGAGTCAACAGAAGCAGAGCCAACTATGTGTACTTTATTTGTTGAGCATCAAGGTCAGAATTCAGTCTGAAGAAAAAAGAATTTCTTTCTTTCATAAGTGAAAGACTTCAAAAACCTGATTGGGGCACCTTGCAGATGAAACCTTGAAAGGTTTCACACACAAGAGTAGGACTTTTGCTTCTGTAAATGAAAAAATAAAAATGAAAAATTACATTGCATCAGTAGGCATTCTGGAAACATTTTCTAAAATGGCAAGTGAGAAGTATCAAAACAAGAGCAAAAGTGGTTTTTATTTTTCAAAAGGAGCTACATATTTTGCAGGCTAAACTGAATTTGTAAAATTTGAGGGGACAGAGTGAAATATTTCATTATCATAAATGGCAGACTGTAAAATAATAATAATAATAATAAAAAAGGTCTCTGGAGCAGTAAACTGAGATGTGTAACAGAAGCTTGTATGGGACAACAAAGTACAACTGGAACCACCCAAAAAGAAAGTACCCAAAAGGCGCCTGAATGGGAACAGAACAGCCTCCATCTTCCTCCTCTGAAAAATCCAACTTGGTGTTATATCATCCATGCTGACCTTACTGCCAACTGCCATTAAACACTAAAGTTGAAAGTGATCCTTCTGCTCTTTTCCCACACTTCCCAACTATTGTTTTCTTGTCCTCAATTCCAACATGCCACAGAGAAGCTTTTTTCTGGGCCAATCCTTAATGCCAGTTCAAATTAAGGATTTTCCATTCTTTGAGAATTAACCCAGAAATCTGTGCTGCCAGTCTTGCCCTGACTGGATGTGGAAAAGGAGTTAAGACAATATATCTTGATGGAGCTATACAAGTTTTAATGTACAATGTTCATTTGGATGTTTTCTTTAATTTTTTTTTTTTTTTGGATCAAGGCTGGGTATTTTGATTGGCAGGGTGCATTTTGATTGTCTTGTTTCCCTTGAAAAGATCTTATTTTCACAACCTTTTCATCTGTTCCAAACCCCTTGCATTTAGATCAGTTTGGCTTGCATTTTTAAGGGTAGTTCACTTGGGTTGGGTTACTCTGAACACACATTTGGTTATATTCTACTGAGAAATAATGTGAGTATTTTACTCCTTCTGAGTTATCTGTTAAAAAGAATCCAAGCTTGGAAAAGTTTTAAATTGAAAACACTGTAGATAGCTGTGGAATGGACAGCCCTGTCTTTTGAAATGGTCGTTGGCTGTGGGTGCTGTTGTGTGCTAGATACCCATGGCAGTAACATTTCCATCTAGGAAAGGTCATTCCTGCCTGTGTGTATTTTACAGTAATGGAGGAATATGAACCACAAGAGAGTTTGTGCAGTGTATGTCAGCAAGTAAGAATGGGAATATTTTTTATGGAAGTGGAACCCAATATTGTTCTCATATGATGTGAAAAATGTAAAAGCTTTCAAGGCAGGATTTGTCTTGGCATGACCTTGATCTTAAAACATCTATATGCTACACACACATCAGTAAGGCATTCAGCCTGTACTTTCCAAAATTCCCCTTAGAATTATTTTATATTTACTCAATTTTTATCTTTCTAGACTACCAAAAAACTTTCTACTTTCAATTATTTATTGCAAGTTCTCACCACTATTTCTTTTCCTTGGCACTACATTTCATACAAAATCCTCAAATGAGACTTACTGGTTCGTGGTGATTTATGTAATTTGACTTTCACAAATTATTCTGTTCCTTACCCATTAAAAGAAGAAAAGAAAGCACAAAAATTAAAGAAAAAAACTATAAGAAAAAAAAAAGAAAAAAAAAGAAAAAAGAAAAAAGAAAAAAGGTTCTGCCAATATGATATTCTAACTACTTGCATGAGTTACCTTGAAGCACTGGGTCAACATGCAGCTGTGCTATTGCACAAGTGTAGTTGCAAAGGTGACAGGGTCCTGGTCTTTATCTCCTGAAAGGCACAGTGTTAATTCAGTTGTGTAAATGCAGGAGAGGAGGAAAAATAAGGAGAAAAAAAAAAAAAAAAAGGCAACAGCTTTAATGTTTCTTAATGCCTTCTGGTACATCCACACCTAGCAATAGAAATGTTTCTCACTCTTTCAACAATAACAACTATGGTAAAACTCTCATTGACATCTCCATTACCCTGAACTTTTCGCGTTGTTATTTTTTTCTTTTTTTTTTTTTTTTCTTTTTTTTTTTTTTTTGTTTCGTTTTGGTTTTGGTGGGGGGTTTTTTGGTTGTTTTTTTTGGGGGGGGTTGTGGGTTTGTTTGGTTTGGTTTGGTTTTTTGGGGTTTTTTTTTGATTTTGTTTTGTTTTGTTTTGTTTTGTTTTGTTATTGGTTTTTTGTTTTTGTTTTTGTTTTTGTTGGGTTTTTTTGTGAAAGCTAAAAAACTCCAACCAAACAAACAAATAAACAACCACCTTGTGTTCAGTATTTTTTAACAATTTCTTATTCTTGTGTATTTTTGAACTGTGGTTTTTCACTTAGATCTATCAAACACAGCCCTGTCCCTAAGCCTTTAGTTTAATAAATTATGCTTGATATAATGGATTATAGACAGCAGTTTTTGTCCCTAAAGGATTGTTTTCAACAGCAGTCATCTTGCACCATGAAAAGATACAGGCACTGACTGATTTTGTTTTACTTTGGGTGAGAACCTCTCTGTCCTTTGAACTGGCACCTGGAGGTAACTGTTCATTTGAATTCCATGGGCAGCACTGGGGAAGCAGACACTTCAGCTAAGGGGCTGAACTTGGGGAAAGTGAACACAAGCTGTGGGTGAACACTAAGGACATGAGTCCAGAATTCCTGATTTCCCTTTACTATTTAATAGTGACCCATAAGGTTTTTCTGGCAAGCTCATGTGATGCAACAAGAGCGACTGATGGACCACGACAGGCCCCTTAGCGAGCAGTCTTTCCTTTCTCTGACACGTCTGTGAGATGAGATGAAATAAAAATCTTCCCCTACAAGTGTAGAGTGACCATATAGATCCTCACTGAACCTTTTGGTCTTTAATACCTAAGGAGACTAATGGGAAAGAGTATGAGAGAAAATGGATTTAGGTGCCAAACCTGCCCTCTGCACTTAATTACATATTTTATTCTCAGTTTATGTAGTTGTTGACTCTTCAAAGGTCAGCATTAACATACACCGTTGGGTGACAAACCCCTGGTAGCTGGAAATGTGTGCTTATCAGGATGAAAAAGCATTTCACACTTAACTTGCTAAGAAATGTTCATTTCCAAGTGAGGACAAGTCAATGTAACTCATATTTGTCACTGCCAGGCTTGATTGCAGTTATTCACAATAGCTGATGTGGAACATAAAGAGAAGCCACAGGTTCTAGCTAGTACGCAAATCTCTGCTTCCCTTTGCCATGGCTTAAACAGAACTATACGCAGGGTTTTTTAGGTTTTTGTCCTAAGTTTCAAGTCCATCAATGGACTAAGCCCCAATAACACTAGAAACTGAACACCATGTTATGAACCAACCCAATTAGTTTCATCTAGAATAATACAGAAAATTAAATTCATTCTTATAATCAGTCTCCAGAAGGAAGTAAAATCAGCTGAGAATCCAGATATATTTGGGAAATGTTTCAAAGTGTTCTTTGTTTGGAAAACTTTTTCATTATAACTGATGTGAATAGACATGATACTTACTTTGACAAACATTTTCCAGACCTTTATTCCCCATTCCCAAACATGATCTTAGTTCTACTTCCCTGTTAAGGAAACATTCTCCCATTGATTTTTGCCTAGAAATTCCTTGGATAAAGTGGGAATAAACAGCATAATAAAAATGCAAATGATGTAGTTTTTGACCTCTATGACATTAAATGTGCAACCACCATCACAGAGAAAAGCCAAATTACTGAAGGCACTAACTGGGATTCTTCAGATGTGGTTTCAGGATAAGCTGCAAGTATGGAATATTTTCCTATTAAGATGTTAGCTATATCTTCCACCTAATCAGTACACATGACCACTATTCTTCCTTAACAATAATTTTGAGGTTTTATCAGTATAGATTTATGTTCAACAATTAACACGAAAATATATTCAAGACTTGTTAAAATTTTCTGCCAGCAAATTAAGGTGACCAACAGGGAAAAATATCCTTATATCAGGTGCTAATTACCTTCTAGTCTTTGTTTAATGCCATAAAAGGTCCTTATACCTATAAGTTTATGACCTAGTATGGATTTTGATGTTAACTAAAGGGTATGGGCAATATGACCTCAACATCTTTTAATGGCAACTACACCATTGATATTTTGTCACCAACATTATTTTAGGTTTATAATATGCAACACGTGAAAGAAAAAAAAATAAGATTTTTTTTAAAAAAGCCAGTAAACATAGTGATAATGTAAAATGCTAAAATATTAATTGTGTGGGAATCCTGATTAAATATTAAATCTCTACTGGTGCATCAGTGGAATCCATGATACTTTTAACAAAATCAACCAAACTTCATGACAAACAAATTCATATAGGGCTGTTTTCTAAATTGTACTTTTCAAATACACAGCCTAGAGCTCATGCTTCCCTTCCTCCTCAGGGATACCATTCAGAACATAACAGTGACAAAATATACTAGAAAAAATGTCTTTTTTTGCAACAATGGCTTAATGAAGATGTGAGGAAGAAATGAGCAGGATTTATTTCCCTGCTTGGTATCACCAAGTCAATACCTTTTGAGGTCACACAGTTCCTTGTGGTACCACTCTAGCACTCTCCATCTGGATTACCTTGTCCTTCAGAGTCTGTGTGGCAGATGGTGCACTCCCACCTTGGGAATCTGCAGCTCAGAGCAGAGGCATAACAAGATCAAAAGTCTGCATGCAACACACTATAACATGGCTATGAGCAGCACTGAGAGAAAATGCTGTGAAAATACCCATCCCTCAAGCATCTATAGTAATTAAAACCACATAGCAGTACTTAGTTACTTAGTTATTATGTGAAGGGACCAATCTTCACGGTGTATTCACTTTGGAGTGTTAATTAGAAATATGGTAAATTTTAAAAAATAACATTTTTTTTTGTCCAGCCTTACTTCTAATAAAAGCCATCACAGAAATGATTGGTTCACAGTGAAAACTTTCTCATCATTTAAAAATTTTAAAACATATTATTAACACATTATAAAGAGCAGAAATATTTTCATAAGCCCTGTTTATTGAATTTCTTTAACCAAAAGAAGAAAGCTTCAGATGTGTCTCACATCATAACAAAAGCACTTGCTAGACACTTGTCAAAAGCCCATTAATTTTAACATGATAATTTTATTGGTTGATTGACATAGCCAAAGAGCGACTGTATTTTCAGTTTGAGTCTAACAGTGTGGTAGTTCTCAATATCTGTTCTCTATCACACCAGTTAATTAGTTTTGATCCCATCGAAATGAAGAGTAAATCTTCCACTACTTAGTCCAGAGATACACATTACATGTATTTTCTGAAGAAAGAAATAGGATCTGCATCTGGTCTACGGCTTCTTAAACAAAAACTGGAAACACAATCTAAAGCATGAATTTAATCTCTTGAGCACCATCTAATGACGAAATTCTAAAATGACAAAGAAGTACACTGGCAGCTGTGTTAAAAAAGGATGAACTTTTTGGCTCAAGTTGGTCAAGAATTTCCATCAGACATTTTAATGGAAAGGTGCTGTTAGCTCAAATGTAAAACTCCATGAATAGCATCCATTTTGACAAAATTACTGAGGTTGTTCTTTATGAAAACAACACCTATAAGTGCTAACATTTTCTTTTCAGGAGACTTTTTTTTCCAACACAACCAAAGAAGTACTTAGATAATTTAAAAGCCCTATTTTTTTTAATTCTCCCCTGAAAGAGGAAAAAAAGAATATTTGAATATTTCCTGACCAGTTGTAAGCATCTTCATCCAATATTTCCAAACCTCCTCTCAAACTACACTGGCGAAGTCAGCTTCATGTATATTACTGCCAGCATAGTATTTTGCATTTATTAACAGTCCAAAAGCGTAAATAACCAAATTTAGACAAGACAAATTTTGGATAGAAAAAAACACCTTTGTCCAAAAATGAAATTATTTAAGCATAAGTTAAAAAATCAGCATGCCCAAAAAGCAGCTATGATGAATAGCAGGAAGTTAGTATTAAGACTACTTAAATTGCGCATGTATAAATCCCTATATGCTCAGAAAAGTCAATCCTAAACGAAAGACTAGTTGAAGATCAGGAAGAAAAAGGAAAAAGTGATATAAAGGGGGAAATAAGGAAAATAAGAAAGGGCAGAAAAGGATGTATAATAGAGGAAAAAAAAAAAAAAAAAAAAAAAGATGGATAAGATGGATTGAACAACAAAGTCATTCCACTGAAGAATGACAGCAAAGGAGGCACTGCCACTGAAGGCTGGATAAAGGGCACATCATTTATATTTTAGAAATTTTTAGGCTACAATTGAAAGCCTAAGATGTTCAAAGCACAAAAAGGCCAAACTGAGGCACAGATGGGGTACTCAACATGGGCCAAAAACAGAAAGATAATCTTCCTAATAGCCTTAGAGATATTCCAAAGGGTGGTTTATTTCAGGTCAGGAATGAACGTTTCTCAAGGTAATCTTTTTGTGGTGCCCACTTAACTGCACTTCGATTCACGTTGAAGAGCATCTCAGAGCACACAAACTGCACTCCTTTTGGATGAGCTAACTGAACAGATGCTGCAGTGCTTTGAAGTTAAAAGCATAGAAGCTTCTGGGTCTGATTCTGCAAGAGCTGTACCAGCTTGGACTCCACCTCAGCAAAGGGGTGCCAGGAAATTCAGGCTTTTCAGTAGATTAACACAGGCTCTGAAAACCCTGCAGAAACAGCCTTTCACACCACTGTCATCAGGAATCGGTGCTACAGGCACAGCTGCACCTGGGGACTTGCTGTTGCAAAAAAGATGAGAGCTAACTCCTGGAAAAGTCCTCATCCTGAAAACATCTGGATGTTTTCCAGTCAGTATTGGTGGTAGCTCACAAGAAAAAAAAAAAAAAAAAAAAAAAAAAGGCCCAACACTCCAAAAGCAAATAGTTGCAGAGCAGCTCTGGATTGAAGTTCTCGTCTGAGCCCAGTGCATCCTGGCAGGAGGCAGCATTCCCCCCGCAGCAGCCGGCTGAGATGCTGAGCTGCCTTTCCCAGTCAGCAGCTTTATGAATGCCACTTTCACTCCAAATATTGGTGGCCATCAGCCCAGTTCACATGCCAATGCAAAAGTTGTTTTTCAGAGAGTGGGATGAAACTAGGTAAAATAAGGGCTTGATTTACAATCGGCTTTCGACCCGGCTTCACCCAGTGCCTGTGTGTGGCACGCAGAGCTGGCCCCAGCAGGTGTGAGCGGCCAGGAGCACTTGCGTGGGTACGGGAGAGGCCGCCCTGAAAAGCAGGTGCTAATTGATGGGTGTTAGTGCAGACGCTTGGGGCAGAATGGCTCAGTGTTCTGCTCTCCTGGCGTACAGCAAGTGGGAACGCGCAGCAGCCACCGTCAAGCACTTCATAAAAACACCACTCCGTCCATCACCAGGGCCCTGAGACCACAACCAGCCCGGGCTGAGGGGCACCGGCCGAGCTGCGGTGGGAAGTTTACACGGCACCTGCCTGTGTTATATCTGGCATGGGTCCCCACGGGCCAGCCCCATCCTTCATAAACAAACAACAAAGAGATTTCATGTAGGCGTTTGTATTTTTTTTTTTTTTTTTTTTTTTTGATATACATAAGTTATGTCCAAGGAGAAGCAAGTATTTGGGCTAACTCTGATTCCCCACTTAAGGTTGTCTCAACATGTCTCCTGCAATCACACACGGCTCTGCCACTTGCCGAGAAAACCTGTCCCAGTGGGACCAGCCCTGGGTGCTTCTGCTGCTGCGTCAGAGGCTTCCAGCAGGAGCACACGGGGAGCCAGGCTGCCCTGCAGCTGGGGGGGGGGTCAGGAAGGCTGGGAAGGCTGCACTGCCAGGTGTGCTTAGCCAGGGCTCCTCACATCTCTCCTGGAGCACTCCAAATCTGACCTCAGGGTGCCAGAAAGAGACAATAAAAGAGGAGAGACACACACGTGCAGATGATCTCTTTCACGCCAAAGTTTTGTATGAAATCTGTTTCTTTTCCTTCTTTCAAACTTTTTCCAAATATCTGTCAAAAGGTATGGGGAGGGTTTAAGATGACCTGCACAGAGGAGAGGGTTTGCATTCACTTCTGGAAGTGTTGACATGCTGCAATTCAGAAGGGAGATGTCCCACTGTGAAAACTTTTTCTCCTTAACTTCAAAGCTTTCCTGGCAGTGGGAGCCCTGATTCAAAATACAACAGCTTGCTACTGTCCAGGATAAGGGGGGGTTTGGACCACACAGAGACAAATCTCCAATGATTCTACTGCCTCCAGACCTTGGCTGACTCCTAATGCTCCTGGATAAGCTTTGCAGCTCCCCTGCACAAGAGTCAGAGTGCCATAGCAGCTCCCATTGCTTCCAGGGTTCCAGCACCGCTGTTCGAGGAGTCCCCTGGGCTTACACTGGTTGGCACAAAGAAAGCTCCAATGCCTCAGAACTGAGCTAACCTAGGTATTCACCATGGAGAATTATTATTCACATGAGAGGCACTCAGACTCCACTATAGCTAATACTCAAAAAAGTTTTTGGGCAGATCAGAAGACTGAGTTTCTCACAAAATCTCCCCCTGACAGCTGGGTTCCACATTTAGGTCTGCTTAACCCTGAAAACATTCTCCTAAGGCATGAAAATAGAGGGAGACTAAGTGAACAAGAAAAATGTATTTATTAGAGGTTGTGCTTTAGGAATTGGGATTTGGGTATCTTAGTTAAGTCTGTTGCTTAACTTAGGATTTCAAACACTACTGGAGAAAGTACATTACTAAACATACCCGCTCTGCCATCCTTTCAGCATCTAATCATGAGAAAAATCAAGTCTCTTTGTCCCTCAGGCAACTCCTTGGAGAAGAAAACGAATGCTAAGAAAAAATAAATCTATGTAATAGCTGTGCTATTAGCTCATTTAAAGTCATTGCATGAAGCATATAATGGAGTAAAGTATCACACGGGTATTTTTTGATGCCTCTCAAAGATTTTTTGAATTCTCAAAGATTTACAGAGCCATTACTTCAATAATTAAAAAAAAGCTGTGAGAGAGTAGAAGTAAATCTTGCAGCATGATGCATATTTTCCGTGGTGGATGGCAGTCATGTTCCTGTACATCCAGGGGTTATGCAAGGGTTTTTTTCTCCAAATTTCAGTTATGTTGCATACAGTGTCAGGGGAGCAATATGAGAATGTCTTAGCAAAATAATCACAGGATCCACAAAGTTTGTGTCATTAAAAATTACAGTGATGCCTTCTAAAAAATGCTTCTGAAATTTTGATACTATTTGGCATGTCTTTTTTTTTTCCTGTATTGCAACATGAACTATACAACAAGTAAATGAGACGGTCCCTGATGACTGCAGCTAAAAGTTTCATGTCAAAATTTGGCCTGTATTTTTTGAACCTGACACAAAAAAAGAAAAAAATTTAAAAGATTGAAAAAGTACTCCTGCAACAAGGAAGGGACAAAGGCAGTGTTCAGCTGCCAGTGTTCCCAGTTAAACAGCCAATTTGCACAAAAGACCAGTGTGAAAATCAAGACTAATCTCCCCATGCAACATACACTGTATTTTCAAAAGTCAAGTGCTCAGGTCTCTACACTGCCATGTGCACTAGAAGGAGCATTTGTAACGTGTTGTAAAGCTAACAAGCTTTGTTAAAGGTGTGTGGTCTTTCAAAGTGTATTCCCAGGGTACAACTGCCCTCCTCAAGAAACTCATTTATCACTGTGATGGTTTCACCTCATTTGAAGCCAAGTTATTGTCACCCTTAAAATAATGTACCTTGACAGGACAAAATGAAATTCATGTGAAGTTTTACAGTCATCACACTCTGGAGTCAAAATATAGACTGTCATATCAAAACTTATAGCAGATGAAAACATATTCTGTGGATGTATTTATTTGCTTGTACCACAGACCTTCCCTTCCCTTCCCTTCCCTTCCCTTCCCTTCCCTTCCCTTCCCTTCCCTTCCCTTCCCTTCCCTTCCCTTCCCTTCCCTTCCCTTCCCTTCCCTTCCCTTCCCTTCCCTTCCCTTCCCTTCCCCTATATGTAAGTATTTAGGTCGGGTGCATGTGGAACAGCACATGTCCTGTGATTCACTGTCATTGAAGAGAGGTGTACACACTTCACAGCTGCCTCAGTATGGCAGCCCAGGCTCTTAAAATCTTGGGGAAGGCTGAGAAATGTGCAGATGGATTTAATAGGGAACAACCATTTAAATGACTGGTCACTCCCTAGTGCACAGCTATATTTCAGGTGTTGTGAGTGTGCTTAATCTTGTCCTGTCCTTTTCCACAACTGATGTTTGCACTCTGGAGTCTCTTAAATTTTTCTCTTCAATCCCCCATCCTCAAAAGTCATCAAGGAACCAGGGTGGACTAGACTAATGTAGCTCAAGTGGAGATATTTCCAAGCTAAACCAGTTTCCCTTAAGAAGCACAGGTTTCAGATACGCATTTTCGAAACTGTGCATTATACATGGAGTACTCTGAAGGAGCTGTGTAAGCTGTGTAGGAGGATTTTTTTGCTTTGCCTTTTTGCTGTCATCCTTTCTCCCCAGGATCTGCAGAATTTATTTTGAAGGTTTTGGATTTTTGTCATTTTCCTACCTGGTTTTCTTGCATTTTTTAATTTACTAAACTCAAATCAATTTCAGGGAAAAAATGTTGTGGTTGTATACAACTATTTTTACCCTTCACTATTTTTCAAAGCATTCTTGAAGTTCATCTGACTTCACTGGGAGCATGCCATAAGGTATAAGCCCTCTGTGAGCCTGTGCCTGTCAGAGTCACCAAGTATTTCCTAAACTCTATATGACTGCTGTTTCACTTCATTGCAATCTGTGTAGCTTAAAGACAAACCTTCATATCTGTAGTTAGGCTGACATTTAGGCAGCCGAATATTATAACCTTATAGATCTTAGTGAATTCAGAAGAAAAATGTGGCCATGTTTAGGGGACTGGAAATGAGCTTGTATAGGGCATGAAAGTGGCAGATGACACCGATAATGAGAGGTGAGATACTCATAAAACAATGAAAAGGCTCAGGTGGATATTAAAAAGCACAAACTTTTGCATAGTAATGTTTCTCTTGTCTTCCTTACCAAATTATTTCTTCTTTTTTAGTCTTTATCTTAACCAGTCTGTATTACTGAATCGTCAATCACAGGGAAGAAAACTAGATCATTTTATAAAATTTAGAAACTAACACAGTCAGAAGAAATAATTATGCAAGGTATGCAGAGGAGGGTGTTAGTGTTTAGTCAAAAACTAGACCATTCATTTTTCCTAAGGTTCAGTAAAAAAAAATAAAGTTATTTAAAAATAGAAATTTATTAGCAAAAACTCTTCTGCAAATCCTATATACATAATATGCAATTTTTACAGAAACAGTTTGTTTTGCTGGTATTTCATTCCAAGAAAGAGGACAAGACTTTTGACAATTTCAAAACATGCTTTGAGGCTATACGTACAATTTAATATTTCAAATTTCAATATTTCTGACATAACTTTTGATTTATTTTTTTCTTAGTTTACCTTATACTCATATAATATATGATCAAAACCCTGCCCACACAAACCATAAGAAAATTAAATGTTTCCATTCTGTCAAATGAAGAACCATCAGTCCAAAACAAGAAGACATTTGGGAAGCCTGGTTTCTAGAAAATGTTAAATGTTCCAGGTTTTTTTGCCAGTTTAATACACAGCTAAATGTCAAACCCCTTTGCAAAACAAAATTCTGTTTCTATGCAACAAAATCATGTAAGTGAAGATCATGAAATAATAAGGCCAGGTTAGTAGAGGAACTATATTTTTCTAAATATTGAGTTTAATACTAATAAAGGAGTCTGTTTTCAAAACTGGACACTGAAAGTCTATCCTAAGCTGAATATGTGCATTTTCCTTCTTTCTTTAGTCCAACTGCTCCTCCAGCTTCTAAAGCATGCACTAAACTTCTGATGCAATTAAGGGAAAAGTCCAACAGAAAACTTTTGAGATCATTCATTTACCATATGATCAATTCTAATTTATTACTTTCAATCTAACAATTAAAATGATCAAGACATATACATGCTAAATAAATGTCTGTTACAAGTTTCCATCTTCCTCCAACAAACAATTTTCTCTCACAGAGAAAATATTGATGTCCCCTTGTGAACAGTTCTGATTTTTACTGAAGCAGATTCAAATTGGTCCCAAACTGTTAATCCAGTTGCAGCTGTAATGAGCAACCTTAGGTGTGTCTGGAAACTTCCTGATGCTGCCGGCTCTCATCAAATCTTGTATTTCCCCAGCTCCACACAAATTAAAACCCTTTTTCTCAGATGCCTTTTCTCTAGCCCTGTATAGATCTCCCCTGGAGCTATTTTCCTTTGCTAATCCTGTTACTTAAGAGCAATAGATATTTTAAAGCACTAAATACGCCGAAGGTGATTTCATGCATTTGATTGCACAGGAAAAGTAATACCAGAGGGCGTAGAAATATTCCACTCTGGAGGGTTGATGAAAACTCAAAATAATCTGAAAACAGCATTGATAAGATGAAGGTTATTTGTACAATATTTACTGACACTGAATTTTAATGTTAAGCCTACGCTGTATGTCCTAAAATGAATAACAGATGAACTAGTGGGCATACAAGAAAGCTATCAGAGAGGCAGGGCTGATTCTACCCCTGAGAAGATGATTAATCAGATCTGGCATGAAAGGCAGGCACGGATAGAGGAGATTACTAGGCTGTTAAATAAACAGTAAATAACAAGAGGAGTGTTGACAAAAACAGTAGAAAATATGTTCCCCAGTCACAGACTGCAAAACACTGATCAGGGAAAGGATTTGGTGATGACTGTTGACAGACACTTAAAACCAGCAACCTGATGTCTGGTAGCAGTTTGGAAAGCAAGCAAACATGGGGAAGTGTAAACAGAGGAACAGAGCACAGATTTCAGCAGATAACTGCATCGTGGTACAAAGGGCTGCTGTGCCCACAACAGAGCACTGCCTGCTGCTCTGGGCAATATGTAACAGGAACCGAGGGTAGGTGCAAATGAAGCAATCGAAAACAAGAGCTTCGGAGCAGGCCCCCGACAACTGAGAACATCACTCTGATTAGGGACAGCCCACAGTAAAGAAAAGCTCCCTGGCAAAAAGTAAATAAGGGAAAATACCAACTTGAATAGCTTTAAACTGAGGGAAATTTAAGGTAATTCAGCAGAGGCAACATGATGTTGTCTGGTCATAACTTACAGAACACATACTGGAAATCCTCGAACTGCTTTTCTGCAGACCTGTGGCTATTCCTGTGGCTGGGAGCACAGCACAGCTTCCTGAGAGAGCACTTTGGCATTACTGTGTGACTCATGGATGTGGAATGATGCAGCATGCCTAGGGGCCACAGTGTGTACCTTTCCTCAGAGGTGTCCCCTGCTTTCATGGAGTGGATCTGTCCTTGCTGAGAAAAATTTGGATGCATTGTGGTGTTTCAAGCCATACCTTCTCAATCATGCACCCCTCGTTGCAGAATGGAGATTTTAAAATTTATGCATATAATACTGAAATTGAAAAGCAATATCTCAGGAGGGAACTCTCAGTTCTGTAACATGCTGGCTATGCTTATTTTAATGTTTTTGTTTACATCAGGAGAACTTTTTTTAAGAGACTCAGCCAATGTCCTGGCCCCACTGAGTCACATTGTGGAGCAACCTCAGCGCAAAGTGAAGTCCTTTCAGATGAAATTAAACCTTGAGAGCGCCATCAAACCTCTAAATGCTCACAAGCTTTTGTTCCAGAGGTCAGAGCTTTTATTGAAGTTGAAGGATACCCCTGAAATGAGAACAGAGTGGGTGTCAGGTCCTAAGCAGAGATTCTTTTGCCCACCAGATTTGCTCCTGCTGAGCTACAGTTGCTACGGTAGATACAGCCTGTCTCTATTTTGTAACAGTAGATCCTCATTGCAATTACTGAGCTCACTTGGGTGTTTTGCTCAGCAGTGTTTTTCTCCTGGAATGGCCCTAACTAGTTGGGTTGGTAAGTTTACCCGTGAAAGACATATCCATCCCACTGCAAGGGGACATTAGGGAAGAATTATTATCTTCATTATCTTTTGTCTTTTACAGAAAAAATAAAAATCCCCAAAAGTGGATTGACAAGAACATATCTAACTCCTAGCCACACAGGTCAAAGAAACTGATAAGCCACAGAGATTCTTTTCCTCCCAAAATATTATTACTGTGTAAATACGAACCATGCAGATGGTTTGGCTATTTGCCAGTTCCACTTGGGTGTGAAAAGCAGCCTTCATGGTTGAAAAGCTATTTTTCTGAACCGCAAATGCCCATGGCCACGTGAGAAACATCTATTTAAGATCTGGCCCAAGTAGAACCAGACATAAAACATTAAATAGCTTCTGGGTCTCTGTGCCACCCTGAAGCTACTTTGTTTTTAATAGTCCCTCAAAGACACGCTAGGAAACCATCTGAGACAAGCTCAACCCTTTAGCTGGCAGCTACTGTCTGCCTACAAAATATGATTACTCAAAGATGTATTTTATTATGATGCACTTTCATAACTTCCTGTGCTTAAAAGAGTTTATTTTCAGCAGACTTTTTAGAGAGGTCCTATCCATTAATCAAAAAGACAAAATGCCCTGGAGTGGACTGTGTTCCTCCAAAGGAGCTGTAAGAGCAGGTTATTCAAGAACTCATTTGTGGTTATAAATACTCTGAAGTGCAGAGCAGGAGTATCGGCAGTGCAGAGCACATTAGGGGCTGATGGAGCAGCTGTGTGGATATATTTCCCTTGACTTGTGTGGCATGGGGCTTAGAAAGTATAAAGGGTAGGAAGTGAGGTGGAACTGGAATTCAGAGTGATCAGGGTCTCTCTGCACTGAGAGCACGTTGAAGAAACAGCTGAGTACATAAAACCTCATAAAGAAAACCAAAACAATGATATTCCCTATTGTGACTGTTTAGTCTTTCTGTAGAGACTCATGAAGTCTGGGCTATCATCTATTTTTAATATCACTTGACCTGAAAATTTATGCTACCATCTGGAGAATGTGAGGATTTCTGTATTACAGACTTAATACAGTCAGTGAAAGAAAGGGGGTGGGGGGTGGAAAAGAGGTACATTACAAAAATGTTTAAACATTATTCAGCAAATGCCACTCATTACTTTTTTTTTCTAAAGAGAATGAAAAAAAATGTGTATCTTAAATTGCAAAACTTAAGAATATAGGTTGAGATGTGAAGTCATTTGTATTATCTCAGATAATATTTCTTTGTATTTCAAGGCATTTACTACCTTAGAAAACTAAAGTAAACCTTCCAGTGTTAATTTTAACTGTTAATTTTTCTTTTTCATAATGAATTGGAAATATTAAATGCAAGATAGAAAACCAAAGGCTATTTTAAATCTCTGTAATATTACTCATGTTAGTACATTTATAATGCTTTGTTTCTGGAGTCACCTTTGAATAGGGAGATTGGTTTCTGTTTTTGGGGGTTTTTTATTTTTTAAATCGTGGGATTTAAGCATGAAAATAAGTAAACTTCACTTTTAATATTTTCCATCTTTAAGAATCAAATGCTCATGCTTCAAAACGTCTCTGAAAACCTGACAGATAGGAACTCTGTAATAATTGCACTTGCTGCAATATTAACAAAACAAACTATATAATTAGATTTGCAAATCACAAAAGTTAACAGCTGTGTTCAATAGGGAAGCAGAGCCCCATAGCAGAGCAGGCTTAGTGTGGGAGGGGAGGACACTGGACCTTGTCCACTGTAAGGGCCACTCCTGATCCCAGGGTCACCTGCAGCGGTCACTGGCCCAGGAGGCAGCATCACTGTCGGGATGTGCAGGGTGCTCCCAGGAGTGATCCTCACCCACTGCCATGGGTGGTGTGAGTGGCCCATGCCCACCTCACTTTTTGCAGGATCCCACAGCCTCACATTAGTTAGCCCCAAGTTCCTCTGGGCCCATGTGGCTCTACACACATTTACCTGAATTTTTGGCAGGATAGGGCAGGAGAAGCACATTTGATTTTTATTGTCAGGTTGTTTAAATACTCCTCTACACACACTGGAAATCGGCTTGATTTTTAGAGCTCATGGTAGCACATTGCAAAGATGCAGGAGATGTTTCTCAGTACTTCTGGGAGTCAGAAAATATGTTTAAAGGTCTGGCATTTGGAACTAATAATTGGAAGACCAACTAACTTGAATTCTTCAATACCAAATCTTAAAACAGTCATGAAAGTATTTTGTTAAAACAGGGTTGCTGTATAGCTTTTAAAAACTGTTTCAAGATGCCAGTAAAACTGATATTTGAAAAATCTCAACTGGCACTCAGCTCAGCACCTACAATTCAATTTCCTCGCAGTCTACAAACAGGCAGATGCAGAAGTCCCATTTTCTCCATATATAGGTTTTAATTGGGCACAAATTAATCAGAAGGTATATTGTTATCAATGGAGCCCCATGAGGTAAGAGAGAAGCATTTTGAAATCCTAAGTGATCTTTTCCTTGGTTCTCTTTCTCAGATTCCTCCCAACTGTGGCTGCTTCCTGCCTGTCTACTCCTGTTAACCTTCAGCTTCTCTTTCTTCCCAGCAGCTGGCAGGACTTAGGCCTATTTTCTCCCTTTTGCCATGCCCCTTTCACCCTGCCTTTGCTGCAGCTCTAACTCTTACACCTAAATTAAAGGGTGAGAGAGTAGCATCGAAGTGCAGTAATTGAACAAGAGGCCATGCATTATGAAACTCTGCTGACACTATCTAACCATGTGAGCTAAACACCTGATACTCCTTATGTGAATAAATATCCAGGAGGGGAGAATGAGATCTTATTTGTTTGCAGACATTCAGTGCTCTGGAATACTGGCAAATACAATATGAAAACAATCCCGATGGCTGAATAGAAATAAGTTTTTAATATTTTCTTTAATCTGTAGGAGCAAATCTGTTTTGCTCACACTGTTTATCAGCTGCAAACACTGTAAACACCTCATCTGACACCTTCCTGTTAGTCCTAAGATCATGTTTCATAGGGCATAATTCTTAGCATCATTATGTTGGTGCACATCTGACTCATAAGCTATACAGATTCTGGAAATTTGTAGCTAGATATCCCCAAAGAATTCAAGGAAAAATATAGCAGAAGTTTTTATTGCTCTTTTCAAACTAGGAAGAGTTTTTTTACAACTGAAGGTAACACCCCTGTTTATCAGTTTTCCCTGTGATCTGTGTTTCCTATTGTAAAGTAATGACACAGGAGACTACTATTTTGTTATTTAACTAGGTAGCAGAATGAAGACAGTTTAGAGTAGAGCTGCAATACACACAAATGTATAGCAAGATTGAGTGTCTTTTTCTTTTTTTCCTTAACTACATTTTACAAAATATTGCAGAAGAGTTCTCATGTCAGTACAGGACACGCACACCAGGTCCTCCTATTGCCTGTGCCAAGGTCTCTGCCAGCATACACCAGAGGCATTATTTCTTATTTCCACTCATAAAAAGTGAGAAGAAAAGACTAACTGCATTATCTATAGACTGCACACATCACAGCGCACTTGGAACATCAATACACATTCCCAGGAAATCTTATTGGGAGTTATTAATGTGACTAATGTGTTTCTGTATCAGCTGTTTGTTTAACTGAGCATTGCCATTGCGTTTTGCACTGGCTGCTCACTGCGTACATAGATGTTCATTGTTCTGACTCCAGGCTTTGTTCCCTTCTTTCACACATTGAAAAAGTTTTCCACAAACTGAGTGTTTATGTGTTGAGTGCAGTACTCCATGGACTTTAGGGTCTAATGGAGTGTGAGACGGGGCCTGTGGTTTTTCATCTTGTTTTCAGCTGTACAAACATCATGTCCTTTTCCCTTCCTTTTAGAGGCCAGTCTGTGGCCTGCTAAAACACCAGCACACAGCAATACAGTTGCTGAGACTTTACAAGTCAAACTGGGAGGACCTGATGCCATTCACCTTAACACCAAACATATTGACAATGTTTATTTTCTCTGCTCCAGCCTCAGCTCTCAAATAAACATATCAGTGGCTGATTTTCGGTGTTCCTCTGAAGAAAAGCCTAAAAGAGTATCTCTCTCATTGTCAATAACAAGTATGAACTGCTCTCAGACTAAAACTGGGGGTGGGGAGGAGAGGAGGCAGAGGCACATAGCGTAAGTATAAACAAAGGAAAAGATTAGCTCCTCTCTTATGGGTCTTTTTTAAAAACTGGTATTTATTTCAAGACAGTTTTCGATACAAGTAGGGTCCTTGCTTTGCTTTTACACTTTACACTTTGTGAAACCCCAAAGGGACTTGAACTAACTTGGTTGGTACTTTGTATATTTTTTAGCATGTGCACCTTGCCTCTGGGGAAAACCATTCATTAAATTGCTATTCTGGGTTGATGACATACAGATTTACTTTTCTCTTCGTCAAGAAAATTCTGTAGCTGTCTTGAAAAAAAAAATCTCCCTTTAATATGACAACTCGTAGATGTGCTTGAACCTTTAAATTAACAGGGGAAAATGACTGCCAGAAGTCAGCATAGATGCAGCAGTGCAGCAAGGTACAATTCCAGCTAGAAAAAGGAAAATCCAAGCATAAGTCTGTACTTTTGGCACAAAGAAATGTCCAAAATCTGTCATTGTTTTACAACACAAGCACCAGGCAATTTAAAGCCTTTTTACATGGAAATTTTTACATAGGTGTTCAGAGATAGCTTAGAGAATTCAAATAGAGTTTGCATTCTTAATTGCTAGAGAACAAATATCCTTTTTAAGGAATGCTAATTTTAGTGTTTGTCCACACTATTTCGAATCTCCATGTTCCTTCAACAGTATCTTTCTATCCTTTCAAGCATATCAATATAGTTATCATGAATGGTTAATATGAATTACATACACAAGCCTTTTGACTGATTATGATATAGTTGTGTAATTACATGTGTAGAGTGCAAATGGGAAAATGCAAAAAAATGTCTGAAGTGTGCTGTTTAATCGCAGTTTCTATATTCATGGTTCTCTTTTATATATATATATTGTCATTATGACGTGGAAGCTCTTCAGAGTGATGACCAACTATCACCACCATCTCTTCTGTTGCAATAAATATTTTCCCAAGTCTCACTAGACATATGGTATGGTTCTGTTATCCCTTTTAAAACCAACTTTTTCTAAAATGAATTAACTTACTTAAAATCTTATATCTCAGAGTTGTTTCTTTGTGGTTGTATTAGCTAAAAAAAAAATATTGAAGTAGGATCACACCATACTAGATGTCCACATCAAGATAAGATTTTTTGTGGCCACAAAAACCACCTAAGGATTTGGAAAATGGTGCTACCAGCCATAGACAGATTTCATAGCACGTTTAGAATTAGTGTGACTCAGAGAGCCTGATTTTACAATTCAGATATTTTTAAAATAACTGCAGAAGTTAAAAAACTAACTCTGTAAAAGAAATTCCTTCCTTGGGTCATTTGTGGTGCATTTGTCATACTGCAGACGCAGTAATGAAAAATTATTTTAACGCTTACTTGTTGTATTTTGTCT
Organism: Chamaea fasciata; assembly: GCF_029207755.1. Lineage (NCBI taxonomy): Eukaryota > Metazoa > Chordata > Aves > Passeriformes > Sylviidae > Chamaea > Chamaea fasciata. Next base: position 13,724,370 of record NW_027094091.1, read on the forward strand.
CTTAGGTTCTTTACCTCACTAGTCATGAGAAACATGTTTTTGGGACTGGATTTGTGGCAAGTACATTTCAAACACTTCAGGAAGCCTGGTCTTCCTGAACGCAAACTGAGAACAGGCAACCAGATGATAGGAGAAACCTAAATGAAAATATAAAAAATTCATCTCACAAGAGGTCATCTTCACCTTCAGACATTTATTTTAAAAAAATCTGTGTAAAAGCATAAACATGTTCATCTCTCTTCCTTCCTTTTCCCATAATCTCTCTATTTTTGTGCCTTCCCCTTCCTTTTTTTCCATTTTTAAAACTAGGAAAGCTAATAATAATAATAATAATAATAATAATTATTATTATTATTATTATTATTTTTATAATACTCTGACCAAAATCTTTCAAACTCACTGAGTATTGGCATGTTGATAATTGAGGTCCCAGCTCTCCTGTTACGACTTTTATTAAAGTCAATTTATATCTGTCAGATCTTGGCAACCCATGAAAACTCCCAGTGGGAATACCAGGAGCATTTTTCTCCCATCATCATTAGCTGTGTGTCATTAATTTGATAATGTATCACAAGCATTTGATAGCCCTAGAGACTGGCATTTTCAATCCAGGGCTTCTGTAATTGTCAGGAGCTATTTAAGAGCAAACACCTTCATCTAGACTCCAGGTGCACACATACAGACCCACTGAGCTACAGCCTTGCTTGAGGATTTCCTCGGATTTCCTCTCATACCTGGTGCATGTTTTTACTGTGATTGAACTCAGGTATGTTTTGAGGACTACCACATTTTTTTCTGGAATTTCTACTTGAATACATTGGGGAATTTTAGGTAAAAATTCCAAAACTGGAGATGTACTGAAAAGGTGTAGCTGTTATACTAATACACTTCAAAATAGTATTGGAAAGCTAAGCTTTCCACAGGGAAGTAAGGAAATGTTTTCCAAAAGCTCAGCTTTTTCCTGCCTCACAGAGGGTCAGAGATGGGCCCTCTGTAACTCCCTTCAATTGGCAGTAGTACTATGAAAAATGATGAAATAGCTGTAAAGCTGAACTGTTTTAATCTTTCATTGAATTGTTCATCCCTAATGTTCAAAGCTGAGTGACTAAATATAATGCTTGGATGCAGCAAAAATAGCTACTGATTAACAGCACCACAGGGGCCTCTTAATTTCAGAAGGCACATACTCTGCCCTCTTCCCAGTTAAGTCCCATGCTGTGGGAAACTGATTTCAAACTGGAACAGCTCTCAGCTAGAAAAGTTATAGGAGACAGATTAAGATCTTCCTTCACTACTGACCTTCAGTGCAGTATGAGATTTTTTATAATGAAAGTATCTAATCTCTAAAGGAAGATGGCATAGGAAATGACTGCTTACTGGAGCTAAGAAGCAGGCAGACAGTTTCAGTTTTCATATCCCTTTTAAATTATAATTTATGGTGTCCTTTGGATGTATTTTACTGCGTCCTCGTTTTCCTAACTGGGACTGAGGAGAAAAGAGAAGAGAAAGTGTTTCCCAGTGTTTCTGTCTCCAGTGCCTGCAAGGCCTCACAGCAAGTCTGAGCTCAAGCTTATCCTCAGCTCAACAGCCTTAAAAGCTGAGCATGGCCCAGGCTGTAAAGGGCCACTATGCCCATTAGGGCACAAATCAGACTTTATTGCACTTCTTATTCCAAGAAAGTAACTACTAATTTCCATTAGTAATTAAAGTAATGATGTAAAATCTTCCTCAAGCACATCTGTCCCTTCATTAAACTTTCTTGCCCTAAAAAAATCAATGGGAAGTAACTGACACTGTGTTTGGATAATTCACTTTCCAGAAGGCAACGGTAGTACTAGCAAGCCTTTTGATTTTAAAGTTAATTAGGGATTTTGAGTGTCCTTTTGATTCTTGAAAAGTTCCACTCACCCGCACCTCCCCACTGTTTTCCCCAAGACCACTCAGAAAACAACTTTACTGGCTTTCTTCCAATGTTATATTAATTCAGACCAATGGTCTGTAGCTACAAGATTTTTGAACCTGGATGGAAAGGAGGGAACCCGTCCTACCCAAGGCAATATAACTCCTCATAAGTAATTTTCATTTGCCTTCAATCCTGCTGTAAGGCACCAGTCTGCAATGACAGACACCCGCTATTTTTCTAAGAAATGGCTCATGATCTTGGTCTGGAGTGAGTGGGGGCTGAGCAGATAGAACTGTAGGCTGGGAGACTCTCCGGCCATTATCACCATGACAGTACAGCAATAGAACTCACATCTCCACCATGTGAGCAACAAAATCCCACCTCCTCCAAAACCCAAGTATCTGGGTAACCCCAGGACTGAGGCACAGGTGGCTTTCCCAGGCATATATGGAGCATTCTGCTAGGATAAGACACAGAGGCCATTTGGCAGCTTTCACCCTTCTTGTGTCTCGCTCCACTGCCTGCATCTGACCTTTCACTACTCGTTCCCTGCCACAGCTGGACTGCGCCCTACACCAGAGGGCCTTTGTGCCAGCAGTCCCAACTCACAGATTTTCTCCGTCTGATTAGGAACATGTCCTTATTCCTTCTCACGCTTATTTTCTTCCTGGATCACAGGAGCTTAAACCAGCACATTTTATAGAAATTCAGTTGTTATTACTAGTGGCATTGAGGAGCAGCATGAGTTTCTGTTACAGTTAACTGGTTTCAGAGATTTTAAAGCATTCTTTAAGATAAAGAAAGATGAAAAGTTTTACAGTTTTCAGGAACTCAAAGAGAAACAATTTATTTTTAGTTGGTATAACATCATAAACAACTTCATTGTGAAGTGAACAACTTCATTGCAGGTGGAAAAAATCAGAGAGTTTATTGTTTTTATGTGGTGATTTTCCTGCTCCTGTGTAATAAAGGACAAGACTACTCATTTTTTGAAAAGAAAAGTGGTTGATAAGTTTTGCTGGAGCTGCAAAAACAGTAATCACCCACGGGTACTTGCTTACTCTTCTGCTGAAGAGTTTAACATCCACTTACTACTAAGGACCTCCTAACGGATATGCTGAGAGTTTCTTAACTACACTTCTGGCCAAGAACATTTTTTTTATATCTTGGCCTTAAATATAATGAATCACAATTCTTCCACATTGAAATGCTGATTCACATCTAGTGGGTTTGTTTTGGCCAGCTTATGGGCTTTTATAAGTACTGCAGAGTCACAGTGGGTATATAACTTTCACAGTGACAATAGGAGGCTTTAACTCTGGAGAGTGCAGATCCGGCGTTATTTCACCATCCCCAGTGGAGCAGCCGGAGGTGAGGGCAGCAGATATCATTAAAATTTTGAGAGGCCAGTAAATTAATTTCTGATTTGGTAGACCCCCTAAGCTGAGTGTTGTTTTTGAAAGGAGTAGTCTAGGACATTGTGAACAATGTGTTATACAGCAGAGCAGTTACACTATAGGGCTGTTATGCTTTGCATTTCATGTGAGACCACTGGATATAGCAAGAAGTGAGCTGCATCATGTAGTTCAATGAGATATGATCATATAAGATACTTATTTCATGTTCAGACTTCTCTGAACAACTTATTTTCTCCTATAAAGAGATTGAGAGATTTAGTTGCAGCTTCAAATAATTCCTTACTCTATAATATCTCTTCATGTCTGTTTTTCACACACCTAAAAGTATATTTTTAAAATGCAAATTTTGTCTTTTACTCTTATGTCTAATGCAGAGTCAAACATATCACTGGCACTAAAATAAACATTCATAATACTAACCAGACAGTGGGTAAAATACTAATTCTTCAGTGGGACAAACAGGAATACTTTCATCTCTTGTTATACAGGGGATGCTCTATCGCTATTCTTCAAGTCATGGCATCAAAGGAAGCCTGAAAGTCTTAGGCAGCTGCTTCATATTTCTAGACTATAATCCTCTTTGCTCCTTTGTGATCTGCTCAGAGTCCCCAAGGGAACTTCATAGAAAAACATGACTATTTTTTTAAGCTTTTTATTAGGATATTTTGGCTATCTCATTTACATTGTCCCCTCTCATTTCTTGTCATTTGGATGTAGAAGTTTCCCTGTGCATCATTTCAACATGAAGAATTTCAAAGTAGGTTTCAAGAGCATAATTCACATCACTGATTATTAAAAAGACCTGACCTTTTCACTTCCCTGTTACTTGCCTTGCCAGATATTTGCCAATATTTTTCAAGAGGTGCCATCATCTTTACTTCTTGCTACTTGCCAGAAATTAAACTTAGAGATTAAACTTAGATTAAATTTGTTTTCTCTTTACCAGACAAAATTCATTCTAATCCTGTGTGCAATGAAAGATTTTTTTAAAAAAAATTCAATTTTCCTGTTATTATTTTGAATTTTTAGGAGAGAAAATAAAACACAACTATCCCATTTTAAGCCACTCTCAAACTGTACAAACCCCCAACACATGATTTCCACTCTAAGCATAATGACCATGTGTTGCAAGCCGATATGCCAATTTGCCTTGTAGTGCAAATGACATAAATCTGTGTTGTAGTTGAAGGTCATGTCATAATTGTAGCTCTGTATTTTCTTCTTAAAAAAGGCTCCAACATCACAAACCTAGGAAACTAAACGGAAAAAAAAACGACAAAACAAAAAAAACCCCCAAAAATACCAGAAAACACACGAAAAATTACCCACCAAGCTGAAGCCTATGTTAGAAGGTGCAAAAATTTTAGCTGGAAGAATCAAGTGCTACTTGAAAGTCAGGAAATGACAGCTCACAGTTGTCCTGTGGTATATCAACATATGATCATAGACTGCTTCTCCAGGAGATCCCTCCAGATTCTCTAGGAAAGACTGATACACAGCAGAGCACAGTCAAATCTTCTTGAATAATCATATTGAAGAGCTTGATTTTATGAACGAAACACCATTCTTACCTGGATGGTTCTTTGTTACTTTGTTAGGTTATACAGGATAAAAACCAAACCTTGTTCACAACCCTTGAACACAGGGTTGATGATTTGTACTGCAGGAAAAAAATTGAGATGAACACTTTACAAGTGTGGGTTAAATGCCAAAGTGTTAACCCATTCAGGATCTGTGTCTGACCACCCAGTGACAGCAGAGGAACAGGAATGGTGTTGCAGATGAGCATCCAGGAAGTAGGATCAAAAGAGAAGTATAAAAATAAGGCTGCATGTGTGTTGCAGATGTTACTGGAGTTTTGGGTTCCTGATCCCCTTGTTTGTTTGCTTTTAAAATATCTATGGCTCTTGTAGGGCATGAGCAAGCTGATTGTAGTGGAGATACACACAACAGTTGCACCAGTTTCACCAAAACCAGTGAAATCCTGAGACTGCATTTCAGATTAACAAAGAAAACTCTCCAAGTATGAGGATGAAATGACTTTAAGGACAGAGATTTCTTGCTCCCTGTATAACTTCTTTAAGAAAACACTAGGCAGCCTTATCCTTTTGCTGCTGTATCCTTTATCCTCTTCTGCTGTATATCAGCAGCAGAAACCTGCAGGCAAGGAGTCATGTAGAAAAACTTTAACTGCAATTGCTGTAAATTTGGACATTTTGAGAGAGGTTAAAATTATGTATGTTGAAAGGAAATTAAACTGGAACAGTAAAAATTGGTTTTGTCATCTAGAAAAAATGTGCTTTTGGGTAAAAGAGCATGGATGCGCCATTTCGAAATGCACTTTGTAGTATACTGCTTCTACAGATGGCTAGGAACAGAGAGATAAGGAAAGAGTGTAATAAATGTGATTATAAATACAAATTACTTTTTCCCACCTGTCCCTGAAATTCAGCATGTTTTTGGGTAATACATATCAGATCATTGTGTTTAATGGCCTAAAACTGAACTTTGCTAACCAAGTCAAAGTGAAAAGACACATTAGAAGACTTTCTTCATTCCTCATCTGTGCTCATTTTAAAGTCCAAAAACCTGGTATATTATATTATTTACCTTGAAATATTATTTAACTTGAAATATTATCCCATGATTTTGATTCAGTATCTGTAGGAAAATGTCCTTGCTGGAAAACTTCAATCTGTTAGCATCATGCATTTATTTTTCTTAGCAATGTTATGTAGAAGACATATATTTGGTGGTGTGTGGCGGAATTGTATCTCCTCAAATGACCTTTATGGCCTCATGACATTTGTGCAAGTCACGCTAGTATATACATGACTACTTCAGCATTTACTGACTCCTGAATTCACACAACAAATCAGTTACAGCTTCAAACTATAGTCATAAAGGCAAATACAGTGGATTTGTGCTCTAATATACAATTACTAGGTAGAAATAAAGATTTTCTACAGTTGTATCATGCCAAAGAACAAGGGAATTGGTATGCAAATCTAATGACTTCTCAGATTGGAGACTTGTGGTAGGCAATAGATGTACCAAAGGAAAGCACAATCCCCCAAAAAAGAATTAAGTTATGATAACAAACTATATTTCTGCCACAGCAATGATTTTACTAACAAACCATGTCCTTTCTACCCTATTTAAAGCACTGCCAAGCAAAACCAGGATCCACTTTCGCTTGTAGAGCTGTTTTAGGTGTGATGCCTAGTACTGCTGGCATTGATATCCCTGGTTTAGCAGTGCTGTTCCGCTGCAGGGCTGTGGTTTGTGCTCTGCACTGAGATCAGAAAGGGCACAACTGGCACAGGATTGTCATCTTCCATGGCCACACTCACCCTGCCTGGTACCTGCCTGTGGCTGATTGTTCTGTGGTCAGTAAAAGACAAAACAAGTCATCGGAAATTCCCTGTTAAAGAGACTCTGGTGAGATAAAACATTGACAGGAGATATGCAAATACTTCTTTTTTGAACTTGATGTTGTGGCTTAGCATATTGATTCCTCAGCTTGTTTCTGCTCTCCTTCTGCCTCTAATAACCATTTTCTGTGCAGTTGCAGTAAGTTTGACTGATAGCTTGTTCACTCAGGAGAGTTTCCTGAATCCATTCTATATGAAAAGTTTGTTTGGTGCTAAGTTAATTCGAGTTCAGGGTTTTCAGGAGGAAATACCCTAGGACCATTCTGCAGGCACTTAACCATGTATTTAAATCCCATTCAACAAAACACTAAGCCTATTTCTTTTGATGGAATGTAACCATATTTTTATAAATTCATGGGATTTTTTTTTTTTCTGAGTAAGTACATATTCTTTAAATTATGTCAATTTAAATTTTGGAATTGCATGTTTAATCCACAAAATAAAAGGAGGGTGTTGAGGTAAGTTAATTTTTGACTACTCTTCCTTTTTAGCTTGAATCAAGTTTAGCAACAACCATTCCAGAAAAATCTCCCTCAGATCATCTCACAAGAAAGCTACTAAACTGTGTCATGACCAAATTTTCATAGTAAAATGAAAAGAGGAATCTTAGCAAAGATAAGAAAGAAACAGTATTAAGATTATACATCTATTTGAATCAAAGCAAAATTTCTCAAGACAAGCTAGGGGATTTATTTAGCTTGTCCAGCTGACAGACAAAGCTGTGGCACTACAGCAATTCCTATGTATTTCTTTCTTTTTCGATTTACAATATAAATCACATAAATTATGCTTTGCCAGATATCAAACATCATGTCATACAGAACAGTCCTTAGCTGAAGAAAACTGGCATCCGCTTGTCCGACTCCACAAGTAAGAGAAAGTATAAATAAAGCATAAATGATTAATTTAACCTTCCCTCCATGCCTCCCGTTAACAGCTCAAGGACCCACAGCACACTGTGCTCCTGTGATGTACCAGTGCGGTAGAGCCTTCAAGACTGTGGCTAACCCCTTTCCAAGTACAAACACCTGTAAAAACAAAATTAGCCCTGCCAATATGTCTAAGAAGAAATGCTTTCCAGTAGGTTATAGATATAATATTCACCCCATTCAGGGGAATCCAAACAAAACACAAATGTCTTATTGGGGCAAGAGGATATTAAGAATAATAGACAGATTATATGATAGTTTATTGAAGGCAAAGGAAGAGACATTAGTCATAGTTTTGTTATAAAATGAGACTTAATCAAAGAGGAATGGGTTAGAGGTCATGTGTTCTATTTGTGCTATTATTATTTTTAAATCATTGAGACTTCCATGAGTGGCAAAAGAAATGATCCTGAACGGTAAAAAACAAGCCAGACCTCACTGGAGCACTTCAAGATGAGCCAAGAGAATCCACTGCACGAGCCCTGCTGGCTGTATGCTAATCTTCTTTTTATGTCTTTTTAACAAGGGGTGATTGGAAAATAAGATCACCTTTGCCAGAGAAGTTTGTTTCAACAAACCACTAAGCTGTCTGTGGTATTCTTAGTGACGTGCAGCAACCTGAGCAGGATATAACTTACATATAACTTATCACAGAAACAACACTGTACTTTTACGCTGCTCCTTTTCATTTAGGTTTTTTGTTTTTTGGTTTTTTGGGGTTTTTTTTTTAAGTCAAACGATAACTCAAATACGTGTGTTCAACTTCTATTCTAGTTTATTATGAATATTAACTTACACACACCTGGTTTGATGCTGAATGGCCAGGAAGAGAGGCTCAAGCCATTCTGTAAGACTGAACAATAGTTGATTTACTGTAATAACTGTGCATTTACATGGACAATAATTTTTTTAAAATTGCAACCATATATTGCATATATTGCATCTATATATTTTGTATGCGGAACTTAAGTTTTGCATGTTTAGGGCTTAGAGATAAAGGTCAGGAGAAAATTTGCAATATGTTTGCTTATGGACAAAAAACTGCTTCCTGTAATAACAATATTAGAATTTTATTTTAAATCTAAGCCCATACAAAAATTTCCAGCAGAAAATTGTTTAGAGCATTCAGATGTCCTCAGGATATAAAGCTTCTGAAAATGGCATTAACACTTAGAACAGAAGAAAAAAACCTCATTTTTTTTCCTTTTGCACTAATGAAGCCTCAATTACTTCAATGGAAGAATTGTACCAAGATCTCAAAATAACTGATAGACACCAATTTTCATATCAAAACTAAGTTTAAAGAGTAGATACTTCCTTGTATACAGTGAAAAAATATCTTGGCATTTACCTTAACTCCTAGCCCACGGACTCTTCTCCCTAACATTTTTAAAGTATGTGCATAATTTGCATTTTTTTTTTTAATTTTACATAGACAACTTCCACAGCTGAATATCTTTGAAAGACGAATGTTTCTTCTCCTATGCAGTCTATATTTTTCCTTCTCTGGTTCTTAGACTGTTATTCCAAGCTATTTTCCAATGTAGCTGTAGTATATTTTTGTGTCAGACATTTTAATTTATCCAGACTCTTTTTGCTGCCCCCACTTTTTCTGCTGGCTAATTACCATATCTTGAAAAATAAGGATTATTTAGTTGATCTATTTTGAAGTCATATTCTTTGCTGCCTTACTTTTCCTTCTTTTCAAGATCAAAGTTGTTCACGCTGCCTGCTCTTATCTAACATAGACTAAAATCATCAGGCAGCTGAATGCCACAAGGCACAAATCACCTAAAAAGGAGCTCTGGGAACACTTCACAGGCAGGAGGTGACTGGGCTCCTCCAGTCCATCCAGTCTTCTGTGGAGCACCACCGGTCTCAATCCAGGATTTCTTAGCCCACTGTACCAACTCAGCAGCACTTCAAACTCAATTTTCTTCAAGACTAATCCAGGGTCCTTCTTTGTGACAGCACTGTTGTATCATGACAGACTTTCTGGTTCTGTTCACTGGTGGAAAGGTTTTGGGTTTCAGCTAAGGAGGCAAGGAGCAAGTTCAAAATCCTGTCACATTTGACCTAACTTTGTTCCTTCTTTAATGATCCCAATCTATGGTCATAGAACCATTTAGGTTGGAAAAGACCTTTAAAGTCATTGGGCCCAACAATTGACCTGACACTGTCAACTCCACCACTAAACTATGTCCCTAAGCACCACATCTAGACTAGATAATCTAGTTAAAATGATAAGAATTATATTTATGAAATATCTTTGCTTCAGGAACTTGAATTTTTTTTAAAAAATTCAGTATAATCCTTCAACAGCAGAGGTATATAGATACATTTTTATGCACTTATTTGACTTTAGGTATTTATAAGAAAAAATATATGAAAATAGTGTAGAATCAGAAAAGAGAAAAAAGGAAAGGAGAAGGGATTTTGAGGCAGGCAGGGACAGAAGATGTCCATAAGGAGTCCCATAGGGACTTTTCCTTTAGGAAGGACTAACATTAAAATCAAAACGAAACCAACTACTCAGCAACAGTCTTTTGCCTTGGCTTCTTTGTCTCTTTAAACTATTACGTGTGTAGAGTATTTTATTTGTGGTTTTATGAATATATGCATTACTTACAGACCATACATGGCAGGGCATTTATGTGTGGGTGATTGACCTCCTATGTGAGATCTATGTGAGTTCGCATTGATGACAATGTAAAACCGGGAAAACCTTTGGGAAACCTTTGCATTCTAATAGGCAGCATCTCCCGTTTCCTTATTTCTGTAATTGCTTCCCTACCACTCAAATAGAATCTAAGGAATCAGAGCTCAAAGAGTTTTGGAGTTAGAAATGTCTTTTCTCAGTCCTCAGGGTAACACTTCTGGCCTTCATCATTACTTCAATATTTTTTAAAATGTATTCCCCCAGTTTGTACTTTAACTTGTCCTTCATACAGGGGATGTCAGTGAGGCAAGAAAGCCTCTGACAGATATTTATTTCCCCAAGCCACAGATTATCAGGAGGGGACAGGAACCATTTAGCCTGTTACCAGGAGGAAGAGCATTTGGAAGCAGCTAGAAGTTTCCTTTGGTTTGTCACCAGCTCCAGCATTTGAAGATGTAACACACCTCTGAGTGTATTCACCTCTGTCCTGCGGGGACCAGCTGAAGTGTTTCCTGTCAGGGTCCAGTATCAATAGCACTCTGAGGGGTCTCAGTGACCCCTATAGCCTGTGCTCAAGTGGACAAGCAGCCAGATGGTCGCACATTTCTGCATTCTTTTGCTGTGTTTTTCCAGCATTAGAAATACATGGTGTCATCTTTGTCGTGCAGATCTAAAGGGAACAAAGCTCTTGAAGAGCAACTTATTTACATGGCAGGAATCAACATGGTGAATCTCAAAAAATTAAATTGATTGTCAAGGGAAAGAAAAATCTGGAAAGGTTTCAGGGTTTTTTCTGGGTTTTAAACTCTAGTAAACAATAAGCATTTAAGCATATAAGCTTATTGTTTACAAGTGCTTAAAGCCATTATCTTCACAGGGATAAAAAATTTCACATTTATATGGTATGTACTCAAAATAGTCATCTTAGACTGAGCAATCAGTATAATCCTAATAATTTGCAAACAAAGTAAGTGCTGTATTCTGGAGATCTTCAACATATGCAATATTTGTTAAACAAGCTTGAATTTTGAGGACAAACTGTGAACTCCACTTAATGACTCATAGGTCTTCAAAAGACTGACATGCCAAAGGGAAAGAAAAAGAAAGAGGAGAAGAGAGGAGAGGAGAGGAGAGGAGAGGAGAGGAGAGGAGAGGAGAGGAGAGGAGAGGAGAGGAGAGGAGAGGAGAGGAGAGGAGAGGAGAGGAGAGGAGAGGAGAGGAGAGGAGAGGAGAGGAGAGGAGAGGAGAGGAGAGGAGAGGAGAGGAGAGGAGAGGAGAGGAGAGGAGAGGAGAGGAGAGGAGAGGAGAGGAGAGGAGAGGAGAGGAGAGGAGAGGAGAGGAGAGGAGAGGAGAGGAGAGGAGAGGAGAGGAGAGGAGAGGAGAGGAGAGGAGAGGAGAGGAGAGGAGAGGAGAGGAGAGGAGAGGAGAGGAGAGGAGAGGAGAGGAGAGGAGAGGAGAGGAGAGGAGAGGAGAGGAGACTACTGACACTGTCTACAGGCCATATCTTTGCTTTATGCATTGCAGACTACCATGCTTAACCCTTCAAAACTACAGTAGCTTTCCCAGTACTTAGAGAGAGCAGACTAGGGATATTCTGGCTCTGATCAGATGATGAGAAGTTGATCTCATAACCTCAGCCCCATCATAATGCTGTTCAAAAATATGGAAAAGCACATGAAATGCTACAAGTTCTGACTGTGTGGAAGATGACACATTTACAGTGTTTTATATTTGAGTAAGAGGAATAGATGGAGAAAATACAGTTTAGGATCCTCAGACTAGGCAATGGTTTATGAAACAAGTATATAGCAATATTTAACAGAGGGCAGTTTTCAATTACAGTATCTAAGAGAAAGTGTATAAAAATGTCAGCATGTGTCACTGAGAAAGAAAATCATATCTTTATCTGCCCTCTCCTATGACCAATAGTATTCACAAAATACACCCAAATCCCAGTGATTGGTAGATTCACTGGTGAGCTTCACAGAGACCCCACCTAGCTTAGCTCTAGAATTAGCTAAACCAACTTCCCTACAGGATTTGGAGCCAGCTTTTGTGTCTTGGATTGTCTATCTGAGAACTGTAGATATTTAAGAAATAATTCATCATGTTTAATTTTCAATTTTTCAAACAATGTTGCTTGTTTATTCCCAGGGAGGATTCAGTTTAATTAGATATTGCTTAACTTCTCCTAATGACCAGATATATGTCCAGTGCCAAGGTCTACAACAAGGGAACGGATTGTAGTCTAACTTGTTCACTCTTGTCCAACTCTTAATTCACAAATAGCCAAAAGCCTGAAAAAATATTTCTAGAACTATGTCTGATAAAATGTATTTGCAATTTCTTCTTTTCTCATGTCATGTTACAGTCACTCAGCCTTTGCTCACTACTGCTGAATGTATTTTATTAGCTGGAGAATATCTGCATGTCGGTTTTGGAGGGTCTGAAAAGCTTCACTAAAACTCTGGCATAGCACATTTGCTAAATATTGTAGATTCATTACAAAGTTGAAGATATCCAAGTTTGAGACATTTCTCTCCTTTTTCTACCATCATCATCTCCTTTCATCTCCTTCTTCCTCCCCTGTGTTCCTCTACTCCTTTAATCTCTACCCTGCTCTTCCTTTCCCCATCAGAACAGGAATGTGTGAACATTTATCTGTGTCTATGCTAACATGAACATTCCCCCACCCTTTCTCCAACCATTTCCTACCACTTCATGAACAAAAGAAAAAAAAAAAAAAAAAAAAATTAAAAAAAAAATCAGAAATTAGCACTTCTTATTTTCACACAAAATCTTCTAAACCTAAAATTCAGAGCTGAATAAAATTCTGTGTTCTGAACACTGCACAGGGCCCAAGGTTGGGAAGTGCAACACTTTTCTAAACAAAATGGAGAACTCGAGAGAAATAAGTTAAAAGGACCCAAGAAACCTTCTCACTTTGGTACAACCCCTCTTTGACCTGGCTGTCTGGTATTTGTAAATGTTTTCAATCAATTCCACGTTTTATCATGACTGCCCACATTACCTAGCCCCAATTTTGCTCTGAGCAGCAGTACATCTGTGCAACACAGCATGCTGAGGCCCTAGTATCTCTAATTAGGAACTTAACGCCTCTAAAACGTTCCATATGGGCTCATCACAATTAGAGCTCGCTGCTATTTCACCATGGCTGCACTGGGGTGAGATGGCTTCATTGCGTGACCTGTGACTTCCAGGTGCCTGTCTTGGTTTTCAGCTTCCTCGCGCTCCCGAGTGCTTCTTACAGGATGATTATGTCCTTCTCTGCCCCTTCTAGTCTGTTCAAAAAATGTTTCAAAGCAGAATATTTTCTCTTCAATGGCTTGAACAACGATTGAAAAAGAATAAGTATGATTGATTATATACATAAGATATATATATATATACTAAAAATAAAGAAAAAATGAAGGCTGGATATACGCAGCCGTTATGGCAGAAGGTGCTTCTGTTCCTGTGCAGTTCTCCACCTGTCCCTCCAGCCATGGCCCTGTCCTCCCGCAGCTGCCCAGCTGCCCAGGGAGGTCTCCTTCCCGCAGCTCCTGGCGCTGCAAAGCCGCCAAGCAGGGCTGCCTGCAGGTCTCTGGGAAAGCTGGCTGCACATCCTAATTCTGCGATAGAAACTCGGGAAAACTTGACTGCCTGTGGCTGACCACTAGAGGGAAATGTTGCTCTGTTAACGAGACTACTTTGGAGGAATTTTACTGCTTTTTTATCTTTATTAGTTTTTGGGGGGGTTTTGGTGGTTTTTTGGGGTTTTTTAGGAAATATGTAAAACGTATGCTCTACCTTTTAATAATTTGTTCACGAAAATAATTTTTACAATGGAACAATTTGGGCTTAAATATTATTTTTTTTAAAGAAGAGTTATACATTTAACACAGTCCAGAGTGAAATGAATTAAGGTTACTGTCCTAAGTGCATGAATCTGCCCTTTCCCTCTAGTTAATGATTGAACACCTTTTGCTATCTGATTCGTTTTTCTTACTGAAGGTTTACAAAAGGAAAATAGTTTCAGTTTCCACTCTCTTTGCAATATAAAGGTTGAAATCTACGAAATACTTTTCTTTCTCATTTTCACAAGTGAAAATGCTGTGATCCCAGACAGAGAAAAGTTCCAATAATTAAGTTACAGTTTTTTGATTCAGGACTACAGCCATTGTCTCTAAGTCATTAAGTAATCATTGAATCATACTGCAGTGATAAATCATACTGTGATGTTCCAGTGTATACAGTCATTAAGCACTTTGGAGTGTGTGACTTCCTGATATGATGTGTCTGCATTTTTAAATAAACACATGCCTGTATTCTCCTGTTGCTTGTGTACTGCAAGCACCTCCTGTTTGAGTGCCCAGCATAGTGAGATGAATTGGCTAAACTCTAACAGCATGGTCAGCAATAAAATGTCGAGAGCAAAGCAATAAAATAAGGAATCCCCCAAAATATTGAAGAAGTTAACAAAAGAGTTTCTTCACATGAAACATGAAATACAATCAGGAGATTGTAATGTGGTGTCTATATAAATATTTTTTTACGTGCAAGTGCTAAGAGTCAAGTATATGGTAATACTTTTTGAAACATAGGATTTGAAAATTATTCGAGGTGTTTCATAATGAGAAGTAGTTTTAATAACAAACTAGTATTCTTAAAACATTCATATTCATTGAATTGCTTGAATCATGAGAAAAAGAACAAGTAAACATAATACAAGGGTAGATAATTTCAAAGGATTTACAGTTTGTTGTCAGGGTTAATACTTATACATATACTTTTTATATACATATACTTTTTATTTTCTTTTTAGTTTGATCTTAAAAATAAAAAAAAATGTGTTTATTTTTTTTGTTGTTGTTGTTTTTCCCACTCTGTAAGGGATACATATATTTTCTGATCTCATTCAGACAGCAGCTCTAAATCATCCCTCCACAAACTATTTCTGAGCTTGCCTAATTCTACAATAAAGCCGTCCTAGTTGTGCTATGCCAAGTTACTGCCAGGTATAATGAGAAGTTTTGGATGTAACATCCACAACTTATGAAAGCCCAGATTTTTTTTGTCACAGTATTTTGTGCCAGATTCATCCAAGACGCAATTGAATAAAATTTATGAAACTTGATGTTTACCAAGTAAATATTATAACAGACAGTAGTAAGTGTTGATCTCTCAGTAACAACTAATGCTAGATGATGGAAACTGCTAATTATGGGTTGTAATGAAAGAAGACGGAGAATTTCTTTTTTCATATGATGAATAGTTCATCTTTGTTATTGGCTGAATGCATATTCAAAGTAACAAGCGCATGAAATTGTTGCTTCTCACCTTGAAAATATTACTCCTGATTTCTATGATAAATACTTCAGTTTTAAGAATATGCAGGATTAGCCAGTTTTCTAGGAGAGATGGAGTGAAAAGCTGAATGTTAGCATAGGAATTCACCCCATGGATCAAAACTGCTTTTTGGATGGTGCCTCATCTACTGCTCTGTGTGAGCCCTGGCCTTGCCTCCATCAGGCTGCCAGGTCCAGGGGACAGTCAGATCACACTGGTCCTTTTAAAAAGTAAAAAATAAATCTTTTCTGCAACATATTTGAGAAGTGTCAATACCTTGATTTTCATAGGCTTATTATTCACATTGCAGGTAGTTTCTGGAGAAAATCATACCAAAATAAGTGGCTCCATCACAGTGGGGGAGTTTGGTCTTTCATTTCCTGAGTTTGGATCTTAAATGCTTTTAAGGAACTTACATACCCTGGAGACACTTTTTACACTGTTCTGATGGGCACAGTACAAACACTAAAATCGACAAACAGATTGAAAAGCAGTACTCCTAGTGTGTGTTACTAAAACTGCTATAAGGATAAAAAAACCTTCAATTTGTTCCACAGCAAAACTATACTGTTGCTAATCTTTTCTTCTAATCAGTGTCATTTATTGCTTGTACTGGTCTGGTGTTTTAACACCTCTGCTAAAGAAGGCATAATTTTAAGTGCAAATTTGGTAAAGATTGCTTCTGATCTAAAGCTCAGCTATAGAGAGTACACTGATTGTAGCATGAAATATAATTATATTCAACAATTTCCGTGAATAAAATAATCTAACAATCTTTATACAGCTGGGAACTCTGGACCACAGAGTGAATTTTGCTTATTCTTGGAACAGAAATAAGTCAGCAAAGTATTACTTGATGCACAAGTAAAATCTGACAAACCACCTAATAGCAATAATAGGGACAGGGAGGAAGGGATTTGCTGTACATATAGGTAGTATGACACAATATGCATTATCAGAAGCTGATGTGTTCAAATATGTTCAAACATTCAGCCAGGCTGTTCCTTCCTACGCATAATTTGGGTTAACATTTCAAAATCTTTGTGCTAACACTCTAATTCAAAAGGACCTTTCTATGACAGGTCGACCCAGACAGTCCATCACTTATGGTTTGGTCTTCGTTTAGTCCATATCTGCATAGGCAGAAGAGATCACATTTTAATTATTGTTGCAAATTAAGTTAAGCAACAGAAAATAGATTCTTTCTACATGAAATTATTAAAAAACTGGGGGGAGGTTTTTTCTGACTTGGTATATTTGAGATAACAAAAATGCATTATGCACAGCATTAAATTCTGCTACCTCCTTCCTACTGAAGATTCTCAATTTAAGTTTGATCCATTCAATTTTTTTTCCTGCAAAACAGCCATAATTGTCTAAATGCCTGGTGTTAGACAGTTGGAAATAAACTGAGAAGTAATATTATTGAAAGGAATATTTGGCTATGTTTTCAGTGGGCTGTTCATATTAGAAAACACCCACATTTCATTTTAACTATAAAACAAGCTACTCCCAGCTCTTTTCCCTGGACATTGCAAAGCAGCCATCTAGAACATGCCTTGAGACTGACAACTTTCTTCCATATATGGGTAACATTTTAATTTTCCCTAGACCATATTTGAAGTCCTGTTATAAAATGTGTAGGGATCAAAATCCCTCCTTCTGAGCCAAAACATTAAGAGCCAAGTGTTTTAAAACTTAAGATGACCGAATGCCAGGCAGATTACGCACCTAAAGTTCCATGCAGATGTACTCCACAGGCAACATTTAAACTCTGTTTGGGTACGTCTGAGAGGTCGGAAGGAAATCTTTTGCCTAGAAGGAGAAACATGCAGAGTGCGCCTATCTTCTGTATATCCATTCATAAGCTCTGTGCCTGGATATAAAGAAATAGGAATACATAAATCAATAATAGAGTCTAGTGGGAAAAAAAAAAAAAACAAAAAAAAACCAAAACACAAAAAAAACCCCACCTTGCCTTAATTTCTCAAACCAAAGAGAAAAGCTAACATTTCATGTTATTTCCATCTTCTCAATGAAAACCACTGTAGTGTAGATTACATAGGTACTAAAGTATAGTTTATATGTAGGAATAGCTGAAAAATTCAGCAATTGCACAAATGACTACAAAAGAGGCCTTCCTCTCTTAATAACACAAAATAGTATTGATTCACTTCTAGTTAGAGAGCTCACATTCAAGTTAAACCAGTTTTCGTGGCAGATTGGGTATTCATGGGGATGAAAGACATATCTGATTCAAAATGGGTTGTAATGATCTGGGATGGCTGGACTTCACTCAAAATAGACACTTCTTAAACACATGTTCTTTAAACATTGTCTAAATGTAATGTACAATAGTTTCCAGAAGATTTGTCTCAAATATACTGAACAGATGCCCTTATTAATTAAATGCACACCCATTAAGGAACTCAAGGATGGCATAATGTGATCGTAGTGCCTCAATAATGGACTTCCAATGCCTCTACAAAGAGGATGAGCTGTTGGGATGGAGAAATGTATCTAAAATCTCTTAAAAAAAGGGAATTACAATCAGCAAACATCGTGGTCCTTGGACATGCGTTCCAACTCATGTAGGAAGTGTTGAAAGTGGCAGCATTCTCCACTTGAAAACTTCCAGCTCCAAGTTTCTTCATCTCGCTAGGATTGAAAGACTGAGCTTTCTCCTAATTTCAGTTGCTACATGAAATGTGTTTCAGGTAATTTGTTTCAGAAGTTACAAACAGGATTAGAGAGGTGACTATTGTGTCCCATCTCCTGAGTGAGGACTCCTAAGGCATTATCCCTTAATGATAATGACTTAAATAAAGCTTATTTATTGCATTGGAAATCTAATATTTTTTTTCTCCTTGCATCCAAAATGTTGTAGTGATAACTGAAATGTCATTAATGTAACAAAAAGATGCCTCTCCCACAACATGGCAGCTGCTCAAGAAACACAGCTGCTGGGAAGACTGACTAAAAATTAAACAAAAATATAGTCTATAGCTTCAGGAAACCCTCATTATTATGGAGACTCTGGAGCTGTCAGGAGAAGGACAATTCAACTTACAAACAGAACTTGACAGACAGAAGAATAAATTTCCTCTGAGTCATGATAAGCATGGGACAATGCAGTCATACTACAGTGAAACTTAGGAACATACCTTTCACAGAAATGTCAGGTTAATTCTTTCTGTTCCCATGGACCAAGAGCTCCTGAAGGAAACGTGTCCAACCTTTCTTCTCTCAAAGAAATTGATAATATCAGAATCCAAAAAAACCTTTTTTCTTTGTCAGTATTTATGAATCAAAAGTGTATGTTTGCATTTCTCCACTTCTATGGAGAAGTATATCTATATCTATATCTATATCTATATCTATATCTATATCTATATCTATATCTATATCTATATCTATATCATCTATATCTATATCTATGGAACAATAAATATTCACTTAAGGACTACCATACTGCATGTAATTTCTGCATTTTGATAATTCATTGAGTGAGAGAAGTATTAAGAGCTTATTTGTGTAAGTTAGTCATCTCCACTATTTCTTTTCCTGGCTTCCAACCAACCAGAGCTCTGGATCTTACTGGGAACCAATATTTGGATGGTCCAAAGCATACACCAGTAACAAGTAATCCCCTCTTCTATAATGCTCTAATCCCTTTTTGAGTTCTCTAATGTTCTTGACCACTATAATATCATGTGGCTGGTTATAGTCCTGTGTGAAAACAACAGTTTTCCCTGGTTTAAGATTTTGGATTTACAAATTGTACTTCTGCAATTCTGCAGAACTCTGTCACGTCTCTCCATTACAGATGAGAGATATGGAAGTTGTTCCATACGGATGCTATCTTGAATTGACTATATTTTACCACCATCAAAATCATTACCTTATGACATATGCACTATTTTTGTGGTGACTGAGCCAAAGAAAACTTGCTGATTTTCAGATTTTGGCATGAGCTCCTAAGACCAGCAATTTAAAAAGATATCTTTGAACATATTTAGCAGCTAGGATCAAGAGAAAACAAGTGTGACACCGAAATCTCAGTTTTACAAAGTATACACTATAGCTTAATTTTAAATATAGGTTTAGATTTATGGCAAAATTTTTAAAAGTGCAAAAGCATTTAAGGAACAAAATTCCCAGTGACTTTCAGTGAATATATGATCCAAAATCGTCCAGGCACCTTTGAATAACTCACACATAGGCCCCCAAACTTGTATTGCAAAAAAAATTAGGACCTTTTTAGCTGCAGGAAATTCTTCCACTCTTCTCCTAAAAACAGACTTGGCCTTGTGCAGGAGGAACTTTGCTCCAATAAAGTCTTCTAAAACGTGTCTAAAGTTCACATTTATTTGCAAGAACGTTCAGAGAATCAAGAGGTCTACTTTATATGTGTTCTATTATTTGCTTATTAGTGTTAACTGTCAATGAACATTGTATTAATCTTTTTCTCTGTGCGTCCATATATATGTATATTAAATATATAATTCATATGAATATTCCATAAAATCTGCAGTTTTTCCATTTTATCAGCATATTGTTTGCAGGGATTTATGGCCATTGGGAATACAAGCATATCACTAACATTGTCCATCTGTCCCTGTAAAGCAGCACAGGCAGAGTGCCAAATATGGTTTTCAGAGCAAAGAGTTGTTCTCCTCAAAATGTTTCTGGAGACCCATTGTAATATGAACCCTCAAAATGAAATCTCTCCTTAAAGCTCTAGGGAGTGACACAGCTGCTAACACAACAGACACTGCCTGAGCACCCTCACCTGAGTGTGGCCCAGCAATTTGCTGGTCTGCCATAGCCAGGACAGGCATGTGGGACTTCATGATGCTCATGGAGATTTTCCCTTTCTTGATTGAATACTGCACTTCTTGATCAGTATAAAGAGCACCCCTGAAGTTTCTGTTACGACTATTTATAAAATGCAGTTAAAACAAAGAAATCCAGTGACCCACATAACTGACTTTAAGTTGATATGAGGAACATACAGGGAGCACTGATACCATTCCATGGGATACGTCGTCTGGGCTGTCAAGAGAGAAGTCATGTAAAAAAATAAGCCTTCTTAATTTTAGACAGAACCAAGCTTGGGATGATCCAGAAAAGCAAGGTCATCATGTTGCTTTCTTTCAAAAGGTACCTCTGGGCTTTATGAGATGACATTTAAATTCCACTGACATCCTAGCAGAAGCATTCTATATTTTACAATGTGTTGAGTGGCAGCAATTGCGGCAACCACTCACTGCTTTGTGTTCCCAGGACAGTTTGCTCTAAGGTGGCTGTGCAGCACAAGCAGCAATGGGTAATGCTCTGTGTCCAAGAGCAGGCAAAGACTGAAGACCCTGCACTGTCTCAGGGAATGCAGATTATTCCCAGACGGGAGCTCATGAATGCTCCATAAAATGGTGCCACAACTGGCCAAAATGCTGGATTGCTCTTAAGCAGTCTCTCTTGAGACACTGCTTTCACACTATCTCACAAACAGCCGTACCCTGTCAGCAATAAGGTCTGCTGCATGTTTCAAATCATAACACTTAACCATTGTGAAAGTGTAAGCTAGCTGCAGACATCTGACTATCAGCTTATACAAACAAAATAGCACTTCAGTGATCTGCTGAGCTGTGCTGATTAGTTGTAAACTTTTTTTTTTAACCTTTCAAATAATTCTTCTACAAACTACTGCAAGCAGCTTCCTCTCAAGTCATGTTTTCAACACATCACTCTGATGGCATTCACCCGCATCAATAAAATTATCTTCTCTGCGGTAACTACAGATATTAAGGATTTAAGAAGAGAGAGAAAAATGCAGGAACTAGACAGATGCATATGGAACAAAAAGCTCCTACCCACACATCTTTCCAACAAGAAATAAAGGCATTAACTTTGGATGAAATCCCACTGGGGACCATCACATCCCACTTACACCCACTTTTTGCTGTCTCTACTCTTCAGGAAGATCCCTCAGTGCCACAAGATACACAACAACACAACCCACAGTACTTACTGCTAAATGAGTTGGGACTGCAATTAAAAGCAGAGGAGACCAAATGGTCCTAAGGTATGATTAATGTGCTCTAGCCTCAATTATTGGTGGAAATGCAACGTAGAAGCTGCAGAGGAAAATGCTGATGTCTTCTGCACTGTTTGAAACTAGGTCTTTCCAGTAGCTGACACTAGGCAAAATGTCTCCCAAGGAATCAGGGTCTGGGAAACACTACCTGAACATGGTCACACCAGTAAATGGCAGCTTCCATCCACCTGCCTAAAATCCATAGCAGAAATATGTGGTTGACAACTTTTCTTCAGTGCTTTCAAACCTACGGGGGGTTCTGTAGAGGTAAAAATCTCCAGAGGAAAGACTGATCCTAGAAGTGTGAATCCTTATGTTTATTGGGAAACCTGAAATTGTTCCAAACGCTCCTATACCTTGAATGGACACAATCCATGTACTTCTAGCATGTGCTTTTTATTTAAGGCTGCAGTTCCACAAGTTAGTGAAACAAGTCTGCAATTCAAGCATGTTGGTGGCTCTACAGAAGTCAATGGGCCACACAGTTACACTGAATTAGATGTACCTTGTTAAACAGGCTGCTGAATGGGCTGAAGACATGAATAATGACCAACCTTTCAGAGGCATTTCACTGCAACAATGAGCTTGAGCAGCGATCATGGCCCCTGGCTCTACAGCAATGCAAACAGAAACAGTGATCAAAAAATGAGCCCCAAAATACCTGGGTCAGCATTGAACAATGAAGTTTCGGATACCCTATCAGGGACTTTCATTTTCATTATTACTATCGTATATTGTGATATTAAATTATTTTGGTTTCCTAAACATGAGGGGTATGTGGTATTGCCGCTGCATATATATATATGCATATAAGTATACTGGTCTCCTTCTAGACACATTTGAATGCAGCAGCCATAAATACATCAGAGGGGTTCTCTTCTCCAAGCTTTCCAGTTCCTGAAAGTTTTGTTAAAATAAGCTTCTGAATAGAAGAGAGAGCATATTGATCCCACTGACACAGCACAATGTTATCCTCGCTGTTTGCTAGACACCAGTGAATCCGCATGGGATCCCAGCCTGCAGCATGAACTCTACAGGAAACCAGGCTTCATTGCCCCTGCCACTCACACAACTATTTATACTTCAGCTCTTTCATTCACACGTCGCAATAAACAGTTTTGCCATGACTCCTTCTTTCACATGGCTGTACTTGACCCTGTTCAAACACATGCACACATAAACACACACAGTTTGTGTGTAGAGTCCAGATCCCTTTTTCAATAAATAAATAGCTATAAAGATGTATAGATGAAAACAACAAAAGAATCAGTGATACAGGACAAGAGCTGAAGATCTGCGTTGTGGACTTGATGTCTCAGCACACACCCTGTGGTGAACTGTGCTGAAAACTGACTTCTTGCAGGCTCTTCCCACACAAGTTACTGAGATTTAAATCCCTCAGTCTGATATGGTTTACTGTACTTGTATTTATTTGTGCAGTGAGAAGTCTACAGAGGGAGTATAAAGAGTTGTCAGCTTCATGGAATGCTTTAAGTTGTAGCCCTCTTAAAAAGCACATTCCTAACTGGACTGCCCTCCCAGAGCCAGCATCCCTGGAGGCCCCTTCTATTGTTGCAGTGATAGTGTCATCACTCCATTAGGAGCTCACCGGAGGCTGTGTGCCTAATTCAGAGAGTGCACCTGTACAAGCATAGGAAGAATGATAATTCCTGGCTCTGCTTTGGTGTGAAGTGCTTTTTTGTAAAACAAAACAAACTATTCATGCCACAATGAAAAATAGCTTCTGCTGTACCTGTCAAAGGATCATTGGGTCTTTTCTAGTGAGTGAATGAGCACTGGCTGGTCTTTCTTAAGTCAGTGGAAAAAAGAAAACAGTTAATGCAAATAAATATATATAACACAAGGCTATACTTTGCTGTCCTTTGCCAGCTAAACAGTATTTTACAGAAGATATAAGCCGTGGGGCTTCAATGGAATATTTACAGAGAGCAAGCTGAGGACACCATGAAATTATGTGTGCAAAACAGAACTGAAGGCCCTTCTGCACCTTTCCATCTCCATGGAGCTGAGGTCCCCACAGCTACTCAGGGCTCATGGCTTTTGTACTAGCCTTTTATGGCTTAGAGGGGACACATGCACCACTGCTGCGATGTTTAGGATAAAAAGCAGTGTGTTTGAAATTGTCTGAATTATATTTCAATCCCTGGTGTACTACAGGGAAGGGCAGCTCCACATTCCATTGCAAAGACTGAGCATGATTGGATTTATCTGTCAATAGGGCTGATAACATTTCTGATTTCTGATCCTAGTGCTCAGCCAAATGTACAAGGTGATTCAGCGTGGTTCCAGTTATGCAAAAAAAAAAAAAAAAAAAAAAAAAAAAGAAAGAAAAAAAAAAAAAAAAGAGGCAATGAAATCAGGCATCTCTTTAATGCAACTTTGTTTACAAAGATGTTAAATCCTTTCTTCTCCAAGCTTTTCTCCTTACTCTGTGTACTTGTGCTGGATAGGCATGGTACTGTCCTTATTCTGTCTTCAGCTTCTCCCACAGATTCAGCAAAAAAAAAATCTAGTAAAATTGGATTCACTTGCATATATATTATACGGGCCTTTGTTCTGAAAAATTGGGTGTTGTGAATGTATATTACTGATTCAGGAGTGTCAAGGGGTCTCTATTTCAAGAAAAAAAAATTATTTTTAAAACTATCTATGTCGTTATCCATAGTTTCAGATAGAATTCTCAGCCATATAATGCCTTAGAGACTCAAATTAACATTGAGCAGACACTAAAATCTGGATTTCCTTTTAGACACCACATCTTATGGGGACATCCAGAGCGTTATCTCATTTATTGCAACATGGCTACAATTTGGATAGCAAAAGCCCTCGTCTAATAATTAGGATAACTTGTCTGACTGTATTTTAGATGCAGTGTTATATAATCTCCTTATTTCCATACAGTAGGAAACCAAAGTAAAATGTTGGAATTCTAACTTCTGGTCAAAGTTCTTGCAGCAGCTTCTCAAAAGGTGCAAATATTTGCCTAGATTATTGTATTTACAATTCCAAAAATATTTCTTCTGTTGAAGGTCTGTGTACAAGACACCACTCCAAACCATTTTTAAGGGAGTTTTGACATAAATGAAACTTTATGCTGGCATGGCAAGTGAAGTACTTGATTAATAAAGAGTTTCACTGTTTTCAAACACATATTCCATGCAGGCTCATTTGAAGAAAACCGCAAGTGGAGAATGCTTTACTGCTTCCAGTCACAAGGGGGTTGTGTATTTCAATCCTGCTTACACAGTCAGCTTACTTTGGAGCTCTGGTAGGAAAGAAACATGACCAGGAGAAATAATGCTACATTCAGTGACCCTACCCTTAGAATCAATTGGCCTGATGGGAGAACTTTTTTTTCTCTCTTTTGCTACTGTTTTCTTAGTTTTTAACCTTTTAATACTTAATATTTCTTGAAAGGCCGTCTTTAGAGAAATGTCTACTGTTCACAGACTAGAAGTCCTGACTGAAATGGCCTTCTGACACTGTGAATGGGAAGGCGAGATATATCAACAGTTGATGTATAAGCAATGTACATATTCATAGTCTTCTAGAGGTGTTATGGAGTGATTTATTATTTTCTGATTTAAATATTGGTGTTTAAGTATACAGTTGAGATATTTACGTTACAAAGGGATTGGTCTTCAACCACAGTGACAAGTGAAAGAAGAGGACAATCATGTCTAATGAAATCTGCAGAGAATTCAAAAAGACTTGAAAAATCTAGAACATTAAAAAAATAGTAATTTCTAATAGGCTGTGGAGTAGCCACCCACTCGGCTTGGATTTCTGGCTGTAGCCCTGTCTCAAGGGTATTTCAATATCTGAACAAAGCAGTAGAACACTCTCTGTGGTTAAAATGAAATGCAAAGCAAGGATCATTAGTTGTTTTCCTGTCCCATAAACCCTTACTATCAGGCAAGGAAGGAATAGAACTGCTCCAGTCACTGGTGCTGCTTCCTGGCTGACTGGCACGTAGATATGATGGATTAGCTGGTGATGATCACTGACTGCTGGTGAAGCTGCCATTAGCTATAGGGTGTATTTAAAATGACGATTTGCAACGGTGTTTTAAAGAACAGCTTTTAACTTTGTGTGCACACAGTAGCACAGATAACCTTTTTGCCCAAAGACAAACATTGGGCATGGTTTGTTATGGCAAGGTAAGAATCTTGCTGCCTGTCCAAGCTTCATGAACAAAACAAGTCTGCCCTTACAAGTGCTCCTGGTTTTGCTTCAGCCTCCCAGCCACATGCTGGAAGTCTGAGCAACTGTGGCTTTTGTCTTCATACATGAAAACAGGACAGATAAATGCGATCATGTCTCGTCCTGTCATACAGCTGTTTCACGCTTCTTTCAGCAAGGGCTAAAGCTCTTAAGTCAAGATACAAAAGCAGAGAGCCTTCCCCTCTTAAAATAAGCAACCACTTGATATGTCTGAATCACAGTAAGTACACTGAAGCAAACTGGTTACAAGCAATGACTAATTTCTGCTTTCAGCTTCCTCTCTTTCTCAGTGTTCTCAAGTATTTACTGCTCCCCACAGTGATAACTTGTTTCTTTAGAAATGAACCATTACCACTGAATTTGTCTCAAAAGACCATAGTTGTAATGCACATTCTTTCCACTTTCAGGTGTTCTTCTGAACCACAATGCTCCAGAGACAGGTCGATAATAAAATAAAAAGTAAAAAGAAAAAAATATGATAGGTTTCGTGTCTGAATACATAGATACATTTTCACAATTTCTGTGATTTAGGTCCTAAAATGAAAGTGTCTGACCAAGTACAGGCTAAATTTTAGCTATTTCAGTTTTGACGGACTTACTAGAGTTTTAACTGATTGGTTCTTGGGAATGGTTACACCATTTCCAGGTAAGATATACAACAGTAACATCAGTTTTGACTTCAAACACCCTTTTGACCTTCTCCACATGGCAGTAATTCAGAGGACTAGGTATTATGATCATCATTAAAAGATACCAGCTAAATGACAGAAACAGCCCATATCCAGCCTATCATAAAGCAAATCAAACCTGCAGTGGGATGTTTCTTTACTCTTATTTTGCTTGGATACACCATTATTTCACCTAGTCAGTGGCAGGTGCTTTATTTCAATAATAAAAGTTTTTTCTTCCTATTTTGTCTACCTGTTACTGCTTCTGGGTTTACCACGTCAAAAATCTTTTCACTCAGCACTTGTGGGATTGCATCTGGATGCTGCCTGCAGTTTTGGTTCTCCTCATGCAGGACAGGTGTTGAGAGCCTAGGAAACATTCAGCAGAAGAGAGCCATGATGGTGGACACTTGGTCCAGGAGGAGGTTGGAGAGACAGGGTTGTTCAGCATGGACAAGGGGCAGTATCAAAGAGTCCCAACAGCAGCCCCTACCAGTGCCCACAGGTAGGTTTCGAGGAGATGGAGCTGGCTGGGGAACAAGCAGTGGTCATAAACGGAATGAGGACAGGTTCAGACTTAATGAAAGGAAAAAGATTTCCACGTAAGTGCTGCTGGGTAGTGAGGAAAGTTGCTTAGAGAACCTGTGTAGTCCCTACCTTTAGGAGTTTTCAAGACCCATCTGATACTGCTCTGAACATGAGCTGATCCTACTTTGAGCAGAAGGTTGGACTGGACACCTGCCAAAGTCCCTTCCTTTGACTCTGTGTGTCTGAGTCAGCCCTGCAAATTTAACTCTCTGGTTTGAGAGTTAATTCACAGTTATCTGCCGAGAGAAAGTCAGCACATTTGACAGAGAAAGCATGAGAATACAATAAACACTGAACCTCATCATGCTCTTGTTACTGAGATACTCTTCAGACTATCATTTTTGAAATGTGGACTTTGGAAAATTTGAATATATCTGAAACAATATGCATGTACTTTTATTTAAGGGACAGTTCTTTCTTGGAAGTTTTCCTATGAAAATAACATTACAATCTAGTATTTTGCATAAATGAAATTCTCTCTTTAAAAGAAAAAATATTCAGGATAGAACAGGAAAATGTCTATCTTCCTTTTTTCCCTCTTTTTGGTGTCATCGAAATACTTCTCAATCACATTCTCCTTTGAATGTTGGGAAAATCAACGTAAATGTCATTCAGAAGATTAGGTATCTCAGGGTTGTAATCAGCTTGCATGATTTTGCATGACCTAAGATGGATTTTAATGTGGTCACTTTTTGTTTGCATGAGTACTTTAAAACCAGATGTGTGTTGCTGAGTCACCTCTGATACAGTAGCAGAATTTTGCTTTCCAGGAAACAAGTTATCAGCATCCATAATTATATTTTATAAAACCTAAGATAAGCAGCTGAAACCAGAAAAGGAAAACTTGTGTAGTTTCTGCTAGACATAGGAGGTTATCCTCATGCTGATTCACGGATATAACTCTCAGCTTAGAAAAGCATTGGCTTTTATAAAAGCAAAAGTATCAGCTGAGGTCACATCCAATATTAACTTATATGATCTAATAATAAAAAAAATAATATAAAAGACCTGTAAGAGATTTCAGGAAGCAGTATCAATTGTACCGGTGCGATTTTCTGGCAGATGTTTATATCCCCTTTCAGAAAAACTGTTAATGGGATTGCTTCATCTCCTAAGAAACATTTTTCAGTGTCTATACCAGTGACAAGTTTTTCTTGATATATCTCTTAAGGTTGTCTTGTAATTTTAGTGTGTCTTTTGTCTTACCCGCACCAAACATGCAGTAAACTTTAATCACTTCCTCTTTACAGCTGTCATTTTTATTCCAATGCCCCTTTCTATCTACCCTCAGCTTTATCTTCCCATTTTAAAGCATCCCCAATTCCTTCCACATTTCCTATTGCTAGTTATAGAATCATAAAGTGTTTTGTGTTGGAAGGAACTTTAAATATCCTCTAGTTCCAACCCCTCTCCCACTAGACCAGGTTGCCCCAAGCTGCACCCAACCTGGCCTTAAATATTTTCTTAATATTTCATGTTTCTTGTCATTTATTCTGACTAATTTATAAAACAAAATAGGGCCTGTGGGGTCTTCTAATGAAGTGTGATGCTGAAAGAGATCAAGTGAAAAGACATCATTCTTGAAAACCCATTCAAAGCTCCAACAGAAAGGACAGAGTCGTGCAACAACGAGAGAAAAATTATAGTTTTTTCTTTTGTTTATTTTCCAATATTAGAGATATGTCATTCTAATTTTCCTCTGATTTCAAGGGAAGTATTTGCTGTGGAATATCATCTGGGAACAAAATTGGACTTCTAGAATCATGCTGGGGTAAGCCCTCATAGAATAACTACAGGGTAGCATTTATGTCATTGCAGAGAATGAAAACATACCCTGGTTTCTAATAGTTTGTTCTTGCTTTTTCATGAATTTTCATCCAAGAAAACAGAGTTTATTTTTTATGTTTAATACAAAGTATGGATCTATATGTATATATGTATATAGTCTTGAATATATATGTACACATACATATGTATATAGATGTACATATGTAGTAATGAGTAAGAAACTGTTGAGAAAGGACAAAAATTAAGGCTGTGGAGAACAAAATAGGAGAATTGACAAGTCTGTGAAGTCAGGTTTTCATTGTTTCACAGATCAGGTGTCAACTCAGAGCAGGATTTAGCCAAAAAAAATCTCCAAGCATAATTCTGCCTCTTCAGAAACAGAGCTGTGCAAATAATTACTATTGATCTGCTGATATTTCAGCTGTGGACTCCTAAAGACTTAAAAGTTAAATACTACATCAATATTCAAATGGATATTTGAGATTTTTTTTACAACTTCCTCTAGACCACCCAGGTATAGATAGAATGATGAGTAAAGCATGCATAGCTCATAGATGAACAGAAACAACCCCCTGAGAATAACCATTAAGTCATAGATTAAGGCTCTCCTCAGAGAGGAATTCCACTTTTAAAATTTGATATTTCAGACAAATGGAAAGAGGCTTGTTCCTAAGGCATTTGTTCTATCATGGGTGCAGCTCACAGGTTTCAGAAGGAAATGCTTTTCTGACTAACCTGGAGAAATAATTGGAGGCAGAGGTTCCTCAGTCAAAATAACAGCCACCATTCATGAACATGCATTTTCCTCTGGAAATTGTTTGGTTTGTATAGTCTGAGATAGAACCACCAACATGTCACTTCCTTGAACCTGGGAGACATTATTTAGAACGGTAAGTATGCCTGAACGGCTTGTTTCTCAATTTATGGCAAGATTTAGCCTCCAATCACAAAGAGGCAGGGCAATGTCTAGAATGGTCACAAAATCTTCCTCACTTTAGGAAAGGAAACCTTTTTAGAACACCTAGTATCTTCTCCAAATAGATTGTACTTCTTCCTTTGTCTTTCTGATTCTCCATTTTTAATTGTCCATAGGAAGAGGAGTTGAACCGGGGTTCCTGGATGACCACAGTTGCCCAGCTGGTGAACAAACAGATGTTCTTGATCAAAAAGGACGTCCTTCTCTAAAAGCTTGGAAACTGCCACTACTGCTTAAACTATGCCACATACTATAAAAATCTCTTAAACCATACATACCTCAAGTGTTCAGTAAATATTAAGTAGAAAAACAAAAACAAGAAGTCTACCATATGTGGACCATTCCGCATTTATTACTAGATAACTTGTAGTGGGATTTAAAAGTCATTTATATATGCAAGGGCAAGGGAAAACACTAGATTGAGAACATGGATTTAGACGGAGGGATTCTGAGTTTTGTAACAAAGCCTCAGGCACCCTCTCACCAAACAGACACATTTAAACTCCCTCCCTCATACAACACATGTGGAGGGCAAAGTGCCTCAGCAGCCACCAGACTCAGGATCCATTCTAATATGTCTGTTAAACTGGAGACTGTGGCAAGCAAGGTGAGAGAAAGAAAACTATTAGTACAGTATATGATTAAAATGGACACTGAGCAACTCATGACTTTCCAAAGTGATAGTGCAAAATTCCCTCAGAAAAGCAGGACCACGGGCTCCTTATTAATAGATACTTCAGGCTGTGAAAAGTAAGAGGGAGCAACTTGAAGGGTATTCACAGGGATGGTGCCTGAAATTTGAATAGTAATACATAAAGAAACTCCTGGTGTCCTGTGTATGTTGTCTGCAAGATTCACTTGTAATTTTAGTCCTTAATTTATAAATTTTGTGTTCAAGTGCTAATTTTTCCTGTCTGATTTCAGGTATAAACTGTTATTTTTAGCTGATTTTTTCACATGAGACATTTGTTTTCCATATTTTGTGACATTTTTTGTATTGAATCACATTGCAGAGTTCAATCACCTGGTTGGACATAGCTGTTGAAACCTGGTCTGATATAAATGTCATTAAAATTAAACACTTTATTCCATGTGACTTTAAATGTTGCTGAGGTATGAATTTCCTTGCCAATGCACAGTGAATTTCACCTGACCTGACTTCAACTGTTGCCCAAAGGCTGAATAACAAATTCAAGCTACCTCAATAAAAATATGCCTTTGAATACAAAAAAAAAGAAAACTGTGGACAGATTTTGCATGCTCCCACTAGTTAAAATCTTATTTTTACTTTGGACTCATTTTTAAGAAAAATGGCTATAGGAGTGTTTAAAAGATGAGGTGAAGCTGGGGAAAAAAAAACCCAGTCAAGAACTCCAGTAACATCATGTGCCCAGGAAGTAATCTTGAGCACTGTTAAGACAACACTGCAACTTAACCCAACAGGAAAAAAGGGGGGGAAAGAAGAACAGTGAAAGACAAGAATTATTTAATTTGTTGTCAAACCAAGATTAGTCCCAGAGCTGACTGTCAGATTATCCAGAGTGAGAGTCAAGAACTGCAGCATATTGTAAATCAAATTAATCTTATAAAGTACTATGAATAACCATAAATTACTGAGAGCCTGCAAAGAGTCACCTCACGAACTGCAAAGAGGTCTTTTAATTTTGTTTTGGTTTTGTATCTAAATTTCATTCCCTTCACATCCTGTCTTGTTTTGTTCTATTTTGCTTTAATCTGCGAAAAATAAAAAAGGCAGAATTGTAACTTCTGTACTTCACAAAGCCTGTGACCTGTCATACCTGGCCTGAGGATGACAACCCAGCATCACAGGAGAAGGGCTGCCAAATACAGTAATACCCTGTTGCTATTTGAAAAGATAGTTTATGACAGATCTAACAGTTTTAGGTGAATGCTGTATCCTGCAAGCCAGAAGAATGTCACAGAATTATTTTTGTCTCAGAAGTTAATTAATTTTGTTTATCCTGATACTTGTAGCCAGCACACAGCCAGGACGCTACACAGCCCCACTGAATGTGAAGCTTTAGAAGCTTTTCACATCAAACATAATTTCAAGTAATTTCAGGGTACAGTTGCTTTTTTGAACATATTTTATCTAAAATACCTTAAAAGTAGCTACCTGGTTCCAGTCTCTCAACTGCTGTGTGTGCAGTGCTCTCTGCCTTATCCCTTCCCCCACTGAATCTCAATTCTGACGAGTAGCAGGAGGCTGAATGTGCCCTCAGATAGCTGATGGAGGCATGAGCAGGCAACATGCTCAGAGGCAGTGCTGCTGCTCAGAGGGACCCATTCCTCAGGCTAGAGGAATGGCTTCAAGACAAGAACTTCATAAAATTCAACCGTGACAAACACAACATCCTACACATGGGAGAGACTGGTACCCCTGCACCAGGACAGGCTGAGGTTTGACTGGCTGGGGAGAAGTCCTCCTAAAAAAACCTGGGAGACCTGGAGGGCAGCAGATATAAAGCAGCAGTAATGCCAAAAATATGCATGACTATCAACTGGGTCACAGTGAGCAAAAGGATTATCCCTGTTCATTCAGTGCTCACCAGGTTGTGCCTCAGTGATGCTTTCAGTAAAGGCTTCCCTAATGCGAGAAAGGAATCCCTAGGATGTGTTGAGGAAAAGACAACCACAATGGGAGAGGGCTGGAGCAGGAGCACTTGGCCTGAGAGTTGGGCTTGTTCAGCCTGGGGGACCCAGCAGCAGCACACAGTACCCGAGATACCACCTGGGAGAAGGAGTCAGGCTCCTTTTGGAGGTGCAAAGCTAAGGAACAACAGACAGAGGTCATAAGTAACGTTGATCTTTGCCTTTCCTTTCATAAACTTTTGTGACTTAGTGTCAAGGGACTTCAAGTCTAATCCGCTCTCCTTTGTTTTACTAAGACTATCCAAGATCCTGACATTT
This sequence comes from Chamaea fasciata, assembly GCF_029207755.1. Classification (NCBI taxonomy): domain Eukaryota; kingdom Metazoa; phylum Chordata; class Aves; order Passeriformes; family Sylviidae; genus Chamaea; species Chamaea fasciata. Next base: position 13,757,355 of record NW_027094091.1, read on the forward strand.
TCCTAGTCCTTATGTCGCTTTGATCAGATACTGGCTCTTACAAACCTTAAGTCTTTAGCAGTCATCCTAACTTCCCATAGCTTGGCTCCCTTTGGCTAAGACCCAAGCTAAATTTCCAAATCACGCTTTGCAACTTACTGGCACCTGTTAATTGCCTGTTAAAGATGTATTCCTCTTCTGCATGTGGTGTTGTTGCACATGTGACTGTATTTGAAAGCTTCTCTTTCCTTAAATGCCTCCTCTTCAGGCCCATGGAAGGATTTTCTAACAACAGATAATAAAAAGTCAATCAGCCTTTAAAATAAGCCTCCTTTCTTTCCCCCAACATAAATTGCACATTCATGCTTTGCTTAGTTACTTAACCTCCTCTCCTCTGAGTTTGTTTACCACTTTACAGCTTTTCCTGTTTATTCCTCAGGCTCTTAGCCTTTAAGAAAAAACTTCCTAGTTATTTAATTTGCCTTCTACTCAGGTTTGATTTGGGGTTTTCATATCATGCCTTGAAACCACTTGGAAAGAAAAAACATAAACTCAATTTCAAATTTTAAACTAATTGCTTGTTCTTTGAGACAAAATCTTACATGAGGGTTTTGGGTTGTGTTTTTTTTTTCCTATTAATAGGCATGGATCAAGCCCTAGTTTAAAAATAAAACAATTCAAGTAGTGATAAAAAGAAAGGTGTTCTGTGAAACTGGAATCCATTAGTAAGTCCTAAACCTAAACTCAGTTTTGAGAAAAGCCACTGAAAGGTTTAGATACAAGTAAAAGCAGTGCCACAACTCAATCAATTTGGATTTAACTCTTAAATCTACTGCTTTTAGTAGCAGCAGCCATAAGGGAGAAGGTTAAGCTATTATAAAATATACATCTGGGGATTAAACTACTCACTAACGTCTCCATGTTAATTATACAAATGGCTCAATAGAAGTCCTTTTGGTCAGGCACATTCAGTGCTCTGGAGGTAAAACCACTTAGGTATTATTGCAGCAGGCTTTATAGCCATCGTAATGTAATGGAAGCTTGCTCCCTTCATTAATTCGAGTTATGACTTTTTCTAGATGGCTTGCAGGTAAGTGGTGATATCAGTGTGGCTATGCCACAAGCATATGCACTTCAGGAATTAGGAAAAAATATCGCCACTCACCCCTTGCTAATTTTGCAATTTCCTTTTAAGCTGTTCTACTGCAACCTCATAGAAGCATTGCTCCTTTTTTTGTCCAGTTCAACTTTCTGTCTGGGTTGTGAGATCTTGTCTGAGTAGAAGAAAGGTGGCCACTTCTGCATGAAAATGAGTGGGTTTTGCTGATCTCTGAAATGTCGACTTTGCTCAGGAACGTGAGAGTTTACATTTCCTAGGTAATAGGCACCAAAACCCCCGAAAACTGGGATAAAATTATATGCAACTTTTATGGCGCAGGCCTATGAAGCCATTTATAAAAATAAGCTGGGTTTTATATGATTGGTAACAAAAATACATAAAAATGTTGTTTGCTCCATATATTGGGAAATATCCTGTCTTGGCACTCTGCAGCTGGTGAGTCATAATTTTACAGTTTTTACTAAAATAAAAATGAAATTAAAAAGTCCACATTTTCAAAGAAGTACAGAAACATAATATTTATAGAAGATCATAAACAAGTACTCTGTTAATAGCTGTTGAACTTTGTTTAAAGAATAACAGACTAACATTTCCAAAGTACTCTTTTCTGAGATTGAACAGGATTTTATTCAAACTGTTGCGGTAACTAATGAAAAACAAATGAGATTTCCAAACAGTTTTGACTGTTAGGGGTGTGATGGCAATATCATTGCTTTTTGCACTTACAGCTGCTGCTTACACTGAAACTACCTATTTAAAACATAGTGTCATTTTATACTTGAACTCTTGATCTGCAATACTGAAGGGCCAGGCATATTGAAGCCAGACTGGAATCAGTCTGATGCAACCCAATTTTGTCTTTGTGCATGGAGGCTCTTTAGCTTCCAAATTTACTTAAAACTACTGCCAGCTCTTGCATGAAAAGTCTCATGATGTCCTTGAGAGGCTGATGCTCACAGCAAATATAGAGTGCTTCTTGTGCTTGTCGAGTGCTGGATGAAGATCTGGGCACAGACTGTGCAACTCCCCAGGTACTGAAAGCCATTGGTGCCTCATGGACATTCAGCAGAAGAGGCCTGATTCATCAGAGAGAAAAAGATACCAGCAGCTGAACTAAACCTCTTGTAAGGCATTTCACTAATATACCTGAACAGAAATTAAAACGAAACTGGAAAGTTTTTAAAAGCCAAAATTTTCATTTTGCTACAGAAGTCAGAAATTTCCCCAGAATCTCCACATTCTGCCTATTTTTAACTGCAATAATATTCAGAATTGTTAAATTCAAACAGAGTTTAGCAATTTCCACATAAAAATATATATTTTATGTAGCTCTCTCTAAAAGAAATAGTGAATGTATTTGCAAACACAAAAAAAAATCAGGCGGAAAATACCTATAGCTGATGCCACATCATCTATATTGTGAAGGGTATATGGAGAAAAGTGTAAATACTGATGAGCTGAAGAAACTGACCTCATCTTGTTATCTCTGTATTATTAAACTCTTGGGTAGTTTATTTTTCATGCAGACAGATCTGCTACGAGTCCAGATTTTTTTACTCAAATGGATGTAACAGAAAATGGCCTCATGAATTAGAAACTATTATAATTGTTGGTGTGCATTTTACAGCTCAGACAGCATTAAGAATTCAAATTATTCTGTATCCTGAATTTCAGACACTTCAGAAAAGTAGACAAGCCACTGCTTAAGAAGAGTTAAATTCTTTGATATTGAATCCAGTAGAAGATTATCACTCACATTAATGAAGTCAAATTTCACCTATGAGTTTGTTTCCTTTTTAAAAAAAGAACAACCAACACACCAGCAACAAAGTTAAAAAACCAAACACACAAAAAAGGAAAAAAGGAGCAGAAGTAGAAAACAAATACCAAACTCAACTCATCTAGGACACTTAAAATGTTTTAGATAAAGGTCAAGAGACAAACATCAAAGGTTGTTGGAAAGACAAGTGATCCCTGAGATTAACAGGGTTAATGCATTCTGGCTGTGTCCATTAAAGCTGCAGTAGGGAATTACCAAGCTCGTACTATATTCTTCACATATTATTCTTCAAATTAAGGAACATTTAGATTTCATTTGTTCCATTGCAGATGACACTTGATCCTTCCAGGTTCTCAAGTCCACCCCTGCCTTGATTTATATTTGCCATAAATATTTTGAAGTAGGGCAGATGTGACCACACAGACCCTCACTACTATTTAGATGGGGGCTGCATCTACTGCTGCAGACGGTTGTGCTCAATAGGAAAATAATCTCAGTCATGTTTCTGACATAAACCTTGACATACTCCAAAGCTTTTTAAAACACCTGCTCTGCATAGCTATGAGCAAACCTATATTAAAAAAACCCACAGAAATAACATAGAGGAAAGGCTAAAAGACAGTTACTTTATCCTTCCTTGGACACTAACAGTGAGAAGAGTGTTTAGCAGAACATGAAGTATATTCATAGCTGAAGTTTTTAAACATGTTTTTCCTCCATGTTACATCTGAATTTCCATTTAACCATTCAGGATGAAGAAATAATGATAACTTAGAAGAATTAGAGGATGCAATTAGCCTGTCCTGCTACAGTCTGCTGAAAATTTTGATGATAGAGTGTTAATCTCAATTGAATAGTGTATTTGTATGCAAGGGAGCTAAACTCAAAGTCCAGTCCAAATTATAGCCAGGCTTATTACTTGAGTTATACTTGTGGACATGCTGCATACAGAAATGACTCTGTGAAACACCTAAGGCAAAGAAATCCTGCTTTATAGTGCACATAATCGGGAAAGTAAGGAAAGAAAATCTAAACTGTTATTTAAACAACTCTCATTCCAATTACTACTTTCCTCTCTGTCAGGGCCAATTATTCTCACTTGAGACATGACTAGCATTTCTAGAGGGTTTTTTTACAATGTATAGAGCGCCACACAGTCATTTTGAAAAGCCTGAAAAATAAATTAAAGTACACAGGAAAAGGAGACTTACTAAACTTAAAGATATCCTCTTATTTTGTCATACTGAGGTGTATTAAAATACAGAAGGACTTTACAAGCAGAAAAGTGTTTTGGACATGCATTTACGTTTGCCCCTTAAAGTAACAGAGAGAAAATTGAAAACCAGAGCATTTCTTCCCCACCATGTATGGCAGACAAGAAAGCAAGTTCAGGAATGTTTCCTTTCTTGTTCAGAACAAAAAAAAAAAAAAGTTAAAATAGAGGTACTAGTTATGAAATGAATTTGACATGTTAATTATAGTGTCAGACTACTGGCAGTCTAGAGGGCTCCATTACTCTTGCCATGAACAAATAAAAAGAAAACAAAAAGAGGTGAGCATTCAAAACTTGAGACTGTATTTTTGACCCGATTTATTTGAGAACAGGTTAATTTTTTCTTAACATAACATGAAAGAATTAAAAATTTGCCTTGATTCAAGACTTACCAGAGGGGAGGGGATTTGCCTCTTGGATGGCAGATCAGGAACTGCTTACCGGTTGTCCACAGCTTTCCTATTTGCTTGGTATAATTCTAACCAAGTAGAATAGAAAATTCCCAATACCATATGTACCTGGAGATCTTGTTTTGCTGTAAGTCTCCCACTTGTCTGACTCACACAGACCAGAGCTGCATAAATGAACCTGTGTTCCAAAGGACTCCTTCATCACACTCCATCCTGCAGGCAAGAAACACAGCAGGAAGGGTGATTTAATATATTTTATTTTAATGAATAAAAAATACTGACTTGATACTTGTAACTGTTTTGCCTGAAGGCCTCACAAATATTTTGCTCATAGCTCATTCATTTGCATTATTATTGGAAGCACTGTCACTCATGACTTGGATGTCTGCTTTTACATCTACCCACACAGATACAGAAAAGCTGTGCAATCAGTACAATTTCATGCAAAATACTGATTTTATTTCTTGAATAGTACTTTCCTTCTTTTTCCTAGATATTCCCATCTCCTATACTATTTTCTTCAGTATCTATCCCAATACAAGTCAAGGTGCCAGCACAGTTGATTAGTAAGGTCAGGCAGAGCCCTCCTGGGGGTTTCAGGAAAATTCTGCCTGTGGAAAGCTAACAGCTTGGACTGTGACTTTCCCTGCGAGATGTACCCGCATTTATACACTTCAAAATGTATTTTTATTATACTAGCTCAGGAAAATTGCAACTAGTTACGACCATACTTTGTCATATTGAGCTCGGTGCATGTGCCTCAGAGTCTTGACCATGTAATATTCACCTTAATGCTCTGTGCATTTGTTGCCTCAATTTAACCACAACCTTAAATTTCTAATTTTCCTAAATTACTCATGCATAACACCAGAACTGCTTTCATAGACCTTCATCTATAGAGCTAGTCAGAAATAGGAAACTAAGTAAAGTGCAAAACTTAGAAAAAAGTGTTTTCTTCTGAAATTCGTCCCAGACTGAAATTTTAAAAAATAAATAAAACACAGAAATAAAGAATATGAAAATGGGGGGGGGGGGGGGGGGGGGGAGGGGGTAAGATAAGAAGTTACTCTTACATTTAGACATTAAAATTGCTTGGTTTGGGAAGCCAAACTACCCCAACAGAAAATGAAGTCATAGGAGTATTTCACAAGCAAAGAAATGTGCAGTAATTCTGCTACCTTTTGCACAGGGCTAATGTATTTGACCTCATGGCAACACAGTCCCTTCCTGAGGTGGCTGCTTGACTGTGTACAATTGACCTGAAGTAGTAACTTCATGACTTTGTCTAAAATTCCTTTCTTCAGCTGATTTCACCAGTGTGTCAGTTTCATATAACGGATTCTCAGTCATAACAGGTGACACTCTTCTGTATCCACCTGATTCCTAAATCCAGCTCATATATATGCTGTCATTACCTTTCACTGAGGTCCACGTCTGAATGTGTTAGTCATTTTCCTTCTCACTTTTCATGTCTACAGAGGTCCAGATTCCTTTCAGACTCCACACACTGGAGGAATGCTCACAGGAAAGGTTCAGCTCTCTCGGCTCATCTTGGCTGCTGCAGAACCCATGGTTTGGCATTCCTCCCAGTTCTCAGTCTGGCAGGTACTGGGCTTGCAGAGCTAAAACTAACGACAGCTTTATCTCCATGACAGAGGTAAGGAAAGCAGAGTGCACAAGTGCATAATTTAATTTCTAGAAAGAATTGTACTAAAATTGCAATATAGTTCTGATAATTTTCACTACAAGATAAGAGAGAAGACGTGTAAGTGTGCTTTATTAATCTCACAGCTATTTTTGGAAGGGAGAATATACATTTAGAGATAGGTAAGTTCAGTCCTCTCTCAATTTGCTGTCTATTGGACCACATAGATTATCATTCTTCTGTCACTCCTATCTTTGTCTTGATTGTGTGGTTTTTCCTCAGTAGAAAACAAATCTGAATAAAAATGAAACCAGAATGAAAGTATTTATCCTGGTCTCTTTGTACCTCGGGATGGCCACAAAACTGGGAATGAATAACTCGATTACAGATTAAAGAAAAAAAATCCATCAGCAACAGCAAAAGGTAAAGATGGGGCAAACTCAAGGTCACATCCTTAAGAACCTGCCTGTGGTATGGTGACTTGATCTGCAGTGTGCAGATGTACACAGGCACACACAACAATCTGCCAGGTACAATTTAGATTTGTGCAGAATATTACAGGAAAAAAGGACAAATGTAATCCAGCCAAGACCTTCTTGGTTTTTTTGGTTTTTTGTTGTTTTTTTTTTTTTTTTTAATAGGAAATAGTGGCAGATGAAGCACAAGACATTCTACCAGGAGTTTCCTTAAACAATAAGGACTTTATTGACACTTTAACAAGGGGAAGCATTTCTCTGAATTACAGCCTTATTTAAACATTCCCCAACAGATTTAGTGTAAAGTGGGTGAGAGGCTTTCTGATAGTTCTTATAGGATTTTCAAGGTCTAAAGTCAATTAGAGCACTTCTAATTGAAGAAATGAAATTATATTTTTAGCTGCCTTGCATAGTGTGTCCTGATTTTACAACAAATATTTATAGGATAAATCATTCTGTTAGGAAATGGCATGATTCATTCTGCCCTAGGCAGACATCAGTGTAATTGTAAATGTGAAATTCATAGTTACTAGCACTGGTAAATATTTGCACAGAACCATTTCCTGTTCTCTGACTACAAAAGTCAAGTTTTGCTCAAGACCCAGTTAGTGCTGAAACCAAAGCTTTCTCACAATAACCATGCTGATATAGCTGCTGAAGTTAGGAGGGCAATTTGCTTGACTGAGATAAGCAGAATTTTACTGGTGATCAGAAAAATAGAGCTGTTCTACAGCATGTCCTCGTTGGCTAGGGCTTTGCAAACCAGCAAATCCAGAACACTCCGACAAAAGGTCAAATGTCATAACCTCCGTTTAATGGATTCACACACAGACCTGTTTTGTGGCTTCTTCTATTCTGGTCCACCATCTTCAAGAATGTTGTGCCAGCTGCACAATAGTGCAATTGCTGACATTTTTGTCTCTTTTTTTTTGCAGAATAATGGTAAAATGCCCATATCAGTGTTTACCTTTCTGTCAAGCACAGTATCTGCTGGGTTATAGGATTTACAACCAAGTTGAGAAATAGAGAAAAACTCAGAGATAATACTTTTACTTTAAGTACCATCTGACTTACTCATTCCTGTTTACTTCTTGCTGATGGAACTGACAGCATGGGATTTACATTGTTATTTCTTATGCTGATTACTGAGGGAACAGGCTGACTGTGCCCTGGGTTCTCCCTCAGCTTCCTTTCTATGTCCTCGTTTCCTGGTAGTTTCTCCAATTTAAGAATCTGAAGGAAACAGAATTTGGGCCCAAATGTTCTCCTACATTCTCTGTTTATGTAAGTGTTTTTTTGGTACTGCTGAGTACAATTGTTAAGGGATAGATTCTCAGTATAAACTGGCAGAAAGCCTCTAAGTCCTGCACATCTGTGCCAATTTACACAGCAGAGAATTTGATACGATCTCAGTGAAGGGAGAATAATGTACATGCAAAAGAAATTCAAAAGTCAAGAGAGGGGCAGACTGGCAAAAAGCTCAAGAGAATGAGAGGGGGGAAAAAAAGGCATATCAGAGGATATTGTATAATAGCTCTGTAAGGGGCCAGCTGTAGGTAGTGGGGGAAAGACAGTGAAGTGCAACAGGCTGAGCTAGTCTGCCCCTTTGTGTGTGTGTGTGTGTGTGTGTGGTTGGAGAGAGTGTGTATGATTCAGCTTCCTTGCTAATGCTGTGAGACAATTAAACAAGGTATTAGTCATTGTCTCATGTACTCTGAATATAAAAGTGTTCCTGCCAAGCATTTCTGTTATGCCAAGTGTGAATTTATTTTACAATATAAGTAGGAAAATAGTGCAATGAAAGACTCAGCATGCCATGACTACACATAAATTCAAAGGCACCATGAACCAC